>NC_079500.1:42637034-43837034 GCF_030052815.1 Hevea brasiliensis | reverse complement strand
AGATCTGCATTGAGTCTAGAGTCACCTCCACTACTGTGCATTTTGGTAGGGCCACTAGGCTTCATTAGATATTTTGTATTTTGGATTTTGTAATTAGATTATCATTTTGCCATGTACATTATAAACTCATATAATTATATGTTGATGTAAATATCAGTAAATTTTGTTAATTAATAAAATTTAAGAATTTTTCCATGAAATTTAGTGTAATTATGATATGAATGAAATTGTGTTGAAATATTGAGATTATTGGGATTTGCTGAATTGTGTTGAGATTGATTTGGAGTTAAGAATATCAAAAATATATTGGAAGTATTTTTTTTTTCAGGTTTAGAAGAACTATTTTCTCAATTATAGCAGACATTCTGCCGGATTTTCTGTAAAATTTGCATAATTTCCAAATTAATCAAAATTTTAATAAATGACAAAAATGGTATGAGTTTCACTTAAAAGCCTTTAAATTAATAAATCAAGAACTATAATTAAGATAAGATAAGATCAGGTGCTCCAGCACCTAGTGTGATATGCCTTGCTCGGCTACACTATAGACGGGTGAGGGATGTTACATATACATATCTCTAGGGCCTAGAACAACTAGAAAACATGCTTAATACCTATATACATTCATCAAAATTCAAATCCTAGGTTTTTCCTAAACCCAATATGCATAAACTTTATCAGAAACTTAAAATAACTTTTCATGAAATTGAAGCTTTATAAACCTAGTTTCTTATCAACTCTCTTAGATTTATCTATTAGATCAAGAAGAAAAGAAGGTTACCTCTTTTCTTAGAGTTTGGAGGCAGAAGAACCAAAACTTCGAAGCTTAAATCTACTCTTCCATTCTTTTAAATGGAAGAATCCACCTCCAGATCTTCAAAAACCCAATGAGATCTCTTCAAGGAGCTCCTTATATGCCCCAATAGTTGAAAGAGAGAGAGAGAGAGAGAGGAAAAAAAGAAGCCCAAGTGTTTTGGGTAGGAAATGAACTGAGATCCCTTTTATGCCCTCTCTGTCGAGGGACTTTCGACTACCAGAGTCGATTTTACCCAAAGAGGTATCCGGACCAAAAAGAGACTTCGGCTATTGAAAATCTATCTTTTGGCTACCAAAGTTCCTTCTGCCCAAAATAACTTCTTTAGAACTTTTAAAGAATAAAACCCTTAAAATATTTTTCATTCTTAAATGCATTTTAACATTTTAAACACATATACATAAACCTACTTTCACATTTTATCACCACTTCCAAGATAGTGAAGTCTCAGATTTCACCAGAATATTCCGTCACAAACAGATATTCCGACATCAGGAAATGGTGGGTGTTACAGATAACAATAAGGCTTACGATGAGCTTTGATAGCTTTAAGCCGGGCCGAGTCCCAGTGCCGGTTTAACTGATGAGATTTGGTTGTGACATAAATATATAAGAAATTATATTATAAAATCATAATTTTACGTAAAAATTTATATAAAATGATGAATTAATAAGAAAATGACATAAGTAAGTGAAGTTATTTAACTTTTTCAAACATAATTATTAATTAAAAGTGCATTATTTTATTTGTATATAAGATAATAAATTTCTACATCATAAAAAAAAATCTTTATTTTATTGAATCTATCACTAACCACATATTAAAAGATATTAATTTATCTTTTAATACAAAAAATACTTTATGAAATTACGATATCTATATAAAAGTGAGAAGGGTAGATTAATGAGATGGACCAAAAAGGACATAGTTATTCTAATAACCTGAATTTTTAAAATATAAATTTCATATTTTATACATAGTATTTTAATAATGTTTTAATATTATCTAACTAATTTATAATTTTTGTAAAACTTTCATTTTATATATTTTAAGGATTGATTAAATTGTTATTAATTTGATGATGATGATGATGATGATGATGATGATGATGATGATGATGATGATTATTATTATTATTATTATTATTATTATATTTTCTTTATTATTTAAATATACACAAATTTGCATTTGGGATCCAATTGAAAAAGAATTTTAAACTTACTTGAATAAATCTGAAAAATTCGAGGATCAGTAGTTTAATTAAAAGTTAAAAAAAAAACTTAGATTTTCAATATTTCAGTAGAACACCCCCCCCCCCAAAAAAAAATTCTTTCTCTCTCTTCAACCTCTCTCCCTCCCTCACTTTCTTTCTCTCGTTTCCCTTCGGGTCGGCAAACCAACCACGCCAATGGTGGACCATTGGACTCTAGAGGCGATAGGCGAGCTTCATAGCAGCTGCAACACCCCGTCTGGCGAAAGTCTGGTGCATTTTGGAGGAGGGAGAGAGATAGACGTGATGTACCACTTTCCAAACTTCGGTGACCATTCAATGAAAGGAAGGTGGCGCTCGACTCCAGAGACAACAGGCTTCTTGTCTCAACTGGCGGTGTCTCATTCCATGGAGGTTTCCAGCGAGAATCGAGGAGAGAGAAAGTAGTGGAAGCGACTTTCTGACCAATTTCCTGATGATCCGACTGTCAGATCGAAAATCTGATACCATCGATGAACTCAGCGCAATGAAGCCTTTGAGATGGGACTGGCTCTGTCCCGATCCGATACCGTTTGAAAGAGACGATCATTGGACAGTCCAAATTACTTGGTAAGATTTTTGGGCTTTTTTAATTTCCAAAAATTAAAAATAATTTTATAATAATTATTGACAATTTTGGGGCTTTATTTTGATGTGGTCGGATTGATGATAGCCCACCGGCATTCGAGATTTAGTTTTCGGTCAGATCTGGTTGCTTGGCAGCGTGTCCCAAAACATAGTTAATATTACAGTCGATCCTAGTGTTTTCAGACGTCCGAACGCATTCTAAAAGTCAGATTTGGCATAGGTAAACCCGAACTCTAAATTGTTCATTTTTGCCTAATACTGAATTTAGAATAAAATTCATAAAATATTCGTGGGTAATAAAAAATCGTGATTCCTTTTGCAATAGCCTTATAGCATTGTTAAGGGGGCAAAATTTTAGAATTTTTATAGCTAGTTTGATTAGTTTTTGAAAATGTTAGTTTTAAAACTTATAGCTAAATTTTCTGATTTACTTGAGTTTGCCTAGTTTAGCGGGCCCAAGAGGGGCCATATGATATTGTTGAGATGTGAATTTGAGATGTTTGATTTTAGAAATATTATTTGAACTATTTTGCAAGTTAGGTAAGTCCTAGGTATGGGGAAAACTCTGCTAGATTTTTGGCATAAATTAGGATATGTTTGACTTTTTAAAGTCTTGGTTTGGGTTGATTATAATAAATTTGTAATATAATTGTTTAGGTGAGCTGGGTTAGCATTCCTCCTCCGTCCAGCTGTTATAGTAGCTTCTGGTATACTATGAGTAGATATTGATTTTATTTATAATTTCAATTTTATTTTATTATTCAAGGCATGTTCATGTATCACTTATACATATATGTATATAGTTAAATATTAGGCACGCTTTGTGTTACATTTTAATTGATGAAATTATTGTGAATGTCACCTTAGGGTAATTTGAAGCTCTTATTAGTAGTATGCCCTAGAGCATATCATTTAGTATGTATCTTGTACATGTTTTTATTAATAAAAGACATTTCCACTTTTCCGTTTACATAAAATATTTATGTGTAATAAAAAAGGTCCATTGATATTTTGTTAGAAATTATATTGTTAAGTTGTTAAGAATATGAGTGACAGTATTTCTAGTACAAAGTATCATAAATAGGTTCACAATCGAGGATACTTCATAATAAGGACATGACTTATTCAGAAAGATTGTATTCATGTTTGTTTCCAAGTTATTTATATGAGATATAAATAAGATGGAATGGTGAGTCTCATGCCATATGACAAACATGATAGGCACTTATAAATGATAAGTAGGCCGAACCAGTGACACTTATGACAAGCACATGGAGTTTACTGTTGTCAATATTTTGTCATAAATCATATCAGTGCATATAATCTTTAGACCTGAGATAGCACAGTTATCTTGTATATAGGTAGTTTGAGTTTGATACTGCTTTCATACTTGTACTGTGTATAGGTATATGGGCATGTGTTGGCTCCTACTAGTAATATATGGAGGTAGGTGTTGATTAAGATGGAATCTGTTCCTCTAAGTAAATAGAGATAAAATCCTATATTCATTTAATTGTTCTTGATGTTTCAAATTCCTGGCCAGGACAGATAGATTTAATCAGAAAAGAGTTTCTGATGGGAAAATCTTTTTAATCAAGAACTAAAATTAAAAGAGAACATAATATTCATAGCAAATGGAGTTTGACATAAACCATGACTCCAACTTGAGTTGGGATTTTATAACAGAGAGATTCCAGTGCATGGTAACATATGATTATAGGTTCATTTAAGGTAAACCTTATTACTAATTGGGTGGCCATGGCATGCTATGCTAGGTGTTAACCATGGTCTATGAGGTGCGTAAAATGATTTAAAGAAATCATTTATGGTAAGAAAGAGTTCTGATGATATTAAGAGTTGATATCATATCTCATTGCTAATTAGTGATGAGCCTAGTAAGTCACACACATGCACAAGTAATCACCTAATTAAATATGATTTAATTAATTAATTAAAGAGTTTAATTGATTAATTAAATAGGTTTGATTTGCAATTAGATTGCAAAGTCCCTAGCATGACTTGAAACCAAATCTAGATTATTGGATGTATAGTATAGGTTAAATTTATATTTAAAGTGTTTAAATATGAATTTAATTAATGAGAAATTAATTAATAGAGGTTAATTAATTAATTTATATTTGATATAAATTGATTAGAAGAAGAGAAATAATTATTTTGGGTTAAGAACTCAAAATTAAGACACAGAGGCATTTTGGTAATTTCACAGGGTGACATGTAGCACCATGAGATGGTGACACATGGAATTACACATAAGCTTGCCAAATGTCTTTTAATCATGTAAGATGATTAAAATGAAGATTAAATATAGGTTTGACACTTGGCATAATGTGATTGGGTCAATTAAACCTGGAACCAATCAAAGGGTGACATGTGGCAAGGGTTTAAGTGGTGACATAGCTATATAAGTGTTGTTATGAAAAAATAAAAATACAAGCTGCTGCCTCCCATTGTGTGCCGCCACCCTTGAGACTCATATTTTCTCTTCCTCTTCATCTCTCATCTATTCCAAGAGATTAGCAAACAATCTCTTGAATTAAAAATACTAGAAATCATTTATAGTGTCCTGTTTACATCTTTAATCTCTTAAAAGGCATAACTTGATTTTCTAAATAATAGAAAAAGCTTTAGAAGCTGTTCAAGGGCTGCCATAGGTGTTCTTGGTGTGGACAAGCTAGAGGGACAACATCTGGTATCCTGAAGACGAGTCTCAAAGGCGCAAATATACTGCAGTGCATCAAAAGATTAGTGTGTTTGTTCTTGATTTAATCTAGAGTTCTAAAATTAATCTGATTAATTCTAAAATCTTAAATGACAAATATAGATCTAAAAACATATTAAAAGTGTTTTCATATGTTGTTTATCATTGAAATCAAATAGATAAAAATAAATCTTGCATGAAATATGTGACCCTAGGTGAAAATTTTTGAATTCAATGGTATAAACTTGTGTTTTTCACACTTTCGCTCCTTCAATTGGTATCAGAGCCACTATATTTGCCATTTAGATTGTTGATTATATGATTTAATTGTGTGTTTTGATCATAAGATGATTTATCCATTGCTGGTTGCAATGGATGTGTGGCGGCATGCAAGAGAACACCTAATGGTGCGCAAGGTTTGTGGCTTCATGGGTGGCTCAAGGTTTGGCTTTTTAATTTGCAATTGTTGTATGATCTAAAAGCTCATCCTATGTCTAATTAAATTATTTAATTAGAATTTCAATCACACAATTAAATTTTGATTCAAATCAGAATTTTAAAAATTGTTTGAATGTGATTCAAATTTGAATTTTAAAAGTTGTTTGAATGTGATTCAAATCTGAATTTTTAAAGTTATTTGAATCATATTTAAATCTGATTTTTTAAAGTTGTTTGAATAATATTCAAATCTTAATTTTTAAAAATTGTTTGAATATGATTCAAATCTGATTTTTTAAAAATTGTTTGAATGTGATTCAAATATGAATTTTTAAGGTTGTTTGAATGTGATTCAAATATGAATTTTTAAATTTGTTTGAATAAAATTCAAATCTAAAATTTTAAATTTATTTGAATCATATTCAAATCTGGATTTTTAAGTTGAATATGAGATATTCAATTTAATTTAAGTATGTATGTTTTATTTAATTGTTAAATAGTGATATGCATGATGGATGATCATGAACTATAAAAGACCAATGTGATTGGATTTATTTCTTTTATATTTTTTTGGGATTATAAATTAATTAATTTATTTTAATTTATTTTAGGCATGTATTATTAAGTTTGTAATAATTTTTTGGTTGTAATTTCATTTATTTAAGTTCTTGTAAATTCGCTTTGGTATGCCAATGATTACTATGTAATATTGGATTGCAAGAAGTTCAAGGAGGTCAAGAGCATTGGTGGGACCAGTGGGAGGAATTCAAGATCAAGTATTGATTATGTACTCCTTCAGAAACTCTTATAAAATGAATGAATGAAATGCACCTAGGAATGCCCTGATTCAATTCTTGGTGGCTCAGAATTGAATCCCTTAGAAAGCCCATGATTATACCATGTTTACTACTTATCCATGAATGCATGAGATGTATGGGAATGTATGCAATTATATGATATATGCATGCTAGATGGATAATGTGCAAAGTGAGACCTTAATAGTGATTAGTATGACCATAAAATCTTCCAAACAAATGATTAAGTTGGAAATGCTATAATTAAAGTAATTATAACATGGGCCCTCCATTGGGGCAATTATTTTAAGAAATTTTAAATAGTTGCATAAGATGTTATAAATATGTAAATGGTTTGGTGGCCAATATTGGATGTACCTGAGGACATTAAAATTATTTGCATAATTACTGACTCAATGGGATCAACTTAACTAATGCAAGATAAGTCAATAATGGATGTACCTGAGATTTTGAGCATTAGGGGCTAGGTAAAGGATTGAACCTCACATGAGATGTGATAGGTAAGGAGTTGCTCACTTATAGTTTATTGTAATTCCAATAATGGATGCACCTGAGAATGATCAATAGAATTATAAGAATTCAATCACTCATTAGAAATCCATCCAACTAGGATTTCCGTTTTCTACTTTGAAAGTGTAGGATTCGCTAAGTTAGTGGGAGGACCAATTTGATTAAAAGACCATAATCATTTTGGTTAATTACATGATATATTTACTAATTAATCTGGTTATTTTCTGCAGTTAATTTTTTGATAATAATGAGCACAGAACAACCACCACCATCCAATATCATTGCAAGCATACTTGATCGCAATAGATTGACAGGACCTAATCTCTCTGATTGGCTAAGAAATTTGAAACTTATCTTGAACCTTAAACATATAGGATATGTTCTAGATTCAAATGTTCCTGGTCCCTTACCTCCAGAGGCCACTCAAGAGGAACATAAAACTTTGGACAAGTGGAAGGAGCGTGATATGAGAGCTAAATGTTACATGCTTGCTTCCATGAGTAATGAGTTATAGAAGCAGTATGAGAACATGCAGAGTGTGAGTGAGATCCTCTTTCACCTACAAGAGTTGTATGGTGAGCACAGTAGGAATGCTAGGTATGAGATATCTAGGCAGCTGTTCCGCATGAGAATGTCTGAGGGACAGAATGTTGGGGATCATGTCCACAAGATGATTCGGCTGATTGAGCAGTTGGAAAATCTTGACTTCAACATGGATTTCCAACTATAGACTGATTTGATCCTTCAGTCCCTTCCTGAGTCTTTTGGGAATTTTGTGACAAATTTCTATATGACTAAACAGGAATGCACCTTAGCTGGTTTACTCAACATGCTGGTTATTGCTCAAAAGAATATGCCAGGTAATAAAGGAAAAGAGGTGGCTTTGATTGCATCTTCTTCAGCTGGAATGTCCAAAAAGAAGAAGAGCAATAAGAAAAAGAAACCTCAGATTCCTGGTCCTTCCAAGAAAATAGCTAAACAGAAAGGGAAGCCTAAAGCTGATAGAGGCAAAGGAAAGTATTTCCACTGCCAGAAGGATGGGCACTAGAAAAGGAACTGCCCAGAGTATCTTGCTTCTCTGAAGAACAAGAAGGATAAACCTTCGGAAGGTATGTCCATATCTTGTTATTTAGATTCTGATAATACTCATAGTTCATCTACAACTTGGATTTTAAATACTGGTGCCAGTTCTCATATTTCTAATGATATGCAGGAACTAGCAAATAGTAGCAGCTTGCGTTCTCAAGATGTTAGAGTCCGGATTGGCAATAGTTCAACTGTTGAAGCTTTAGCCATAGGATCTAAATCTTTTAACATGTTTGGACATGTTTTGTGTTTGGATAATATTTTATATGTACCTGATGCTTTTAAGAACATCATTTCTATATCTAGTTTGACTAGAAATGGCTATGAATTTCAATTCACAGATGATGTTTGCAATATTTGTATTGGAAATAAATATATTGGTTCGGGTTATATGAATGAAGGTCTTTATTATTTAGATAATAATGACAAACACAAAAAGAATGCAAGTGATCTAAATGAATGCAATGCCATGGTGAAAACCAACTCAAGTTCAAAACATATTTGGCACTTAAGGTTATGTCATGCTGCAGAAGATAAGATTGCAAAACTGGAGAAAATGGGAATTCTATCCTCATTGGGCTCTGAGCCTACTCTAACTTGTGAATCTTGCCTTCAGGGCAAAATGACTAGATCACCTTTTGTTGGACAAGGGCTAAGGGCTGAAAATATTTTAGAGCTAATACATAGTGATGTATGTGGTCCATTTAAGGAAATGACTAGAGGCGGTTTTCATTACTTTATTACCTTTACTGATGATAAATCAAGGTTTGGGCATTTGTATTTGATGAAATACAAACATGAATCTTTTGAAAAGTTCAAAGAATTTAAATCTAAAGTAGAAAATCAAACAGGAAAGAGTATTAAAGCTCTTCGATCAGATCGTGGAGGTGAATATTTGAGTACTAAATTTGATGAATACTTGAGAGAGCATGGCATTGTTTCCCAGCTGACTCCTCCAGGAACGCCACAGCTGAATGGTGTATCTGAAAGGAGAAATCGTACCCTATTGGATATGGTACGTAGTATGATGAGTTATACAGATATGCCAATCTCCTTTTGGGGATTTGTATTAGAATCAGCTTTGTATATTTTGAATAGGATTCCATCAAAATCAGTTTCTTCCACACCTTATGAGATATGGCATGGAAGAAAACCAAGTCTTAAGCATGTTAAGATTTGGGGTTGTCCAGCTTATATCAAAAAACTGAACACTGATAAATTGGAAACCAGATTAGAAAAGGGTCGATTTGTTGGATATCCAAAAGATAGTTTTGGATATTATTTTTATTTGCCTACATCACAAAAGGTTGTGGTGAGTAGAGATGCCACATTTCTTGAACAACAGTTTGTTCAAGAAGGAGGCAAAGGAAGGCAAATAGAGTTGGAATTAGAGAATTCTGACCAACCAACAGATTAGATGGATATAGATCCATCTAGTCAACCTACACCCATTGATGAAACATCTGCAGCTGTTCCTCATAGAACAACTAGGGTATCTTACCCACCAGTGAGATATGGTTTCCTTTATGAAGAAGAACAAGAGTTGTCTACTCATGAAGAAGTAGATAATGGAGATGATCCACTTACCTATGAAAAAGCTATATCAGATATAGACTCTTCAAAATGGATTGATGCTATGAAATCAGAAATTGATTCCATGTATAAGAATCAAGTTTAGGATCTTGTTGACCTACCTGAAGGTATTGTACCTATAGGGAACAAATGGGTTTTCAAGAAGAAAATTAGTTCTGATGGAAAGGTAGAGACCCATAAGGCAAGGCTAGTAGCGAAAGGGTTTCACCAAAGGTAAGGAATGGATTATGAGGAAACTTTCTCTCCTACTGCCATGCTTATATCAATTAGGATTCTATTAGCAATAGCTGCATACTATGATTATGAGATTTGGCAGATGGATGTCAAAACAGCTTTTCTCAATGGATACATTGAAGAAAACATTTTCATGGAACAACCTAGGAGTTTTGAATCCCAAGATAGTTCCAAGGTATGCAAGCTAAAGCGATCCATTTATGGGTTGAAGCAAGCTTCGAGGAGTTGGAACATCCGTTTTGATGAAGCCATTAAATTCTTTGGTTTTATAGAAAATGAGGATGAGCTATGTGTATATAAGAAAGTTAGTGACAGTGCTATCACTTTTCTTGTCTTATATGTGAATGACATACTGTTGATGGGTAATGACACAGGTATGTTGACAATTGTAAAGGTATGGTTGTCAAATATATTCTCCATGAAAGACTTAGGGAAGGCAACCTATATTCTTGGGTTTCACATCTATAGAGATAGAGCGAAAAAATAATTGGTTTATCCCAAAGTCTATACTTGGAAAAGGTGTTAAAGAGGTTTAACATGCTTGATTTCAAGAGAGGATTGTTACCAGTGAGACATGGTATCCATCTTTCTAAAGAAATGTCTCCAAACACACCTGAAGAAAGAGATAAATGGCTAGGATTCCATATGCTTCTGCTATTGGAAGTTTAATGTATGCAATATTGTGTACTAGTCCGGATATCGCATATGCTGTTAGTTTGACTAGCAGGTATCAATCCAATCCAGGTTTGGAACACTGGATAGCTATCAAGAATATCCTTAAGTACTTGAGAAGAACTAAGGATTTATTCTTGATCTATGGAGGTGGAGACTTGCAATTGGATGGTTATACTAATTCTGATTTCCAATCAGATATCGATGATAGAAAGTCTACCTCTAGATATGTGTTCATTTGTAATGGAGGTGCAGTCAGTTGGAAAAGTTCCAAACAGAGCAAGACTGCAGATTCCACTACCGAGGCTGAGTATATTGCTGCATCAGATGCTGCAAAGGAAGCTGTTTGGATAAAGAAGTTCGTGACAGAACTTACAGTAGTTCCTTCCATTGAGTCAGCAGTTCCACTACACTGTGACAATAATGGAGCAGTCATACAAGCTAAGGAACCAAGGTCTCACCAGAAATCCAAACATATAGAAAGGTGCTACCACATTATCAGAGAAATAGTTAGACGAGGCAATGTAGCCATTTAGAAAATAGCATCAGCTGAAAATCCAGCTGATCCATTCACTAAGCCTATGTCACAAACTTAGCTAAACCGACATCTTGAGAAGATGGGTCAAAGATATTGTAATGAATGGCTCTAGTGCTAGTGGGAGATTATTAATAGTATGCCCTAGAGCATATCATTTAGTATGTATCTTGTACATGTTTTTATTAATAAAAGGCATTTCTACTTTTCCGTTTACATAAGATATTTATGTGTAATAGAAAAGGTTCATTGATATTTTGTTAGAAATTCTATGCTTAAGTTGTTAAGAATATGAGTGACAGTATTTCTAGTACAATAGTTATCGTATTGTAATGTAGATTGTGAAAATGTAATTAATAGGTATGTAATGTAAATTAATAAATCCGTTAATTCATATGTGATTAAATTGTATATCATGTAAATTAATGAAGATTGAAGATTTTCATATATAAGTTGAGCATGAATGGGAATGTATGGAAATTGATATAAATGAAATTGTATAGATTTGAATACTAAATTGAAATATATAGATGATGCATGAAATGATGAGATTTTTATTTTAAAATATGATTGAAATTTTCAAACAGGTGAATAGTGAAACACGTCAATCGATAATAAAATAGGGAAAACTCCGTTTGTTTCTCCGTCGAAAAATAATTGATATTAAAAGATAATAACTTAAAAATGATTAAAGGAATAAAGTAAGATAAGATAGGGTGCTCCAGCACCGAATGTAGCACTCCTTGCTCGATTACATTGTAGTCGGGTAAGGGGTGTTACAATACTCATCCAATCTCAACCTCAACTGGCAAGCCAGAGATGGAGTTAACATAATCAATCTCACCTCAAATAATGAGAGATACAAATCAAATTTCTATGCCAACTGTGGTTTCAAAACAAATTCAAAATAATTTTCATTCAATAATCACATTGCAAATCAAATAATCACATTTTATTTATAAAAAATCCTTATATAGGGTTGGCAACACATTAATACTCAAAACACTTCTAAAAGCATTCAAACTGGCTCGCCCGCTTGCTACAATAATTTCAAATAGCCAACATTTGCCTTTCCACAATCATAAATCCATTTCACAATTCAAAATTTTCAAAACAATGTAAATAATTCTTAAATGTAAAAGAAAAGCATATTTGATTCATAAAAGTCCATTCAATCATATTACAAATTTTAAAGCAAAAGAGGGAGCTAGTTGTGCACAAACCTTAAATGAATCTCCTTTTCTTTGACTTACTTCTCTTTATCTCTCAAGGTCTCTATTTCTACTGAAAACACATAAGTGCAATGTCTTAATACTCATCCCAATTATCACCAATAGCTAATCAATATATGTCTAATGAATCCTTAAGTTAACTATATAAGTTAAATGAATTCTGGGTTCTGGATAGTTTTGGACCTTCACTGTAGAACCTAATTTCAACTTGGTTTCAGTCATAATTTGGGAAGGCGATCTCAATGAAAGTTATTCCTCTATGTCTTAGTTTTATTTTCCTTTTTGAATCATTTAATTAGGAGTTTTGGATCTCAAGTTATAGTGAAATTACTAGACACTGTTCTAAATGCCATATCCTGAAGTTCTAAGTTTTCCAGATTTGTACCTTAAACTTGCATTCTATATTCGAGCACCTTATGCTCAGAATTTAAACTAGGTCCCTAAAACAATATTTTAGACCTTTGTCTTAGGTTTTCAAATCATTTTGAATCACTTTAATTGGAGTTTTGTGGAGGAAGTTATGGCTTAATAACCATTCAGAGGTCATAAAGTAATTTGCTTAAGGTGCAGGATTTCCAGATTTGGCATTCCTGGATTACCCCAATATTTTCCATACTTTGCGCTATGAACTGGGTTTAGGTCTAAACATGAATTTTTTAGTTCTATGTCTTATGGTTATTTTGGCTTTAGAATCACCTAATTTGCTATTGTGTAGCTTGAGTTATGGCAATTTTGCCAAAACTGGTCAGATGCCTAATTCCTCACATTTTTCAGGTTCAGTCCAGAATCAGGACAGATTTGCTAGACTGATTTTGTCTAGTAATTTGATCAAGTTAGGGTCATAATTTAGCTTCATGGTCCTCATAAAAACTATTCTCCTATGTTTCAGGATTCCACAGATTCAAGAATCACCTAATTTAGAGCTTTTTAGAGTGAGTTATGCCTAATTGAATAAGTACTATTTATATAATCATTTTCTCCAGGTCCAGAATTAGTAACTTAGATTCAAGCTCTAATTAAGGTTCCCTATGGTCATTTTCTGGGTGGGCTGTCTTTATGGAAATTTTAGAATTATGTCTTAGGTTTCATTTTCAATTGATTTCATACCAATTAGAATTTTGTAGCTCAACTTGTAGGCTTCTAAACACACTGGACTCAAGTGTCCAGATTCAACACCCAAAGTGCATATTCACTTCCACCAATCCCTTCACCAAACCAACATCAATTCTCAACCAAAGCACATCAAATGACCATAATTCAATATCAATAACCCTTATTTTACTTCATATCAAAGAAATCCTAATTCTTCAAAACCCTAATTCCACATCTTCCACATCTAAGCAATTTTAAACAATTTCAAGCATCAAATTCATGTGTACATTACAACCAACACTAGAATTCAAGTTCAATTAAATTGAATCACCAAAACCCTAGCTCCCCTTTGCTAGCCAAAATTCAAGCTCTCTTTTTCATGCATAATTTTTATGATTTCTCATGTAATTCCCCCATCATCAAACTTAATTTAATGCATACATAATTAATTAAGCTTGAAAGGAAGCTTACCTCAAATGATGATTTCCAATCTTATATTTTCTTCAATTCTCTTGATTTTTCTTTCTTCCAATCTTCAATTTGAGGTCTAATTTGAGGTTTTCTCAAGATTGGATATAGGAATTATGGGAGAAAAATGGGTGTTTCAAGCTCAAAATTACTTAACAAGGGAGGAAGAATGAAGAGGAAGAGAGAGAGAAGTGGGAGTCGGCCAACTAAAAGAAGAAAAAGAATGATTTTGTTTTATTTTAAATGTTTTTGTCTTCTTTTATAAATATCTCTTATATATATTTTAATTTAATTTTAATTATAATTGTCATAATTTTTTAACTCCGCCTATGTAGTTTGCGCTTAGTCGGTCCCAAGCCCGGATAAAGGAGGAGGGTTGCGGTAGGTGACAACCAGCGTAAAAATTTCGTCACACCCTATGATATGGATTCAAATGATATAAACGTTGGGGCGTCCTCTACTAACGACGCGCTACATCGGAGCCCGGGTGTAGTGATAAATATGCAAGGGTGTAGGGCGTTCACCGAAAGCGACGCGCCCTGTCGCTACCGGTGTGGTGTTAAGTGAGCAAGGGTTCCCACATCATGGACGGGTGTGGGTAAAGAAGTTAGTCCATAAGACAGATAATAGAACAAATAGTGGAACAGAACACAAGATAGACATAGAAAATAATAGAAGATATCATAGAAGGAGACCAATTAGGAAGGAGCAGGATAGGAGGAGGATCAGGGTTGGTACTTGGAATGTTGGATCACTTACAAGAAAATTGATGGAGCTTGTGGATACCTTGGAAAGGAGAAGGGTGAATATTGCTTGCATTCAGGAGACTAAATGGGTAGGAGAGAAAAGTAAGGAAGTGGGTAATTCAGGGTACAAATTGTGGTTTACCGGAAAGGAGAGAAACAAGAACGGAGTGGGTATAATCATAGACAGGACATTGAAAGACGCAGTAGTAGCTGTGAAAAGAGTAGGAGATAGAATTATACTAGTAAAGCTAGTACTAGACGGAGAAACAATAAATATAGTTAGTGCTTATGCCCCACAAATAGGACTAGACAGAGGAGAGTAAACAAAGGTTTTGGGAAGATATGGATGATTTAATGCAAAGCATACCGAATGAAGAGAATGTTTTCATTGGTGGAGATTTGAATGGACATGTAGGAAGTGATAGGCAAGGTTATGAGAATGTTCATGGAGGTTTTGGTTTTGGCAGTCGAAATGAGGAGGGCAAAAGCATCATGGATTTTGCTATGGCATACGACCTAATACTAGCAAATACCTACTTTATAAAAAGAGAGTCACATTTAGTGACTTTCAAAAGTGGGCAACATAGAAGCCAAATCGACTTCCTCTTAACCAGAAGACAACAGAGCTCTATGCAAGGATTGCAAGGTCATTCCAGGAGAAGCTTTAACAAGTCAACATAGGTTGGTGGTCTTGGATGTCAAGTTTAGGAACAATTCAAGTAAGGTCAGAAGAAATAGTGTAGCTCGAACAAAGTGGTGGGAGTTCAAAGGAGTAAAGCAAGTGAAGTTCAAAAATGAGCTTCTTGAGTCCGAAGTATGGAAGCTAGATATGGAGGCCAATGATATGTGGATACAGATGGCATCAAAGATTAGAGAAGTAGCTAGAAAAGTACTTGGGGAGTCTAAAGGACATGGACCACCCTCAAAAGAGAGATGGTGGTGGAATGAGGAAGTACAAAAGGCAGTGAAGAGAAAAGGGAATGGATAAGAAATTACCTAAATGTGATAATAATGAGACATATGAACAGTACAATATACCAAAGAAATAGGCAAAAGGCGATTAGCCAAGTAAGAGCACAGGCCTTTGAAAAGTTATATGAGAAACTTGGAACTAAAGAAGGGGAGAAAGATATTTATAGATTAGCAAAGAGTAGAGAAAGGAAATGTCAAGATCTCAATCAAGTTAGGTGCATTAAGGATAAAGAAGGAAAAGTGTTGGTGAAAGATGAGGACATTAAAGAAAGATGGAGAAATTATTTTAATGATCTCTTTAATAATAGTCAAAATGGAAATAGCGTGAATATAGATTATAGAACAATAGAAAAGAATGTAAATTATACTAGAAGGATTAGATCTTTAGAAGTAAAGGAAGCACTTAAGAGAATGAAAGTAGGTAAAGCCTGTGGACCCGATGAAATACCAATTGAAGTGTGGAAGTATTTGGGAGATATGGGAGTGGCATGGTTAACTAAATTATTTAATAAGATTCTAAACTCAAAGAAAATGCATGATGAATGGAGGAAGAGTATTTTAGTACCTATTTTTAAAAATAAGGGAGACATACAGAGTTGCTCAAACTATAGGGGAATTAAACTCATGAGCCATACTATGAAGTTGTGGGAGAGAGTTGTGGAGCATCGACTACGTCATGATACTTCTATCTCTCTCAATCAATTTGGTTTCATGCCTGGTCGTTCAACTATGGAAGCGATCTTTCTCATTAGAAGCTTGATGGAGAAATATAGAGATGGGAAGAAAGATCTACACATGGTTTTTATTGATTTGGAGAAGGCTTATGATAGTGTTCCAAGAGAGGTCTTATGGAATGCGTTAGAACAAAAGAGGGTATCTATTAGGTATATACAAGTATTGAAAGATATGTATGAAGGAGCAACTACTATTGTGCGCACAGTGGGAGGGGACACAAGAGATTTTCCGATCTCAATTGGATTACACCAAGGATCAGCCATAAGCCCTTATCTTTTTACATTAGTTTTAGATGAACTGACGAAACATATACAAGAGAGTATTTCTTGGTGCATGATGTTTGCGGATGATATTGTTCTGATAGATGAGACACGAGAAGGAGTCAATAGGAAGCTAGAACTTTGGAGAAGTACTCTAGAGTCAAAGGGTTTTAAGTTAAGTAGAACGAAGAGCAATACATGCATTGCAAGTTCAGTGAAGGCCAAACTGGTGATAGGGAAGGAGTTAGTTTGAATGGAGTGGCACTGTCCCAAAGTAATCACTTTAAATATCTAGGCTCAGTCCTTCAAGTAGATGGGGGATGTGAGGAGGATGTTAGTAATAGGATTAAAGCCGGATGGTTGAAGTGGAGACGTGCTACGGGAGTTTTATGTGATCGTAAGATTCCCAATAAATTAAAAGGAAAATTTTACCGTACAGCCATACGACCGGTTATGCTATATGGTAGTGAGTGTTGGGCACTGAAAGAGTCCTACGCATCTAAGATAAGAGTTGCAGAGATGAGAATATTAAGGTGGATGAGTGGCCATACTAGACTAGATAAAGTCCGTAATGAAAGTATTAGAGAAAAGGTAGGAGTGGTGCCAATTGAAGATAAGTTGAGAGAAGGGAGATTGAGGTGGTTTGGTCATGTGAAGCGTAGACATACGGAGGCTCCAGTTAGACAAGTAGAGCACATTAGGCTAGAGGATAGAAAGAAAAAAAAAGGGTAGACCTAAATTGACTTGGAGGAGAGTAGTACAGCATGACTTAGAAGCATTACACATTTCTGAGGATTTAACCCAAAATCGTTCAGAGTGAAAAAAGCGAATCCATATAGCCGACCCCAAATTTTTGGGATAAAGGCTTAGTTGAGTTGAGTTGAGTTTATAATTGTCATAATTTTTAACAATTTACTTAATTCCCTTCATGTCCCATAAAATTTTCCATACAAATCTTCCTAAATTTATTTCTTTTCTAGTGTTTTAGTCTTACTCATTTTAATTGGACATTTAGGTTAAAAGTCAACTCTTGAAGTGAATTGACCAAAATGCCACTTATCGGGTTATAGTCCATCTTTTTCCATAATACCCGATGAGTCCTTAGGTTTTGATTCATTCATTTGTACTTGTTCCCTTTTCATTTCTTTGATTTTTAAATTCCTAATAATTTCTAAATTAATCCTTCATTAAGGTCTTTATGAGGATCCTTATGAAATTAGGGTAGCAACTGAACTTACAGTCGCTTCCAAGACTGGTCACCCATCTTCGGGAGTTAAGCTCATGTAACCGATTTGTTCTTCATTTCTCTTATTTTAATCCAACTTCATTTAATCTTTATTATTTTAGTTTATGACTTCTCTCTGTGGTTTAAGTATAGTTCCAGGCATTCTAGCCGTTCGGATAGACATCAGTCGCCGGAACAGTAGAATGTATGGAACTACCTAATGTGAGGGTGTTACAGTTTTAATAGCCAACAGGATTGGCAGTGATCTTGGATAAGGTGCATGTACAAGTAATTATGTCAAAAGAGCACTTCATGAGACAATGTAAAATGGGCAGTATGAGTCACATCCATGCACTGTAGAGTGGTAATAAAATGGAACAAAGACTAGCATTACAAGTTATTACATTAGAGTGTAAAGGAAGCATAGAGAATACTAGAGATGTTAGAAAAAGATCAACGAGTACTCTGATGTAATAGCTTAGTTTTAGATGGAAGATGGTAACTAGCGTGCTACAGCAGGGACAATTGTAAGTAAAGTGTTTTTAATTATCTTTGCATAGCTGGAGGAGCAATGCTTGCCCCCGTTCTAATAACTTTTCTTTCTTTACCCCCTGTTTGTTTGAAAATTTGGGGATGAATTTTTCTTAAGGGAGGAAGATTGTAATAACTTGAATTTTTAAAATATAAATTTTATATTTTTAATACAGTATTTTAATAATATTTCAATATTATCTAATTAATTTATAATTTTTGTAAAACTTTCATTTTATATATTTTAAGGTTTGATTAAATTGTTATTAATTTGATTATTATTATTATTATTATTATTAATTTGATTATTATTATTATTATTATTATTATTATTATTATTATTATTATTATTTTCTTTATTGTGTAAATAAATACAAATTTGCATTTGGGACCCAATTGAAAAAGAATTTTGGACTTATTTGAATAAACTTGAAAAGTTCGAGGACCAATAGTGTAATTAAAAGTAAAAAAAAAAAATCGTCAAATTTTCAAAATTTCAGTAGAAGCCCCCCACCTATTTTCTTTCTCTCTCTTCGACCTCTTTCCCTGTAACACCCCTTACCCGATCTATATTGTAGCCGAGCAAAGGAAAGCTATATCTTGTACCAGAGCACCTAGTCTTATGTTAGTTCATTTCCTTGTCACATTGAGTCTGTTATAATTCAGTTCAGAAATTTTTCTTTTTTTTTTTTGTTCTTTTCGAGAAATTGAAAGAGTCTCTCCTGTTTTATTGATATTTTCCCTGTTAAAATATTTACCTGTGCAAATATTTCTATAACACAATCTCGAATTTCATCATTATTCCATATCATAAATTATGTTTCCATAAAATTCGTATTCATTCCATACATGAAATTATCTCATTTCATTAATTTATAGAATGTACATAATTTACATAACTTTTTTACCTCTCAAAATTTAATTACAAACTTTATATTAAATTACAACATACAAAATATGAATTGTTGTGGATCTGTGGACCCTACCAAAGTGATATGCTGAGGGGACACCAATTCCTATTGCAGATCTGTTGTCAAAATCCCAGTCCAATATCTACTGGGTCTTATCTCTAGTACCTACGCGAGGAAGAACTATCGCGCTAAGCATTTTTGTTTAGTAGTACAATAATATAATAAAATACAATATATAAAAATTAAATTAGCTAACATACTGTGTAGAGTAAGCATAATTTACATTTGAGTTTCCATAAAACAATTTGATAGTAATGTGGGTTTTATAATGTCAAATGTTTATAACTTCTACATATGTTTACTATGTAATAAACTCTGGGTACTTTCCATATTTTCATGTATTTCCATATTTTTCATGATCTTTGGAATCATTCCTTTTAGAGGATTTTTACTTGTTTTTTTTTTTTACTTTATTGTTCAACTTTCTTGCTTACTTTCAGTGCCTAAAATAACCTCTAACAGGTTGTTAAGGCTGGATACATGGGTATACTGGCACTGGACACTCGGTGCCTATTGGCCATCATACCGTCGGACACTCAGTGCCTACTGGGTATGTAATATCGGGCATAAAGCCATGGGAATAATCACATTGAACACTCGGTGGCTGCCTGTGATTATTCAAGTCATTATCAATAAGGGATAACCATATCGGAGACTAGGTGCCTGCCCATGGTATCTTGGCATAGAAGACATGTGCAGTACTGCTAATCTCATCCCTTCTTAGCATACCAATCTATCCAACCCTTACACTACTGTCTAGGTATCCTTGGGCTTATTTATTATCATTAGCATTTCAATGATCACATTGTTTCATCATTCATCATCACTCTTTCATCATGGCATTACCATCTCAATCATAGTGGGAACATAGGTCCCAATCACAGATTCACATGTCATATATGTTCATCATTTTATTGGCATGAAGTACAATTTACATTTTAAGCCATTTTATGGATATTTCATAAGTTCCAGATTTGATACTTTAACTTCTCTAATAGATTTGGCCAAGATGCAGTAACAATTTAGCCATACTTTCTTCATAAAATTTATAGGCTTATGTCTTATGTTTATTTTGGCTTTAAAATCATTCAATTTGCATATGTGTAACTCAAGTTATAGTCATTTTATCAAAATTGGTCCAGTGACCAATTTCAGGTCCAGGGCATTCTAGAACAGGGCAGATTTCTGGAGCTACTTTGTCAAGCCATTTTGAGTAAGTTGCAATCACAATTTGACTTTATGTTCTTCATATGAATTATTCTCTGTGTCTCAGGGTTACATAGGTTCAAGAATCACTCAATTTGAAATTTTGGATCAAAAGTTATGGTCATTTGATTCATTACTATTTTTAAGCAATATTTCACTATTCCAGTCACAATACATGTTTTGAGCAAGTTTTCGAATTCCAAAATTTGACCAAGTTACAATTAGAATTGGGCAGTTTGTTCTTCATGAAAGTTACTCTATTATGTCTCAGCTTTCCAACAAAACAAAAATCACCTCATTTGGAGTTTCCTAGTACAAGTTATGCTCATTTTGGAGTGTACTATTCATTTAGTCATTTTTCCAGAATTCTAGATTTTCATTTCTAGATTCAACTCAGAATTCAAGTGATTTTCAGTCAGTTTCAGGTCAAGTGTTCCTCATAAAAAATTTAGTATTGTAACACCTTCACTGTAGCAATTCCGTACATTCTACTGTTCCGGTGACCGGTGTCGGTCCAGACAGTTAGAATGTCTGAAAAAATATTTAAACTAAAGTGAGGAACCATAATTTACTCAAATATTAATAAGAAAAATTTAGAAAAAATTTTAGAAATAAAATACAACCAAGTTAAATGAGCCGGTGCCCTAGCGATGGGTAACCCAATGGGAAGTTGCGGTCCTCACAACTAAGAGCCCTAGACTCTAGAGAAAATTTATAAAATAATTTTTGGGACTTCAGAGAAGAGTCATTGAGAGTTCTATGGCATTAGAATGTCAAGAAAAGGCTTAGAAAAATTTTTCAATCGGTACAGACAATTTTGGTCTGTTAAGCCAAATGGAGGGCATTTTAATCATTTCGTCTTCAGAGATGATTTTTGGCCGGCTTGTCCAGTTAAGTAAATAATTGTTATGACATAAAATATGAATAAATATTGCTAAAAATTAAATTGAAAATGAGTAGAAAAGAAAGGAAAAGAAAATGAAAGAAAATGCCAATTATGATATCACCATGATGTCATTAAACCATTTCCACCAATCATATTTAACCAAGCCCACTTAAAACAAACAAAAAGAGGTAAAAGGAGGTAAAAATAAACAAAATCTATCTACTTTCTTCCTCAAGAAAAACCAGGCGTCACCCTTCCTACCCCAACCACCATGAAAGCTTAAGGTAAGCTTGAAACCACCCACTATCTCACCTTGAAACCGCTACCTTGCTTCACAAAAAAGTGATCTTGCATCTTGAAGAAAGAAGGAAGTTTTAGAGACTTGGAAGAGTGAGAAAAAGAGGTTAGTGTCCAATCTCTTAGCACTTTTACTTGATTCATGCTTAATGCCATGAGATAAGTAGAAAATGTAAGAAAAATAAAATAAAAATTATGTGTATCCATCCCTATAAATTTCATCAGCCTAAGGGTGGTTAGAGTTTGATGAATTTACTTGAATTAAAGTATTTATGAGCTACCCATAGCATGAGATGAGTGCTTGAACATGATTGTATAAGTGAAATACAAGTATAGTGCGTGAATGAACTTGAGAACTTGGACATTTGAATAACATTAGGGTTTGCTCATGTAATGATATAACCTTGTAATGGTCAAGTAGTGACCATTTGAATGTGTGTGAGGAGGAATTGAAGTGAGTAAGGATAATGGAGTTGAGTTTAGGCATGCTGCCCTTGGTGACCTACAGGACTGGTTGTGAGTCCAAGAGGTTTGGGCAGCTATAAATAGAGTTGTATAGGTTTAATTGGTGCAAGGTCAATTAGACATTAAACTAGACACATAATGGCACAACTTTAGTGAAGAAACCCTGCCCAGAAAACCAAACTAAGTTGACCTAAAAATTACCCTAATCTGGGTAACTTGCATTCTGCCTGTGCAAAATGACCAAATGAATAATGTTTATTCATTTGGTCATAACTCAATGTAGAAAGGTCCAATTGACCTAAACTTTTACCAGAAGAAAGCTGAGACATAGTCCTACAACTTTCATGGAGAGTATAAATCCAAATTCTGACTATAACCTAGTCAAATTGCCAACCAAACTTAGGTCACAAAATCTGGCAGAACCAAATTGTCCAGAAATTTTGGGTACAGGTCAATCCGGCCAGTTATGGTAAAATGACCATAACTTGAGCTACAAAACTCCAAATGGAGTGATTAAAAAAAAGAAATGTATCTAGACACAATAAGGAACTACTTTCATGAAGATAATTTTATCAAATTCCTACTGTACAAATGACCAATGGAACAGTAAACTTAGTGCTTGAAATCTGAAAATTGTGAATAACTAACACTAAGCTTTGAAATGGTATTGACAACCAATACCAACAACTTTAGAATGCAAAATATGGTATCTTGGTGAATTTAGGTTCAATAAATTTATTATGTATACAAAAGTCAACAATTTGAGTGAATATTAAGGTGAATAGTAATACAAAGACACAAAGTATAAGAACTAAATTGGTAGAGGAAATTAAGACATGAAATTTGGAATCTATAAAATGTTCATGGATTACTTGGAATAGGTAATTGAGATTTATACTCCCAACACCAGTGGAATTCATAATATATTAGTAAAACAACTTGAAGTATGAAATGTTCTTTACATGAATGGATTGTTGAATGTATAATGAGATAAAAGTGCCATTTGGGATTTAAGTTCCCATCAAGAGAGAAAGGAAAAATGTTTTGAATACAATGATTCATGTGAACCATTGTTTAAAATTGTGATCATATAAATGATCAAATGAATGTATAAATTATAATTTAAATTTATCATGAAATAATGAAGTCGTAAAACACAATATATTAATATTTAATGATATTATGTGCCCTTGTATTGCCTAGACATGTGTGTCAGATTGGATAGTTTGGCAATAGGGTATTGTTTTAGCAGTACTGCGAAAGGTTTTATGCCTGTATTCATGGCTTTATGCTCGTATTCATGGCTTTATATCCGATTATGTGTTATCATGGCTTTTTAGCCATACTGATTATATACGTGGTTGATGTTCTGCGTCCCATGGTATAACGGCCCGAGGCACCGCGGTGTCCAGTGCCAACGACCCGTTATCCAGTTTAGTCAGCCTGTCGTAGATTACTTGGGTAGTCTAATTTATTAAAATAAGTTGTGAATATTAGCAATTAAAAATGCTAGAAAGTAAATAAGTGAGAAAAAATCCGAAAGGTATTAAACTAGTATTAAGAATTTAATTATTATGAAATGATCCATAATACATAGAAAATACTAAGAGAGTAAATGAAAGACTAGCAAAATAAGTATAACGAAAGTAATTATTAGAAATGCATCCTCCATAATAATATAAATATAAAATAAATATTTAGATTTATTTGTACATTATATAAATAATTATTGTAAACTTATGAAAGAAGTGATTCTAGAGAGCAACATAAATGACGAAAGATATATTGTATGGCAAATTTCATATGAACCCAGTAAAATTCTTGAGTATAGAAAATATGCTCCAATTATTTTTATTTGTATACATTATTTCTTGTTATATTATTGCACCACTAAGCAGCAATGCTTAGCTCGATGGATTTGCTTCCTCGCGCAGGTACTGAAGTTAAAGCCCAGCGAATACTAAACAGAGATTTTGGAATTCTGATATGTAGAATGTTCAAAGGTTGTCACATTCTTAGCAATGCATGTAGATAGGGCTCACATTAAGCATATCATGTATTATGTGTATGTTATTTATTTCTTATATTGTAATATAAATTAGCAAATTGTAATTAATTTGTATATCATGTAAATTAAGAATTTTTGTAATTAGTTGCAAATTATGTAAATTAATGCAAATTTGAGAATTTTACTATAAGAATGGAGCATGAATGAATTTGTACAGATGAGTATAAATTTGAATTACTTAATGATTTTTGAAATGATGATATGAGTATGGATAATATTATTATTAGAAATTATTATTGAAATTTTCAAACAGGTAAATAGTGAAATATGCCAAATGGTAATAGAAACAGGGGAAACTCCGCTAGTTTCTCCTTAGAAAAATAATTGATATTAAAATATAATGAGATCAAAGTATTAAAATAATAAAGTAAGACAAGATAGAGTGCTCCAGCACCGAATGTAGCACACTTCGCTCGGCTACACTGTAGTCGGGTGAGGGGTGTTATAAGTATTTTGTCTTATCTTTAATTTGGCTTTAGTTTCACATCAATTAGAGTTATCTAGCTCAAGTAATGAACATTTGAACTCACTGGACTCAGGCTGTCAAGGAGCAGTCCGAATCTACCACTCCATATTCACTCAATTATTTTGGCATTTCATCAACATTTCACAACAATTGCACACTAAATAGTCTTAATTTAGGTATGAACACATCAAATAGGATATAAGAATTGAAAATCCTAATTTCATGAAACCCTAATTTTAAATTTCTATAACTTTAAAATTCATCATAATTCATAGTACTAAAATTTGTGCTTAAGCTTTAACCAACTCAAATTAACCTCCTAATCCAACCAAACTTGACTTTCCAACTTGAATCCACCCTTGGCTGAAATTCTCTTCTTCAACATACCAAAGATTTCAATTAATTTTCCATAGAAAACTTCATATTCAACTTGAATATCATTAACTAATAGCTAAATGAGTATAAATCCCAACTTATCTTGATTTGGCCAAATTTCCCTTCCACAAATCCTTCCACTTTCCTTGAATTTCTTATATGCTTTCTTTTAATCAAAGCTTAATTTAGTGTTTTCTTTTAATTTCCTAAATAAATTGTGGAGAAAAGTTAGGGTTTGGAAGCTTGAATAAAGCTTTAATAGTGGAATTTGAGAGAGAAAGAGAGAGAATGAGGGTGACGACAATAAGAAAGGAAGAAGATGAAATGAAGACCAATAACATAATTTGGTATGTATAAAGATATAAACTTTAATTTAATTAATTTGTCTTATTAGGAAAAATAGATATTTAATAATTATAATTGAAATTTTAATTCTTCCATCACCATATTTCTATTTCCATTTTCCTTATTTTTCCATTCTCTTTTCAATTAATTAAAGTCCACTTCAATACTTTTATTTCATTTAATTCATGTGGCATTTTGATCAAAAGTAAGCTGTTCAAGTGAAATGATCAAAATGCCCTTTATCGAGTTATAGTCCATCTTTACCGATTAAGTTTTTGGCATTGGTTTTCTTTCATGTCTTGGACTTATTTATTTCTATTAATCCCTCAATTAAGTCCTAAATAAAAGTCTCATAGTGTTCCTCATGAATTTGGGTAGCAACTGAACTCATAGTTACTTCCCAGTTTGGTCACCCATCGTTGTGGACTTAGGCTTACTTAATCGATTTACACTCTACTTCTTTTATTTTTCTTCAACTTTACTTAATCATTATTTAACCAATTTATAACTCCTCAATCTAGTTTCAGTGTGGTTCCAGATATTCTAGCTGTCATCGGAACAGTAGAATATATGAAACTACTTAAAGTAAGGATATTACAATTCTTTCCCTCTTAAAATAAATTTCATCCTCGAAATTTTCCTGATATAAACAACTGTGGGTGCTGTTGTCTCATGATCTCCTCGCTCTCCCATGTTGCTTCCTCTACTTTGTGATTTCTGCATAGTACTTTCACCAGTGGAATCTTTTTGTTCCTTGGCTCTTTAATTTCTCGTGCCAAGATCTATACTAGCTCCTTCTCATATATCAAATAAGGTTGTACATCAATAGTTTCTACTGACAAGACATGTGAGGGATCTAATCTGTATCTCCTCAACATTGATATATGGAACACGTTATGTATCTTGTCTAGCTCTAGTAGTAAAGCTAGCCTATAGGCTACCGAATCCACACGTTTGATGATTTCATATGAACCGATTAACTTTGGGCTTAACTTACCCTTCTTTCCAAATTTGAGGACTTTCTTCCATGGTGATAAATTTAAAAAATACCTTATCACAGACCTCATACTCAATGTCTTTCCTCTTGAAATCTGCATAAGACTTCTATCTATCTGAGGTGGCCTTTAATCTATCTCGAATGATTTTCACTTTTTCCTCTGTTTGTCTCGCCAAATTCAGCCCTATCAACTTATCTTCACCAAGTTCAGTCCAACACAAAAGGCATTCTACATTTTCTTCCATATAAAGCCTCATATTGTGCCATCTTTATGCTTGATTGATAATTGTTGTTATAGGCAATTATATCAATGGAAGATATCTATCTCAGCTTCCTCCAAAATCTATGATGTAGCTTCTAAGCATATCCTCCAGTACCTGTATCACCCTTTTTGACTGACCATCCATCTGTGGATGGAAAGTAGTACTGAATTGCAATTGTGTACCCAAGGCTTCTTGTAACTTCTTCCAAAATCTAGATGTGAACCTCAGGTCTCTATTTGAAATGATGGATACTGGCACCCCATGTAACCGAACTATCTCACTTATGTACAATTCTGCTAACTTCTTCAGTGAGTAGTCAGTTCTAACTGGTAGAAAATGAGTGGACTTAGTCAATTTGTCCACTATCAACCACACTGCATCATGCTTCTTTTGTGTAAGAGAGAGGCCAACAACAAAGTCCATGGTGATGCGATCCCATTTCCACTCTGGTATTGTTATTGGTTGCAACAACCCTGATGGGACTTGGTGCTCTGCCTTAACTTGTTGGCATATCAAGCATTTTGCCACATAATCCACAATTTCCTTTTTCATCCCAGGCCACCAATACTGAACTTTCAAATCCTGGTACATTTTTTTGCTTCTTGGATGTATAGCATGAAACCTGTCGTGCACTTCTTCAAGTATGCTCTTCTTAATTTCTCCATCATCAGGTACACATATTCTCCCTTTACAGTACCAATAACCATCTCCCTTGATCTCATATTTACTTTCCTTCCACTCTTGTATTTGCCCCACAATGGTTATCAACTTCTCATCTATTTTCTGCCCTTCTTATACTTGCTGTCGTAAACTAGGCTTCACTTGCAACTCAGCCATAATAACTCCATCTTGTGTTAAAGGCAAGCGGGCATTCAATGGTCTTAATGCTACTATGGATTTCCTACTCAAAGCATCTGCTACTACATTCGCCTTCCCAGAGTGATAATTAATGATGCAATCACAATCCTTCAGAAACTCTACCCGCCTCTTCTATCTCAGATTGAGCTCCTTCTGAGTTGGCAAGTATTTAAAACTCTTGTGATCTGTGTAGATGTAACACTTCTCACAATACAAATAATACCTCCATATCTTTAATGCAAATAATATTACTGTAAGTTCTAAATCATGAGTTGGGTAATTCTTTTCATGTGGCTTAAGTTGCCTGGAAGCATAAGCAGCTACTTTGCCTTCTTGCATTAGCATACACCCTAACCCATTGTGTGAGGCATCACTATATATCACAAAGTCTTTCCCTGATATTGGTTTATGTAAGAATGGGTGCCTCTGTAAGCATTGTCTTCAACTTTTCAAAACTGGCTTGACATTTATCATTCCATTCAAACTTAACATTCTTGTGCAACAACTTAGTCAATGGCAAGACTATAAGGGAAAATCCCTTTACAAATCTCCTGCAATAGCCAGCCAATCCTAAGAAGCTTCTAATTTCAGTCACATTCTTTGGTGGTTTCCAATCCATAATAGCTTGGACCTTTTTGGGATCCACCGTTATCCCATCAACTGACACACTGTGGCCCAGAAAAGAAATCTCATGCAGCCAAAACTCATATTTAGATAGCTTAGCATATAGCAGCTTCTCTCTCAAAGTTTGTAATACAATTCTCAGATGCTCATCATTCTCTCTCTGATCCTTAGAATGCACCAGTATATCATCAATGAAGACCACTACAAACCGATCTAAATAAAGATAAAAGATATGGTTTATAAGGTTCATGAATGTTGCTGGTGCATTAGTCAACCTGAATAGCAACACCAGAAACTCATAATATCCATACCGGGTCTTGAAAGTAGTCTTAGGCACATCTGCCTCATTTATCCTTAGCTGATGACATCCCGATCTGAGATCAATATTAGAGAAAATACCTGATCCCTTTAACTGATCAAACAAATCATTTATTCTAGGCAAAGGATACTTATTCTTCACCGTTACTTTATTCAACTACTAGTAGTCTATACACAATCTTAGTGTCCCATCATTCTTCTTCACAAATAACACCGGAGCTCTCCATGGTGACACACTAAGGCGTATAAACTCTTTATCCAGTAACTCCTGCAACTGGATTTTCAACTCTTTCAATTCCGTGGGTACCATCCTATAAGGAGAAATTGATATCGGTGTTGTACCCGGCATTACTTCAATAGTAAACTCTACTTCTCTTTCTTGTGGTAAACCAGATAATTCCTTTGGAAACACATCCGGAAAGTCACATACTATGGGTATATCCTAGAGACTAGACCCGACCTTCCTGGTATCAACCACATGTGCCAAGTATGCTTCACAGCCCTTCCTTATCAGCCTCCTTGCCGTAGTAGCTGATATGACATTAGACAAGTAATCTGTCCTTTCATCCACAATAGTATTTTCTTCATTGTTAGGAGTTTTTAATGTGATTCTCTTCAATTGATAGTCAACTATAGTTTGGTGATGTGATAACCAGTCCATCCCCAAGATTATATCGAACTCATGGAAAGGTAACTTAATCATATCAGGCAAAAACTCATGTCCTTGAATGTTTAAGGGACAACTCTTATAGACCTTATTCACTACTACACTGTGGCCTAAAGGGTTAGTAACCAGGATATCTTGTTCACTTTCATCTATTTGAACTCCTTCTTCCATAGGCAAATTAATGCAAACATATGAATGCATGGATCCTGGGTCTATCAATGCATGAACAGGCAAGTCATAAAGTGAGAAGGTACCCCGGATAATATTTGGTGCATCCCCCTCCTCCTGAGCTCTCATAGTGTAGGCACACACTAGTGCCTTAGCCTCCGGCCTCTCCACAGTCTCAGAAGTAGCTTTCTATGAAATGCCCACTGCCTTTGTCCTGCCATGTCTCCTACCCTTCTGAGCTATAGGGGCAGGTCTCTCTGTCGGTACTGGAGTGACAGAAATATTCTTCTAAGGGCAATCTCTTTTTGTAGCCCCACATCGGAAATAACCCCTAGTAAAAAACTAACACTCTCCTCTGTGCCTCTTATCGTAGTGACTGTATGTGGCTGGAGCTGCTTCTCTAGCTACTGTCCCTAGAGAACTCACTACTGATACAGTTAACTATCCTTTCCTGGGCATTGACTGTGATCTAGGTCTCTGCGGCTGACTTTGGCCCTAAGGTCCCCTAGGCCCCTTACTGGCTGCAAATGAAGAGCTAAACTACCTTGGGCCTCTCTTATGTTGTCTATCCCGGCAGCTCTACTCATTATCTCTAACCCTCTCAACATTTAGAGTTATCGCTACCATATGTGAGAAGTATGTAATCCTCAGTGCTGTGATATGTAGCTTTACATTGTCATTTAACCCTTTATCAAATCTGCGGCACCTGTTGGCCTCTGTAGGCACAATCTCACGACCATAGCGGCTTAACTGCATAAATTCTCGCTCATATTCTATCACAGTGAGCTACCTTTGCCTCAAATTAATAAATTCCCTCCTTTTGGCTTCTAGATAGATATGGTTAATATATTTCTTCTAGAATTCAACTAGGAAATACTCCCAGGTCACTACTATAGGCTGTACTGCCTTAGATACCGTATCCCACCATTGATACACATCCTTTTGTAAAAGGGAGATTACACACTCCAAACTCTATTCTGGTGTGCAATGTAGTTGCTGTAAAATCATTTCTGTCCTTTCTAACCAAAATTCTGCAGCCGCCGGATCATCATCTTTCTTTCCTTTGAAATCCATTGCCCCATATTTTCTCAACTTCTCTAGATGGGACTTCTGAGGAGGCTGAGCCAGAGGGATGGCTCCTGCCATTTGTCTGAAGAAATCAACCATCTACTGGAAGAAAGCTTGCTGAGGCTGTGCAGGCTCTCCAGATGGCTGTGCAGTTGGCTCTCCCCTACCTCTATCACCATCTCGAGCAGGGGCATGACTTTCCACCTCCTCCTCAATTGCCCTCTGAGATTCAGGCTCTATTTTGTAACCTAAATAGATACGAAAATAGAACTGCATTAGTGTCACGTCAACTCTTAATGGATGTAATGCATGACATGCACTCTATGTTCTTCTATCTATCTAGGTCTAGGAACGCCTAAACCGTGCTCTAATACCACTAAATGTAACATTCCCTTACTTGATCTACAGTGTAGCTGAGCAAAGGAATGCCACATCCTATGTCGGAGCACCTAGTCTTATGTTAGTTCATTTCCTTGTCACATTGAGTCTGTTATAATTCAGTTCAGAAATTTTCTTTTTTTTTTTTCTTTTGGAGAAACAACAAAAGTCTCCCCTGTTTTATTAACATTTTCCCCATTAAAATATTTACCTGTGCAAATATTTCCATAACACAATCTCGAATTTCATCATTATTCCATATCATAAATCATGTTTCCATATCATTCATATTCATTCCATACATGAAATTATCTCATTTCATTAATTTACAGAATATACATAATTTACATAACTTTTATACCTTTCAAAATTTAATTACAAACTTTATAACTTTATATTAAATTACAACATACAAAATATGAATTGTTGTGGATCTGTGGACCTACCAAAATGATATTCTAAGGTGACATCAATTCCTACTACAGATCTATCGTCAAAATCCCAGTCCAATATCTACTGGGTCTTATCTCCAGTACCTGAGTGAGGAAGAACCATCACGCTAAGCGTTTCTACTTAGTGGTGCAATAATATAATAAAATGCAATATATATAAATTAAATTAGCTAATAAGCTGTGTGTAGTAAGCATAATTCACATATGAGTTTTCATAAAACAATTTGATAGTAGTGTGGGTTTTATAATGTCAAATGTTTATAACTTCTACATATGTTTACTATTTAATTCTGGGAACTTTCCATATTTTCACGTATTTCCATATTGTCATGATCTTTGGAATCGTTCCTTTTAGAGGATCTTTACTTTTCTTTACTTTGTTGTTCAGCTTTCTTGTTTACTTTCAATGCTCAAGGTAACCTCTAACAGATTTTTAAGACTGGATACATAGGTATATTGGCATTGGACACTCGATGCTTGCTAGCTATCATACCATCGGACACTAGGTGCCTACCGGGTATGTAATATCGGGCATAAAGCCATGGGAATAATCACATCGGACACTCTGTTGTTGCCCGTGATTATTCAAGCCATCATCAATAAAGGATAACCATATTGGACACTCGGTGCCTACCCATGGTATCTTGGCATATAAGCCATGTGCAATACTGCTAATCTCATCCCTTCGTGGCATACCAATCTATTTAACCCTTACACTACTGTCTAGGTATCCTTGGGCTTATTTATTATCATTAGCATTTCAATGTTCACATTGTCAACTCCGTACATTTTACTATTCCGGTGACCAGTGTCAGTCTGGACAGCTAGAACATCCAGAAAAATATTTAAACTAAAGTGAGAAACCATAATTAACTCAAATATTAATAAGAAAAATTTAGAAAAAAATTTAGAAATAAAATACAACCAAGTTAAATGAGTCGGTGCCCTAGCGATGGGTAACCCAGTGGGAAGTTGCGGTTCTCGCAACTATAAGCCCTAGACCCAGGGAAAAATTCATAAAATAATTTTTGAGACTCTAGAGAAGAGTCATTGAGGGTTCTATGGTATTAGAATGCCAAGAAAATACTTAGAAAAATTTTTCAATCGGTACAGACAGTTTTAGTCTGTTAAGCCAAACGGAGGGCATTTTGGTCATTTCACCTTCAGAGATGATTTTTTGCTGACTTGTCCAGTTAAGTAAATAATTATTATGACATAAAATATGAATAAATATTGTTAAAAATTAAATTGAAAATAAGTAGAAAAGAAAAAAAGAAAGAAAATGGATTTAATGGGAATTTTGACATCATTATGATGTCATTAAAACCCCAATGACCAATCACATTATGATACATGTCCTTAACCCATTTAAAATGAATAAAATGGGCAGAAAATGAAAAGAAAAAACAGATTCCTTCTTCTTCCCATTTCCAGCCGTGACCCATCTCTCCCTCCATTAAAATTCCTTTCATTTTCTCTCTTCCAAACCTTGAATTCTCACCACTAAACCCTAAGTTCTTTTCATTAAAAATTGTCCTTACCTCTTGGGAAGGTGATTAGCTGCCAAGAAAAGCCAAGAAAATGAAGTTGTGAAGGGAGAAAATTCTGCTCACTTGTGCTTAGTGTCCAACTCTTACTCCTTTTGCTTTAATTCATGTTTAATGGCATGAATTGTGTAGGAAATATAAGGAAATAAAGCAAACAAGTGTGTGACACCCCTTACCCGACTACAATGTAGCCGAGCAAGTTATGCCACTCAGTGTGCCGGAGCACTCTATTTGATCCTAATTCATTTTTATCATAGTTTTGAAAATAACTTGTGAAATATAATTCATTTATTGAAATTGTAATTTATTTGAGGTTCTGAAAATTTTAAAGAAAATCCGGCGGAGTACCGGCTAAAAATGGAGAAAACAGTTCTTCGGAACCTGTGAAAAACACTTCTAATAATCATATTCATCTATTCACAAACTCCAATATCAAAATCTCAATATTTTTCAACCATTCATTTCTCAATCATTCATCACATTTGATAGTCATGTAACAGTCACAGATCAATATTCACTTTTCCATTTACAAACATAATTTTGCATTATTTACATGAAAATCAAAATACATTACATAAGTTTCATTTACACAAAGGAAAATAAAAATCAATTACAAAATACCAAAATGAAGCCCAGTGTCCTACCAATGCACTGTAGACGGTGAGGTGACACGGACACTATGCAGAGCTGTGAACTGCCTTACCGAATCTGTGGTCTACTGGGCCCTCTGTCCAAATCTTCAGTACCTACACGTTGCAAAAGCGACGCGCTAAGCATAAAGCTTAGTGGTGCCAATAATATAAGAAAATATAATATGCAAATAAAGATAATAATTTCCTTGCTATTGTGTTCATAATAAATGAATAATTACTAACTTATTGTTTAGTCGAGGGCTATTCATGTTTTATGATATTAACTTCTTCATGCATTTCGTTAATTATTTTCTTAATGATCTTGAGCTTCTTTGTATTTTTGGTAATCATTCCTGATACTTAATTTTCGTATTTTCTTTAATGATCAGTTCAATCACAGTTATACTTTTCCATGCCCAAGTAACCTATACTGGACGATTGGACTGGATAACGGGTCGTTGGCACTAGACACCGCGGTGCCTCGGGCCGTCATACCATGGGACGCAGAACGTCAACCACATATGCAGTCAGTATGGCTAAAAAGCCATGATATCACATAATCGGCATAAAAGCCATGAATACGGGCATAAAAGCCATGAATACGGGCATAAAGCCATGAATACAGGCATAAAGCCTTTCGCAGTACTGCTAAAACAATACCCTATTGGCATGCCAAACTATCCAAACCAATCTTGTTAGGTATACTAGGGCATTTGATACTTTAAAATTCTTCAATCTTTGAATTTCAACTTTTGGTGTCACTATTCATTTCATTAGTCAACAAGAAAGTTGACTTTTGCATAGAAAGTAGGTACGTTGACTTTGGCACTTCAAACATACCACATTTTTCATTTAAAACTTGTTGGAAGTGGTCACCTTTACCATTTCTAGGCTTAAACCAAGGCAAACAAATTTTTCAGTTTTTGAAGCTTAACTTTACTATTCCATTAAACACTGTTACAGTGGGAATTTGAGGAAATGGTAAACATAAAAGTTGTTCCTTATTTTGTCTAGTTGAATTTCTTTTTTTGAATCACTCCATTTGGAGTTTTGTAGCTCAAGTTATGGCCAAAATAAGTTTACTGTTCACGTGTACTGTTCCTGCTGAAATTTTGGGTTTTGGCAGATTTTGGTCCAACTTTGGTCAGTAATTTGACCAAGTTAAGTTCATAATTTGGTCTAACTTTCTTCATATGAAATGTTCTCACATGCCTTAGGTTTCCATCGGTTCAAGAATCGCCTAAATCCGAGTTTTCTAGAGAGAGTTATAGCCATCCAAACATTACTGTTCAAATGTAAATCTGCAGAGTTGCGGGTTTGATAACTCAACTTTGTTCAATAATTTGAATGGGTTAATGGCATAATTTGGGGTGATGTTCTTCATGAAAGCTGTTTGCCTATATCTTAACTTGTTGCTGTAAAACTTTCAGGTCAATTGACCATATCTACAGTGAGTTATGGCCAAATGAACAGTTACTGTTCATTTGGTCATTTCGCAGTCTTTGTGGTATCCGGATTGGGGCCAACTTTTGGTCCACTTGCTTTGGTCTTTTGGGCATGGTTTCTTCAGCAAAAATGTGCCATTATAAGCCTAGTTTCATGTCCAATTGGCCAAACACCAATTGGACCAATACAGCCCAAGATATGGCAGTCCAAGTGGACTGAAATTTCAGTCACCCTGCTGCACTTACAAGGCAGCCTACTCATTCCTTTTGCCATGCTACATTTCAGTCCAAATTATGGTCAACTTATCTAAAATGGTCACTAATTGACCCTTATAATGTTCTTTCACAATTTCATAAGCTAAATCCAAGTTTAACACCTCAAAACCCTAATTTCCATTATAAATTTTCACAACTACCTTAATTAATCACTTTCATTCCTTACATATATATATATATATATATATATATATATATATATATATATATATATATATATATATATATATTTTAAACATACTCTCTAGTTCACTCTAAGTCCATCAAGACACTCAATCATGTTCCTTCTTTAGGGCTGCCAAAAATCATGGTGGACATACACATAACTTTTACTCATTTAAGTTACAAATTCATACTTGTTTCAAGTCTCTAGCATGGGATTAAAGAGTTTTAAGTATATATGTGCACTAACCTCTTGTAGGGCAGAATTTTCCCAAGTTAATCTTCACTTTCTTTCCCTTTCTAGGCTGCCAAACACTTCCCAAGAGGTAGAGACAAGTTTTTAGTGAAGGGACTTAGGGTTTTAGGGTGAGGAAAGCATGGAAATTGAAGCTTTAGAAAGTTTGTTAATGGAGGAGTGAGGGAGGAGGTGAAAAACGTTTTTGAAGGAGAAGAAGGGCTGCTGTTTGCTTTTTAATTCTTTGGTCTCTTTTGACTCTTTTTATTAGTTAATTTGATGGTTACTTAATTGTGATTGGTGGACAATTTTAAATGACCTCATAATATGTCATAATTGGCATTTTATTGTATTTTCTTTTCTCTTCTTCTCTACTCACTTTCAATTAATTTTTTATCAATATTAATTCATATTTTATGTCATAATAATTATTTACTTAATTGGACAAGTCGGCCAAAAATCACCTCTGAAGGCGAAATGACCAAAATGCCCTCCGTTTGGCTTAACGGGTCAAAATTATCTGTACCGATTGAAAAATTTTTCTAGGTATTTTCTTGGCATTCTAATGTCATAGGAACCTCAATGACCCTTCTCTGGAGTCCCAAAAATTATTTTATGAATTTTTTCCCGGGTCTAGGGCTCCTCGTTGTGAGAACCGCAACTTACATCTGGTTACCTATCGCTTGGGCACCGGCTCATTTGACTTAGTTGCATTTTATTTCTAAAATTTTTACTAAATTTTTCTTAGTAATATTTGAGTTAATTATGATTCCTGACTTTAGTTTAAATATTTTTCCGGACGTTCTAGCTGTCCGGACCGACACTGGTCACCGGAACAGTAGAATGTACGGAGTTGCTACGGGGAGGGTGTTACAACTCTTCCCTTCTAATTTAAATTTCGTCCTCGAAATTTACCTGACTTAAGTCATCGGGGAGTTGCTACCTCCTTATTTCTTTACCTTTCCGTGTTATCCTACTTCACTTTCTCCTTAGTCTCAATCCTATCCTCAAACAGTTATGTACTCATCCTTTTTCATCTTAAATACAGTCTCCTTCTCATCTCCATTCGCTATTTCATTGTCTCTTCACTCTCTTATTCCATACCTTAACCTAAAAAAAATAGGAAATACAGATCTGCAATAGTGTCACCTCGACTCTTATGAATGCAATGCATGATATGCAGTCTATCTAGGTCCAGAAACGCCTAAACCGTGCTCTGATACCACTAAATGTGACACCCCTTACCCGACTACAATGTAGCCGAACAAGTTATGCCACTCAGTGTGCCGGAGCACTCTATTTTATCTTAATTCATTTTTATCATAGTTTTGAAAATAACTTGTGAAATATAATTCATTTATTGAAATTGTAATTTATTTGAGGTTCCGAAAATTTTAAAGAAAATCAAGTGAGTAATGCTTAAAAATGGAGAAAGCAGTTCTTCTAACTGTGAAAAACACTTCTAATAATCATATTCATCTATTCACAAACTCCAATATCAAAATCTCAATATTTTTCAACCATTCGTTTCTCAATCATTCATCACATTTGATAGTCATGTAACAGTCACAGATAAATATTCACTTTTCCATTTACAAACACAATTTTGCATTGTTTACATGAAAATCAAAATACATTACATAAGTTTCATTTACAGAAAGGAAAATAAAAATCAATTACAAAATACCAAAATGAAGCCTAGTGTCCTACCAATGCACTGTAGACGGTGAGGTGACACGGACACTATGCAGAACTATGAACTGCCTTACCGAATCTGTGGTCTACTGGGCCCTCTGTCCAAATCTTCAGTACCTACGCGTTGCAAAAGAGACGCGCTAAGCATAAAGCTTAGTGGTGCCAATAATGCAAGAAAATATAATATGCAAATAAAGATAATAATTTCCTTGCTATTGTGTTCATAATAAATGAATAATTACTAACTTATTGTTTAGTCGAGGGCTATTCATATTTTATGATATTAACTTCTTCATGCCTTTCGTTAATTATTTTCTTAATGATCTTGAGCTTCTTTGTATTTTTTGTAATCATTCCTGATACTTAATTTTCGTATTTTCTTTAATGATCAGTTCAATCACAGTTATACTTTTCCATGCCCAAGTAACCTATACTAGACGACTGGACTGGATAACGGGTCATTGGCACTGGACACCGCGGTGCCTCTGGCCGTCATACCATGGGACGCAGAACGTCAACCACGTATGCAGTCAGTATGGCATAAAAGCCATGATATCATATAATCGGCATAAAAGCCATGAATACGGGCATAAAGCCATGAATACAGGCATAAAGCCTTTCGCAGTACTGCTAAAACAATACCCTATTGGCATGCCAAACTATCCAAACCAATCTTGTTAGGTATACTAGGGCATTTGATACTTTAAAATTCTTCAATCTTTGAATTTCAACTTTTGGTGTCACTATTCATTTCATTGGTCAACAATAAAGTTGACTTTTGCATAGAAAGTAGGTACATTGACTTTGGCACTTCAAACATACCACATTTTTCATTTAAAACTTGTTGGAAGTGGTCACCTTTACCATTTCTAGGCTTAAACCAAGGGAAACAAAATTTTCAATTTTTGAAGCTTAACTTTACTATTCCATTAAACACTGTTACAGTGAGAATTTGAGGAAATGGTAAACATGAAAGTTGTTCCTTATTTTGTCTAGTTGAATTTCTTTTTTTGAATCACTCCATTTGGAGTTTTGTAGCTCAAGTTATGGCCAAAATAAGTTTACTGTTCACGTGTACTGTTCCTGCTAAAATTTTGGGTTTTGGCAGATTTTGGTCCAACTTTGGTCAGTAATTTGACCAAGTTAAGTTCATAATTTGGTCTAACTTTCTTCATATGAATTGTTCTACCATGCCTTAGGTTTCCATCGGTTCAAGAATCGCCTAAATCCGAGTTTTCTAGAGAGAGTTATAGCCATCCAAACATTACTATTTAAATGTAAATCTGCAGAGTTGCAGGTTTGATAACTCAACTTTGTTCAATAATTTGAATGGGTTAATGGCATAATTTGGGGTGATGTTCTTCATGAAAGCTGTTTGTCTATATCTTAACTTGTTGCTGTAAAAATTTCAGGTCAATTGACCATATCTACAGTGAGTTATGGCCAAATGAACAGTTACTGTTCATTTGGTCATTTCTGCAGTCTTTGTGGTATCCGGATTGGGGCCAACTTTTGGTCCACTTGCTTTGGTCTTTTGGGCATGGTTTCTTCAGCAACAATGTGCCATTATAAGCCTAGTTTCATGTCCAATCGGCCAAACACCAATTGGACTAACACAGCCCAAGATATGGCAGTCCAAGTGGACTGAAATTTCAGTCACCCTGCTACACTTACAAGGCAGCCTACTCATTCCCTTTGCCATGCTACATTTCAGTCCAAATTATAGTAAACTTACCTAAAATGGTCACTAATTGACCCTTATAATGTTCTTTCACAATTTCATAAGCTAAATCCAAGTTTCACACCTCAAAACCCTAATTTCCATTATAAATTTTCACGACTACCTTAATTAATCACTTTTATTCCTTACATATATATATATATATATATATTTTAAACATACTCTCTAGTTCACTCTAAGTCCATCAAGACACTCAATCATGTTCCTTCTTTAGGGCAGCCAAAAATCATGGTGGACATACACATAACTTTTACTCATTTAAGTTACAAATTCATACTTGTTTCAAGTCTCTAGCATGGGATTAAAGAGTTTTAAGTATATATGTGCACTAACCTCTTGTAGGGAAGAATTTTCCCAAGTTAATCTTCACTTTCTTTCCCTTTCTAGGCTGCCAAACACTTCCCAAGAGGTAGAGACAAGTTTTTAGTGAAGGGACTTAGGGTTTTGGGGTGAGGAAAGCATGGAAATTGAAGCTTTAGAAAGTTTGTTAATGGAGGAGTGAGGGAGGAGGTGAAAAACGTTTTTGAAGGAGAAGAAGGGCTGCTGTTTGCTTTTTAATTCTTTGGTCTCTTTTGACTCTTTTTATTAGTTAATTTGATGGTTACTTAATTGTGATTGGTGGACAATTTTAAATGACCTCATAATATGTCATAATTGGCATTTTATTGTATTTTCTTTTCTCTTCTTCTCTACTCACTTTCAATTAATTTTTTATCAATATTAATTCATATTTTATGTCATAATAATTATTTACTTAACTGGACAAGTCGGCCAAAAATCACCTCTGAAGGCGAAATGACCAAAATGCCCTCCGTTTGGCTTAACGGGTCAAAATTGTCTGTACCGATTGAAAAATTTTTCTAGGTATTTTCTTGGCATTCTAATGTCATAGGAACCTCAATGAGCCTTCTTTGGAGTCCCAAAAATTATTTTATGAATTTTTTCCCGGGTCTAGGGCTCCTCGTTGCGAGAACCGCAACTTACCTCTGGTTACCCATCGCTTGGGCACCGGCTCATTTGACTTAGTTGCATTTTATTTCTAAAATTTTTACTAAATTTTTCTTAGTAATATTTGAGTTAATTATGATTCCTGACTTTAGTTTAAATATTTTTCCGGACGTTCTAGCTGTCCGGACCGACACTGGTCACCGAAACAGTAGAATGTACGGAGTTGCTACGGGGAAGGTGTTACAAAGTGTGTGTGTGCAACTTACAATTTTTGGCAGCTAGGGTTAGCTAGGGTTTGATGATTTTTCTTGGTAGAAAAATGGTTATGAGCAGCCTTTGGTAGTGGATGGGATATTGAACATAATTAAGTAAGTGAAATGCAAGAATTGTGCTTGTATGAAATGAAAAAAATTGGACACTTTAACAATTCTAGGGTTTTCTCATGTGATGGTTCATTAACCTTGTAATGGTCAATTAGTGACCATTTGAATGTGTATGATGAGGAAATGAAGTGAGTTGAGGCTTGGCATTTGTGCATGGGTGAGCTGCCTTGGCTGACCTGTAGGACTGAGCATGAGTCCAACAGGTTTGGGCAGTTATAAATGGAATTGTAGAGGTTCAATTGGTGTAAGGCCAATTGGACATGAAACTAGACACATAATGGCACAACTTTGGTATAGAAACCTTGCCCAAAAAACTAAATCAAGTTGACCTAAAAATTGCCCTAATCCGGGTGACTTACATTCTGCCTGGATGACTAAATGAATAGTATTTATTCATTTGGTCATAACTTAGTGTAGAAAGGTCCAATTGATCTAAAATTTTACCAACAGAAATCTGAGACATAGAACTATAACTTTCATGAGAACACAAATCCAAATTCTGACCATAACCTAGTCAAATTGCCAACCAAACTTAGGTTACCAAATTTGGCAGAACCAGTTTTGCCCAGAATTTTAGATTCTGTCCAATCCGGCTAGTTATGGTATTTAGGCCATAACTTGAGCTACAAAACTCCAAATGGAGTGATTCAAAAAAGGAAATGTAACTAGACAAAATAAGAAACAACTTTCATGAAGATAATTTTGCCAAATTCGTACTGTACAAATGACCAATGGAACAGTAAATATGAAACTTAAAATCTGAAAATTTTGAATAACTAACACTAAGCTTAGAAATGGTATTGACAACTAATACCAACAACTTTAGAATGCAAAATGTGGTATGTTGGGAGTATTAAAACTAATGTACCTATTGCCTATGCAAAAGTCAGCATTGTAGTTGACTAATGAAATGAATAGTAACACCTAAACTTAAATTTCAAGAATTATACAATTTAAAAGTGTAACATGCCCTGGTACACCTAGTAAGATTAATTTAGATAGGTTGCCATGCCAATAGGGTTTAGTTAGCAGTATTGCACATGTCATTATGCCATTCTGTGATTTTATGGCTTTTAGCCATTTTGACATTGTGATGATACTTAGCCTTATGCCTAATATTTATTACAGCTCATTAGCTGTTCTATTACACATCAAGAGACACATATGTGACCGATGGTGTGACAGCCCGAGGTACTTGATACTCAGTGCCAGTTTACCCTTTTATCCAGTCTAGTCATCCAGTATAGGTTACTTGGGCAACAAAAAATGGAAGTGGATAAATTTAATGAAATTATGAGTATAACAAGTACAAAATAAATAAGATTATCGATAATGATAAAAAAATTATCTGCATAAGACATCAGAACATGCACTGCATATTTATTTTCTGTTATTTCTTTTTATTTTATTATTGGCACCACTAAGCATTATTGCTTAGCGCGTTGCTTTTGCCACGCATAGGTTCTGGAGAGACCGACCGAGAGCCCAGTAGACCACAGACTAAGTGAGACCTTCTACAGCTCTGCATAGTGTCCGTGTCACCTTACCGACATCAGTGCATTGGTAGGACACTAGGTTTCATTTTGGGTATTTTGTAATTAATTTTTATTTTCTCATGTGTAATTAAGACTTATGTAATGTATTTTGGTATTAATGTAAATAGTAAAAATTGTGCTTATGAATGAAAAAATGAATATTTATTAATGACTTTTACATAAATATCATATGAAATGAATGATTGAGAAATGGAAATGTTGTTGAAAAATATTGAGATTTTGTTGATGAAATGGAGTTTGGGATTGATTGAAAATTTTGGAAGTGTTTTTCACAGGTTCCGAAGAACTGTTTTCTTCATTTTTAGCCGGTACTCTGCAAGATTTTTTATAAAATTTGCGGAATCTCAAATAAATTGATATTTTTCATAAATGACTTAAATAAATTATACTTCACCAATTATACTTCATAAATATGATAAAAATAAATAAGGAAGGATAAAAAGGATTAAAACAAAATAGGGTGATCCGGTACACTGTGTGACATATCTTACTCGACTATACTGTAGACGAGTAAGGGGTGTCACAGTTTCATCATTCATCATCATTCTTTCATCATGGCATTATCATCCTAATCATAATGGGAACATAGGTCCCAATCACATATTCACATGTCATATATGTTCATCATGCTATTGGCATTAAGCACAATTTACATTTTAAGCCATTTTATGGATATTTCATAAGTTTCAAATTTGATACTTTAACTTCTCTAATAGATTTGGCCAAGATGCAGTAACAATTTAGCCATACTTTCCTCATAAAATTTGCAGGTTTATGTCTTATGTTTATTTTGGCTTTGGAATCATTCAATTTGCATATGTGTAACTCAAGTTATAGCTATTTTACCAAAACTGGTCCAGTGACCAATTTCAGGTTAGATTTCTAGAGCTATTTTGTCTAGCTATTTTGGGTAAGTTACAATCACAATTTGATTTCATCTTCTTCATATGAATTGTTCCCCTATGTCTCAAGGTTGCATAGGTTTAAGAATCACTATATTTGAAATTTTGGATCAAAAGTTATGGTCATTTGATTCATTACTGTTTATAAGCAATATTTTACTATTTCAGTCACAATACAGGTTTTGAGCAAGTTTTTGGATTCTAGAATTTGGCCAAGTTACAATTAGAACTGAGCAGTTTATTCTTCATAAAAGTTGTTCTATTATGTCTCAGCTTTCCAATAAAACAAAAATCACCTCATTTGGAGTTTCCTAGTGCAAGTTATGCTCATTTTGGTGTGTACTGTTCATTTGGTCATTTTTCCAGAATTCCAGATTTTCATTTCTAGATTCAACTTAGAATTCAAGTGACTTCCAGTCAGTTTCATGTGACACCCCTTACCCGTGTATAGTATACCCGAGTAAGCAATGTCACACGGTGTACCGGCACACTCTATTATACCTTAATTAATTTTTATCATGCTTTTGAATATAACTTGTGAAATATAATATCTTTGAGCCATTTTTCAAAATTATAATTTATTTGAGGTTCCGAAAATTTTAAGAAAAATCCGACAGAGTACCGGCTAAAAATGGAGAAAACAGTTCTTCGGAACCTGTTAAAAACACTTCCAATATTCATACTCAATCATTTCTCAAACTCCAATGTCATCACAAACTCAATATTTTTCAATTTCAGTTCTCAATCATCATTTCTCAGGGTACTCATATATAAACAACAAATAAATACTCAAATTACTTCCATACATAACCATAAATCTTCATTATTTACATGAACCTCAAAATACATTACATAAGTTCATTTACATATGAGAAAATAGAAATTTATTTACAAAATACCAAAATGACACCTAGTGTCCTACCAATGCACTGTAGAAGTTGAGGTGACACGGACACTGTGCAGAACTGCAGGATGGACTCACCCAGTCTGCGGTCTACTGGGCTCACGATCTGTATCTCCAGAACCTACGCGTGGCAAAAGCAACGCGCTAAGCAATAATGCTTAGTGGTGCAATAATAATGTAACACCCCCGTTGTATAGCCTGGTATATTTCACTGTTCCGGTGACTGGTGTCGGTCCGGACAATTAATAGGATTAGGGCCACACTTAAGACAATTTGAGAAGCCATAAACACAAATAATTAGTAATGTTTAATTAGTTAACTATAAATAAGAAAAACAGAACATAAGAGGTTAAACGAGCCGAGAGTGAGTGACCTCCTCGGGAACGACTGCGAAGTCGTTTTAAACTCAAATTTCGAACCGTAAAAAGTGACGCTGCGGTCCTTAGGACCCTTATGAACACAGTGGAAAAGAGAAAATCATGAAAAAGAACTGTTAAGTCAATCAAATAATTAGGTCAGGGAGCCGGAAGAAATATTGGATTATTTGTAAACCGGGATGAACTGGCGAGGGGCAAATTGGTCAATTGACCCCAAGAGCTGACTCCTGACCTAACTGTCAAATAAAATCGGAGAAATAAAAATTTTTGAATCAAGAATTAAAAAAAAAAAAAAAAAAGAGAAAAGGAAAGAGGTTGGAAAAGTCAAAAGTTATGACATCATGCATGATGTCATAACTAAATTAATAAATTGAATTAATTAATTTGGATTTAGGGGTCTTCCATAAGCAAAAAACGTGTAAAAGGAAAACAAAGGAAAAAATTTAGGGTTTTCTTCTTCTTCACCTCTCTCTTTGCCACCCCATTTTCCCCAAAATCCTCCATGAATGGTTCTTCATTTAAGCTTACATTTAAGCTAAATTTTCTTCACTTAACCTTCTTAACTTCCTTAAATACCTCACTAGAACCTTTAATCTCAACTTAAGCACAAGAAAGAAAGAGGAAAGAAAGAGGAAAGAAAGAGAACAATTGAAGGTTTGGCATTTAAATTGAGGTTAGTATGCTAAACTCTTTATTTATCCATTCAAATGCATGTTTAGGTAATTAAGTGAGCTTAGAACTTGATTTAAATGAAACAAATATAGGGGAAGAATTAAACTGAATTTTTGGGCAGCTTGAGAGGAGTATGGTTTGCATGAATATAATGCAATTGAATGAGTTTAGAAACCTTACTTAGTTAAATGATTAACATTAAAATCATTAGAAGTAGTTAAATGCAAGAGTTAGTGAAATTAGGGTTTCAATGCTAGGGTTTATGAACCAAAAATTGGAGAAATGCATAAATGGCATGTTTAACCTATTTTGAAATGAAATAATGGTCAATTATGACCAAATAAGTTGTGTGGGAATGGTAGGAAATTAAGCCAAATTCGTATGTCAATGGTCATCTTCTTTGGCAAAGATGACCAAACCTACTTTGAAGGACCAAAACTCAAATTTTACAAGCCTAATGGATATGCCACCAATTGGGGATGAAAATAGACATAAAAGAGCACAATTTTCATTAAGGAACCATGGCCAAAACTGACCAAAACTTAGTGAAACAATTGACCAAAGTGAGTTGATAGCAGGCTGCCACTGCACTAAACTGACCAAATGAACAGTAACTGTTCATTTGGTCATAACTCGAGTTAGACAGGTCAAATTGACCTGAAATTTGGCCAGGGGTTAGAGGGCATATAGATCTAAAACTTTTATGAAGAACATCACCCCAAATTATGCCATTAACCCATTCAAATTATTGAGCAAAGTTAGGTTACCAAACCTGCAACTCTGCAGAAATTTCATTGAGCAGCAATGTTTGGATGGCTATAACTCCCTCTAGAAAACTTGGATTTAGGCGATTCTTGAACCGATGGAAACCTAAGACATAGTACAACATTTCATATGAAGAAAGTGAGACCAAATTATGAACTTAACTTGATCAAATTATTGACCAAAGTTGGACCAAAATCTGCCAAAACCCAAAAGTGCAGCATGAACAGTGCACGTGAACAGTAAACTTATTTTGGCCATAACTTGAGCTAAAAAACTCCGATTGAGGTGATCCAAAAATGAGAATACACTTAAGACAATAAGGAACATTTTCTATGAAGGAAGTTTTGTTAAATTCCAACAGTAGATCGACCAATGGAATAGTGCAACTTCGGAGAACCAAAACCGAAAATCGGCAATTTCGCCAAAATGACCTAAGCTTTAAACAAATGACCAAAACCAATAAGTTTGGTGACCAAAATGTGGTATGTGGGTGAAGTTAGAGTTCCCATACCTATTAAGCCTTAGAAAGTCAATAAGTTGACTTGAATAGTGCAGTGAATAGTAACCTGAAACACAAAATTTCGAGAACGTCGAATTTAACACGTTAGAGCTAGGTAAATGTGAAGTTAAGTTTATTTTGGATTTATTTTAAGTTTTAGTACTGAAACATTGGAAAATTTCGTGTTTCAGTGGAAAAGAATACCGGGACAGAACCCGAGGAGTCGAGTCAAGGCCAACAGGCGACTCGTTTAAGGTTTGTGCACAACATATACTTTTATAATCTTCTTTTGCATATTGTTTTGAATAATGTGAAATATTGGATTATAGCATTCTTATGATGTTTGATTTAAATTGTGAAAGTTATTGTGTATATTTGAAATGACAATGTTTAGCAAATTGTTAAGATAAGTTTTGAAACCACAGTGTCATGACCATATATTTGAACACCTCACTAGCACGACTAGTGGGAGTAATTAGTTTCGAATTTTGATTCCTTCTCTGGAGAAGTGTTGAGGTGTGCCAGTAGAAGAGGATGTGAATGGATATCCATATATTTGAGCTAGCTAGCCTGTGATATGATTTCTCTTTAGCCTCTGGCTATTGAGATTCATGTGATTTCTCTTTAGCCTCTGGCTATTGAGATTCTATTTGTTTCGAATGGCGTGATCTAACTGTGGGTTTTATGAAATGTGTTTTGATACTTTGAAATGAACTTGGTTTACATGTAAAATCTTACAATGCATAATTGTATTTAATTTTCATGTTTAGCCAAATTTTTGAATGAATGTGCTTTAAGTTTTGCATAAAGATTATTTTAGTATATTGTGCACCACTGAGTCCTAGTACTCAGCGATAGCTTTTATTGCTGGCGCAGATACAGAGACTAGAGGAGCAGATCGAGTCTTGAGGTGTGTGAAGTCATCAGCTTAAAGCCTTCGGGTATAATTTATACCCTAACTGTAAATACTTCTTTTGATGTATATATTGCACATAAATGTATGGACATGTAAAAATGGGTCTTGAGCAGCTTGTACAAAAAAATTTGTATGAAGTTTGTAATAAAGTTTAGTTTGTATTTCTTTTGATATAAATTTTGTAAGAATGTATATAAATTGTTTTGTCTTTAATAAAATATGAATGAAACTATTTTATTTAATTTGAATGAAATGTATTGCTAGTATTTTGAGAAATTTATTGAAATGAGTGTGAAGTTGATTGAGTTTGATGGTGAAATTGAAGTAGTGGTTGAGAAAAACTTTTAGAAGTGCTTTTTACAGGTATTTGAAGAACGGTTTTCTCAAAATACAGAGGAAACTCTGTCAAAATTTTTATAGAATTTGCGGAAAACTAAAATGGACCAAAAATATTAACTAGTTTTAATTTTAACTAAATGTTTTAAGTACTTACTAGAAAATGCTCACCACTTGACAAAAGTAAGAAAATTGTTTAAAATCTCTTGTAGGGTACTTAATGAATTATCGGTAGGTGAAGTTCGGTAGTTCATTAGGTATTCTACGGGATCGTGTTATGCCTTACAGAGGGGTAAGGTGTGACAAATAAAATAAAAGAAATAGCAAGGAAATAAATATGTAGTGAATGTATATGTTTTATTCGTTTTGAATTTGTACATCATTAACTTTGTCCACTTTCATTCATTTGGTTACCCAAGTAACCTACACTAGACGACTGGACTGGATAAACGGGTAAACTGGCACTGGGTATCAAGTACCTCGGGCCGTCACACCATCGGTCACATATGCATCTCCCGGTGTGCAACAGAACAACTAACAAGCTGTAAATAATATCAGGCACAAGGCCAAATCTCAATGCAAGGTCAGAATGGCTAAAAGCCATAAAATCACAGAATGGCATATTGCCATGTGCAGTACTGCTAACTGAACCCTATTGGCATGCCAAACTATCCAAACCAATCTAGTTAGGTATACTAGGGCATTTGATACTTTTGAATTCTTCAATTTTTGAATTTCAAGTTTTGGTGTCACTATTCACCTCATTGGTCAACAAAAATGTTGACTTTTTGATAGAAAATAGGTACATTGGTTTTGACACTCCCAACATACCACATTTTGCATTCAAAACTTGTTGGCCTTAAGCATTTATACCATTTCTAAGTTTAAACCAAGGGAAGCAGAATTTTCAGTTTTTGTAGCCCAACTTTACTGTTCCATTGGGCACTGTTGCAGTAGGAATTTGAGGAAATGGTAAACATGAAAGTTGTTCCTTATTTTGTCTAGTTGAATTTCTTTTTTTGAATCACTCCATTTGGAGTTTTGTAGCTCCAGATATGGTCCAAAAACCACAGCTGGCCGGATTTCAATTCTGTAGAATTTACCAAATTTACAGTACCATGAACAGTGACTGTGACTGCCATTTGGGTTAGGTTCTGGTCATAATTTGGGGTAGGTTTCTTCATGAAAGTTGTTTTTCTATGTCTTAACTTGTTGCTGTAAAAATTTCAGGTCAATTGACCATTTCTATAGTGAGTTATGGCCAAATGAACAATTACTATTCATTTGGTCATTCTGCAGAATTGGCTTGCAGGGTACCCGGATTGGGGCCAACTTTTGGTCCTCTTGCTTTGGTCTTTTGGGCATGGTTTCTTCAGCAAAAATGTGCCATTATAAGTCTAGTTTCATGTCCAATTGGCTAAACACCAATTGGACCAACACAGCCAAAGATATGGTAGTCTAAGTGGGCTGGAATCACAGCCATCCTGCTGCACTCACTAGGCAGCATACTCATTCACTTTGCCATGCTATATTTCAGTCCAAATTATGGTCAACTAACCTCAAATGGTCACTAATTGACCATTAGAATGTTCTTTAACAATTTCATAAGCCAAGTCAAATTTTCACCCCCAAACCCTAGCTCAAAGTCAAGGTTTTCACAAATTTCCTTAGTTAGCTCTTTCATTCCTTATATATATATATATATATATATATATATATATACACTTTAAACATAATCTCTAATTCACTCTAAATCCATTAAAACAATCAAACTCATTCCTTCCTTAGGGCTGCCGAAATTCATGGTATACATACACATGAATTCTTTTCATTTAATTTACAAATTCTTGTTCACTTTAAGTCCTTAACATGGAATGAAAGGGATTTAGGTATAATTATGCACTAACCTCTTGTAGGGCAGAATTTTCCCAAGCTTAACTTCACTTTCTTTCTTCTTCTTGGCTGCTAAAAGGTTATGCAAGGTGCAAGGATGAATTTTTGTGAAAAGAGTAGGAGGATTTATGGTGAAAAGATGAGAGAAATGAAGCTTTGGTTGAAATCAATGGAGGGAGATGGGGAGAAGGGTTTCGGCTGGTTGGTCCAAGGGAAGAAGATGAATTTTTTTCTTCTATTTTCAGCCTATTTTATTGGTCTTAAGTGTATTAGTTGTATGGTGATTGGTGGACAATTTTAAATGACATCACAATGATGTCATAAATTGCATATATTGTATTTTTCTTTTCTTTTCTTTTCTTTTCTACTAACTTTAAATTAATTTTTCATCAATATTAATTCATATTTTATGTCAAAATAATTATTTACTCAACTAGACAAGTCGGCCAAAAATCACATCTGAAGGCGAAATGACCAAAATGCCCTCTGTTTGGCTTAACGGGTCAAAATTGTCTGTACCGATTGAAAAATTTTTCTAAATATTTTCTTGGCATTCTAATGCCATAGGAACCTCAATGACCCTTCTCTGGAGTCCCAAAAATTATTTTATAATTTTTCCCTCGGGTCTAGGGCTCCTAGTTGCGAGAACCGCAACTTCCCTCTAGGTTACCCATCGCTTGGGCACCGGCTCATTTAACTTGGTTGTATTTTATTTCTAAAATTTTTACTAAATTTTTCTTATTAATATTTGAGTTAATTATGGTTCCTCACTTTAGTTTAAATATTTTTCGGAACGTTCTAGCTCTCCGGACCGATACTGGTCACCGGAACAGTAGAATGTACGGAGTTGCTACAGGGAGGGTGTTACATTTCAGGTCAAGTGTTTTACATGAAAAATTTAGTATTTCGTCTTATCTTTAATTTGGCTTTGGTTTCACATCAATTGGAGTTGTTTAGCTCAAATTATGAGCATTTGAACTCACTGGACTCAGCTGTCCAGGAGCAGTTCAGATCCATCACTTCGTATTCACTCAATTATTTTGGTATTTCATCAACATTTCATAATAACTGCACACCAAATGGTTTTAATTTAGGCATAAACACATCAAATAAAGCATAAAAATTGAAAACCCTAATTTTATGAAACCCTAATTTAAAATTGCTATAACTTTAAAATTCATCATAATTCACAGCACTAACCTTTGTGCTTAAGCTTTAACCAACTCAAATCAACCTCTCTGTAATGCCCTCATTTTAGGTAGTCCGTGTATTCTTCTGTTCCGATGACTAATGTCTGTTCGGACAGTTAGGATATCTGGAACTACACTCAAACTAGAGTGAGAAAACATAAATTAATTGAATACAGACCAAGTAAAATTAAAGAAAAGTAAAAGAAGTGAAGTGTGACTTGGTTAAACGAGTTGGAGTCACAGCAATGGGTGACCCTACTGGGAAGCGACTGTGAAGACAGTTGCCGACCCCAGACTCATGAGGAACCCTAGAAAATAATTTTCGGGATTAAATTAGAGAATTTATGAAGATTAAATGACAATAAAAATATTAAAGAAAAATTCAGGAAAATTAGTTAATCGGTATAGACTAAAAATAACCCGATGAGCCTAGTGAAGGGCATTTTGGTCATTTCAACCCCAGAGTGAAATTTTGACCTAAATGTCAATTAAAATGAGAGGTATTAAAACACATAAAATAAATTAAATCATAAAATTATGATTAGAAATGAGAAAAGAAAAGAAAAGAAAAGAAAAAGAAATAAAAATTAATTACATAAGCATGATGTCATATTGACATCATTAATACAATATGACCAATGAGAATTTAATAACCAATTATAAGGGATAAGGAAGAGCTTAAATAGAGACAAATTTGACTAAATGAATTAAAAACCACCATCTTCTTCCTTGATCATTTGGCCGAACCATGGGAGACAACTCCTTCCACCATTTTTCTTTTGATTTCAATCTTGATTTCTCCCTTTTTCTCACCCCAAAATCCTAAGTCCCTTTACAAATAATTAATTCCACACCTTGAGGAAGATAGGGGCAGCCAAAAAGTGGAGGAAAATTTAAGTTTGAACAAGGTTAGGTTGAGCTCCAAAGAGGTTAGTGCTACTATTTCTCTTTCTCTTTATTCTATGTTAAGGGTTTAATTGGAGTTAAAAATTGTAAGTAAATGAGATAAAAACACTTATGAATGAACATTATGGATTTTTGGTAGCTTAAAAAACCTTAGAAGTTTGAAATTTTTGACTTACCTAAGCTTGATTAGTGATGTTGATTAATGGAATTAAATGTAATTGGAGTTAAATTTCATTAGTATACTTGAGATATAAATCTTGAATTAGGGTTTGACCATAAATTAGGGCTTTTGAGAAATTATTGGAAATTAGTATCTTGAGATTGATTGTTGCTTAATTGAAGTGCTATGAATGTAAATTGAAGTTTGGGAGTTGGGAGAAATTGAATTGGGAGTGTTAATTTTTCATGCAGGAATTCTGGACCTATGGGTCTAGCATGTTTGAACTGCCATAACTTGAATTGTGTAGCTCCAATTGGTGTGTAGCCAATTGGAGATGAAACTAGGGTCAAAATGCCTCATTTTTCATGAAGAGATCATGCCCAAATTCTGTCCAAAACTTGACCAAATTACTATTCCAATTAGACTGAACATACCCTAAACCTAGAAAAATGCATGTTCATTTAGTCATAACTTCCTCTAGACAGATCCAAATAACCTGCATTTTATACCATTGGAAAGCTTAGACATAGGACTACAACTTTAATGAAGAACACAAAGCTCAAAAATGCCTCTAACCAAACCAAATTATTAGCCCAAGTTAGGACATAAAACTATCCAGAACCATATAGTCCAAAAATTACTGGACCTAGGCTTATCCAACCAATTTTGGCAAAAAGGCCATAACTTGGTCTACAAAAATCCAAATGCAATGAAATTAGTGGAAAAATTTATATAAGACATATATCTACAATATTTTTGTTTTGACTAGAACCAAGAACCCATGAGAAATAGGGCAAATTGCTAGAATAAATCAGCACATCAAAACCTGGAGTTTGACTAAACCACTACTTGACCCCAGAATAGTTTTTATAGCATATCTCCCACTAGGAAATCCCAAATAGGATGAGCTAAACTGTTCTGAAAACCTAAAATATAGGGCTTCAACTTTGATTTAGAAATTTTTCTCAAAAGTTGAGTTTAAAAACCCTAAAATGGGAGTCAAAGCCACTGACTTGAACCTAGAATCTTGTAGACACAGGGTACCTGAGTCTAGACCAGTTAATTTGCTATAATTAATTCTACAAGACCTGAAAAATTATAATTCAAAATTTTAAGTAATCATAAGACATAGGGTAACAACTTCTATGAAGAAAATTTGACTTAAAAGTGGCTGTAACATGTCCAATTAATTAGACAAATATGGACTCCAGAATCTGCCTGAATATAAACCCAGAAAGAGACTAGGAACCAGTTGTGGTTATTTGACCATAAATTGAGTTCTAAAACTTCAAATGACATGAATCAAAAAGGAAAACAAAGACAAGACATAGAGGAACAACTTCCATGAAGGAAGTGTGGCCAAACAGTGGCCACACCTTAACCAATTTGTTAGGTGAACTTAAGACATCAAATCTGGACCTTGAGAAAGGTTCATAAATGACTTATTATATGATATGAAGTGAATCAAAATGAATTGTTAAACATAAAAGTGACATGAATATGCATTTGGGACTTATGTTCCCATCATATGTAATATGAAAATATTATTAAATACAACTAGCACATAACATGAAACTATAAATACTTAATAATTCTATTTTTGCCCAAAGTACACCGAGACTCATTTATGTAATACGGATTGATTGGTATACTAATTAGGGACTGCAGATTACTGTACTGCTTACAGGAATGATCATTGACAGACAACATATGTCTGATATAATTGTTCTTCAGGCTTTATGCCTGCCCGTTGGCTATAGTGCCTATTATCATTATTCCTAGCTTTAAGCCTGCCCGCTAGCCTTGTGCCTGACATGACAGATGTATATATGTTAGACATACGGATGTTTAACTAGTATACTCTTATGCATCCAGTCTTTATAGTCTGTCATAAGTTACTTGGGCACATATATGTGTAATACACTTTAAGTTTAAATAAATACACGAAGAAAGTACTAATATGGGTATAATAAGTTTGAATATGTAATATAAGAATAAAAAGATCCCGATAAATTGTTTACTCCCAAAGTGTCATAATTAAGTAATTAGTTCAAAAATTTAGTAAATTTTATATGGAATAATTATTTCAATTATTAGTTATTTTTTTTTCAATTATTGCACCACTAAGTATAAATGCTTAGCGCGATGGATTTTTTCCTCGCGTAAGCACAGGAGATCATTACCAGCAGTAGCAACAGCAGCAGAAGAGCCTAGATAGGATTTTGATCAGAGCTGCTACAGTGTCAGTGTCACCTCAGCAGTCTGTTTTGGTAGAGCTCATGTAAATTTAGATTTTACATTTTGATCACTATACATAAGTAAACATTGTAAATTATTTTGAGACATGTAATTAAATTTTGAATTGTATATAATTGTACATTATTGTATGTAATGTTATGTGAATGAAATGAAAGTTTATTTTCTTGAAAATTTTATGAGTAATGGTATGATATGGTACATGAATTATTGATATGAGAAATGATGTGATAAAATGGATATAATTGATTTTAACAGGTAAATAAGGAAACTTGCCATGCACTAATAAAATAGGGGAGACTCTATCTAGGTCTCCACAAAAATAAGATGTGAAAAAAAAAATTATGCGTATGATAATATAATTAAATTAATATTGTACACGACAAGACAGTATAGGGTGCACTGGCACCGAATTTAGCACGCCTTGATCGGCTACACTGTAGACGGGTGAGGGGTGTTACACTCCCAATCCAATCAAACTTGACTTTCCAACTTGAATCCACTCTTGGCTGAAATTCCCTCCTTTAACATAGAAAAGATTTTAATCAATTTTCCATAGAAAACTTCATATTCAACTTGAATATCATTAGCTAGTAGCTAAATAAGTATAAATCCCAACATACCTTGATTTGGTCAAATTTCCCTTCCACAAATCCTTCCACTTTCCTTGAATTTCTTGTATGCTTTCTTCTCAAGGCTTAATTTAATGTTTTCTTTTGATTTCCTAAAGAAATTGTAGAGGAAAGTTAGGGTTTGGAAGCTTGAATGAAGCTTTAATGGTGGAATTTGAGAGAGAGAGAGAGAATGAGGGTGACGGCAATAACAAAGAAAGAAGATGAAATGAAGACCAATAACATAATTTGGTATGTTTAAAGATATAAACTTTAATTTAATTAATTTGTCTTATTAGGAAAAATAGATATTTAATAATTATAATTGAAATTTTAATTCTTCTATCACCATATTTCTATTTCCATTTTCCTTATTTTTCCATTCTCTTTCCAATTAATTAAAGTCCACTTCAATACTTTAATTTCATTTAATTCATGTGAAATTTTGGTCAAAAGTTAGCTCTTCAAGTGAAATGATCAAAATGTCATTCATCGGGTTATAGTGCGTCTTTACCAATTAAGTTTTTGGCATTGGTTTCCTTTCATGTCTTGGACTTATTTATTTCCATTAATCCCCCAATTAAGTCCTAAATAAAAGTTTCATAGGGTTTCTCATGAATTTGGGGTAGCAATTGAACTCATAATTTGTGACACCCCTTACTCGTTTACAGTGTAGCCGAGCAAGACATGTCACACAGTGTGCCAAAACACCAGATCTTATCTTAAATCAATTTACAGTTCTTAATTTGTTAATTAAAAAGCTTTTGAGTGAAACTCATAACATTTATATTATTTATTGAAATTTTGATTAATTTAGAATTTTCAAAAATTTCACGAAAAATCCGGCAGAGTGCCGGCTAAAAATTAAAAAAAATAGTTCTTCAGAACCTGTTAAAAATACTTCCAATATAATTATATCACCAATTTCAGTCAACCACCAACACACTTCCACAATTTCTCAATAATCTCAATATTTCAAAACTCAATTTATTTCCTATCATACTCAAGCTCAATTCAATAAGAAATACTCAGATTTTATTTATTAATAAAATTTATAGATAATTACATCATCATATAATTACATGAGTTAAAAAATATACAGAACAAAAACTAATATTTATTACAAAATACAAAATACAAAATAAAATAAACTAAAATAAAATAAATATGCAGAATGTATGCTGATATTTTATACTGACTAAGTTTTTGGTAATTATTAGTGATATTATTATTTGGTACTTTTTATGTTAATTATTTGGTCTTAATTTATTAAAAACTTAATTTAGTTGCCCAAGTAACCTATGTAAATTGACTGGACCGGATAAACGGATAAACTGGCACTGGGTACCAAGTACCTCAGGCCATCACACGATCGGTCACAAAGTGTCTTCAGGTGTACAACAGAATAACTAATAAGCCGTAATAAGTATTAGGCACAAGGCTGAGTGTATCAAGTGTATCAAAATGGCTAAAAGCCATAATATCACAAAATGACCATAAGAGCCATAAATCATAGAATGTCATTATGCCATATGTAGTACTGCTATCGAAACCCTATTAGCATGCCAATCTATCCAAACCAATCACACTAGGCCTACTAGGGCATATTACAAAATTAATTGTGTAAATTCTTTGCATTTGATATTTATTAGTTACTATTTACTTGGCTAGTCAACCAAAACGTTGACTTTTTCATACATAATAGATATGTTAGTTCTACTAACCCCAACATACCACATTTTGTATTCTATAATTGTTGGCATTTATTACAAATTCCATTTCAAAACTCATTGAATGTTATTTCAAATTTTCAGATTTTTATGGCTTATGTTTACTATTCCTTTGGACATTGTTACGGTAAGAATTTGGCTAAACTCTCTTCACTAAAGTTGTTCCTTATTGTGTCTTCTTTAATTACCTTTTTGAATCACTCTATTTGGAGTTTTTTAGCTTAAGTTATGGCCTTTTAACCATAACTGTCCAGTTTGGTCAGTACCCAGAATTTCTAGGCACAATTTGGTTCTGGCAGTTTTAGTGTCCTGAATTTGGCTAGCATTTCGGATGGGTTATGATCAAAATTTGGACTTATGTTCTTCACTAAAGTTGTTCTAAATTGTCTATGTTTTTCATTGATATAAAGATCAGGTCAATTGGATATTTCTATACTGAGTTATGACTATTTGAACAAACACTATTTATTTGGTCATTTTCCAGGGATAGTATGTTGGTCACCCGAATTGAGGCAGTTTTTAGATCTACTTAGGTTAGTTTTCTAGGCATAATTTCTTCACCAAAAATGTTGCATTATATGTCTATTTTCAATTTCAAATGGCTTTGCACCGATTGGAGCTACATAATTCCATTTAAGGCTGTCCAAACACATTGGACTCCAATGGTCCAGAATTCATCACATAGGGCAGCCTACAAATTTCAATATCCAAAGCCACAATTTATCTCATTTTATGGTCAAACCTTACCAAATAGTCACTAATTGACCTTTAATATGTTCATCAACTATCCCATGAGCAAAACCCTAATTTTGTTCAAATCCAAATTTTCAAAGTTTCAATTCTTGCATCAAACATACAAATTAATGTTCTAATTCATAAATTCATGTTAAGGTGTCATCAATTCCCATTCCAATTCAATCAATTCATCAAAACCCTAGCCTAAATAAGGTGGCCGAAATTGGGGGTTTTCATACACATGAACTTCATTCCAATTTCTCACAATTTCTCACTTAAATCAAGTCTCTAAGCAAGAATCTAGAAAGAGATATGAGAGATTGGACACTAACCTTGTTTGATGTAATTCCCAACTTAATAAACTTTCAATTCTCCTCTTCTTTTTGCTGCCTAGGGTTTCCTCAAGGTATAAAGATCAAATTTAGTGAAGACAAGATAGGGTTTTATGGTGATTTAAAGTGGGAATTGAAGCTTGAGACAAGAGCTTCAATGGTGATTTTTCTAGAGAGAGGTTCGGCTGGTTGAGGGAAGAAGAAGGCAGATTATATTTTTTTTTAATCTTTTTCCTCATTTAAGTTGTATTTATCCCCCTTTAAATAGCTTGGCAATTTCCCATTGGTTGGAATTTTATTTTATTCATTATGACATCATGCTTATGTCATAAACCTAATTTAATTTCAATTTCTTTTCTCATTTCTTTTAGTCATTTCTAATTAATTTCTCATCAATATGAATTTATATTTTATGTCATATAATTCACCTAATTAAATGGACAAGTCGATCAAAAATCGTTTCTGAAGGCGAAATGATGAAAATGCTCTTCGTTTAGCTTAATGAGCTAAAATTGTCTGTATTGATTGTTTTAATTATCCATGCATTTTCTTATCAATCTGTTATCATTGAAACCACTATAACTCCTCCCTGGAGTCCTAAAAATTATTTCACAGAATTTCTCTCGGGGTTAGGGCTTCTAGCTGTCTTCACAACAACTTCCCGTTAGGTCACCCATCGCTAAAGCTATGGCTCATTTAACCTTAATGTATTTTATTTCTAAATTTTTTTCTAAATTTTTCTTATCACTATTTGGGTGATTTATGACTCTTCATTCTAATCTAAATATAGTTTCAGACATTCTAACTGTCCGGACAAACATTGGTTATCGGAGCAGTAGAATGTACAGATTATCTAAATGTCATACTTTACCCCTCTGTAAGGCAAAACATGATCCCGTAGTACACCTAATGAACTACCGAACTTCACCTACCGGTAACCCATTAAATATACTATAAGGGATTTTAAAATAATTTCCGTTCAGTTTTAAATTGGTTGGTAATTTTTTTTAGATATTAAAAACCTTTATTTGAAGTCCAAACATAAATCAATTTTTTTAGATATTTAAAATCTCTGCAATTTTTATAAAAATTTCGGTAGAGTGCCGTCTGTATTTTGAGAAAACAGTTATTCAAAACCCGAAAAGAAAAACACTCCCAATATATTTTCTCAACCACAACTCCATTATTCAATTTCATCTTATAAATCAGCACAAGCAACCCAATACACAGTTTAAATTAAATCAAACATTGAAACATCTCATTAAGGTAACAAAATTAATATTTATATTCATGGGAGTATTAAAAATTTAGTAGTACAAAACTTTATAAGTACATAAAATCTCAAGATAATATTATAATAATTTGTATTTGATTACATTCCAAAAATATATTACAAAAGAGTTGATACAACTGCTCGAATGAAATTACATATATATAATTACAGAATTATATTAAAATCTAATGTACTCCCTATGATATACCCGAAGATAGTCTCACTGTGTCTTCAAGTAATCTCACTTAGCTGCTCTATATTTTCTTTCACCTGCGACAGCATATAAAGCTATCGCTGAGTGGTGAACTCAGTGGTGCACAAACTAATAATTTAAAACTTAATACAAGTTATGCTTTGACAACTCATAATAAATAAAAATTTAAAATTTCTAAATTCTTCAAAATTCATGACATCCAAAAATCAATATTTTCAAACATGCAAATTATTCATTTAAATAACATTTTGATCAAATAGTAACTATTTATCTACATTTCTTTTAAATCATGAAACAATAAAATATTTTTGAATTACTGACAAATTATTTATTTCGACCATAATTTATCAAATTATGCATAATTTAAAGGGCATTGCCAACAATTTACATAGTTGGACTCATGACATAAATTTCACAATCGATGCCGTGTTGTATACCATGATAATTCAAACTCTCCCAATAACTGGGGCTAAAAGGGAGAAACAAAGATTAGTTAGTATATATGAGTACTCATCCAAACTCTTCCCCAACTGGCAAGCCAGAGAGGAAGGAACTCTGTTACACCCTACCCTTCTGTAAGGCATAACATGATCCCGTAGTATACCTAATGAATTACCAACTTCGTTTACTGATAACCCATTAAATACACTACAAGGGATTTTAAAACTTTTCTTACTTCTTTTACCGTGGTGAGCACTATTTACAAGCGTTAAAAACTTTTTTTTTGACTGAAGTGAAATAGCTAACACATTTGAATTATTAGTAATTTCTGTAAAAATTTTGGTGAAGTACTATCTGTATTTTGAATAAAATAGTTATTCAAAAACCTATAAAAAAAACTTCAAGTATATTTCTAAATCTCAAACTCCAACATTTTGTTCAACACAATAAATTTCTCAACTCAAATCCACAATAATTTTTTTGATATTCTCAAAGGCTGAGATAAAAGAAATATAGTGCAAATTTTTCAAGCCAAAATAATTCACAATTTATTTTTAATGGACATTTAGGTCAAAAGACAACTCGGGGTGTCAAATGACCACAATGCCCCTGTTCGGGTTGCATTCCCGATTTTTCGGTAACACCGGGTTTCGTTCATTTTTTGATTTCTCACTTTTTCTTTGTACTACTTAAATAATTTTTCTTTGATATTTCTAATGATATTTATACTTCAATAGACATTTATTTAAGTCCTAAAAATATTTTCTAGGGTTTCCCGCGGTCCAGGGCTAGTCAACGGTCCACGCCGCGACTTCCCGGTGCGGTCACCCATCGCTAGGGTTCTCGCCTCGTTTAACTTGGTTATATTTCATTGCTATTATTTTTTCTTTGTTTTTCTTGTATTTTTTTTCTTGTATTTCATTATTTTATGTCTCCTCACTCATATCTAAGTGTAGTTCTAGGCATCCTAGCTGTCCGGACAACACTGGTCACAGGAACAGTAGAACGCACTACCGAATATAGGGGTGTTACAAACTCACCCCATCTAGTGGAGAAGATATCTCACTAGACAAGCTAATGAGAATACAAAACATATTGCCATGTCAACTATAGTTTCAAATCATATTCAAAACAATTTCTATTCACAAAAGTATTTACAAACCATTAACATATTTAATCATTATAAATTCATGCTCAATGTTAGCAACACATCAAACTTAAAATTTAAAATTCTCAAAACCATGCAATAAATTCTTAAATACATAAGAAAATTTATATTTAATTTATACAATTTTATTCAATAAGTTAAAATTCTCAACACAACAAAAATCATAAATCATACAATAAACTTGTTCAAATCAATTTGGAAGTGAAAAATAACAAAAAGAGTTAGTTGTGCACAAACCTCTTATCTAGGCTTGTCTGAAGGAGTAGAAGCATAAAAAATTATTAGATTAGAACATTGAATTCAAAAATTTTCTTCTAGGGTCTCATGCATCACGCAAGATTCATTATTTACCTATTGATTTCAATGTTCAATTGCATTTTAAAACTCTTTTAATATGTATTAGGATTTATATTTGCCATTTAAGATTTTAGAATTAATAAATTAATTCATTAGAACCCTTGATTAATTCAAGAACATGTGCACTAACCTTTTGATGCACTGTAGATATGTTTGGTACCTTTGTGAAGCACCGAAGACCCCAGATGTTGTCTCTTTAGCTTGTCCACACCAAGATCACCAATGGTAGCCCCTTGAACAGCTTCTAAAGCCTTGCCAACCAATTAGAAAATAGGGATTTGCCTTTAGGGAGGTTGTAGATGTATACTGGACACTAGAAACAATTTCTAGCAATTTTAATTCAAGAGAATATTGGCAATTCTCTTTGAATTGATGAGAGATGAAGAAGAAGAAAGGAAGAAGACTTCAAGGGTGGCGGCACCTCTTTGATAAAATCAGAATGTTCTTTCATTCTTTTATAATATTACATTATATAATTAGGTCATTACTTAAAACCCTTGCCACATGTCATCTTCTGATTAGCTCAGAATTTTAATTGACCTAATCACATTAAGCCAAGTGTCAAAACTAGATTTAATCTTGACTTTGATCATCTTACGTGATTGAAAGACAAATGGCAAGCTTATATGGTGCCATGTGTCACCATCTCATGGTGCCCCATGTCACCCTGTGAGATGACCAAATTACCCTTGTGTTGTAATTTTGAGTTCTCAAGCCAAAATAATTATTTCTCCTCTTCTAATCAATTTATATCAAATATAAATTAATTAATTAATTTCTATTAATTAATTTCTCATAATTAAATTTATATTTAAACACTTTAAACATAAATTTAACTCATACTGTACATCTAATAACCTAGATTTGGTTTCAAGCCATGATAGGGACTTTACAATCTAATTGCAAATCAAACCTATTTAATTAATCAATTAAACTCTTTAACTAATTAATTAAATCACATTTAACTTGGCGATTACTTGCGTATGTATGTGACTCACTAGGCTCATTACTAATTGGCAATGAGATATGATATTAACTATTAATATCATCAGAACTCTTTCATTCCATTAATGATTTCTCTAAATCATTTTAGGCACCTCATTGACCATGGTTAACACCTAGCATAGCATACCGTGGCTACCCAATTAGTAATAAGGAATACCTTAAATGAACCTTTAATTATATGTTACCATGTACTAGAATCTCTCTGTTATAAAATCCCAATTTGAGCTGGAGTCATGGTTTATGTCAAACTCCATTTGCTATGAATATTATGTTCTCTTTTAATTTCAATTCTTGATTAAAAAGATTTTCTCATCAGAAACTCTTTTCTGATTAAATCTATCTGTCCTGGCCAGGAACTTGAAATATCAAGAATAATTAAATGAATATAGGATTTTATCCCTATTTATTTAGGGTAACAGATTCCATCTTGATCAACACCTACCTCCATATATAACTAGTAGGAGCCAACACATGCCCATATACCCATACACAGTACAAGTGTGAAAGCAATATCAAACTCACCTATAGACAAGATAACTATGCTATCTTAGGTCTAAAGATTATATGCACTGATATGATTTATGACAATGCATTGACAAGAGTAAACTCCATGTGCTTGTCATAAATGTCACTAGTTCAGCCAACTTATCATGCATAAGTGCCTATCATGTTTGTTATATGGCATGAGACTCACCATTTCATCTTATTTACATCTCATATAAATAACTTGGAAACAAACATGATTACAATCTTTCTGGATAAGTCATGTCCTTATTGTGAAGTATTCTCGATTGTGAACCAATTTATGATACTTTGTGCAAGAAATACTGTCACTCATATTCTTAACAACTTAAGAATAGAATTTCTAACAAAACATTAATGGACCTTTTCTATTACACATAAATATATTATATAAGCGGAAAAGTAAAAATGCCTTTTTATTAATAAAACATGTATAAGATACATATTAAATGATATGTTTTAGGGCATACTACTAACATTGTCTTAGTTCAATTCATCCTTCTTCCTTGGAGGGCTCCTTTCCCACTAAAACATATAACTAGAGTATTTCAATATCTATTCAATTTATTTCTAATTAATAAATTCAATAATTAAATTTTATACACTTAATTTATCCCATAAAATTGAGTCCTTTGTACTTAGTGTAATTGTGGTTAATATTCATTTGACCATTTGATCAAAATATTGATTTTTTCATACTAACTAGATATGCTAATTCTAATTACACCTACATGCCACATTTTGAGTCATATTTTTGTTGGCATTGATTGCCAAATTCAATTCAAAGCCTATTAGGGTTAAATCTTAAAATTTCAGTTTTGGGTTACTTGTTTGTACTATTCCATTGGTCTGGGAATTTGGCCAACTTTCCTTCATCAAAGTTATTCCTTAATGTCTTAGCTTTAATTCCATTTTTGAGCCATTCCATTTGGAGTTTTGTAGCTCAAGTTATGCCTTTTTTTCTAAGGTTGATGGGATTGGTCCAAACCCAGAATTCTGGGTACCAATTCTGTTATGGCAGTTTTGGTGTGCCAACTGCAGCTTACTTTTCAAATGGGTTATGGTCAGAATTTGGGTTTGTGTTCTTCATAAAAGTTGTAGTGCTATGTCTCAGCTTTCCATTGGTATAAAATTCAGGTCATTTGGACCTTCCTACACCAAGTTATGGCAATTAGAACAAGTACTATTCATATAGTTAGTTTTGTACAGTAGCTGTGTGCCAATTTCGAGTTTGACCTAACTTTTCACCAATTTGTGTTTGGTTTTAGGGCAAGATTTCTTTACCAAAATTGTAGCTTTGGGTCTTAAGTTTTATCTTCAATTGGCCTCACACCATTTAGAGCAACTAATTTTCAGTTATGGCCATTTGAGCTGACCAAGGTCAAACTGCTCAATTGAGGTAGCATCACATTCACCATTCCAACCATTCAAACACATTCCAAATGACTCCAAATGACTATTTCAAACCTCAATTAGGTTCCATTACATCAATTACCAATTTTATCTAAATTTTCCCCCAAATTCATTGGCTCAAGAACCCTAATTTCACTACTTAATTTAATTGGTGCAATTAAAGTGTATATTCATTTTCTACACATTAAATCAAGCTTACATACCATTTTAATTTCATCAAAATCATGCAAACCCTAACTCATGTCATGTTAGCCGAAAATTTCCTCAAGTCCCTTATGTATGATTTTGTTTAATTTTTACACAATATCTAGTTTAACTCATGCATATGAGCATAAATCTAAAGAGAGATTGAAGAGAATAATCACTAACCTCTTGGTAGCTTTTCCCTCTTCCAATTTCTACTTCTTTTTTTTGAATTTTCTTCCTCTAATCCTCTTGCCAAAGCTTGATTATAAGTTTTAACTAAGAAATTTAGGAGATTTATGGGTTAAATTTGGGGGTTACTCAAGCTCAAAATTGAGCTTTAATGGTGATTTTAGAAAGAAGGAAGAGTGGAGAGAGAGTGGCCGGCTCTTTGAGGGAAGAAAATGGCTAATTTTCTTTTTAATTTTTTTGGTTTTATTCTCACAATTGACTTGGTCAAATATTTAATTAAATAGAAATTATTTATGAGGTCATTGCTTAGGTCATGTAGGTGATGTCATATATCTATTTTCTTTTCTTTTCTTTTTCCTTTCCTTTTTTCATAATTCTTTAATTTAAATCTATACTTCAAAATTTTTATTTCTCAGATTTTATTGGACAGTTAGGTCATGAGTCACCTCTAGGGGTGAATTGACTAATTTGCCCCTCGCCGGTCTGATCCGATTTATCAATAATTCAGTATTTCTTTCGGAACCTTGACCTAATTATTTGATTTGGTTCTCTACATTTTTTTTGTGATTTTCACATTTTTCCTAGCTTCGCAATTTTTCCTAGGATTGTGGTGTCACAATGTCTCGTACAAAATTAAGGTTACAATTGATGTCGTAGTCACTTCCCGGTACATTCACCTATCGCTGTGACCCTCGGCTCATTTAACTTTTTATGCTCTATTTTTTTTATTTATATTTTACCTTCTGGTAATTACTATTAATTTTTTTTCAAGGCTTTTCTAGGTGATATAAGCATATGTCTAGATATCCTAACTGTCTGGACAGACACCAGTCACCGAAATAGTAGAATGCATAGGCTGCTTAATACAGGGGTGTTACAACTCTCCCCCCTTAAAAGAAATTTCATCCCAAAATTTTACTCACTGTTAGTCCTTAAATAGTCATGCGTGTCATTTTCTTATGTCTCTCTCACATTTTCATATGGCTTTATGGTCCGAATGATGGTCTATAACACTTTAACTGATGATATTATTTATTTCTCGACTGCTTCACCTCATGTGCCAAGTTCCTTCTGAGCTTCTCGTCATAAGTTAAATTTGAATTTATTTCAATTCTAGAGGTAAGAAAATCTGTGTGCTTATGGTTCCACTCGTTCTAGGACTCCGTATGGTCCTATGAAATAAGAACTTGGTCTTTCTCTTTTCTATATAATCTTATAATCTTCTTTCCTTTAAGTCTATGTAAGACTTCTAACAATCGAATGCAACGTTTAATTTGCTTGTATAATTATAATCTTCTCTTAGTGTTGTTCTATTTAATATTTCAATTCATGTTTCCTTATAAGGAAATTTCATCGATCATATGAGAAATGCTTATCTCATAATTGGCCATAGGCCTATAACCGTCATCTTTCATCTTTATTTATGACCTAGGCTTATGTGCCATTTTGCACCATCTTGTTTACTTTTATTTAACTTACTATTTACTAATTCACTCCCTTGCTTGATAGGACAATTCAAAGTATCATTACATATCTTAAAATTTTTGTTTACTTTGTCTTCCCAATCTTATTCGAATATAGACTTTTCAATTTGTTCCTTAATTAACTCCCTTATCTCCTCTCAGAATTCAATGTTATTCTCTTTCTTGACTTGACTGTCGGGTCAAGAGCTAGTACTCCTTATTATTTTTAATAAATCCTTTAAACTTCAATGTTACTCTAAATTGGTCCTCTGACCATTTTGGCTAATACTTCTAATATTCGTGATATTTCTCTATCACATTTAACCAACTATTCAAATTTTTAGTTTTATATTTTCTTTTATCTACAGATATCCTATAGCTTATTTTTTGCTGTTTTGCGATCATTACCCCTTTTTTTTTATTGAACCATAAACAATTCTTTAACCTTAAGAAGGGAGTCTACCTGACTCTCCTTTTTCCCATGCTATTCAAAAGTTTCGCATTAATCATAATCTAATCCTTATGATCCGTACAATAAAATTGTGTTCTTTCTAAGGAATACTTGACTAACTATTTCCTATCGAATTACTGTTATCAGTAGAACATCATTTCTTAATTGTTTTATAAGTTATAATTATCATCCATAGCATCCTGTCTCTTTCAGGGGAACAAAATCATATTTTGTGTCTTATTGCTACACAAATAGAATACTGCTCCTTACTAAACTTTGGGCAAAAGATCCATTGCAATACCAAATCAACTATAAATCATATCGAAGACTGGATGACTTAGCCCTATAGGTATTATCTTTAAATTTTGACTATACTGAAATCTCTAATCCCATAATAATTTCTGATGTACTGTAATTTGTGCTAGGGTAACGGAGTCATTAACTCTCGCTACCTTGCAACCATGATCTTTTGATATTCTAATTATAGAGTTTTAAATCCCGAATTAGGATTTTCAAACTTAATTCTAGTAATAAAACTCTATTCTGGTATATTTGTACCAGAGCGAAATCCATTTGCAATTATTCTTATCCTTGTGTACTATTGGGTAGTACGTAGCTCTACACAATAAATCCCAAGTCAGTACTATAATCTATAGCTTACAGCACAAACATCAAAAATATTGCATAGTTACTATGATACATCCCAATAGATCAAACTTCCCTATATCTTATTTCTCTCAAATCCACTAATATCTTAAACTTATTTTAATTATGATACCCACTGACATCTATCAGCAGTAATACCTTTGCTTTCATCTAAGACAAATATATTACTACAACTTATTTTTAGGTCCTCTTGCCTTACCTAATTAGGCTCACTAATTAACTTTATAATTTATCATAGTCTAGGAGATGTCTCTCACTAATAAAATTTTCCAAAACTAATTATGGCGTATGCTCTTTCTAGTGTACTTCTCTGCTCGGGTTGGTCCATTGTGTTAGGATTACCCGAAGTGTTGTCTCTACTTTTGCCTCTGCCCCTACTGACTGTTAATGAGCCTCTAAAATTAAAACCTTGGACTAATTGCTCTGGTGTGGTATGTGGCATAAATAGACATACGCTAGTACAATCTCGGGCGTAATGCCTGATTCCACCACAATTGTAACAGGCTCCAGTGACCTTATAGTAAATACCCCTATGTAATTTTCCATAAACGTTACAGATACGGATAGGGTAGGAACTTCTGGTTCTTTGCCGAATGGTTCTTGATTGCTTCTGCCTTGAAAATTCGCCTCTGTCATACTTAGGAGCTCAGGGTCCCTCAAAATCTTTTCTCTTTTCCAAATTACTACTCCAACTCTGACCCATAGGTTTCTCACTCTTCTCTATTTCATATTGCCCTTGTGGGGGTTGGGTTTGTACTTGGGCCTAGACTGACAGATTATCAGCCATTTGTTGAAAGAACATGACCATCTGCTGGGCCATTTGTGCAGTAATTTATATAAGAGGGACTGGTGCAGCTGGACCTCCAATGCTCTATGGAATTGGGGCCTCTCCTTGTACATCAGCTGTATCAGACTATGCTATACCATTTTATCCCCATTGTCCATATCTATTCACAGGATTTTCTATTTCCTGAACAACCAACACAAGGAGATTTCTCCTCGTTAGTTCATATTTATGATGTAAATGTACTATATGCATCAAACATTCGAGCAGTTATACTTATCAAAAAATATTTCAAATTCACAGTTCAAAATTTACTTTAAAAACCTAGCTCTGATACCACTAAAACATGTCACACCTTACCCCTCCGTAAGGTATAACATGATCCCGTAGTACACATAATGAACTACCAAACTTCGCCTACCGATAACCCATTAAATATACTACAAGGGATTTTAAAACAATTTCCGTTCATTTTTAAATTGGTGGGTAATTTTTTTCAGATATTAAAAACCTTTATTTGAAGTCCAAACATAAATCAATTTTTTTAGATATTTAAAATCTCTATAATTTTTAAAAAAATTTCGACAGAGTGCCGTCTTTATTTTGAGAAAACAGTTCTTCAAAACCTGAAAAGAAAAACACTCTCAATATATTTTCTCAACCACAACTCCATTATTCAATTTCATCTTACAAATCAGCACAAGCAACCCAATACACAGTTTAAATTAAATCAAACATTGAAACATCTCATCAAGGTAACAAAATTAATATTTACATTCATGGGAGTATTAAAAATTTAGTAGTACAAAACTTTATAAGTACATAAAATCTCAAGATAATATTACAATAATTTGTATTTAATTGTATTCCCAAAATATACTACAAAAGAGTTGATACAACTGCTCGAATGAAATTACATATAAATAATTACAGAATTACATCAAAATCTAATGTACAAGGGTATAGCTGTGATATACTCGAAGATAGTCTCACTGTGTCTTCAAGTAATCTCACTCAGCTGCTCTATATTTTCTTTTATCTGCGACAGCATACAAAGCTATTGCTGAGTGGTGAACTCAGTGGTGCACAAACTAATAATTTAAAACTTAATACAAGTTATGCTTTGACAACTCATAAAAATTAAAATTTAAAATTTCTAAATTCTTCAAAATTCATGACATCCAAAAATTAATATTTTCAAACATGCAAATTATTCATTTAAATAACATTTTGATCAAATAGTAACTATTTATCTACATTTCTTTTAAATTATGAAACAATACAATATTTTTGAATTACTGATAAATTATTTATTTCTACCACAATTTATCAAATTATGCATAATTTAAAGGGCATTGCCAACAATTCACATAGTTCGACCCATGACACAAAATTTCATAATCGATGCCGTATTATACACCACGACAATTCAAACTCTCCCAATAACTGGGGCTAAAAGGGAGGAACAAAGACTAGCTAGTATTTATGAGTACTCATTCAAACTCTTCCCCAACTGGCAAGCCAGAGAGGAAGAACTCACCCATCTAGTGAAGGAGATATCTCACTAGACAAGCTAATGAGAATAGAAAATATATTGCCATGTCAACTGTAGTTTCAGATCATATTCAAATAATTTCTATTCACAAAAGTGTTTATAAACCATTATCATATTTAATCATTATAAATTCATTCTCAAGGTTGGCAACACATCAAACTTAAAATTTACAAATCTTAAAACCATGCAATAAATTCGTAAATACATAAAAAAATTTATATTTAATCTATACAATTTCATTCAACAAGTTAAAATTCTCAACACAACAAAAATAATAAAATCATACAATAAACTTATTCAAATCAATTTGGAAGTGAAAAATAACAAAAAGAGTTAGTTGTGCACAAACCTCTTATCTAGGCTTGTCTGGGTTCAATTCCTCCTCCTTCCTTGGAAGGCTCCTTTCCCACTAAAACACATAACTAGAGTGTTTCAATATCTATTCAATTTATTTCTAATTAATAAATTAAATAATTAAATTTTGTACACTTAATTTATCCCATAAAATTGAGTCCTTTGTACTTAGTGTAATTGTAGTTACTATTCATTTGACCATTTGATTAAAATATTAACTTTTTTCATACTAATTAGATAAGCTAATTCTAATTACACCCACAGACCACATTTTGAGTCATATTTTTGTTGGCATTGATTGCCAAATTCAATTCAAAGCCTATTAGGGTTAAATCTCAAAATTTCAGTTTTGGGTTATTTATTTGTACTGTTCCATTGGTCTGTCTACAGTGAGAATTTGGCCAACTTTCCCTCATCAAAGTTGTTTCTTAATGTCTTAGCTTTAATTCCCTTTTTGATTCACTCTATTTGGAGTTTTGTAGCTCAAGTTATGTCTATTTTTCTAAGGCTGATCGGATTGGTCCAAACCCAGAATTCTGGGTACCAATTATGTTCTTGCAGTTTTGATGTGCCAACTGCAGCTCACTTTTCGGATGAGTTTTGGTCAGAATTTGGGTTTGTGTTTTTCATAAAAGTTGTAGTGTTATGCCTCAGCTTTCAATAGGTATTGGTGCAACTAAAGTGTATTGTAACACCCTCCCGATAACCACTCCGTACATCCTACTGTTCCGGTGATCGGTGTCGGTTCGGATAGCTAGAATGTCCGAAAAAATATTCAAACTAAAGTCAGGAACCATAATTAACTCAAATATTAACAAGAAAAATTTAGTAAAAATTTTAGAAATAAAATACAATCAAGTTAAACGAGCTGGTGCCCTAGCGATGGGTAACCGGAGGGAAGTTGCGGTTCTCGCAACGAGGAGCCCTAGACCCGGGGGAAAAATTATAAAATAATTTTTGGGACTCCAGAGAAGGGTAATTGAGGTTCCCATGGCATTAGAATGCCAAGAAAATACCTAGAAAAATTTTTCAATTGGTACAGACGATTTTGACCCGTTAAGCCAAACGGAGGGCATTTTGGTCATTTCGCCTTCCGAGGTGATTTTTGGCCGACTTGCCCCGTTGAGTAAATAATTAATATGACATAAAATATGAAGAAATATTGCTAGAAATTGAATTGAAAATGAGTAGTGGAGGAAAGAAAAGAAATTGAGGAAAAATGGCTATTAATGACATCATTTCAAATTTTCCAACCAATCAAATTTAAGCAAGTCCATAAAAAGGAAATAAAAGTGGGTAATGAGGCAGAATTTTAGAAACCCAAAACCAGCTCCCTCTCCTCTTCTTCACGCCACTCACTCACCCTTACCCATTCCACCATTAACAACCTTTCATCCTTCATTTTTCTTAGTTTTCTTCCACTAAAAACCCTAACTACCAACACAAAAATTCATTCTATCATCTTGGTGATTATTGTGGGAGCAAAAAGAAAAGGAAACCAAGACTTTGAGGAAGGGAAAAATCTGCCCTAAGTGAGGTTAGTGCTACAATCTCATTTTCCTTCTTTTAAATTCTAGTTAGAACATTTTTGAGGTAAGAAATCTTAAGGAATTGAAGTAAATTACATGTGTTAAGGGTACCTTCAATTTTCAGCAGCCCTATGGAAGATTGAGTTTGATTGTTTAATAAACTTATAGTGGCTAGAAATGAGGGTTAAGGTATTAAAATGCATGGATATTGAACTAAGTATGTAATTAAGGTTTATGAGTAAATTGATTTGGATATTAGGGTTTGGAAAGGTGAAAGTGTAACTTGGCTTAGGAAATTGTTAGAGGACATTTTAATGGTCAATTAGTGACCATTTTAGGTAATTTGACTAACAAATGGACTGAAAAATGAGGTTGCAAATTGAGTTTGCAAGCTGCCCTAGGACAGCAGCAGAGGGACTAAAAATTCAGTCCCTTTGCACTGCCATAACTTGGGCAGTGGTAGTCCAATTGAAGTTTGGCCAATTGGACATGAAACTAGGCTTATAATGGCACATTTTTGCTGAAGAAACCATGCCCAAAAGACCAAAGCAAGAGGACCAAAACTCAGCCACAATCCGGATGCCCTGCACTGAATTCTGCAGAATTTGCCAAATGAACAGTAACTGTTCATTTGGCCATAACTCACTGTAGATTTGGTCAATTGGCCTGAAATTTTTACAGCAACAATTTAAGACATAGACAAACAACTTTCATGAAGAAACCTACCCCAAATTATGGCCAGAACCCATTCAACCAAGTGACTCAAGTTACTGTTCATGCACTATAGATATGGTAAATTTCTGCAGAATGCATATCCGGACAGCTTGGGTTTCTGAGCCATATCTGGAGCTACAAAACTCTAAATGGAGTGATTCAAAAAAGGAAATTCAACTAGACAAAATAAGGAACAACTTTCATGTTTTACATTTCCTCAAATTCCAACAGTAACAGTGTCCAATGGAACAGTGAATTTGACTCACCAAAATTGAAAAATCTGTTTGTGTTGAGTTACACTTTGGAATGGCAAAAACACTTAATGCCAACAAGTTTTAAACACCAAATGTGGTATGTTGGGAGTGCCAAAGTTGATGTACACATTTTTATTCTAAAAGTCAACATTTTTGTTGACCAATGATGAATAGTGACACAAAAAAAAGTTGAAATTCACAAATTGACAAATTTAAGAGTTTCAAATGCCCTAGTATACCTAACAAGATTGGTTTGGATAGTTTGGCATGCCAATAGGGTTGATTAGCGATCGCACATGGCAAAAATGCCATTCTGTGATTTCATGGCTTTTGGCCATTCGACTTTGCATTGAGACTTGGCCTTGTGCACGATATTATTCTGACTTGTTAGGCGTTACATTACCTGCCGGGAGATGCATATGTGACCGATGGTGTGGCGGCCGAGTACTAGGTACCCAGTGCGGTTTACCCGTTATCGATCCGATCGTCTAATGTAGGTTACTTGGGGCAACCAAATGAATAAAAGTGAACAACGTTAATGAAACAATGAATATATCAATACCAAACAAAGAAAGCATACACATTCTCTACACATTTATTTTCTTGCTATTTTCTTTTATTATATTATTGCACCACTAAGCATTATTGCTTAGCGCGTTGCTTGCCACGCGTAGGTCTTGGAGATCGATCGCGAGCCCAGTAGACCACGGTGGGTGAGTCCATCCCGGCGATTCGCTCGATGTCCGTGTCACCTCGTCACTGCGATTGCATTGGTAGGACACTAGATGTCATTTTGTCATTTTGTAATTAACTTTTTATTTTCTCATATGTATTTGGGATTTATGTAATGTATTTTGAGGTTCATGTAAATAATAAAGATTTATGGTCATGTATGGTATTAATTTGAGTATTTAATGGTTGTTTATATATGAGAACCCTGAGAAAGGGATGTTTTGAGAAATGAAAAGGTTGTTGAGACCTGAAATTGACAAATTATTGAGATATTGATATTGAGTTTTGTTGATAATATTGGAGTTGAGTATGAATGAAATATATATTGGAAGTGTTTTTAACAGGTTCCGAAGAACTGTTTTCTCCATTTTTAGCCGGTACTCCGCCGGATTTTCCTTAAAATCTTCAGAACCTCAAATGAATAATACTTTTGATAAATGGTTAAAACAAATCATATTTCATAAATTAACTTCAAAAGCATGACACAAATTAAGTAAGGTATATTAGAGAGTGCCAGTACACCGTGTGGCATTACTTACTCGGGTATACTGTACACGGGTAAGGGGTGTCACATTTAGTGGTATCAGAGCACGGTTTAGGCATTTCTAGGCCTAGATTGAGTCCATACCATGCATTGCATTTGTAAGAGTCGAGGTGACACTAACGCAGATCTGTTTATCTTTCTTATTTTGAATAGGATATGGATCCTTCATCTCAGAGAGCCGTTGAGGAGGAAGTGGAGAGTCATGCTCCACCTGCAGCAGCTGAGACTGGGGGCACGAGAGAATCTGCTCCACCGGCTCATGCGAGCACCTTTCGACCTCCACGAGCCATGTTCCAATAAATGGCCGACTTCTTGGACAAATGGCCGGGTAATGCGGCACCACCACCACCACCACCGGCTCCACAGGTAAATCACACTGGAAAGGCTAAGGAAGTTTGGAGGCTGTGGACTTCTATGGCAAGAGAGAAGATGACTGCATTGCGGTAGAAATTGGTTGAGCAGGCAGGCGAGTCTTAAAACAACTTCACTGCACCCAGCAGCGTAACTTAGAAGCTGCTATATCCTTGTTACAAGGCGATGCCTACGGATGGTGGGACACGGTGTCGATGAAGTGCACTCGAAGTCGTAACTTGGGACTTCTTCCTCTCGAGTTCAAGAAGAAATATGTGGGTCTTGTATACGGAAGAGAGAAGAAGGGAATTCATTAACTGAGGCGAGACGGTTGTCGATGGTGAGTATGAGAAGGAGTTTGTTCGGTTAAGCCGCTATGGAAGGGAAATAGTCCCTAACGAAGCTGAAAGGTGTAAGAGATTTGAAGAGGGACTGAATGACAATATCAAGATACAGCTCATTGCCTTGGGAATCACAGAATTTAGCAAGCTAGTGGAAGCCGCAATAAGGGTTGAAAAAGTGAGAATCAATGAGCAGACCAGAAGGGAGAGACAGCAGAAGAGGGGACCAGGTCAGTCTAGTTCCACCCCTGGATTTGGGAAGAAGTTTAAGGGTCCTCCTGCACAGAGTTTGGGTCAGCCACAGGGTCAGGGTCAGTCTCAGGGGCCCAGGCCACAGTACACCCCTAGGAGAGGTCAGTCCACACCATCAGTGGGCAGCTCTCCAGGGATGGGGTTCAGGGGACCAGCCCCAGCATTTTCTGCGTGTCCACACCGAGAAATGGCATAAGGAGTGTTGGAGAGTGGCGGTGCTGCTTGAGGTGTGGGTCAACAGAGCATCGATTAAGGAACTGTCACGCAGAACTACCACGTTTGCTCCAACACAAGCGAAAGACACGCTCTGCACCACGAGAGGTAGAAAATGCGCGGTCGACGCGGTGGGACCATCACAGAGGCCTACATCGAGCCAGCGAGAGGCGGATAATGCACCACATGCCAGAAATTATGCCTTGAGAGCTCAGGAGGAGCAAGATGCCCCGGACGTCATCAGGGGTACGTTCTCCCTCTACACTACTCCTGTGCATGCATTGGTGGATCCAGGATCCACTCACTCATACATTTGCATCAATCTACCCATAGAAAGGGGGATACTGGTAGGGGAAAGTGACCAAGACATTCTGGTCACTAATCCATTGGGCCACAGTGTAGTGGTGAACAAGGTATACAAAGGTTGCCCGTTAAGGATTCAAGGGTATGAATTCTTGGCAGACTTGATTGAGTTGCCTTTTCATGAGTTTGACATGATTTTGGGAATGGACTGGTTGTCACGTCATCAGGCAATAGTTGATTGCAAATTGAAGAGAATTTCTTTGAAAACCCCTGAGGGTAATGAGATCACGATTGTGGGGAAAGGATGATTTCTTGTCCAATGTCATCTCAGCCACAGTTGCAAGAAGAATGATGAGAAAAGGCTGTGAAGCCTACCTAGCACATGTGGTGGATACTAGGCAGGCTAAGCCAAACTTGAGTGACATTCCCACAGTGAGAGACTTCCCAGTATTTCTGAAGAGTTGCTGGTTTGCCACGAAAGGGAAGTCGAATTTGCTATTGAGACAACTGCAGATCTGACACCCATTTCCATTGCTCCTTATAGGATGGCACCTACTGAATTGAGGAGTTGAAAACTTCGATTGCAAGATTCTTTGGATAAGGGGTTCATACGCTGATGTGTCACCATGGGGAGCTCAATTGCTGTTTGTGAAAAAGAATGATTGGAATTTGAGACTTTGTATTGATTACCTGGCGATTGAATAAAGTGACGTGAAGAACAAATACCGTTGCCTAGAATTGATGATCTGTTTGATCGGTTGAAGGAAGCGAGTATTTTCTAAGATTGATCTCGGATCGGGTATCATCGATTGAGGGTGAAGGATGCGATGTGCCCAAGGCGCATTCAGGACCCGATATGGGCATTATGAGTTCCTAGTGATGCCCTTTGGCTTAACAAATGCACCAGTGGCATTCATGGACCTTATGAACCGTATCTTCCATCCACACTTAGATCGGTTCGTAGTGGTCTTTATTGATGATATTCGGTGTATTCCAAGACCGAGGAAGAACATGATGAGCATTTGAGGATTGTTCGCAAACCACGAGAGAAAAGAAGTCGTATGCTAAGTTGTCCAAGTGTGACTTTTGGTGAATGAGATTGCATTCCTTGGACACATAGTGTCATGATGGGATTAGGTTGATCCCAAGAAAATAGAAGCGGTGATGGAATGGAAGCCTCCCGAAACACAAGCGAGTCGAAGTTTCTTGGGGCTAGTGGGTATTGAGAAGATTTGTGAAGGGATTTTCCTAATAGCTGCTCCAATGACCAAGTTGTTACACAAGAATGTCAAATTTATTTGGAATGACAAGTGTCGGACCTTTTGAGAAATTGAAGGCTATGTTGTGAGGCACCGGTGTTAACACACCGGTGTCGGGAAAGGACTTCGTGGTCTCTGATGATGCCTCACATAATGGGTTAGGGTGTGTGTTGATGCAAGAGGAGAAAGTGATCGCCTATGCTTCCAGGCAGCTAAGGCCACATGAACAGAACTACCCTACCCATGATTTAGAGCTTGCAGCAATTATCTTCGCACTGAAGATATGGAGGCACTACTTGTATGGTGAAAAGTGCTACATTTACACAGACCACAAGAGCCTGAAATATTTGCCAACCCAGAAGGAGCTCAACCTTAGACAGAGGCGATGGATTGAGTTCCTGAAGGATTATGATTGTGTAATTGACTACCATCCTGGGAAGGCAAATGTAGTTGCTGATGCTTTGAGCAGAAAATCCATGACAGCTTTGAGATCATTGAATGCCCGTCTATCCTTGGTTCGAGATGGAGCTATTTTGGCTGAGTTGCAAGTGAGGCCAAACCTGCTACAGCAGATACTAGATGGGCAGAAGGTAGATGAGAAGCTAATGGCTGTTATGAGCAAAATCTCAGAAGGAAAAGCAACTGACTATGTGGTGAAAGCAGATGGGTGTCTGTATTACAAAGGAAGACTGTGTGTACCAGATGATGGGGAATTGAAGGCCAGTATTCTAAAAGAGGCACACACCAGTGTATATGCTATGCACCCAGGAAGTACAAAGATGTATCATGACCTGAAGCTTCAGTATTGGTGGCCTGGTATGAAAAGGGACATAGCTGACTATGTGACTAAATGCTTGACATGTCAGCAAGTCAAGGCAGAACATCAAGTTCCATCGGGTTTGCTACAGCCTATACGCATACCTGAATGGAAATGGGATCGGGTCACCATGGATTTTGTAAGTGGTCTACCTCTCACCCGGAAGAAACATGATGCAGCATGGGTGATAGTGGATCGATTGACGAAGTCAGCACACTTTCTGCCAGTTAGGACTGACTACTCACTGGAAAAGTTAGCAGAATTGTATATCAGTGAGATAGTTAGACTGCATGGAATTCCACTTTCCATCATATCTGATCGAGACCCAAGGTTTACATCGAGATTTTGGAAAAAGTTGCATGAATCCTTGGGTACACAACTCCATTTCAGCACAGCTTTTCATCCTCAGACGGATGGGCAATCAGAAAGAGTAATCCAGGTAAACAATTGAAACCAATGAAATTGATACAAATATTGAATTGAAATGATAACAATAACGTGAAATACTTGTCAGGTCCTTGAGGATATGCTGAGGAGTTGTGTCATTGAGTTTGAGGGAAGCTGGGATAGATACCTCCCACTGGCAGAATTTGCATACAACAATAGCTACCAAGCTAGTATTCAAATGGCCCCGTATGAAGCACTGTATGGGAGAAAATGTAGAACTCCAGTGTGCTGGACTGAATTGGGCGAAGACAAACTGGTAGGGCCAGACCTGGTGAAACAGGCTGAGGAGAAGGTGAAATCAATCAAAGCCAACTTAAAGATTGCCTCAGACAGACAGAAATCTTATGCCGACCTGAAGAGAAAAGAAATAGAATATGTGGTTGGCGACAAAGTGTTCCTCAAGGTGTCACCATGGAAGAAAGTGTTGAGGTTTGGAAGAAAAGGTAAGTTGAGCCCTAGGTTCATTGGCCCCTATGAAGTCATTGAACGTGTGGGTCCAGTGGCCTATAGGCTAGCTTTACCACCAGAGCTGGACAAGATCCACAATGTGTTCCATGTATCCATGCTCAGAAGATACCGCTCAGATCCTTCACATGTCATCTCCAGAGAAGAAATTGAAATACAGCCCGATTTGACATATGAAGAAGAACCTCTACGAATCCTAGCTCGGGAAGTAAAAGAGTTGAGAAACAAGCAAATTCCATTGGTGAAAGTGCTTTGGAGGCACCACAACACCGAGGAGGCAACTTGGGAAAGTGAAGAGACGATGAGGCAACAGTTCCCTCAACTGTTTGCATCAGGTAAATTTCGAGGACGAAATTTAAATTAGAGGGGAAGAGTTGTAACACCCTCCCGATAACCACTCCGTACATCCTACTGTTCCGGTGATCGGTGTCGGTTCGGACAGCTAGAATGTCCGGAAAAATATTCAAACTAAAGTCAGGAACCATAATTAACTCAAATATTAACAAGAAAAATTTAGTAAAAATTTTAGAAATAAAATACAATCAAGTTAAGCAGTAGGTGCCCTAGCGATGGGTAGCAGGAGGGAAGTTGCGGTTCTGCATAGCGAGAGCCCTAGACAGGGAAAAATTATAAAATAATTTTTAGGACTCCAGAGAAGGGTAATTGAGGTTCCCATGGCATTAGAATGCCAAGAAAATACCTAGAAAAATTTTTCAATTGGTACAGACGATTTTGACCCGTTAAGCCAAACGGAGGGCATTTTGGTCATTTCGCCTTCCGAGGTGATTTTTGGCCGACTTGCCCAGTTGAGTAAATAATTAATATGACATAAAATATGAAGAAATATTGCTAGAAATTGAATTGAAAATGAGTAGTGGAGGAAAGAAAAGAAATTGAGGAAAAATGGCTATTAATGACATCATTTAAAATTTTCCAACCAATCAAATTTAAGCAAGTCCATAAAAAGGAAATAAAAGTGGGTAATGAGGTAGAATTTTAGAAACCCAAAACCAGCTCCCTCTCCTCTTCTTCACGCCACTCACTCACCCTTACCCATTCCACCATTAACAACCTTTCATCCTTCATTTTTCTTAGTTTTCTTCCACTAAAAACCCTAACTACCAACACAAAAATTCATTCTATCATCTTGGTGATTATTGTGGGAGCAAAAAGAAAAGGAAACCAAGACTTTGAGGAAGGGAAAAATCTGCCCTAAGCGAGATTAGTGCTACAATCTCATTTTCCTTCTTTTAAATTCTAGTTAGAACATTTTTGAGCTAAGAAATCTTAAGGAATTGAAGTAAATTACATGTGTTAAGGGTACCTTCAATTTTCAGCAGCCCTATGGAAGATTGAGTTTGATTGTTTAATAAACTTATAGTGGCTGGAAATAAGGGTTAAGGTATTAAAATGCATGGATATTGAACTAAGTATGTAATTAAGGTTTATGAGTAAATTGATTTGGATATTAGGGTTTGGAAAGGTGAAAGTGTGACTTGGCTTAGGAAATTGTTAGAGGACATTTTAATGGTCAATTAGTGACCATTTTAGGTAATTTGACTAAGAAATGGACTGAAAAATGAGGTTGCAAATTGAGTTTGCAAGCTGCCCTAGGACAGCAGCAGAGGGACTGAAAATTCAGTCCCTTTGCACTGCCATAACTTGGGCAGTGGTAGTCCAATTGAAGTTTGGCCAATTGGACATGAAACTAGGCTTATAATGGCACATTTTTGCTGAAGAAACCATGCCCAAAAGACCAAAGCAAGAGGACCAAAACTCAGCCACAATCCGGATGCCCTGCACTGAATTCTGCAGAATTTGCCAAATGAACAGTAACTGTTCATTTGGCCATAACTCACTGTAGATTTGGTCAATTGGCGTGAAATTTTTACAGAAACAAGTTAAGACATAGACAAACAACTTTCATGAAGAAACCTACCCCAAATTATGGCCAGAACCCATTCAACCAAGTGACTCAAGTTACTGTTCATGCACTGTAGATATGGTAAATTTCTGCAGAATGCATATCCGGACAGTTTGGGTTTCTGAGCCATATCTGGAGCTACAAAACTCTAAATGGAGTGATTCAAAAAAGGAAATTCAACTAGACAAAATAAGGAACAACTTTCATGTTTTACATTTCCTCAAATTCCAACAGTAACAGTGTCCAATGGAACAGTGAAGTTGACTCACCAAAATTGAAAAATCTGTTTGTGTTGAGTTACACTTTGGAATGGCAAAAACACTTAATGCCAACAAGTTTTAAACACCAAATGTGGTATGTTGGGAGTGCCAAAGTTGATGTACACATTTTTATTCTAAAAGTCAACATTTTTGTTGACCAATGATGAATAGTGACACAAAAAAAGTTGAAATTCACAAATTGACAAATTTAAGAGTTTCAAATGCCCTAGTATACCTAACAAGATTGGTTTGGATAGTTTGGCATGCCAATAGGGTTCAGTTAGCAGTACTGCACATGGCAAAAATGCCATTCTGTGATTTCATGGCTTTTGGCCATTCTGACTTTGCATTGAGACTTGGCCTTGTGCCTGATATTATTCTGACTTGTTATTACATTTACCTGCCGGAGATGCATATGTGACCTATGGTGTGACGGCCAGTTGTACTAGGTACCCAGTGCCAGTTTACCCGTTATCCAGTCCAGTCGTCTAGTGTAGGTTACTTGGGGCAACCAAATGAATAAAAGTGAACAACGTTAATGAAACAATGAATATATCAATACCAAACAAAGAAAGCATACACATTCTCTACACATTTATTTTCTTGCTATTTTCTTTTATTATATTATTGCACCACTAAGCATTATTGCTTAGCGCGTTGCTTTTGCCACGCGAGGTACCGAGATCCCGATCGCGAGCCCAGTAGACCACAGACTGGGTGAGTCCATCCGGCAGTTCTGCTCAGTGTCCGTGTCACCTCGTCACCTGCAGTGCATTGGTAGGACACTAGATGTCATTTTGTCATTTTGTAATTAACTTTTTATTTTCTCATATGTATTTGGGATTTATGTAATGTATTTTGAGGTTCATGTAAATAATAAAGATTTATGGTCATGTATGGTATTAATTTGAGTATTTAATGGTTGTTTATATATGAGAACCCTGAGAAAGGGATGTTTTGAGAAATGGAAAGGTTGTTGAGACCTGAAATTGACAAATTATTGAGATATTGATATTGAGTTTTGTTGATAATATTGGAGTTGAGTATGAATGAAATTGTATATTGGAAGTGTTTTTAACAGGTTCCGAAGAACTGTTTTCTCCATTTTTAGCCGGTACTCCGCCGGATTTTCCTTAAAATCTTCAGAACCTCAAATGAACAATACTTTTGATAAATGGTTAAAACAAATCATATTTCATAAATTAACTTCAAAAGCATGACACAAATTAAGTAAGGTATATTAGAGACTACCAGTACACCGTGTGGCATTACTTACTCGGGTATACTGTACACGGGTAAGGGGTGTCACATGTATATTCATCTTCTACACACTAAATCAAGCTTATATACCATTTTAATTTCATCAAAATCATGCAAACCCCGACTCATGTCATGTTGGCCGAAAATTTCCATAAGTCCCTTATGCATGATTTTGTTTAATTTTTGCACAATTTCTAGTTTAACTCATGCACATGAGCATAAATCTAAAGAGAGATTTAAGAGAATAATCACTAACCTCTTGGTAGCTTTTCCCTCTTCCAATTTCTACTTCTTTTTTGAATTTTCTTCCTCTTATCCTTTTGCCAAAGCTTGATTATAAGTTTTAACTAAGAAATGTAGGGGATTTATGGGTTAAATTTGGAGGTTACTTGTCACACCCTACTCCTCGTAAGATGTAACAAGCTCCCTTAGTACACCTAATGAATTACCGTACTTCGGCTACCGGTAACCCATTAAAAATACTACAAGGGATTTTGAAACAATTTTTGTTCATTTTTAAATTGGTGGGTAAAATTTTCTCAGATATTAAAAACCTTTATTTAAAGTCCAAACATAAATTAAATTTTTAGATATTTAAAAATCTCCTTAATTTTTATAAAAATTTCGGCAGAGTGCCATCTGTATTTTAAGTAAACAGTTCTTCAAAACCTGAAAATAAAGACACTCCCAATATTTTTCTCAACAACTTCTTCAAATTTCACAATCAATCTCAACCAATTTCTCAAGTCTCAAAATTCAAACAATCCTTATTTTACAAATCAACACAAGCAATTCAATATACAGTTTAAATTAAATCAAACATTGAAATATCTCATTAAGATAACAAAATGAATATTTACATTCATGGGAGTATTAAAATTTAATAATACAAAACTTTATAAGTATATAAAATCTCAAGATAATATTACAATAATTTGTATTTCATTACAATCCAAAAATATGTTACAAAAGAGTTGGTACAATTGCTCAAAGGAAATTTCATACATATAATTACAGAATTACATCAAAAGCTAATGTACAAGGGTATACCTATGATATACCCGAAGATAGTCTCCCTATGTCTTTTCAAAAATCTTGCTCAGCTGCTTTATTATTCCTTTCACCTGCGACAGCATACAAAGCTATCGCTGAGTGGTGAACTCAGTGGTGCACAAACTAATAATTTAAAACTTAATACAAATTATTCTTAACAATTCATAATGAATAAAAATTTAAAATTTCTAAATTCTTCAAAATCCTTGACATTCAAAAATCATTATTTTCATTCATGTAAATTATTCATTTGAATAACATTTTAATCAAATAGTAACTATTTATTTACATTTCTTTTAATTTCCAAAACAATACAAAAATATTTTGAATTACTAACAAATTATTCATTTTAATCACAATTTATCAAATTATGCATAATTTAAAGGGCGTTGCCAACAATTCACACAGTTGATCCCATGACCCAAAATTCAAATAGATGCTGTGTTGTACACCACGACATTTCACATTCTCCCAATAACTGAGGCTAAAAGGGAGAAACAAAGACTAGCTAGTATATATGAGTACTCATTCAAATTTTTCCCCAACTGGCAAGCCAGAGAGGAAGTAACTCGCCCCATCTAGTGGAGGAGATATCTCACTAGACAAGTTAATGAGAATTGACAACAAATTTTGCCATGTCAATTGTGGTTTCAAATCATATTCAAAACAATTTCTAATCACAAAGTGTTTACAAATCAACATATTTAATCATCATAAATTCATGCTCAAGGTTGGCAACACATCAAACTTAAAATTTACAATCCTCAAAACAATACAATAAATCCTTAAATGCATAAGAAAATTTATATTCAAATTATACAATTTCATTCAATTATTTAAAAATCTCAACACAACAAAAATCATAAATCATACCATAAATTTATTCAAATCAATTTGGAATTGAAAAATAATAAAAGAGTTAGCTGTGCACAAACCTTAAGCGAGTTGCCTCTTGGCCTTGACTCGATTCCTCAGTTTCTTTCCCGATGTTTTTTTCTATTGAAACACACAGTTTCACAGTGTTTCAGTATCATAACTTATTATAAATCTAAAATAAATTCAAATTCACTTTTATCTAGCTTATATATGCTAAACTTGATGTTCTGCAAAATTTGTGTTTCGGGATTACTATTCACTATACTATTAAAGTCAATTTGTTGACTTTCTAAGGCTTAATAGGTATGGGAATTCCAACTTCACCCACATACCACATTTTGGTCACTAAATTTGTTGGTTTTGGTTGTTTTCTCAAATTCTAAGTCTTTTAGGTAAATTTACAAATTTTCAGTTTTGGTGTCCTAAGTTGCACTGTTCCATTGGTCACTTTACTATTAGAATTTGGCAAAACTTTCTTCATAGAAAATATTCTTTATTGTTTTAAGTTTATTCTCCTTTTTGAATCACTCCAATTGGAGTTTTGTAGCTCAAGTTATAACCATTTGAACCATGGCTGCCGGATTAGACTTAACCCAAATTTCTGGGCAATTTTTGGTTATGGCAGTTTTAGGTCACCAAATTTGGGTGGCCAAATGACTTAGTTAATGGCATAATTTGAGTTTGTGTTCCTCATAAAATTTTTAGGTCTATACCTTAACTGTCCACTGGTAAAATTTCAGGTCATTTAGACCTGCCTAGCTCAAGTTATGGGAAAATGAACAAACACTGTTCATTTGGTCAGTTTGGTCACCAAATCAATCAAACCATGCAATAATCACCTCATACACATGCTGGCCAAAATTCAGCTTGGTCCCTCAACAATTTATTTCATTTCATTTTAAGTTTATTTCTAAGTTAAGCAAACTATAAACACAACTAATAAACTAATTTTGCAACTTAAATCACTAACCTCAATCTTTGATGTCCAATTCTTCAATTCTCTTCCTTTTTCTTTTTCTTTGCTCTTTCAATCCTCTTCTTAGGTTGAGGTAACAAGTTTTGATGAAGTGTTTATAGAAAATCTTAAGGTTAAGTGAGGGAATTTGAGCTTGAGTACAAGCTTCAATGGAGGTTTAACAATGGAGAGGGAGAGAGAAATGGGAGACGGCAACTAGGGAAAAAAAGAAGACTTTGGACATTTTTTTTTCTTTCTTTATGTCTTTTGTCTTATGGAAGACCCAAAAATCAATTTAATTAAATTTATTAATTATAATCTGTCACACCTTACCCCTCTGTAAGGCATAACATGATCCCGTAGAATACTTAATGAACTACCGAACTTCACCTACCGATAACTCATTAAGCACCCTATAAGGGATTTTAAAACAATTTCTCCAGAGAAGGAATCAAAATTCGTAACTAATTACCCCCACTAGTCGTGCTAGTGAGGTGTTCAAATATATGATCAAGACACTGTAGTTTCAAAACTTATCTTAACAATTTGCTAAACATTGCTATTTCAAATATACACAATAACTTTCACAGTTTAATCAAAACATCATAAATAATGTCAGAATAAACTTTCAACAATTCCAAATCACAAGTAAAATACACATTTCATTCACTTTATCAATGAATTTTAAAGCATGAAGATGTTGTGCACAAACCTCAAATGAGTCGCCTTTTGGCCTTAACTCGACTTCTCGGGTTCTGTCCCGGTATTCTTTTCCACTGAAACACACAATTTTATAGTGTTTCAGTACCATAATTTAACATAAATCCAAAAATAAATTTAACTTCACTTATACCTAGCTTTAACGTGCTAATTTCGACGTTCTTGAAATTTTGTGTTTCGGGTTACAATTCACTGCACTATTCAAGTCAAATAGTTGACTTTCTAAAGCTTAATAGTTATGGGAACTCCAACTTCACCCACATACCACATTTTGGTCATTAAACTTGTTGGTTTTGGTCGTTTTCTCAAAGCTTAGGTCATTTTGGCAAAATTGCCAATTTTCGGTTTTGGAGTTCTAAGTTGCACTATTCCATTGGTCAATCTACTGTTGGAATTTGATAAAACTTCCTTCATAGAAAATGTTCCTTATTGTCTTAAGTGTATTCTCATTTTTGGATCACCTCAATCGGAGTTTTGTAGCTCAAGTTATGGCCAAAATAAAATTACTGTTCACGTGCACTGTTCATGCTGAGATTTTGGGTTCTGGCAGATTTTGATCCAACTTTGGTCAGTAATTTGATCAAGTTAAGTTCATAATTTGGTCTAGCTTTCTTCATATGAAATGTTCTACTATGTCTTAGGTTTCCATCGGTTCAAGAATCGCCTAAATCGGAGTTTTGTAGAGAGAGTTATAACCCTTCAAACATTACTGCTCAATAGAAATTCTGCAGAGTTGCAGGTTTGGTAACTCAAATTTGCTCAATAATTTGAATGGGTTAATGGCATAATTTGGGGTGGTGTTCTTCATAACAGTTTTAGATCTATACCTTATCTAATTGCTGGTAAAATTTCAGGTCAATTTGACCTTCCTAGCTCGAGTTATGACTAAATGAACAGTTACTGTTCATTTGGTCAGTTTGGTGCAGTGGCAGCCTGCTCTCATTTCACTTTGGTCAATTTGTTCACCCAGTTTTGGTCAGTTTTTGGGCATGGTTCCTTAATGAAAATTGTGCTCTTTTATGTCTATTTTCATCCGCAATTTGTGGCATATCAATTGGACTTGTAAAATTTGAGTTTTGGTCCTTCAAAGTGGGTTTGGTCATGCTGCTAGCAGCATGACCATTGGACCTACGAATTTGGTTTTCATTCCAACAATTCCCACACATTTCCTTTGGTCATTATTGACCATTTTCAGTTCACAAGTGGTCAAAGATATCATTTATGCATTTCTTCAAAATTTGGTTTACAAACCCTAAGTCCCAAAACCCTAACTTACTAAATTATTGTATTTAACTACATTTATGCATCTCTATCCTACTACCATACTCATACAAACTTATTACACCTTTAATTCATTCAAAATACATCAAACTTTCCTACATCCATGGCTGGCCGAAATTTCAGTTTGTCCTTCCCCATATTTTTATTTCATTTTAACACATTACAAGCTAATTCAACAACTAATGATGCATTAAAAATGGAAAGTAACAAGTTAACATGCTCACCTCTCTTAAATCCTCAAAACCCTATCTTTAGCTCCTCTTTCTTCTTGAAATTCTCTTCTCAAGTTGCAACTACAAGCTTTAATGAAGTTCTTATGAGAGTTATTAAGGTTGGGTAATGAAAAATTAAGCTTAAAGGTAAGCTTAAATGAAAAGCTTTCATGGAGGATTTATGGAAGAGGGGAGGTGGCAAACAAGAGAGAAGAAGAAGGGTTTTTCTAATTTTTTTTTTCTTTTGTTTCCTTTATTTATTTAGGCTTAGGGAAGACCATAAAAAAAATCTAATTTAATAAATATTTAATTAATTCTTTTATGACATCATTCATGATGTCATCACCTTTGACTTTTCTAACTTCTTTCTTTTTATTTCCATTTATTTTTTTCTATTAGTTCTTTAATTTAATTCTCGATTCTGAAATTTTCTTTTCTCCGTTTTTATTTGATAGTTAGGTCAGGAGTCAGCTCTCGGGGTCAATTGACCAAATTGCCCCTCGCCAATTCATCCCGGTTTGCAAATAATTCCATATTTCTTCCGGCTCCCTGACCTAATTATTTGACTGGCTTAACAGTTCTTTTTCATGATTTTCTCTTTTCCACTGTGTCCATAAGGGTCTTAAGGACCGTAGCGTCACTTTTTACGGTTCGAAATTTGAGTTTAAAACGACTTCGCAGTCGTTCCCGAGGAGATCACTCATCGCTGTGACTCTCGGCTCATTTAACTTCTTATGTTCTGTTTTTCTTATTTATAGTTAACTAATTAAACATTACTAATTATTTGTGTTTATGGCTTCTCAAGTTGTCTTAAGTGTGGCTCTAATCTCGTTAATTGTCCGGACCGACACCGGTCACCGGAACAGTGAAATCTACCAGGCTATGCAAACGGGGGTGTTACAATTCTCCCTCCCTTAAATAAATTTCGTCCCGAAATTTTACCTGGTACTAATCTTTGAATAGCTGTGGGTGCTGTCTCCTCATGTCCTCTTCTCGTTCCCAAGTAGCCTCCTGGCCTGAATGATGGTTCCACAGCACTTTTACCAATGGTATCTGCTTGTTCCGTAGCTGCTTCACCTCATAAGCCCGAATCTCTATGGGTTCTTCTTCATATGTGAGGTATGGATTCACTTCAATTTCCTCTACTGGCAATACATGAGATGGGTCTGATCGGTACCTCCTCAACATAGACACATGGAAGACATTATGTATCTTTTCCAACTCTAGAGGTAATGCCAACCGATATGCCAAAGGACCCACTCTTTCTAGAACCTCATATGGCCCAATGAAACGAGGACTCAGTTTCCCCTTTCTGCCGAATCTCATAATTCTCTTCCAAGGAGAAACCTTGAGGAAAACTTTCTCACCCACTGCATACTGAATATCCCTTCTTTTCAAATCAATGTAGGACTTACGATCGATGCGATCTTAAGTCGACCTCTAATCACCCTGATTTTCTCTTCAGTTTGCTGAACGATTTCGGGTCCAATCATCTTTCTTTCACCCATGTCATCCCAACACAACGGGGTTCTACATTTTCTGCCATACAAAGCTTCATATGGAGGCATTCCAATGCTTGATTGGTAGCTGTTGTTGTGAGCAAACTCAATCAAAGGCAAGTTATCCCAACTGCCCTCAAACTCAATCACACAAGCCCGTAGCATGTCCTTCAAGATCTGAATTACCCTCTCGGTGGCCATGCATGCGTGGGTGGAATGCGATCTTGAAGTTCAATCTAGTTCCTAGGGCTCTCTGAAGACTATCCCAGAATCTAGAAGTGAACCTAGGATCTCTGTCTGACACGATGGATACTGGCACTCCATGTAGTCTCACAATCTCATCGATGTATACCTTGGCCAATCTTTCCAAACTATAGTCCATTCGAACTGGCAGAAAATGAGCAGACTTGGTCAGTCTGTCAACAATGACCCATACTGCATCATGATTCTTCTGTGTCCTCGGAAGTCCCATCACAAAATCCATTGTTATTCTCTCTCATTTCCATTCTGGTACTGGTAGTGGATGTAACAACCCAGTGGGTACTTGATGCTCTGCCTTTACTTGTTGACAAGTTAGGCATTTGGATACAAACTCTGCCACATCTCGTTTCATACCCATCCACCAGTAATGCTCCTTTAGCCCCCTATATATTTTTGTGCCACCAGGGTGCATGGCAAAAGGAGACTCACGTGCTTCCTTCAAAATGATCTTCCTCAATTCAACATCATTGGGAACACATATTCTGCCCTGGTGTAGCGATGGTTCTTCTACGATTGAGAATTACGGTTTCTTGCCTGCTCGACTTCTTCCATCAACCGATACTTCTGATCATTCTGAGCAGCCATTCTAATATGATCAATCAACACTGGCTGTACATGCCATGCAACTGCTGTCTGCCCATCATCATTAATCTCTAAGCTGGCATGCAATGATCTTAACTCATGTACCAAAGACAAAGGAGTAACCCGTAGACTTGCCATAGTCTTGCGACTTAGGGCATCAGCCACAACATTAGCTTTCCCTGGCTGATAGTCTATCAGACAATCGTAGTCTTTTATCAACTCTAACCATCTCCTCTGTCTCAAATTCAGCTCTTTCTGGGTGCCCAAATACTTCAAACTCTTATGATCTGTATAGATGTAACACTTTTCCCCATATAAATAGTGTCTCCAGATCTTAAGAGCAAACACGATAGCTGCAAGCTCCAAATCATGTGTTGGATAATTCCTCTCATGCGGTTTTAGCTGGCGTGATGCATAGGCAATGACATTTCGATCTTGCATCAACACACAACCTAACCCGTTGTGAGAAGCATCGTTGTAAACTGTATATTCTTTACCCGGTGTGGGTAAAGTCAGGACTGGAGCCTCTGTTAAACATCTCTTCAATTCATCAAAACTCTGTTGGCATTTATCCTTCCACTGAAATTTTACATCTTTTCTAAGCAGCTTGGTCAATGGAGATGCCAACATGGAGAATCCCTTCACAAATCTACGGTAGTATCCAGCTAAACCTAGCTGCGAATCTACGTGACATTTCTGGGTGGCCTCCAATGGGGCGACTTCAATCTTACTTGGATCTACCTTAATGCCCTCTTCTGATACTACATGCCCCAAAAAGGATATCTCCTTCAGCCAAAATTCACACTTCGACAATTTAGCATATAGCTGTTTCTCTCTCAAAGTCTGTAGTACAATCCGCAGATGTCTATCATGCTCTTCTGCATTCCTCGAATAGACTAATATATCATTTATGAATACCACAACAAACTGGTCGAGGTATGGTCTGAAGATAGTGTTCATCAGATCCATAAAAGCAGCCGGAGCATTAGTTAACCCGAATGGCATGACTAGGAATTCATAATGGCCATAGCGGGTTCTGAAGACAGTTTTAGGAATACTCTGCTCTTGTACTTTCAGCTGATAATAACCTGATCTCAGGTCAATTTTGGAGAACACAGCTGCACCCCTCAACTGATCAAACAAGTCATCAATGCGGGGCAATGGATATCTATTCTTTATTGTCACCTTATTCAACTGCCGATAATCAATGCATAACCGGAGAGTGCCATCCTTCTTCTTTACAAACAATACTGGCACTCCCCAAGGTGATACACTAGGGCAGATAAAGCCCTTGTCAAGCAACTCTTGTAATTGTACTTTTAACTCTTTTAATTCTGCAGGTGCCATTCTATATGGCGTTATGGAGATTGGGTCCACACCAGGCATAACATCAATTTCAAACTGCACCTCTCTTTCTGGAGGTAATCCTGGCAATTCATCAGGAAATACATCCAGAAAATCACATATAGTAGGGATGTCCCTTAGTGCTGGACTCCCCACTTGGGTGTCTATCACATGTGCCAAGTATGCTTCACACCCCTTTCTGATCATCCTTCTTGCTAATGCAGCTGAAATGATGTTTGATGGCAGTAAATGCCTCTCCCCATGTATTACCACATCACCGTATAAAGGGAGACCAAAAGTGACTGTCTTCAGTCTACAGTCAATCATCACATGATGCCTGGCTAACCAATCCATGTCCAAGATGATATCATACTCTCTGAAGGGCATTTCAATCAAGTCTGACAGGAAAACATGTCCTTGGATCACCAAAGGACAGTCTCTATAAATTCTGTTGACCCGGACCTCTTGTCCTAACAGACTAGTTACTAGCACTTCAAAATCCATTTGCACACATGAAACAGCAAGTGAACTAACTATGCTAGCACTAACATATGAATGGGTTGAACCCGGATCAAACAACACAAATACTTCTTGATCAGAGATAGAGAATGTACCAGCTACCACATCAGAAGTCTCAGCCTCTTCTCGCTGTCTCATTGTATAGATTCTGGTTGAAGCACTTCCTTGTCCTGACTGACCAACTGTGCCCTGACTGCCTGAAGTAGTGCCTCTACCTCTACCTCTTCCTCTACCAACTGACTGTGAACCTCTGAGAGCAAGACTCTGAATAGATCCCTCGCGTGAGTAGGAGCTGGACTATATCTCGAGCACTAGTACAGTCTTTAGCTATATGGCCCTTGCCTCATGATTAAAGCGGTCTCGGTGGCCCAATGAGCACTCCCCATGAATCTTGCCACAAGTCTCACAGAGGCGGGCGAATGTGAACCCTGCCGATTGGCCGACTAGACCTAGGGGGTCTCTGTCCGGAAAATCTGCCCCTACCAAATCTTCCACCTCGACCCCTGCTGGGTCCACTAAACTTCTTTCTCTTTCCAGCGGTAGCACCAGAACTCTGTTCAACTGATTTTTCCCCCTTGTCTTTTTCTGATTTCTCAGCTTTTTCTGATTTTTCTTTCACTGGGGTTGCTTCTGATTCAATTCTCTCTAGTTCAAGTGCTTGAGACATAAGCTCTGAGAAGTTGCTGTGTCGAAATCCCACAACTTGCATCCTTATGCTGGGCTTCAAACCCGTCTCAAATCTCTTGCACCTTGCCTTGCTGGTAGTAAGGAGACTCCCCGCATAGTGACTCAGGCGGGAGAACTCCCTCTCATACTCTGCCACCGATCGGTTCCCTTGTTTCAGACTCAAAAATTCTTGCAATTTCTGGTCAACATATGCATCTGGGATGTATTTCTGTCTGAATTCTCTGATGAAGTCATCCCAGGTCAACACTGGTAGTTCAGACAAGCTGTGGGGGATGGTTTTCCACCAATCATATGCATCCCCTTGCAGTAGCAACACAGAGTACTCAAACTTCAGTTCATCTTGGCAATGTAGCTTCTTAAATACTCTGTCCATTCTTTCAAGCCATTGCTCTGCCTCTAAAGGGTCACTGTACCCTTAAATTCTGCAGCCCCATACTTCAATAACTTGTCATACTGTCTGGCTGGAGGCAATGGTTGTGCTACAGGTGGTTGTGGTGGAGCTTGAGCAGGCATACCCCCAGCCATTTGTTGAAACATTGCAGCCATCGGCTTTGCGAATTGTGCAGGGAACTGCGGCATTTGTGGGGCTGGTGCTGCTGACCCACTGACTTTCGGTAAAGCTGGGGCTTCCCCTTGTGCCTCAGCTTCAACAAACTGCTCAACTGAACGATCCCCTTCTTCCATTTCAGACTGAAGTTAGGGTATCTCCTGAACAAGTAACACATGGAGATTTCCCTCCGTTAGTTCATATTCATAATGTAATGCACTGTATGTAACAATTATGGACATTGAGCAGTTGTACTTAACAAGAAAGACACAAATTTATATGTTAAAACATACTTCAAAAATTTGCTCTGATACCACTAAAACATGTCACACCTTACCCCTCTGTAAGGCATAACATGATCCCGTAGAATACTTAATGAACTACCGAACTTCACCTACCGATAACTCATTAAGCACCCTACAAGGGATTTTAAAACAATTTCTCCAGAGAAGGAATCAAAATTCGAAACTAATTACCCCCACTAGTCGTGCTAGTGAGGTGTTCAAATATATGGTCATGACACTGTGGTTTCAAAACTTATCTTAACAATTTGCTAAACATTGCTATTTCAAATATACACAATAACTTTCACAGTTTAATCAAAACATCATAAATAATGTCACAAATAAACTTTCAACAATGCCAAATCACAAGTAAAATACACATTTCGTTCACTTTATCAATGAATTTTAAAGCATGAAGATATTGTGCACAAACCTCAAGTGAGTCGCCTTTTGGCCTTAACTCGACTTCTCAGGTTCTGTCCCGGTATTCTTTTCCACTGAAACACACAATTTTATAGTGTTTCAGTACCATAATTTAACATAAATCCAAAAATAAATTTGACTTCACTTATACCTAGCTCTAACGTGCTAATTTCGACATTCTTGAAATTTTGTGTTTTAGGTTACTATTCACTGCACTGTTCAAGTCAAATAGTTGACTTTCTAAAGCTTAATAGTTATGGGAACTCCAACTTCACCCACATACCACATTTTGGTCATTAAACTTGTTGGTTTTGGTCGTTTTCTCAAAGCTTAGGTCATTTTGGCAAAATTGCCAATTTTCGGTTTTGGAGTTCTAAGTTGCACTATTCCATTGGTCAATCTACTGTTGGAATTTGACAAAACTTCCTTCATAGAAAATGTTCCTTATTGTCTTAAGTGTATTTTTATTTTTGGATCACCTCAATCGGAGTTTTGTAGCTCAAGTTATGGCCAAAATAAAATTACTGTTCACGTGCACTGTTCATGCTGAGATTTTGGGTTCTAGCAGATTTTGATCCAACTTTGGTCAGTAATTTGATCAAGTTAAGTTCATAATTTGGTCTAGCTTTCTTCATATGAAATGTTCTACTATGTCTTAGGTTTCCATCGGTTCAAGAATCGCCTAAATCGGAGTTTTGTAGAGAGAGTTATAACCCTTCAAACATTACTGCTCAATAGAAATTCTGCAGAGTTGCAGGTTTGGTAACTCAACTTTGCTCAATAATTTGAATGGGTTAATGGCATAATTTGGGGTGGTGTTATTCATAACAGTTTTAGATCTATACCTTATCTAATTGTTGGTAAAATTTCAGGTCAATTTGACCTTCCTAGCTCGAGTTATGACTAAATGAACAGTTACTATTCATTTGGTCAGTTTGGTGCAGTGGCAGCCTGCTCTCATTTCACTTTGATCAATTTGTTCACCCAGTTTTGGTCAGTTTTTGAGATGGTTCCTTAATGAAAATTATGCTCTTTTATGTCTATTTTCATCGCCAATTTGTGGCATATCAATTGGACTTGTAAAATTTGAGTTTTGGTCCTTCAAAGTGGGTTTGGTCATGTTGCCAGCAGCATGACCATTGGACCTACGAATTTCCAACAATTCCCACACCGAAGTGGGAAAGAGTGAGGAGTCGCCACCTTAGTTTTGTGGGAAACTAAAGAAAACCATTTGTGAAAATAGATTGAAATGAAACCACTTCAGGACAGAGATTCTAGGTTTGGGGTCCGTAAACGGGTGGGGAAGGTGTTAGGCACCCCACCTCGTCCCTTAGTAAGGGTAAGCAGATTTAATTTTGCATTAGTTAGGAGGGCTTGAATGGACATGTTAATCCTTTTGACTAAAGGAACATTTGATTTTTCACTAAATTTGGATCACCCAGATACATAAGTAAATGAGACAACCTTAGTGAGTTACTGTTGTATGTTAATTTTATTTGAAAGGAATATTTTATTAAAATTTAATTTAAGAATCGGATAAGAACTCTTCTCCGAACTCTTTAATATTTGTTAGAATTCTGAGTTGAGACCGGATAAGAACTCTCCTCCGATCTCTATTTAATGTTTATTAAAATTTTGAGTTGAGACCGGATAAGAACTCTCCTCCGATCTCTATTTAATGTTTATTAAAATTTTGAGTTGAGACCGGATAAGAACTCTCCTCCGATCTCTATTTAGATTAACAGGAGCCTGAAAGGGACTTTTCCAATCTTCTGAATTTTAATTTCAGCTACATGTCATAAGAGCCTAAAGCTAAGGATTCTGGCATTCAAAGATGCTGGGGATAAGGCTTCTTGATACCTTGTGACTAAACGGGGGATACTAGACTTGATTTATCGACCTTCCATGTAGTCATCTTACCAATACCTGTTAATGTCCGATCTATTCTATTTCGTTTACTTTGGTTTCATTCCACTTTATGGCATCTTGCCGAATTGCCGTTTACGTCAGCCTAATAGTTTGGCTATTTTCCTGACGTGTTATTCAGGCTCTCTCTTTTAAAAGAGACCCTTAAGTTGCAGTTGCCTACGTTTTACCCAACCACTTACACGCTACTAGAAGCTAGAAAACATGCATTCAGAAATGACGAAGATTAATAAAATGATGGACTAATCACTAGAGAGATAACTCGAGAGTAACATTCTTTGGGGTTCTTTTGCACAAAATAAACTTGGAGAAAATCGCATACGTAAGAAGAACAAAGAAAGTGCGAAAAGTAAACGTAAACACTTAATAAAACAGCAATATGAGCTCTTACCTGTAAGGAGCCAAATCTATTGAAATAACTACGGGGTGACAAATAGTGATAAGACAGCGGACTGATTAGCCTGAGGGCTGATGTTCGTCTTGAACTGAAGGGTGCTTAGCTAAAATGTAATCAGATTAAGATAAAAACCGAGTGGAATGAAGTCGAGCTTGGACAATGAGTATGAAAACAGAGATGATAAAGGGCTGAAAGTGAGAGTGTGACCAGATAATGAACAAACTGAAAATGTAGAGTTCCAGTATTCAGAATCCTTTTCAAGAAAACACTTCAGAAAACTAGTTTCAAAAGTCTTTCTAATCAACACTTCTAAGTAGCAGAGTAACAAACTGAATGAAATTTCAGAGTTCTTCCACTATAATAACTACCTCTCTTTTTTGCCCGTCCCTTGAACAGTTTTTCATGTAGGTATTTATAGGAATCGGGTGCTCCCCATGAAGGGTCAAGATTTATTTTGAGGGAGATGGAGGGTCAAGATTTCGAAGGACATGATCGGATGTTCAGGAATTAAAGAGAATCAAAACGAATGGCTGAGATCACTCTTCAGAATATTTGTCCTTTTCTTCTTTCAATCTGATGGTCCCAAATCTTCTTGTCCGGAACGATCTGAGGGCTAAGAGCGAAAGACGCTGGTCTTGTCGTCTTCTCTCTTGATCCAAGGGTTCCGGGTTTGTCCTTACAAGTGAGATCAACGGTGGAGATTAGGATGTACAGGACTGTCATGACATACCCTGGCACCTGTCAGCATTGCGGGCGATTCTTAGGCGTGCGGTGGAGATCTTGTCTGCCACGCTTTAACTACCTCGGCTCTGATTCTAACGACGGTTATTTAGGATTTGTCTTATTCTTTTTGCCTTTCGATCCCTCCCACGCTCTTATTCCGATCTCTCATGCTGATCTCCCATCTTCCGATCTCTTATTCCGATCTTTCCCTTTCTCAGGTTCGGTCCGGTCAAAGCATTAATTTCCCCTCGATTCCCGAAGCGTCCGCTTCGTTTTCTACTTAGCAATAAATGCTCGTTTTCCCCTTATATATACCCCTGACGAAAGAGACTTCCCTTCATCCGATTCTACTCTCTTCTTCTTTACTTTTCAGTTCTAGCTGCTCCGGTGGTCGTTCCGGCCATGCTTGTGGTTTTTGATCCCTCTCCGATAAACTCCTTTATTCCTCGACTAAAAATTTATGATCCCGGTGACCGAATAATAGCAATAACCTTATCTGATGATGGCGAGAGAACTGAATCAATTAACCGATCTTGATTGCGGACCTCAATCGTGCCGATCTCGAGTTGTTCCATTGGCATAATCGACGAACCGATCTTGGCCAAGCAAATTGCTGATGTTTCGCTGACCCTTGGCGGTTGCTCTTCCGAGTTTATTCGGCTTCTCACCACATTGGGTGTTCCGACAGCATCTTCCCTCCACATTGGGTGTTCCGACAGCGGGTTAAGCTCCGGTCGGCGACACCCTTTGGATCAGTCACAATGTTGACTATTGACATGGGCCTCTTTAGATAGGATGTTCCGCTGGTCTTTAGTGATCGGCCTTTTGATGTAATCAGATGTAATCCGATCTTCAGATCGCCCAAATGATATAATCAGACTTTTGGAAATGTATTCCGATCTCTTGAGATCACCCAAATGATGTAATCCGATCTTTTGGAAATAAAGATTTTATTTCGCCAATTATCATCTTATTGATTATTTTCTGATCTCTGATATTTTTGTCCGATCTGGTTCCTAACGAAACGACTCTTAACTGATCCTTTATTCAAAATATTCAACTTATTATGCCGATCTGTAGTTAACCGATCTCTTCATGTAATTTAGAATGTTCGAGAGACGTGTCAGAACAGCTAGCGAATCCCGTTAACCGATGCACTGCCTGGAACCTCGTGAGCATTAAATGCTCGGACGAGTATAAATAGGGGTGAGGGGTTAGCCATTTGCTCCTGTATGTCATTTCAGTCTCTTGCTCACAACTTCAAAGTTCTCTCATTTTCTCAAGTTCTTCCGACGCCGATAAGACTCCGGTAAGGGCTTTGATCTTCTTTTTAGTTTAAATTCTTTATTTCCTTTGAAAATGAGCGGCGCCGAAGGTCAGAGAGCGACGAGCCCTCCTTCCATTCAATTCTCGTGGTCATCTGATGAAGAAGAGGCAGTCGGGCCAAGCGTTCAACAAGAACCTCCTAGGGTCTCCGTTCCAGCTCGGGGGCGGATCAGACCATTAAGGCACGCACCTTCTTCAGGGAGGGAGAATCTCCCTATGGACGAGCTGCCATCGATCTTGCAAGAATCCGATCTGCAATCGTTTAGCCAGGAGTACAATATTCGTCCTGATTCGTACGAACTTATTCGGTGTCACGGCGATCACCTAGCCGATCACTTCTTTGAAGAGAATGACATGGTTATGGTAGACGAGGAACAGTTAAAGGCCAGTCTTCGATTCCCTCTGGATGACTTCTTCAAGGAGGTCCTAAAACTTCACCGAGTGTGCATTGCTCAAGTTCACCCTAACTCGTGGCAGATCTTAGTAGCCTTCCGAGGCCTATGCCGAGCTAAGGGAATCAGAACTACGGCTAAGGTGTTCGCCAAACTGCACAGGCTAACTCGCCGAAAGGACGACGAGCACTGGTTCTTTCAAGTGAAGCCTCATTGCGGGCTCTTCACCGATCTGCCCTCCTCCTTTAAAAATTGGAAGAACCGCTTCTTTATTCTGAGGATCAAAAATCTGAACTGCTTTGAGGACTTCCCCCGTAGCTGGTGGCACCAGGGGCCCTTGCTTCCGAAGCGCATTACCCTGAACCAGGAGGAAAGCTTAATAGTGATGGATCTGAAGAATCAGGCTGCCACTCAAAAGTATTCATGTTTAGATGCGGTGACTGCCGAGCTGCACCATTGGACCATACAGCTGCTCACCGGCCAAGATCGCGAACTTCCGCTCTCTGACCTCGACACTGGTATTTTCTACATCTCAGATCTCAGGACCTTAGCGATCTCACTGACCTCTTCTTTGTGCAGGTATGGCGGGTGATGAGGGTTCCAGGAAGCGGAAGAAAGAAAGAGAGATTTCCCGGAAAATAAAGGAGATGAAGCGTTCGGAAATGCTTCGAACACCCGGTCATGAACCTAGGGAGGTACAAGGGGACCCGCCCCGACCTTTGGGGCCGCCGATCCCTGAAGCTGTCCGATCTCCTCCTCAACAGGAAGAGCCGCCTCCACCTCTTCCAGTTGCTCCAAGCACCGAAAGGGGTCCTTCTAAATCTTCTGTGAGAGCCTCTTCTCGTGGTGTTCAAACGTTGATCGAGTCCCTAAAGAATAACCGGACTGTTCGGGAGAACCCCGGTTTTGCCAAAGTCTTGGGGTCTTCCATCTGCCTTCGGGAGGATCGGGACAGGCTATCCCCGGACAGCCTTGACGATATCTTGACTCGATCCATGAGCCTGAACGTGGAGTGTCTGGTGAACCAGACCATAGTTTGGGAAAAGGCTCATCGCCTGGGCAAGGAGGTCGAGAAGAAGAATCAGGAAGTGACTTCCCTCCGATCCCAACTCGCATCCGCTCAGGATTACATATCTCAAGTTGAGGGGCGGGCGAAGTTCTATGAAGACAGGCTGGCCGAACAGAATCATGTTCTGGCTGAAAGGGATCGTGCTCTCGGGGAAGTCCAGGCGCTTTGGGCCAACGAAGCTTCTCAGGTCGCTCAACTTATCGAGGAGCTTAAGGCGAAAGATGAAGAAATGGTGACAGGAATAACAGGTGCTTATGTGAATGCTCACCAGGACCTCTTAGCCAAACTCCAGAAGCGTTACCCAGAGGAGGACTTCTCTTGGATGGCCGACCTGGCTCCCGGGGGCGAGGGTGAGGATAGTGAGGAGGAGGGAAAGGGTGAGCGAAATGTAGATCAGGCTGGGGGTGATCCCCCAGCCGAATAACTTGTACAAATTCTGAAATGAAATGACTCTTTTGTTCAATGAATGGTTGTGATCGGAAGATTTCTAAACACTTGATTGTCTGAGTATATTGAAATAACTGAAAACGATTATTATCCTAAGTGTGAGAGATCGGAAAACAATACATGCATGAGATTGGTAAGGAATCAACGCTAAACGGAACTTAATTGAAAATTTGAACATCTAAGATCGAGATCTTCATTAAACCGGATTGGAACCTTAGCTTGATTATTCCTAAACTTTTAAAAGGGAGGTCGACCATGAATACTGGCAGCAGGGCTTTAGTGTTAATTCAATCTCGTCTGACAAGAGAGATCGGGAATATAATTAACTGGTCAGGATATTTGACAATTGGCTTGAGAGATCGGTGAATGATTGAGAGACCGGTAAGGCTTAGCATTGACTCAATTCTCTGTGAAGAGAGATCGGAACTGTGGTTAAATGGCAAGGAGAGACTTAGTGCTAGGGATCGGTTTCGAAGTTTATTGATTCTGGGGATCGGCCAAAATATGGTGTCGACAGCTACCCCTCTTTACATAATCTATTAAAGGAAAAATTTCCGTATAGGAATTATGTAAAGATTTAGACTCATATTTTGGACGATTAGGTGTTTGAAGTTAGGGAACTAAAACACACCTAAATTAGTGACCAAGAAACTGGCGATAGAAGTTAAATTAAAATCAACTTGGATCTAGGAATCAGAGGTTGATAGCAGGAAATGTAAATTGCATGAAATTAAAATCAACTTAGATCAAGGAACCAGAGGTTGATAGCAGGAAATGTAAATTGCAGGAAATTAAAATCAACTTAGATCAAGGAATCAGTGTCACACCCTACCCCTCTGTAAGGCATAACATGATCCCGTAGTATACCTAATGAATTACCAACTCCGTCTACTGATAACCCATTAAATACACTACAAGGGATTTTCAAAACTTTTCTTACTTCTTTTACAGTGGTGAGCACTATTTACAGGTGTTAAAACCTTTTTGAACTGAAGTGATAGAATTGACACATTTGAATTATTTGGAATTTCTGTAAAAATTTTGGCAGAGTGCCCTCTGTATTTTGGATAAAACAGTTCTTCAGAAAACCTGTAAAAAGCACTTCAATATGTATTTGCAAATCTCAACTCTAACATATTTCTCAACACAACATTTTTCTCAACTCAAATCCGCAGTGATTTTTCAAAGACTGAGATACAAGAAATATAATACAAAACTATTCAAGTAAATGAAATCTCAAATTTACATTTACAATAATTTACATTTAATTACATACCAAAATATTTTACAAGAGTTTCTATACAACTGCTCAAATAATTTACATACATATTATTACATGCATACATCAAAACCTATGTACATGGGTATACCTATGATATACCCGAATCGATCAATATATCTTCAAGGAAATTTACTTATCGCTCTATGCTCTTCTTACTGCGATAAAGATACAAAGCTATCGCTGAGTGGTGAACTCAGTGGTGCACAACTATAATTTGAAACATAGTACAATATACATTGACAAAATTTACAGTAAATAAATTGGGAATCTGAATACTCATCAAATTTCAAAACTCAAAATTTTCGTTGCCAATAATGTAAATCATTTGTATAAATGACTTTGATCACAAAATTCAATTTATCAAATCATGACTAACCATTTAAGTAATTCAACAAAATCAATTATACATAAACCATAATTGAAATCACAATTTCTTACCATTCAAAAGCCATTCTGTATCTCAAAAATCAATCTTTATCTCACTAATATGCAAGACTAATCCGAAAGGGCCATATTCGATGTGATTCTAACTCCCTATGGTCGGGGAGGTCGAATCAGATTCTAACTCCCTATGGTCGGGGAGGTCGAATCATCGTGCACAGTACCATCACAATAATGAATCTTCCGCAAGGGCCATAAAGATAAAATAAACTTAGATCTAACCTCACATCAGAGGAAAATCTAAGCCTGTGCACGTACCATGGTAATCAAAACACAACTAACTCCATTGTCTTCTCAACAAATGAGAGAGACAGGTAATAACCTAGTCAAGCATCTATAGTGAGATATAAAACAATATTACAATCCATTTAGTGAGCATAAATCACAATATAATTCGATTCAAAGTCAATTCTGATATCCAAAAATTTTTATGCTCATCACAATTCAAATCATAAATTTGCATTTTTCCATGAAAATTACCATCACAATTCAAAACATGTTCTATCAAAATTTTCTAAAACATAATTTATTCAATCCATAACAATGCTTAATACTTGTGGAAATACCATTTCACAAAGCTGAATTCATACATACTATAACAATTTTCAATAATCATTGAATTAAATCCAATGCTTGTTAAACATAATACATAAGAAAAATATGTCATTTAATCATATGAAATATTCAAAACAAAATCAGTTAAAAACTAGTTGTGCACAAACCTCTGATAATTGTCTCACTGTCCGGACTCGGTGTTTCTTTCCCTTTTCTGAGTCTTTGGTAGCGAAACACAATTTGAAGTGTTTCAGTACTAAATTAAATTGTCTCTAACGATAATGTTCGATAAACAATTCACTGAATACCTTTATTTGCTTAATCACCTAATATACCGACCCTCGATGTTTTCTAGGTAAATTAGGTTTTAGTGTCCTTTATATGTCACATTCGATAGGGTTTTAGGGTTTGGTACGTTTTACCAAAGTCATTTCCTTGTTTAGTGCATTTTATTGCAAATTGCTGGATTTCGGGATACTAGTTTGACCTAGCCGGACGACCTAGTTCCCTCGATTTTCGGGTTTCGGTCAAAACTACAAACTTGTAGATCTATGTCTTATTGCACGCGGGGAAAAATTTCAGGTCAATCCGAGTTAAGTAGACCAAGTTATGGTCATTATACTATTGCTGGTCAATTGGTATCAAATTAGGTCAATTTTTGGTCAATTTGGTCAACTTTGGTTCGGCCAGTTTTTGGACCCGAACTTGTGCAAGCTTTTTGACTTGCTTCTGGTCATTTCTGGGTTTTGGTGTCTTCATAAGACTTGTAGGTATGGGTCTTAACTATTCTTGGTCAAAATTTCAGGTCAATTGGACCTGTTTTGAGTGAGTTATGGCCTAAACACTCACTGCTGTCCAAATGGTCAGTTTTTAGGTCTCAAGTGTACCTAATCCGAATTGGTCATTTTTCACATCACCTTGCAAGCAGAATTTTGGTATGTTCTCTCAATGAAAGTTGGCACATTTTGTGCCTAGTTCCACCTCCAATTGGTCTCATACCAATTGAGGTTACACATTTAAACTTATTGGCTAAAATGTACACTGCCCTTGGTTACTTTGCTTAACACACATCAATTACACACATTTACCTTGCAATTTGTTTACTTCTCTACCAATCTGTTTTGGTACATTACCAAAAGCATATTCTACTTTACACTAACATTACTTTGGGCAGATTACAATTACCCTCAACACACCAAATATAATTCACATTTACAAGTTCTAAGTACCATTACATTCACACCTAACCATTACAAATCTTACATACACTTTACAATATCAATCTCCATACATATCCATCAATCCTTCTAGGTCAATATTCTGCCTACACTTCCATGAATACATACATTTACTCAAGTGTTCCCAAGCTGCCGAAAATTGTCCTTCAACATCAAAGTGCCCTACAATTTACCAATTCCCATCCAAGTGCATAAATCACCATATATATGTGAAATAATTCACTAGGATATTAAATCACCAAGATCAACATTATTTCTCATCTATTATATGCATAATAAATCATTAAATGCGTGACCCCATGGCTGTCCAAAAATGGCTATCTCAATAACTATTTAAACTTTAAAATTTCCTTCACTAAACTAACACCCATTACATGAACATAAAGTTTAACAAAGGAATTCTCAAAAATGTAAACTTACCTTTGATTGTAACTTGCTAAACCTTCACCAAACTTCTCAAATTTGGTATCAATATCTTCCTTGTGATGTGTAGACCATTTTTGATGAAGGAACTCAAGTGATTAGAAGTGAAATGAGTGGTTAGATGAGCTTGCATGAAAAATGGCCATGGTGGTTCCCATTTTCTTCAATTCGGCAATGTTTATGAAATGAGGAAGATGAACATTCTGATGGGTATAGTGGACTTACATCAGCCACATTTTATGTTTAATTTAATCCTTTAGTGGTCCACTTACTCATTTAATTATATAATAATGCTTAAATGTGTTATTTACACATTTTTCACTCTATTTTTGGCTATTTACTTTATGTACCACCAAATTAATTTTTCATTTCATTTTCTAAGTGTAATATTATTTATTTTTAATAGACATTTAGGTCAAAAGACACTTCGGGATGTCAAATGACCATAATGCCCTGCTCAGTGGCATTCCGATTTTTCGTATTACTGGTTTTGTCTGTTTTTCGATTTCTCACTTTTATTTGTACTAATTATTTAATTTTTATTTGATCTTTCTAATGATATTTATTCTTCAATAAGGTTCTATTTAAGTCCTAAAAATGTTTTCCGTGGTTCCCATGATCCAGTAGCTAGTCAACGGTCCACGCCGTGACTTCTCGATGCGGTCACCCATCACTAGGTTTCCCGGCTCGTTTAACTTGATCACATTTCTTTGCTATCATTTTTCCTTTGTTTTTCTTGTACTTTCTTTTCTTGTATTTCATTATTTTATGTCTCCTCACTCTCATTGAAGTGTGGTTCTAGGCATCCTAGCTGTCCGGACAACACTGGTCACCGGAGCAGTAGAACGCACTACCGAACTTCGGGGTGTTACAATCAGAGGTTGATAGCAGGAAATTTAAATGCAGGAAATTAAAATCAACTTAGATCAAGGAACCAGAGGTTGATAACAGGAAATGTAAGTTGCTGGAAATTAAAATCAACTTAGATCAAGGAACCAGAGGTTGATAGCAGGAAATGTAAATTGCAGGAAATTAAAATCAACTTAGATCAAGGAATCAGAGGTTGATAGCAGGAAATGTAAATGCAGGAAATTAAAATCAACTTAGATCAAGGAACCAGAGGTTGATAACAGGAAATGTAAGTTGTTGGAAATTAAAATCAACTTAGATCAAGGAACCAGAGGTTGATAACAGGAAATTTAAATGCAGAAAATTTAAATCAACTTAGATCAAGGAACTAGAGGTTGATAACAGGAAATTTAAATGCAGGAAATTAAAATCAACTTAGATCAAGGAACCAGAGGTTGATAGCAGGAAATGTAAATGCAGGAAATTAAAATCAACTTAGATCAAGGAACCAGAGGTTGATAGCAGGAAATGTAAATTGCAGGAAATTAAAATCAACTTAGATCAAGGAATCAGAGGTTGATAGCAGGAAATTTAAATGCAGGAAATTAAAATCAACTTAGATCAAGGAACCAGAGGTTGATAACAGGAAATGTAAGTTGCTGGAAATTAAAATCAACTTAGATCAAGGAACCAGAAGTTGATAACAGGAAATTTAAATGCAGAAAATTAAAATCAACTTAGATCAAGGAACCAGAGGTTGATAACAGGAAATTTTAATGCAGGAAATTAAAATCAACTTAGATCAAGGAACCAGAGGTTGATAACAGGAAATTTAAATTGCGGGAAATTAAAATCAACTTAGATCAAGGAATCAGAGGTTGATAGCAGGAAATTTAAATGCAGGAAATTAAAATCAACTTAGATTAAGGAACCAGAGGTTGATAACAGGAAATGTAAATTGCAGGTAATTAAAATCAACTTAGATCAAGGAACCAGAGGTTGATAGCAGGAAATGTAAATTGCAGGGATTTAAAATCAACTTAGATCAAGGAACCAGAGGTTGATAACAGGAAATTTAAATTGTGGGAAATTAAAATCAACTTAGATCAAGGAACCAGAGGTTGATAACAGGAAATTTAAATTGCAGGAAATTAAAATCAACTTAGATCAAGGAACCAGAGGTTGATAACAGGAAATTTAAATTGCGGGAAATTAAAATCAACTTAGATCAAGGAACCAGAAGTTGATAACAGGAAATTTAAATGCAGAAAATTAAAATCAACTTAGATCAAGGAACCAGAGGTTGATAACAGGAAATTTTAATGCAGGAAATTAAAATCAACTTAGATCAAGGAACCAGAGGTTGATAACAGGAAATTTAAATTGCGGGAAATTAAAATCAAGTTAGATCAAGGAATCAGAGGTTGATAGCAGGAAATTTAAATGCAGGAAATTAAAATCAACTTAGATTAAGGAACCAGAGGTTGATAACAGGAAATGTAAATTGCAGGTAATTAAAATCAACTTAGATCAAGGAACCAGAGGTTGATAGCAGGAAATGTAAATTACAGGTAATTAAAATCAACTTAGATCAAGGAACCAGAGGTTGATAACAGGAAATTTAAATTGTGGGAAATTAAAATCAACTTAGATCAAGGAACCAGAGGTTGATAACAGGAAATTTAAATTGCAGGAAATTAAAATCAACTTAGATCAAGGAACCAGAGGTTGATAACAGGAAATTTAAATTGCGGGAAATTAAAATCAACTTAGATCAAGGAACCAGAGGTTGATAACAGGAAATTTAAATGCATGAAATTAAAATCAACTTAGATCAAGGAACCAGAGGTTGATAACAGGAAATTTAAATTGCGGGAAATTAAAATCAACTTAGATCAAGGAATCAGAGGTTGATAGCAGGAAATTTAAATGCAGGAAATTAAAATCAACTTAGATCAAGGAACCAGAGGTTGATAACAGGAAATGTAAATTGCAGGTAATTAAAATCAACTTAGATCAAGGAACCAGAGGTTGATAGCAGGAAATGTAAATTGCAGGTAATTAAAATCAACTTAGATCAAGAAACCAGAGGTTGATAACAGGAAATTTAAATTGCAGGAAATTAAAATCAACTTAGATCAAGGAACCAGAGGTTGATAACAGGAAATTTAAATTGCGGGAAATTAAAATCAACTTAGATCAAGGAACCAGAGGTTGATAACAGGAAATTTAAATTGCGGGAAATTAAAATCAACTTAGATCAAGGAACCAGAGGTTGATAACAGGAAATTTAAATTGCAGGTAATTAAAATCAACTTAGATCAAGGAACCAGAGGTTGATAATAGGAAATGTAAATTGCAGGTAATTAAAATTGGCAGGAAATTTGAATTGCACTCACAAAGCAAGCGTGATCCGGACACAAGAAGTTTTTCCCCAATGAAGTGTACTTAACAGAAACCCGAAGGCCAAAGATTAATGGAGGACGAGTTGCGAGACTTGACCCAAGACCCCACTTTTCAAATGCCCTTCCTCTGTTTTTGACTTTTCCTCGAAAAAGCGCCCTGGCAGGTTTTCACTTCCCCTTTGTGTATATGACTAGAGATGCCCTTTCGGGTTTTCACCTCTATTTTTTTTTTTTTTTTTTTTTCCGGTCATTCCCTGCAAATCTCATAGTAAAGTACGTGAGGTTATCAATTGTCAAATCTTAATCTTATGAAAAAAATTTAATTGATTAATAGCACATTAAATAACGAGAATGCAGAGGGATAATGTTAAAGAATAAACATGAGAGAAAGATAGAAGCATAAGGAATGGAGTATGACTTTATTGCGGTTTTTATAAAAACAAAGATGGAGTCTCAAAGAGGAAGGGTACAAGGATAGATCTCACATATTCCTTGCGGTTGGTTTTGAGATCCATTAACTGCCATTATTTCAAGTTCTCTGAAGCCTCGTGCCGTGACAGTTTCCTCTTCATCCTGGTTTCATGCCCCCCATTCCTTATTTCTCCCTTTTTGTTCTCGGGATGCCCTTTCGGGTTTTCACCCCTAGATTTTTTTTTTTATTTTTTTTAGGCACTCTCACTTTTTCAGGATGCCCCTTCGGGTTTTCATCCTTCACTCGTTTTACAGAAAGTGCCCCTTCGGGGTTTTCGCCTTTTTTCACACATTTTGCTAGGAGCGCCCTTTCGGGTTTTCACTCCTACATTTTTGTTTTTTTTTTGTTTTTTTTTTTCTTTTTTTTTAGGCATAGTATCTCTTGACGGTGTCAGCATTCACAGGTCTCTGAAATTCTTCACCGTCCATGTGGGTCAAGATCAAGGCTCCTCCAGAGAATGCCTTTTTAACCACATAGGGTCCTTCATAGGTCGGTGACCATTTGCCCCGGGGATCGTTTTGATTTGGAAGCACTTTCTTCAGAACTAGGTTCCCAGGTTGGAATTCGCGTGGGCGTACGTTCTTATCAAATGCCCTAGCCATTCTCTTTTGGTATAATTGCCCATGACATGCTGCTATTAATCTTTTCTCATCCAGCAGGTTTAACTGATCCAACCTTGACTGGATCCATTCTGATTCATCAATCCCTGATTCCTTTAGAATCCTTAGGGAAGGAATTTCAACTTCAATAGGTAATACTGCTTCCATCCCGTAGACCAGTGAGTATGGAGTTGCCCCAGTTGAGGTTCTTACGGAAGTCCGGTATGCGTGAAGAGCGTAGGGAAGCATATCGTGCCAATCCCTATATGTGACTGTCATTTTCCGGATTATTCTCTTGAGATTTTTGTTTGCAGCCTCCACCGCTCCATTCATCTGGGGACGGTATGGGGAGGAATTGAGGTGTTGGATTTTGTATTGATCACACAATTTCTGGATCTTCGGGCCATTCAGATTCTTGGCGTTGTCAGTGATGATTTTATTAGGGAGGCCATGCCGGCAGATGATATTATTTCTGAGGAATTTGAGGAACGTATTCTGTGTGATGTGCGCATAGGATGTCGCCTCGACCCACTTGGAGAAATAGTCGATGGCTACAAGGATGAATCTGTGCCCATTGGATGCCTTGGGATTGATGGGACCAATCACATCGATGCCCCACATTGCGAAAGGCCATGGTGAGGCGAGGTTGAACAATTTGTGAGGCGGAACATTTATTGGATCTGCGTAGATCTGACACTTATGGCATTTCCGGAAATATTCGATGCAGTCCTTTTCCATTGTAGTCTAAAAATATCCCCGTCGCATGATTTGCTTAGCCATCATGTGCCCATTGGCATGGGTTGCACAATTTCCTTCATGAGTCTCAAAAAGGATTTTCTTTGCCTCTTCTGCATCCACACATCTCAATAGCTCACTGTCGGACCCTCTCTTGTATAGGGTTTCACCACTGGGGAAGTAACCCAACGCTAATCTCAGAAGCATCCTCTTTTCGTTTCGGTTTGCCCCTGAGGGGAATTCTCTGGTTCTGCAGTAGACAAGGATGTCATGATACCAAGGTTTACCATCGGGTTCTTCCTCAATCATGAAGCAATAAGCTGGCTCACTTCTTGCCCTAATCTTCAACATCTGAATCTTCTGCCCTTCTTCGATTTGGGCCATAACAGCTAAAGTAGCCAAGGCATCAGCAAATTGATTCTTGTCTCGACTAAGGTGAGTGAAAGAGATCTCTTCGAACTTCTTAATGAGCTCCAGTAGGTACTTCTGATATGGGATCAGCTTGGGATCCTTGGTTTGCCATTCTCCCTTGACTTGATAAATAATCAGGGTCGAGTCTCCATATACTTCCAACTTCCTGATTTTCATTTCGATGGCAGCCTGTAGGCCCATCATACAAGCTTCGTATTCCACGACGTTGTTGGTGCAGTCAAATCTCAACTTGACAGCTATCGGAAAGTGTTTCCCCTCCGGGGATATCAACACAGCTCCAATCCCATTATCGGACAAATTGACAGCTCCGTCGAAATACATTTCCCATACATCGGCTCGCCCCTCTTCTTCACAGTCTACTTCATTAATATGCTCATCAGGGAACTCAAAATCCAGAGCTTCATAATCCTGGATAGGATTTTCTACTAGGAGGTCAGCGATCACGCTGCCTTTCACCGCTTTCCGGGTCATATAGACTATGTCATATTGGGAGAGTATAACCTGCCACTTGGCTATCCTACTCGGCACGAATGGGCTTTCGAATACGTACTTGATAGGATCCATCCTGGAGATGAGCCATGTCTTGTGATTCAACATGTAGTGCTTGAGGCGATTCGCTGTCCAGGCTAACGCGTAGCAAGTCTTTTCTAAGAAAGAGTACCTTGACTCACAATCATTGAACTTCTTGCTTAAGTAATAAATAGCCCTCTCCTTTCGGCCGGTATCATCATGTTGTCCCAAAACACATCCCATCGAATTCTGTTGGACCGCCATATACAGGATAAGAGGTCTTCCCGCCACTGGCGGAACCAACACTGGTGGGTTTGACAAGTACTGCTTGATTTTCTCAAAAGCCTCTTGACAAACTGAATCCCATTGGGTGGTGTTGTTCTTCCGGAGTAGTCTGAAAATAGGCTCGGCCTTGGCAGTGAGATTAGAAATAAATCTCGATATGTAGTTCAACTTTCCCAGAAAACTGCGTACCTCCCTTTCTGTTCTTGGGGATGGCATTTCTTGAATAGCTCGAACTTTGTCTGGATCTACCTCTATTCCCTTTTCGCTCACTATGAACCCCAACAATTTTCCTAACCTAGCCCCGAATATGCATTTGGCAGGGTTCAGTTTCAACTGATATTTCCTGAGTCTCTCAAATACTTTCCTTAGTACCTGCGCATGACTTTCTTCTCCCCGGGATTTGATGATTATATCATCCACATACACTTCCACCTCTTTATGCATCATATCGTGGAATAATGTGACCATTGCGCGCTGGTAGGTAGCACCAGCATTCTTCAACCCGAAAGGCATGACCCGATAGCAAAACACTCCCCATTGAGTGATGAAAGCAGTCTTATCCTTGTCTTCCTCGTCCATCGGGATCTGATTGTACCCTGATGCCCCATCAATACATGAACACCTGCCCAATCCCGCAGCATTGTCAACTAACACATCAATGTGGGGGAGAGGAAAATCGTCTTTCAAGCTTGCTTTATTAAGATCCCTGTAGTCAATGCACACCCTAACTCTCCCGTCCTTCTTCATTACCGGGACGACGTTAGCTACCCATTGAGGATATTTGACCACTTCCAGGAACCCAGTGTCATACTGTTTTTTGACTTCATCCCGAACTTTAAGCAGTGTGTCGGGATTCATTCTCCTTAACTTCTGCTTTACCGGGACTATCCCCGGAATTAGGGGAATTTTGTGTGCCACTATCTGGGGGTCCAAACCAACCATATCATCATAGCTCCAGGAAAATACGTCCAGGAATTCTCTGAGCAAACCGATCATATCTCCCAATTCCTCACTCTCCACAACCTTAAGTTCCCTCTTTACTTCTTCCGTGCCTAAGTTTATGGTGCGTGTTTCATCTCTACAAGGCATGAGGGAAGGTTCATCGTTTTCATTGCTTTCCTCTGTGAGCTCCACCTCAGAATCACTTGAAGTAATGGCAGTTATGGGGATTTCAAAATTAACCAGAGGAATCTCTGAGTCTATTGGATTATTAGGTGTTAATTGATGAATGGTCCTGAATGAATGAAAATAGAACATATCATAAGGATGGAATTCAAAAGGAAAAGAAAAGAGAATTGGATTTAAAATGCGCTATTAATTCATTAATATTTATGCCATAAGAAAAAGGTCCATTTACAATATTACACTTGCCACCATGGACAAAATGATCAAGTGTAGATAACCAAAGGTACTTTACTCGAAATTGAGTACAGGGATGTCCTCTACTGTCAGCTTGTCCATTCTTGCCTCGATCCTTTATCGAGACTAGGGCCTCATACAAGGAATCCAGTTGGATGACATCTATGGATGGATCATCGGGTGATTCTCCTGTATTTGCCGGATGTTGAATGACCGGTTTAGTGAAGATCTCCGTAATTCTCGGGACTACCCTTCCTTTGCCCATTTTCTGATCAAACCTCTGATCCCGAAGTATTTTCCTCATCCAGAATCGCCCATCCCTAAGGGCATCTTCCTCATAACCCAAACCGCAGTGGCCCACCTTCTGAATAGCCGGTATGGGTTCCACGATTCCCTGTAATGTAGCGCCCAAGCCTTTGCCCTCTTCGTATCCTCCCCTTGTCATTATTTTGGCTACCATAGCCATAGCCCCTCCATTGCCTGAGATGGTTTCTTGTAACTCGAGGGCTTGGAAGGAGCTTTCCAATGACTCCTCAGCTGCCTCCACATAGGGAAGTGATTGCGGCTTGGTGACTAGCAAGGCCTCCTCTCCTTTTATTGTGACGATTTTGCCGTCCATGATGTATTTTGTTTTCTGGTGCAGAGTTGAGGGAACGGCGTTCGCAGAATGGATCCAAGGCCTTCCCAGCAGCATAGTATAGGCAGGCTCAATGTTCATCACCTGGAATGTGACGTTGAAAGTGCATGCGCCAATCTGAAGCGGCAAGTCAATATCTCCCAACACTTCTCTTCTGGTACCGTCAAAGGCTCTTACCACCATAGCACTTTGACGTATGTCCGATTGGTCAACTGGCAACCTAGCTAAGGTAGCGCTAGGGAGTACATTGAGAGCTGACCCTTTATCAATAAGTACCTTGGCTACTATACAACCCTTACACTTCACTGTTACATGCAGAGCTTTAGTGTGCCTTAAACCCGCAGGGTCTATCTTGTCCTCCGAAAAAGTAACAAAACTGGATGCCTGGATTCGTCCCACTATCTTTTCAAACTGCCCCAGTGTGATGTCGGGGCTCACAAAGGCCTGATCCAGGATTCTCTGCAAGGCTTGTCGGTGCACTTTCGAATTCAAGATCAGTGATAACAGCGAAATTCGGGCAGGCGTCTTTTTCAACTGCTCCACCACATCATACTCGCTCTGTTTCATTATTTGGAGCAGCAGTTCCTCCTCTGCTTTATGCTCAGCAGGCTCTGCTTCCTCTGTCTTCTCTACATCCTCTTCTGAATTCTTCAATGACTCTCCCACCTTTACTTTCCCTTTTCTCTGTTCTTTTTCCTCATTCACGTAACACCTCCCACTTCGAGTTATGAACTCAACCTCTTGCTCATGCGAGGAGGATTTTGTGGTAGTGACAGGTCGAAGATTATATTGGGAAGTAGCACTAGTGGTAGGTCCGGCATAAGTCATCTGAAAGTGTTCATGAGGGGTGAAACGTGGCTTAGGAGGTGTCGGGGGTGAGGCCAGATTAGGAGCTGATGTATTGCTTGATGCTCCTTGGGTGAAGACTTGGAAATTGTAGTTCCAAGGTATGGCGTGGGTGTTGGTAACAGGGAGCTGAGATGGGGCTCGGATAACCGTTACTGGTGGTGAGGCTACCGGGGGTGAGAAAGTGATTTTAGGGGTGGGAGCATTTTGGCTATATCTAGTGGTATTCACTCCCTCTTCCATCTTCGACCATGTTTGGCATCTCAGAACCTTGAGAGACAATAAGTTCCGAACCTCTTGCCTGAATCCCTCACAGCCCTGCAGCTCGTAATCAGCTGCCCCTCCATGATAAGGACACCCCGTACTCTCTTCCAATCCCGCTACCTGAGGGCAGAGGTAGCCTTCCCTCATTGCCACAGCAAAAATTTCCTTAAAGTAAGGAACCAGCTTGTCTACTTCCAGTGTTGATCCTTCTTCATCTGGCTCTATCATATTTACACCACTGCCTGCATTATGGTTAGGCAGTGGGTTTGAGGTAACATTGGGGAGGGAACCATTTTCCTCAATCTTCAACCACCCGTTTCTGATTAAAGCGTGCACTCTCCCTCTGAGTGCCCCGCAGTTATCGGTTGAGTGCCCTTGTGCCCCTCCATGATACTCACAACGGGCAGTGGTATCATACCACCTGGGGTATGGAGGCTAAATTGGATCTAGGGGAACTGGTACGATTTGGTTTATACCGACAAGGTATCGGTATATTTCACTGAGTGGGAGGGGAAGAGGTGGATCAGGGTTTCTTGGGGATCTTGGGTTGTTTTGTGGTGGTCTTGGTTGAGAAGGAGGAGGAGGCGGTCTCGGTTGGTAATTTATAGGTGGGGGATATTGTGGGCACGGGTGTGGATAATTAGGGAAAGGAGGTGGAATGTTTGCGACTGTTTGGCCATGAGGGGGAGGATATGGCCGATAATTGTTTTGAGGTAGTGGAGAGTAATTATTCTGCCGGGTGACTGAATGGACATCACCCTCCTTTTTCTTGCCAAAATTGGCAGTTTTCTTTGCAGGGTTCTCAGCCAACTCCTACAATCGTCCCATTCTTAGGTTGGCCTCTATTCTTTCACCAGCCTGTATGATGTCAGAGAAGCTGTTGGAAGTGTTCCCAATCATCAAGTTGAAGTAAGGGGCCTTCAAAGTTTCGATGAACAGAGAGCATAGCTCATTGTCGGTCACCGGGGGATGCACTTCTGCCGCCTTTTCTCTCCATCTCTGGGCATATTCCTTGAAGCTTTCTCTGTCTTTCTGCACCAGGTTCTGGAGGTCCCTCCTTATGGGGGCCACATCGCAGTTAAATTTGTATTGCTTTAAGAAGGCATCAGCTAAATCCTTTCAGGAGCGCAGTTTGCTCCTATCCAACTGAATACACCACCTCAAAGCTGCCCCTGAGAGGCTCTCATGAAAGAAGTGGACCAGCAGTCTATCGTTCTCTGTCAGAGCAGACATCTTGGCGATATAGGTGGCTAAGTGAATGCGAGGATCTGAATTCCCTGTGTACTTGTCGAAATCAGGGACCTTGAACTTGGGAGGCACCACCACATCGGGAACCAATCTAAGCGATGCCACGTCGACTGAACCATACATATTCAGCGCTTCAATTGCTCTCAATCTCTCCTCTAGAGCAGATAGTTTCTCACTTTCTTTTGTCTTATTTTCCCCTCCCACTGCATGGAATACTCCCCCAGTTGGGAGATGAGGGGTGCAGTGGACTGGAGGGATTAAAATTGACGGATATGGGTCGGTGTTTAGAACGGTGGGTAATGAGAGTAAGGTAGGTCATTATTCGTGGTAGCCGGATTGACAGTGATTGTCGGGTCCGGGATGGGAGACTGAAAGGTAAAAGAAGTTGAAGCTTGGTGAGGATCCATTGTTGTAGGTGGTGGAGGAGGTAGTGGTAGGCTAGGCTCTGAAGTGGGTTTATTCTGGGACATTTTCCTCATTAGTCTCATAAGTTCTGAGACCTGATCCTTCAATTCGGAAACCTGCCCCTGTAGGTTCTGTACTTGTTCCTGATCTTCCATTATCTTCCTTGTTCAAGATCTTGTTAAGTACACTCGCTTGGGTGGAACCGTGTGCTTGGTCAGACTTGCCTTGTTTGAAGCAATATTGATTTCCTGTAAGGAGGTAAAAAAAAAGAAAATTTTAAATGAACTTTGAATTTTGCAAAGAAACTAAAAGTCCTGGTCTGGACAAAGGATACAGTGGCATTTGAGAGCCAGGTTGAAATCTGTAAAAGGATAATCGCATCAATTTTATCATGGCATCGTTCAATAGTCTGATTGTGGATGACGGGATTAAATGCGCATTTATGATACCAGTCCATATAGCGCACTCAATTTTTCACATAACCCTAGTGAGGGAGTTCCTACGGGAGTCATATTATTCATTCACAAATTTGCTAAACAATGGTCCAAAAATCATTTCATTAACTGAATAATTTGTACATCGTATCCTCTACATTGGCCTAGGCTCTGGAAGGTTCTTTATAATAAGATGACATCTTCTGAGATACTCATATAACCTTTCTTCTTGCTTGGCAGGGTCGAATGCTTTGAGAGCATATTCAGATTCAGGTAATAGTTCTTGTTTTCCCTGTGCTATCGTTCTTTCTAGCTGGTCAACATTCTCTTTCAGTCCTTGATAGAGAGCAGCTTGTTTTTCTTTCTCCTTCCTTTCCTTGGCACATTCTTTCAAGATGTCGTTGATGAGTAGTGCCTGTTCTTTTAATTCGAGCTTCTTCTTTTTGTTTTCCTGTTTATATTCTTCAATGAGTACCTTTTGGTATTTCATCTTTTCCTGAAGCTTACTATTCTGCACTTTCATTTCTTTGACCTCAGCTTGAAGAGAATCTCTTTCCTTTTCCCACTGTACCTCTTGCTCTTCGAACCTCGTCCCTTGCTTCTTCCTTGAGCCTTCTTACCTTTCTTTTAAGCTTTTGCTGTTGGTCCTTCAACTGTTTTACTTGTTCTTGCAGTTGTGAGTTCTCGGTGTTTGCTTTTTGTAGCGAGTCAACCAGGCGATCATCAGCTTCTTCTAATAGGACGTTTTGGCGAGGGTTGCTGTCCTCGAATTCTGTAGTTGAGTGTTTTCGGTCCCTGTCAGCTCTCCATTTAAGATAATCGCCCGAGGCACTTGGGCCTTTAGGCGATCTCTCCATCAGAGTGATGTTTTCCCAAGACTTGCGAGCCATTTTCAACCCTTCCTCTTCCTTGAGCTCATGGTAGAAATGACTTTGGTGGTATTCTTCAATGTTGATTCTGGTCTGTGTCGAGCCAAACTGCCTCATTACCAATGCCGGAGTGTAACTTGTGTATCCGGTTACTCCGATTAGGGATACCAACTGATTACCTCCCGTACCGATCAAAATGGGTTGACCTGACGTCCACAGCTTCCTCCAACAGTAATCATGGCTATTGAAACTCAAAATCCGTTCCCACCACTGCTGTTCATTCTTCGGACTGATTACTAACCGGGTCATCTTCTCGATGGGAGGCTGGTCAAGGTACCAAGTTAATCCCTTTGTCTCCACATGACACATGTGACTGATAATCCAGAGGTATAGCAACTGAGAACAACACTTAATGGACCCTTTCCCCTGTTGTCTACAGTAGGTTAGGGTTAACAAGGTTTCCGCAAGAATTGCCGGTATCGGATTGATCTCCTGCCTTTCTACCGTCCAGAATACTTCCACTGCGCTGCAAGTTACGATTCCAAATGGTCCCGGGAACAAAATCAGACCATAGATTCCCAAGGTGAGTGCCACTGAAGCTTGACCCCACTGTTTCTCTTGGAGGTACTGATCTAACCACTTCTGGAGATATATCCAATACCAGCCATGTGTATTTCCTTTGACAGTTTCTTTTGACTTTGCCTCCTCTGAAGGGATGCCCAACAAATGTGTTAATCGTTTCCAGGTCTGCCTATGCTCAAGGTGTAGGTAGATCCGATTCTGTGTTGAATAAGGAATCCCTAATAATGCCTGATATTCTTCCATAGTGGGAACTGTATCAATATCATTGAAAGAGAATACCCCGTACTTAGGGTTCCAAACCGACAACATGGCCTTTAATGCCGGGATTTGGACCTTGACTTGCATTAAGGTTGCAATCCTCCCATACTTCTCTTCAAATCGTGCCTTGACCTGATCGGGAAGTGACCTCCATCCATTAGACAGACCCTCGAGGCTGTTCATTCTGACCTCAATTTTATTCAGATCCCATGAGGGTAGTAAGCTAGCATGTGCCTTGGAAACATTATTTTGCGAGGATACTGGAGTATGAGTTGATTCGGACCAAAGTTTAGCATTCTGAACTTCTTCTGCCGACTGACTCGAGGATGCCATGATAAAAATGATGCCTTATCCTTTTCACAGACTCTTGGATTGGTGATGCCTGCGGAAAAACTCGTTAGCAAGATAAATTTGGGTAATTTTGAATCATACTGTTGGCAGGGTGACACATACACATTTATCAAAGTAGGAAAATGTGTAGGTGTTTCAGTAGAATTCAAGATTACCCTCACAAAAACGAACAAAAGGAAATTAAAGCAGAGCAGGGTAAGAGTAAGTATGCCCCTTCTGTCCTATAATAGGGAGACTCCTGATACTGGATGAGCGCTACCTATTTGGATAGTTCTACCTTACAAGGTAGCTTACTACGGCTTTCAGCTATTGTGATAGTTTAGCTCAAGGTCTAATTTTCTAAAAGCCACAGGTTCCCAAATTGCCCCTACTGTAACAGTAGAGCCCCGTTCTATAACCATGATGTTATCGGGAAAATTCCACGAGTATCACAGTGGATAGAACGAGTTTCAATCTGAGCAGAAGCCTTCACGGATACTAACGGGGTAAAACCCACGGGTACCGCTACATGACCCCCTCCTATTTTCCTAAAAGGGTAAGAAAGCCCGGGTATACGACCGAAGTGTGTGAGGACATCGTGTGAGTGTTCAGTGTGTAAAGGGACACCTTTACCTCTTCCCAATTTAGGGGGATTTTATTCTTTCCATTTTTTCCTTTTTTTTTTTTTTGAAACGAAGAGCGCTGTAAGGGGATAAAACAAGCAAAAGAAGCAAAACAGTTAGTAGGAATAAACAAAAATTAACACGTAAACCATCGCCGGGTGAGCCCACCTAACTATAATTTGATTGGAAAAATAAATCTACTTTTAGACCTCTAGACCGGGGGTAAATCCCCATACCGTCCCCAGTGGAGTCGCCAAGCTGTCGCAAGGGGTTTTGCGGTCGCCTAAACGAACCCTCACCGAAGTGGGAAAGAGTGAGGAGTCGCCACCTTAGTTTTGTGGGAAACTAAAGAAAACCATTTGTGAAAATAGATTGAAATGAAACCACTTTAGGACAGAGATTCTAGGTTCGGGGTCCGTAAACGGGTGGGGAAGGTGTTAGGCACCCCACCTCGTCCCTTAATAAGGGTAAGCAGATTTAATTTTGCATTAGTTAGGAGGGCTTGAATGGACATGTTAATCCTTTTGACTAAAGGAACATTTGATTTTTCACTAAATTTGGATCACCCAGATACATAAGTAAATGAGACAACCTTAGTGAGTTACTGTTGTATGTTAATTTTATTTGAAAGGAATATTTTATTAAAATTTAATTTAAGAATCGGATAAGAACTCTTCTCCGAACTCTTTAATATTTGTTAGAATTCTGAGTTGAGACCGGATAAGAACTCTCCTCCGATCTCTTTTAAATCATTAAAAATTTTGAGTTGAGACCGGATAAGAACTCTCCTCCGATCTCTATTTAATGTTTATTAAAATTTTGAGTTGAGACCGGATAAGAACTCTCCTCCGATCTCTATTTAGATTAACAGGAGCCTGAAAGGGACTTTTCCAATCTCCCGAATTTTAATTTCAGCTACATGTCATAAGAGCCTAAAGCTAAGGATTCTAGCATTCAAAGATGCTGGGGATAAGGCTTCTTGATACCTTGTGACTAAACGGGGGATACTAGACTTGATTTACCGACCTTCCATGTAGTCATCTTACCAATACCTGTTAATGTCCGATCTATTCTGTTTCGTTTACTTTGGTTTCATTCCACTTTATGGCATCTTGCCGAATTGCCGTTTACGTCAGCCTAATAGTTTGGCTATTTTCCTAACGTGTTATTCAGGCTCTCTCTTTTAAAAGAGACCCTTAAGTTGCAGTTGCCTACGTTTTACCCAACCACTTACACGCTACTAGGAGCTAGAAAACATGCATTCAGAAATGACGAAGATTAATAAAATGATGGACTAATCACTAGAGAGATAACTCGAGAGTAACATTCTTTGGGGTTCTTTTGCACAAAATGAACTTGGAGAAAATCGCATACGTAAGAAGAACAAAGAAAGTGCCAAAAGTAAACGTAAACACTTAATAAAACAGCAATATGAGCTCTTACCTGTAAGGAGCCAAATCTATTGAAATAACTACGGGGTGACAAATAGTGATAAGACAATGGATCGATTAGCTCGAGGGTGATGTTAAATCGTGAACTGAAGGGTGCTTAGCTAAAATGTAATCAGATTAAGATAAAAACAGAGTGGAATGAAGTCGAGCTTGGACAATGAGTATGAAAACAGAGATGATAAAGGGCTGAAAGTGAGAGTGTGACCAGATAATGAACAAACTGAAAATGTAGAGTTCCAGTATTCAGAATCCTTTTCAAGAAAACACTTCAGAAAACTAGTTTCAAAAGTCTTTCTAATCAACACTTCTAAGTAGCAGAGTAACAAACTGAATGAAATTTCAGAGTTCTTCCGCTATAATAACTACCTCTCTTTTTTGCCCGTCCCTTGAACAGTTTTTCATGCAGGTATTTATAGGAATCGGGTGCTCCCCATGAAGGGTCAGGATTTATTTTGAGGGAGATGGAGGGTTAAGATTTCGAAGGACATGATCGGATGTTCAGGAATTAAAGAGAATCAAAACGAATGGCTGAGATCACTCTTCAGAATATTTGTCCTTTTCTTCTTTCAATCTGACGGTCCCAAATCTTCTTGTCCGGAACGATCTGAGGGCTAAGAGCGAAAGACGCTGGTCTTGTCATCTTCTCTCTTGATCCAAGGGTTCCGGGTTTGTCCTTACAAGTGAGATCAACGGTGGAGATTAGGATGTACAGGACTGTCATGACATACCCTGGCACCTGTCAGCATTGCGGGCGATTCTTAGGCGTGCGGTGGAGATCTTGTCTGCCACACTTTAACTACCTCGGCTCTGATTCTAACGACGGTTATTTAGGATTTGTCTTATTCTTTTTGCCTTCCGATCCCTCCCACGCTCTTATTCCGATCTCTCATGCTGATCTCCCATCTTCCGATCTCTTATTCCGATCTTTCCCTTTCTCAGGTTCGGTCCGGTCAAAGCATTAATTTCCCCTTGATTCCCGAAGCGTCCGCTTCATTTTCTACTTAGCAATAAATGCTCGTTTTCCCCTTATATATACCCCTGACGAAAGAGACTTCCTTCATCCGATTCTACTCTCTTCCTCTTTACTTTTCAGTTCTAGCTGCTCCAGTGGTCGTTCCGGCCATGATTGTGGTTTTTGATCCCTCTCCGATAAACTCCTTTGTTCCTCGACTAAAAATTTATGATCCCGGTGATCGAATTGTTAGTAGTATGCTCTAGAGCATATCATTTAGTATGTATCTTGTACATATTTTTATTAATAAAAGGCATTTCCACTTTTCCGTTTACATAATATATTTATGTGTAATAGAAAAGGTCCATTGATATTTTGTTAGAAATATTATTCTTAAGTTGTTAAGAATATGAGTGACAATATTTTTAGCACAAAGTATCATAAATAGGTTCACAATCGAGGATACTTCATAATAAGGACATGACTTATCCAGAAAGATTGTATTCATGTTTGTTCCCAAGTTATTTATATGAGATATAAATAAGATGGAATGGTGAGTCTCATGCCATATAACAAACATGATAGGCACTTATAAATGATAAGTAGGCCGAACCAGTGACACTTATGACAAGCACATGGAGTTTACTCTTGTCAATGTTTTGTCATAAATCATATCAGTGCATATAGTCTTTAGACCTGAGATAGCACAGTTATCTTGTATATAGGTAGTTTGAGTTTGATACTGCTTTCATACTTGTACTGTGTATGGGTATATGGGCATGTGTTGGCTCCTACTAGTTATATATGGAGGTAGGTGTTGATCAAGATGGAATCTGTTCCTCTAAGTAAATAGAGATAAAATCCTATGTTCATTTAATTGTTCTTGATGTTTCAAGTTCCTGGCCAAGACAGATAGATTTATTTAGAAAAGAGATTCTGATGAGAAAAATCTTTTTAATCAAGAACTGGAATTAAAAGAGAACATAATATTCATAGCAAATGGAGTTTGACATAAACCATGACTCCAGCTTGAGTTGGGATTTTGTAACAGAGAGATTCTAGTGCATGGTAACATATGATTATAGGTTCATTTAAGGTAAATCTTATTACTAATTGGGTGGCCATGGCATGCTATGCTAGGTGTTAACCATGGTCTATGAGGTTCATAAAATGATTTAGAGAAATCATTTATGGTAAGAAAGAGTTCTGATGATATTAAGAGTTGATATCATGTCTCATTGCCAATTAGTGATGAGCCTAGTAAGTCACACACATACACAAGTTATCACCTATTTAAATATGATTTAATTAATTAATTAAAGAGTTTAATTGATTAATTAAATAGGTTTGGTTTGCAATTAAATTGCAAAGTCCCTAGCATGACTTGAAACCAAATCTAGATTATTGGATGAGTAGTATAAATTAAATTTATATTTAAAGTGTTTAAATATGAATTTAATTGATGAGAAATAAATTAATAGAGATTAATTAATTAATTTATATTTGATATAAATTAATTAGAAGAAGAAAATAATTATTTTGGGTTAAGAACTCAAAATTAAGACACAGGGGCATTTTGGTCATTTCACAGTGTTACATGTGGCACCATGAGATGGTGACACATGGCATAACACATAAGCTTGCCAAATGTTTTTTAATCATGTAAGATGATTAAAATCAAGATTAAATATAGGTTTGACACTTGGCACAATGTGATTGGGTCACTTAAACCTAGAGCTAATCAAAAGGTGACATGTGGCTAGGGTTTAATGTGTTAACCTAGCTATTTAAGTGTGGTTATGAAAAGAAAGAATAACCAGCAGCCTCCCCTCTCATTTGTCACGCCACTTTGAGCCTCTCCAGCTATTTCTCTTCATCACTCATCAATTCAAAGAGATTAGCCATCAATCTCTTGAATTAAGAACACTAGAAATTGTTTCTAGTGTCCTGTTTACATCTCTAATCTCTTAAAAGGCAGAACTTGAATTTCTAATTAATAGAAAAAGCTTTAGAGGCTGTTCAAGGGCTGCCATAGGTGTTCTTGGTGTGGACAAGCTAGAGGGACAACATTTGGTGTCCTGAAGACGAATCTCAAAGGCGCAGACACTGCGATTGCATCAAGAGGTTAGTGTAATCGTTCTTGATTTAATCTAGGGTTCTAAAATTAATCTGATTAATTTTAAAATCTTAAATGGCAAATACAGATCCAAAAACATATTAAAAGAGTTTTAATATGTTGTTTATAATTGAAATCAAATAGATAAAAATAAATCTTGTATGGTGCATGTGACCCTAGGCGAAATTTTTTTGAATTCAATGGTATAATCTTGTGTTTTTCACGCTTCCGTTCCTTCAATTGGTATCAGAGCCACTATATTTGCCATTTAGATTGTTGATTATATGATTTAATTGTGTGATTTGATCATGAGATGATTGATTCATTGCTGGTTGGATCAAGAGGTGTGGCGGCACACATGGTGAAGCCACCATTGGTGGCGGCAACAATGGTTCCATGGGTGGTTCATGGTTTGGCTTTTAATTCTGCAATTGTTGTATGATCTAAGGCCTATTCTTTGACTAATTAAAGTGTTTAATTAGTAGTTTTAATCACACAATTAAATTATGATTCAAATCAGAATTTTAAAAATTGTTTGAATGTGATTCAAATCTGAATTTTAAAAGTTGTTTGAATGTGATTCAAATCTGAATTTTTAAAGTTGTTTGAATCATATTTAAATCTGATTTTTTAAAATTGATTCAATAAAATTTAGATCTGATTTTTTTAAAAAATATTTGAATGTGATTCAAATCTGATTTTTTAAAAAATGTTTGAATGTGATTCAAATCTGAATTTTTGAAGTTGTTTGAATGTGATTCAAATCTGAATTTTAAATTTGTTTGAATGAGATTCAAATCTGAATTTTTAAATTTATTTGAATCATATTCAAATCTAGATTTTTAAGTTGAATATGAGATATTCAATTTAATTTACGTATGTATGTTTTATTTAATTGTTAAATAGTGATATGCATGATGGATGATCATGGACTATAAAAGACCAATGTGATTGGATTTATTTCTTTTATGTTTCTTTGGGATTGTAAATTAATTAATTTATTTTAATTTATTTTGGGCATGTATTATTAAGTTTGTAATATTTTTGGGTTGTAATTTCATTTATTTAAGTTCTTGTAAATTCGCCTTGGTATGCCAAGGATTACTATGTAATATTGGATTGCAAGAAGTTCAAGGAGGTCAAGAGCATTGGTGGGACCTGTGGGAGGAATTCAATATCAAGTGTTGATTATGTACTCCTTCAGCAACTCTTGTAAAATGAATGAATGAAATGCACCTAGGAATGCCCTGATTCAATTCTTGGTGGCTCAGAATTGAATCCCTTAGAAAGTCCATGATCATACCATATTTACTGCTTATCCATGAATGCATGAGATGTATGGGAATGTATGCAATTATATGATATTTGCATGCTAAATGGGTAATGTGCAAAGTGAGACCTTAATAGTAATAAGGATGGCTATAAAATCTTCCAAACAAATGATTAAGTTGGAAATGCTATAATTAAAGTAATTATAACATAAGCCCTCCATTGGGGCAATTATTTTAAGAAATTTTAAATAGTTGCATGAGATGCAATTAATTTAAGAGATTTTCTTGAGAATAATTGTTAAGCATGAGATGTTGTAAATATGTAAATGGTTTGGTGGCCAATATTGGATGTACCTGAGGACATTAAAATTATTTGCATAATTACTGACTCAATGGGATCAACTTAACTAATGCAAGATAAGTCAATAATGGATGTACCTGAGATTTTGAGCATTAGGGGCTAGGTAAAGGATTGAACCTCACATGAGATGTGATGGGCAAGGAGTTGCTCACTTATAGTTTATTGTAATTCCAATAATGGATGTACCTGAGGATGATCAATAGAATTATAAGAATTCAATCACCCACTAGAAATCCATCCAACTAGGATTTTCGTTTTCTACTCTAGAAGTGTAGGATTCGCTAAGTTAGTGGGAGGACCAATTTGATTAAAAGACCATAATCATTTTGGTTAATTACATGATACATCTACTAATTAATCTGGTTATTTTCTGCAGTTAATTTTCTGATAAAAATGAGCACAAAACAACCACCACCATCCAATATCCTTACAAGCATACTTGATCACAACAGGTTGACAGGACCTAATCTGTCTGATTGGCTAAGAAATTTGAAACTTGTCCTGAACCTTGAACATATAGGATATGTTCTAGATTCAAATGTTCCTGGTCCCTTACCTCCAGAGGCCACACAAGAGGAACATGAAACTTTGGACAAGTGGAAGGAGCATGATATGGGAGCTAAGTGTTACATGCTTGCTTCCATGAGTAATGAGTTACAGAAGCAACATGAGAACATGCAGAGTGCGAGTGAGATCCTCCTTCACCTACAAGAGTTGTATGGTGAGCACAGCATGAATGCTAGGTATGAGATATATAGACAGCTATTCCGTATGAGGATGTCTGAGGGACAGAATGTTGGGGATCATGTCCACAAGATGATTCGGCTGATTGAGCAGTTGGAACATCTTGACTTCAACATGGATTTCCAACTACAAACGGATTTGATCCTTCAGTCCCTTCCTGAGTTTTTTGGGAATTTTGTGACAAATTTCCATATGACTAAACAGGAATGCACCTTTGTTGGTTTACTCAACATGCTGGTTATTGCCCAAAAGAATATGCCAGGCAATAAAGGAAAAGAGGTATCTTTGGTTGCATCTTCTTCTGCTGGAAAGTCCAACAAGAAGAAGGGCAATAAGAAAAAGAAACTTCAGAATCCTGGTCCTTCCAAGAAAATAGCTAAACAGAAAGGGAAGACCAAAGCTGACAAAGGCAAAGGAAAGTGTTTCCACTGCCGATAGGAAAGTGTTTCCATTGCCAGTAAGAAAGTGTTTCCACTGGCTAGAGTATAGCAATCTAAAAGAATGCAATGCCATGGTGAAAACCAACTCAAGTTCAAAATATATTTGGCACTTAAGGGTATGTCATGTTGCAGAAGATAGGATTGCAAAACTGGAGAAAATGGAGATTCTATCCTCATTGGGCTCTGAGCCTACTCCAACTTGTGAATCTTGCCTTCAGGGTAAAATGACTAGATCACCCTTTGTTGGACAAAGGCTAAGAGCTGAAAATATTTTGGAGACTAATACATAGTGATGTATGTGGTCCATTTAAAGAAATGGCTAGAGGGGGCTTTCATTATTTTATTACCTTTACTGATGATAAATCAAGGTTTGGGTATTTGTATTTGATGAAATACAAACATGAATCTTTTGAAAAGTTCAAAGAATTTAAATCTGAAGTAGAAAATCAAACAGGAAAGAGTATTAAAGCTCTTCGATCAGATCGTGGAGGTGAATATTTGAGTACTGAATTTGATGAATACTTGAGAGAGCATGGCATTGTTTCTCACCGACTCTCCAGAACGCCACAACCGAATGGTGTATCCGAAGGAGAAATCGTACTTATTGGATATGGTACGTAGTATGATGAGCTATACCGATATGCCAATCTTCTTTGGGGATTTGCATTAGAATCGACTTTGTATATTCCGAATAGGATTCCATCAAAATCGCTTTCTTCCACACCTTATGAGATATGGCATGGAAGAAAACCAAGTCTAAAGCATGTTAAGATTTGGGGTTGTCCAAATATATAAAAAAGCTTAAAACTGATAAATTGGAGACCATATAAGAAAAAGGTCGATTTGTTGGATATCCAAAAGATAGTTTTGGATATTATTTTTATTTGCCTACTTCACAAAAGGTTGTGATAAGTAGAGATGCCACATTTCTTGAACAACAGTTTGTTCAAGAAGGAGGCAAAGGAAGGCAAATAGAATTAGAATTGGAGAATTCGACCAACCAATGCATCGATGGATATAAATCCATCTAGTCAACCTATACCCATTGATGAAACATCTACACTGCTCCTCGTAGAACAACTGGGTATCTCACCCACTGGTGAGATATGGTTTTCTTCATGAAGAAGAACAAGAGTTGTCTACTCATGAAGAAGTAGATCATGGAGATGATCCACTTACCTATGAAGAAGCTATATCAGATATAGACTCTTCAAAATGGATTGATGCTATGAAATCCGAGATTGATTCCATGTATAAGAATCAAGTTTGGGATCTTGTTGACCCACCTGAAGGTATTGTACCTATAGGGAACAAATGGGTTTTCAAGAAGAAAATTGGTTCTGATGGAAAGGTAGAGACCTATAAGGCAAGGCTAGTAGCGAAAGGGTTTCGCCAAAGGCAAGGAATAGACTATGAGGAGACTTTCTCGCCTGTTGCCATGCTTAAATCAATTAGGATTTTATTAGCAATAGCTGCATACTATGATTATGAGATTTGGCAGATGGATGTCAAAACAGCTTTTCTCAATGGATACATTGAAGAAAACATTTTCATGGAACAACCTAGGGGATTTGAATCCCAAGATAGTTCCAAGGTATGCAAGCTAAAGCGATCCATTTATGGGCTAAAACAAGCTTCGAGGAGTTGGAACATCCGTTTTGATGAAGCCATTAAATCCTTTGGTTTTATCAAAAATGAGGATGAGCCATGTGTATATAAGAAGGTTAGTGACAGAGCTATCACTTTCTTTGTCTTATATGTGGATGACATCTCGTTGATAGGTAATGACACAGGTATGTTGACAACTATAAAGGTATGGTTGTCAAATACATTCTCCATGAAAGACTTAGGGGAGGCAACCTATATTCTTGGGATTCGCATCTATAGAGATAGAGCGAAAAGAATAATAGGTTTATCCCAAAGTCTATACTTGGAAAAGGTGTTAAAGAGGTTTAACATGCTTGATTCCAAGAGAGGATTGTTACCAGTGAGACATGGTATCCATCTTTCTAAAGAGATGTCTCCAAAGACACCTGAAGAAAGAGATAAGATGGCCAGATTCCATATGCTTGGCTATTGGAAGTTTAATGTATGCAATGTTGTGTACTAGGCCTGATATCGCATATGTCGTTAGTTTGACTAGCGGTATCAATCCAATCCAGTTTGGAACATCGATAGCTATCAAGAATATCCTTAAGTACTTGAGAAGAACTAAGGATTTATTCTTGATTTATGGAGGTGGAGACTTGCAATTGGATGGTTATACTGATTCTGATTTCCAATCAGATATCGATGATAGAAAGTCTACCTTTGGATATGTGTTCATTTGTAATGGAGGTGCAGTCAGTTGGAAGAGTTCTAAACAGAGCACGACTGCAGATTCCACTACAGAGGCTGAGTATATTGCTGCATCAGATGCTGCAAAAGAAGTTGTTTGGATAAAGAAGTTCGTGACAGAACTTACAATAGTTCCCAGCAGTTCCACTACACTGTGACAATAATGGAGCAGTCATACAGGCTAAGGAACTAAGGTCTCACCAAAATCCAAACACATAGAAAGGCACTACCACATTATCAGAGATATAGTTAGGCAAGGCGATATAGCCATGCAGAAAAATAACATCAGCTAAAAATTCAGCTGATCCATTCACTAAGCTTTTCTCACAAGTTCAGTTAGACCGACATCTTGAGAAGATGGCTCTAAGGTATTGTAATGAATGGCTCTAGTGCTGGTGGGAGATTATTAGTAGTATGCTCTAGAGCATATCATTTAGTATGTATCTTGTACATATTTTTATTAATAAAAGGCATTTTCACTTTTCCGTTTACATAATATATTTATGTGTAATAGAAAAGGTCCATTGATATTTTGTTAGAAATATTATTCTTAAGTTGTTAAGAATATGAGTGACAATATTTTTAGCACAAAGTATCATAAATAGGTTCACAATCGAGGATACTTCATAATAAGGACATGACTTATCCAGAAAGATTGTATTCATGTTTGTTCCCAAGTTATTTATATGAGATATAAATAAGATGGAATGGTGAGTCTCATGCCATATAACAAACATGATAGGCACTTATAAATGATAAGTAGGTCGAACCAGTGACACTTATGACAAGCACATGGAGTTTACTCTTGTCAATGTTTTGTCATAAATCATATCAGTGCATATAATCTTTAGACTGAGATAGCACAGCTTATCTTGTATATAGGTAGTTTGAGTTTGATATTGCTTTCATACTTGTACCGTGTATGGGTATATGGGCATGTGTTGGCTCCTACTAGTTATATATGGAGGTAGGTGTTGATCAAGATGGAATCTGTTCCTCTAAGTAAATAGAGATAAAATCCTATGTTCATTTAATTGTTCTTGATGTTTCAAGTTCTGCCAAGACAGATAGATTTATTCGTAAAAGAGATTCGATGAGAAAATCTTTTAATCAAGAACTGGAATTAAAAGATAAAATAATATTCATATCAAATTGATTTTGACATAAACCATGACTCAAGCTTTATTTGGGATTTTGTAACAGAGAGTTTCTAGTTCATGGTAACATATGATTATAGGTTCATTTAAGGTAAATCTTATTACTAATTGGGTGGCCATGGCATGCTATGCTAGGTGTTAACCATGGTCTATGAGGTTCATAAAATGATTTAGAGAAATCATTTATGGTAAGAAAGAGTTCTGATGATATTAAGAGTTGATATCATGTCTCATTGCCAATTAGTGATGAGCCTAGTAAGTCACACACATACACAAGTTATCACCTATTTAAATATGATTTAATTAATTAATTAAAGAGTTTAATTGATTAATTAAATAGGTTTGGTTTGCAATTAAATTGCAAAGTCCCTAGCATGACTTGAAACCAAATCTAGATTATTGGATGAGTAGTATAAATTAAATTTATATTTAAAGTGTTTAAATATGAATTTAATTGATGAGAAATAAATTAATAGAGATTAATTAATTAATTTATATTTGATATAAATTAATTAGAAGAAGAAAATAATTATTTTGGGTTAAGAACTCAAAATTAAGACACAGGGGCATTTTGGTCATTTCATTACAGACACGTGGCACCATGAGATGGTGACACATGGCATAACACATAAGCTTGCCAAATGTTTTTAATCATGTAAGATGATTAAAATCAAGATTAAATATAGGTTTGACACTTGGCACAATGTGATTGGGTCACTTAAACCTAGAGCTAATCAAAAGGTGACATGTGGCTAGGGTTTAATGTGTTAACCTAGCTATTTAAGTGTGGTTATGAAAAGAAAGAATAACCAGCAGCCTCCCCTCTCATTTGTCACGCCACTTTGAGCCTCTCCAGCTATTTCTCTTCACCTCTCATCAATTCAAAGAGATTAGCCATCAATCTCTTGAATTAAGAACACTAGAAATTGTTTCTAGTGTCCTGTTTACATCTCTAATCTCTTAAAAGGCAGAACTTGAATTTCTAATTAATAGAAAAAGCTTTAGAGGCTGTTCAAGGGCTGCCATAGGTGTTCTTGGTGTGGACAAGCTAGAGGGACAACATTTGGTGTCCTGAAGACGAATCTCAAAGGCGCAGACACGCTGCAGTGCATCAAGAGGTTAGTGTAATCGTTCTTGATTTAATCTAGGGTTCTAAAATTAATCTGATTAATTTTAAAATCTTAAATGGCAAATACAGATCCAAAAACATATTAAAAGAGTTTTAATATGTTATTTATCATTGAAATCAAATAGATAAAAATAAATCTTGCATGGTGCATGTGACCCTAGGCGAAATTTTTTTGAATTCAATGGTATAATCTTGTGTTTTTCACGCTTCCGTTCCTTCACAAATAATAGCAATAACCTTATCTGATGATGGCGAGAGAACTGAATCAATTAACCGATCTGGATTGCGGACCTCGATCGTGCCGATCTCGAGTTGTTCCACCGGCATAATCGACGAACCGATCTTGGCCAAGCAAATTGCTGATGTTCCGCCGACCCTTGGCGGTTGCTCTTCCGAGTTTATTCGGCTTCTCACCACATTGGGTGTTCCGACAGTGTCTTCCCTCCACATTGGGTGTTCCGACAGCTGGTTAAGCTCCGGTCGGCGACACCCTTTGGATCAGTCACAATGTTGACTATTGACATGGGCCTCTTTAGATAGGATGTTCCGCTGGTCTTTAGTGATCGGCCTTTTGATGTAATCAAATGTAATTCGATCTTCAGATCACCCAAATGATGTAATCAAACTTTTGGAAATGTATTCCGATCTCTTGAGATCGCCCAAATGATGTAATCCGATCTTTTGGAAATAAAGATTTTATTTCGCCAATTATCATCTTATTGATTATTTTTCGATCTCTGATATTTTTGTCCGATCTGGTTCCTAACGAAACGACTCTTAACTGATCCTTTATTCAAAATATTCAACTTATTATGCCGATCTGCAGTTAATCGATCTCTTCATGTAATTTAGAATGTTCGAGAGTCGTGTCAGAACAGCTAGCGAATCCCGTTAACCGATGCACTGCCTGGAACCTCGTGAGCATTAAATGCTCGGACGAGTATAAATAGGGGTGGGGGGTTAGCCATTTGCTCCTGTATGTCATTTCAGTCTCTTGCTCACAACTTCAAAGTTCTCTCGTTTTCTCAAGTTCTTCCGACGCCGATCAGACTCCGGTAAGGGCTTTGATCTTCTTTTTAGTTTAAATTCTTTATTTCCTTTGAAAATGAGCGGCGCCGAAGGTCAGAGAGCGACGAGCCCTCCTTCCATTCAATTCTCGTGGTCGTCTGATGAAGAAGAGGTAGTCGGGCCAAGCGTTCAACAAGAACCTCCTAGGGTCTCCGTTCCAGCTCGGGGGCGGATCGGACCATCAAGGCACGCACCTTCTTCAGGGAGGGAGAATCTCCCTATGGACGAGCTGCCATCGATCTTGCAAGAATCCGATCTGCAATCGTTTAGCCAGGAGTACAATATTCGTCCTGATTCGTACGAACTTATCCGGTGTCACGGCGATCACCGAGCCGATCACTTCTTTGAAGAGAATGACATGGTTATGGTATACGAGGAACAGTTAAAGGCCGGTCTTCGGTTCCCTCTGGATGACTTCTTCAAGGAGGTCCTAAAACTTCACCGAGTGTGCATTGCTCAAGTTCACCCTAACTCGTGGCGGATCTTAGTAGCCTTCCGAGGCCTATGCCGAGCTAAGGGAATCAGACCTACGGCTAAGGTGTTCGCCGAACTGCACAGGCTAACTCGCCGAAAGGACGATGAGCACTGGTTCTTTCAGGCGAAGCCTCATTGCGGGCTCTTCACCGATCTGCCCTCCTCCCTTAAAAATTGAAAGAACCGCTTCTTTATTCTGAGGAGCAAAAATCCGACCTGCTTTGAGGACTTCCCCCGTAGCTGGTGGCACCAGGGGCCCTTGCTTCCGAAGCGCATTACCCTGAACCAGGAGGAAAGCTTAATAGTGATGGATCTGAAGAATCAGGCTGCCACTCAAAAGTATTCCTGTTTAGATGCGGTGATCGCCAGCCGCACCATTGGACCATACACTGCTCACCGGCCAAGATCGCGAACTTCCGCTCCGACTCAAGATCGGTATTTTCTACATCTCAGATCTCAGGACCTTAGCGATCTCATTGACCTCTTCTTTGTGCAGGTATGGCGGGTGATGAGGGTTCCAGGAAGCGGAAGAAAGAAAGAGAGATTTCTCGGAAAATAAAGGAGATGAAGCGTTCGGAAATGCTTCGAACACCCGGTCATGAACCTAGGGAGGTACAAAGGGACCCGCCCCGACCTTCGGGGCCACCGATCCCTGAAGCTGTCCGATCTCATCCTCAACAGGAAGAGCCGCCTCCACCTCTTCCAGTTGCTCCAAGCACCGAAAGGGGTCCTTCTCAATCTTCTGTGAGAGCCTCTTCTCGTGGCGCTCAAACGTTGATCGAGTCCCTGAAGAATAACCGGACTGTTCGGGAGAACCCCGGTTTTGCCAAAGTCTTGGGGTCTTCCATCTACCTTCGGAAGGATTGGGACAGGCTATCCCTGGACAGCCTTGACGATATCTTGACTCGATCCATGAGCCTGAACGTGGAGTGTATGGTGAACCAGACCATAGTTCGGGAAAAGGCTCATCGCCTGGGCAAGGAGGTCGAGAAGAAGAATCAGGAAGTGACTTCCCTCCGATCCCAACTCGCATCTGCTCAGGATTACATATCTCAAGTTGAGGGGTGGGCGAAGTTCTATGAAGACAGGCTGGCCAAACAGAATCATGTTCTGGCTGAAAGGGATCGTGCTCTCGGGGAAGTCCAGGCGCTTCGGGCCAATGAAGCTTCTCAGGTCGCTCAACTTATCGAGGAGCTTAAGGCGAAAGACGAAGAAATGGTGACAGGAATAGCAGGTGCTTATGTGAATGCTCACCAGGACCTCTTAGCCGAACTCCAGAAGCATTACCCAGAGGAGGACTTCTCTTGGATGGCCGACCTGGCTCCCGGGGGCGAGGGTGAGGATAGTGAGGAGGAGGGAGAGGGTGAGCGAAATGTAGATCAGGCTGGGGGTGATCCCCCAGCCGAATAACTTGTACAAATTCTGAAATGAAATGAAATGAAATGACTCTTTTGTTCAATGAATGGTTGTGATCGGAAAATTTCTAAACACTTGATTGTCTGAGTATATTGAAATAACTGAAAACGATTATTATCCTAAGTGTGAAAGATCGGAAAACAAGACATGCATGAGATTGGTAAGGAACCAACGCTAAACGGAACTTAATTGAAAATTTGAACATCTAAGATCGGGATCTTCATTAAACCGGATTGGAACCTTAGCTTGATTATTCCTAAACTTTTAAAAGGGAGGTCGACCATGAATACTGGCAACAGGGCTTTAGTGTTAATTCAATCTCGTCTGACAAGAGAGATCGGGAATATAATTAACTGGTCAGGATATTTGACAATTGGCTTGAGAGATCGGTGAATGATTAAGAGACCGGTAAGGCTTAGCATTGACTCAATTCTCTGTGAAGAGAGATCGGAACTGTGGTTAAATGGCAAGGAGAGATTTAGTGCTAGGGATCGGTTTCAAAGTTTATTGATTCTGGGGATCGGCCAAAATATGGTGTCGACAGTCATTATTGACCATTTTTCAGTTTACAAGTGGTCAAAGATATCATTTATGCATTTCTTCAAAATTTGGTTCACAAACCCTAAGTCCCAAAACCCTAACTTACTAAATTATTGTATTTAACTACATTTATGCATCTCTATCCTACTACCATACTCATACAAACTTACTATACCTTTAATTCATTCAAAATACATCAAACTTTCCTACATCCATGGCTGGCTGAAATTTCAGTTTGTCCTTCCCCATATTTTTATTTCATTTTAACACATTCCAAGCTAATTCAACAACTAATGATGTATTAAAAATGGAAAGTAACAAGTTAACATGCTCACCTCTCTTAAATCCTCAAAACCCTATCTTTAGCTCCTCTTTCTTCTTGAAATTCTCTTCTCAAGTTGTAACTACAAGCTTTAATGAAGTTCTTATGAGAGTTATTAAGGTTGGGTAATGAAAAATTAAGCTTAAAGGTAAGCTTAAATGAAAAGCTTTCATGGAGGATTTATGGAAGAGGGGAGGCGGCAAACAAGAGAGAAGAAGAAGGGTTTTTCTAATTTTTTTTTTCTTTTGTTTCCTTTATTTATTTAGGCTTAGAGAAGACCATAAAAAAATCTAATTTAATAAATATTTAATTAATTCTTTTATGACATCATTCATGATGTCATCACCTTTGACTTTTCTAACTTCTTTCTTTTTTTTTTCCATTTATTTTTTTCTATTAGTTCTTTAATTTAATTCTTGATTCTGAAATTTTTTTTTTCTCCGTTTTTATTTGACAGTTAGGTTAGGAGTCAGCTCTCGGGGTCAATTGACCAAATTGCCCCTCACCGATTCATCCCGGTTTGCAAATAATTCCATATTTCTTCCGGCTCTCTGACCTAATTATTTGACTGGCTTAACAGTTCTTTTTCGTGATTTTCTCTTTTCCACTGTGTCCATAAGGGTCTTAAGGACCGCAGCGTCACTATTTATGGTTCAAAATTTGAGTTTAAAACGACTTCGCAGTCGTTCCCGAGGAGGTCACTCATCGCTGTGACTCTCGGCTCATTTAGCTTCTTATGTTCTGTTTTTCTTATTTATAGTTAACTAATTAAACATTACTAATTATTTGTGTTTATGGCTTCTCAAGTTGTCTTAAGTGTGGCTCTAATCTCCTTAATTGTCCGGACCGACACCGGTCCCCGGAACAGTAAAATCTACCAGGCTATGCAAACGGGGGTGTTACATAATCTTTATGGCATCATGCATGATGTCATCTCCCTACACCTTTTTCATTTTCTCTTTTTTTTATTTTTATTTTTCTATTAGTTATTTAATTTAATTCCTGACTCCGAAATTTTTTTTCTCCGATTTCATTTGACAGTTAGGTCAGGAGTTAGCTCTTGAGGTCAATTGACCAAATTGCCCCTCGCCTGTTCAACCCGATTTGCAAATAATTCAATATTTCTTCCGGTTCCCTGACCTAATTATTTGACTGGCTTAACAATTCTTTTTCATGATTTTCTCTTTTCCACTGTGTTTGTAATAGTCCTAAGGACCGCAGCGTCACATTTTACGGTTTGAAATTTGAGTTTAAATCGACTTCGCGGTTGTTCCTGAGAAGGTTACCCATCATTGTGACTCTCGGCTCGTTTAACTTCTTATGTTCTATTTTTCTTATTTATACTTAACTAATGGACAATTACTAATTATTTGTGTTTATGGTTTATCTAGTTGTTTTAAATGTAGTTATAATCTCCTTAATTATCCGGACCGACACTGGTCACCGGAATAGTGAAATATACCAGGCTATGCAAATAGGGGTGTTACAATTCTCCGCCCCTTAAAATAATTTCGTCCTCGAAATTTTACCTGGTATCAGTCTCTGAACAGTTGTGGGTGCTGTCTCCTCATGTCCTATTCACGCTTCTAAGTAGCTTTCTGGCCTGAATGATGGTTCCTTAGCACTTCAACCAATACTATTTACTCATCGATTGCTCATCTCGTGTGCCAAGTTTCTTATGAGCTTCTGTCATAAGTTAGATTTAAATTCATTTCAATTTTAGAGGTAAGCAAATCTGTGTACTAGCGGATCCACTCTTTTTAGGACCTCGTATGATCCTATGGGTGAGAACTTAGTTTTACTCTTTTCTTATTAAATCTCTTAATCATTTGATGTAACTTTTTTTTTTTAAATGACCTTGTTGGTTATATATGAACTGCTTATCTCTTTCTTGGCCATAGGTCCATAATCATTATCTTACCATCTCCATTTATGACCAAGGCCTATGTGCTATTTTGCACTATCCTGTTTGCTTTTGTTTAACTTATTTCCTTCTTGATAAAATAGTTCGGGATATCGTTACGCATCTTAAATAAGTTGTTTGCCTTGGTGGCAATTCCTCATCTAGGGTTTTTCTCATTTCTTATTGTTCTATTTGTTTTTTTTTTCTTTCATTCCACAAATTAACTTTAATTATTTTATTTCTTAATCTAATCTTCTTTCTTAACTTGACTGTCGAGTCGTAATTTAGCACCACTTATCGTCCTTAATAAATCCACTATACTTCAATATTACTTTAATTTGGTCCTCTGACCATTCTAGTCAACACTTTAACTAATATTCATAACATTTCTTTATTACATTCGCACTAACTATTCTAATTTTTACTTCCACAACTCTTTTATCTATCAATATTCTATAGTTTATTTTCCACTGGTTTGCAATCATTATCTTTTTTTTTTCAACCATAAACAATTCTTTAATATTAAGAAGAGAGTCTACCAGACTCTTCTGTTTTCCATGCTATTCAAAAGTTTCGCTTTAATTCTAATCTAATCCTTATGATCCGCACAATAAAATTGTGCTCTTCCTAAAGAATACCTGGCCAACTAGTTCCTATCGAATTACTGTTATTAGTAGAATATCATTTCTTAACTGTTTATAAGTTATAATTGTCATCCATAGCATCCTGTCTCTTTTAGGGGAACAAAATTATATTTTATGTCTTATTGCTACACAAATAGAATACTGTTTTTTACTAAACTTTGAGCAAAAGATCCATTGCAATATCAAAACAACTATAAACCCCATATCGGAGACTGGATGACTTAGCCTTATAGGTTTTATTTTTAAATTTTTACCATGCTAAAATCTCTAGTCCTATAATAATTCCTTATGTACTATAATTCATGCTAAGGTAATGAAGTCTTTAACTCTCGCTACCTTGCAACCATGATCTTTTGATATTCTAATTATAGAGTTTTAAATCCCGAATTAGGATTTTCAAACTCAGTTCTAGTAATAAAACTCTATTCTAGTATATTTGTACCAGAGCGAAAGCCATTTGTAACTATTCTTATCCTTATGTACTATTGGGTAGTACGTAGCTCTGCACAATAAATCTCAAGTCAGTACTGTAATCTGTAGCTTACAGCACAAACATCAAGAATATTACATAGTTACTACGATACATCCTAATAGATCAAACTACCCTATGTTTTATTTCTTTCAAATCCACTAATATTTTAAATTTATTTTGATTATGGTACTTATTGACATCTATCAGCAGTAATACTTTTACTTCCATCTAGGGCAGATATATTGCTATAACTTACTTTTTGGTCCTCTTGCCTTACCTAATTAAGCTTACTAATTAACTTTATAATTTATCGTAGTCTAGGAGATGTCTCTTACTAGAAACTTTTCCAAAATTAATCTCAATCACGCTTATTATCATAATTCTTATCCTAAAAGACTAATTACTAACACACTAAAATTTATCTCCATGCAAGGGAATAGCAATAGAACATATAATTTTGCATTAGCATATAAATAAGTGGAGTCGGAATCAAATAGTAAATAATTATTCCTTTCACAAGTTAAGAACATACCGGCAACTACATCTGAAGTCTCTGCTTCTTCCCCTCGATGCATGGCGTTCCCTCTTTCTAATGTATTCCTTTGCTCGGGTTGATCCATTGTGCGAGGATTACCAAAAGTATTGTCTCTACTTCTGCCTCTACCTCTACTGACTATTAATGAACCTCTAAAATCAGAATCTTGAACTGATTCCTCTGGTGTAGTATGTGGCATAAATCGACGTGCGCTAGTACAATCTCGGGCAAAATATCCAATTCCACCACATTTGAAGCAGGCTCCAGTGACCCTATGGCAAATATCCCCGTGAAATTTTCCACAAACGTCACAGAGACGGGTAGGGTAGGAACTTTTGGTTCTTTGACGAATGGTTCTTGATTGCTTCCACCCTGAAGATCCGCCTCTGTCATACTTAGGAGCTCGAGGTCCCTCAAAATATTTTCTCTTTCCCAAATTACTACTCGAACTTTGACTGATGGGTTTCCCACTTTTCTCTTTTTCATACTGCTCTTGAGGGATTGGGTTTGTACTTGGGCCTGGCCTGACAGATTATTAGCCATTTGCTGAAAGAACATGGCTATCTATTGGGCCGTTTGTGCAGTAATTTGTATAGGAGGGACTGATGCAGTTGGACCTCCAACGCTCTGCGAAACTGGGGCCTCTCCTTGTACGTTAGCTGTATCAGACTGCTCTACCATTTTATTCCCCTTATCTATATCTATTCATGGGATTTTTTTTTCTATTTCCTATACAACCAACATAAGGACATTTCCCCCCCGTCAGTTCATATTTATGATATAAATGTACTATATGTATCAAATATTTAAGCAGTTGTACTTATTGAAAAATATTTCAAATTCACAGTTCAAAATTTATTTTAAAACCTTTGCTCTAATACCACTAAAACATGTCACACCCTACTCCTCGTAAGATGTAACATGCTCCCGTAGTACACCTAATGAATTACAGTACTTCGCCTACCGGTAACTCATTAAATATACTATAAGGGATTTTGAAACAATTTTCATTCATTTTTAAATTAGTGGGTAAAATTTTCTCAGATATTAAAAACCTTTATTTAAAGTCCAAACATAAATTAAATTTTTAGATATTTAAAAATCCCCGCAATTTTTACAAAAATATCGGCAGAGTGCCGTCTGTATTTTAAGAAAACAGTTCTTCAAAACCTGAAAATAAAGACACTCCCAATATTTTTCTCAACAACTTCTTCAAATTTCGCAATCAATCGCAACTAATTTCTCAAGTCTCAAAATTCAAACAATCCTCATTTCACAAATCAACACAAGTAATTCAACATACAATTAAAATTAAATCAAACATTGAAATATCTCATTAAGATAACAAAATGAATATTTACATTCATAGGAGTATTAAAATTTAATAATGCAAAACTTTATAAGTATATAAAATCTTAAGATAATATTATAATAATTTGTATTTCATTACAACCTAAAAATATGTTACAAAAGAGTTAGTACAACTGCTCAAAGGAAATTTCATACATATAATTACAAAATTACATCAAAAGCTAATGTACAAGGGTATACCTATGATATATCCGAAGATAGTCTCACTATGTCCTTTCAGAAATCTTGCTCAGCTGCTTTATTATTCTTTTCACCTGCGACAGCATACAAAGCTATCTCTGAGTGGTGAACTCAGTGGTGCACAAACTAATAATTTAAAACTTAATACAAATTATTCTTAACAATTCATAATGAATAAAAATTTAAAATTTTTAAATTCTTCAAAATTCATGACATTCAAAAATCATTATTTTCATTCATGCAAATTATTCATTTGAATAACATTTTAATCAAATAGTAACTATTTATTTACATTTCTTTTAATTTCCGAAACAATACAAAAATATTTTGAATCACTAACAAATTATTCATTTCAATCACAATTTATCAAATTATGCATAATTTAAAGGGCGTTGCTAACAATTCACACAGTTGATCCCATGACCCAAAATTCAAATAGATGCCGTGTTGTACACCACGACATTTCACATTCTCCCAATAACCGAGGCTAAAAGGGAGAAACAAAGACTAGCTAGTATATATGAGTACTCATTCAAATTCTTCCCCAACTGGTAAGCCAGAGAGGAAGTAACTCGCTCCATCTAGTGGAGGAGATATCTCACTAGACAAGCTTATGAGAATTCACAACAAATTTTGCCATGTTAACTGTAGTTTCAAATCATATTCAAAACAATTTCCAATCACAAAGTGTTTACAAATCAACATATTTAATCATCATAAATTCATGCTCAAGGTTGGCAACACATGAAACTTAAAATTTATAATCCTCAAAACAATGCAATAAATCCTTAAATGCATAAAAAAATTTATATTCAAATTATACAATTTCGTTCAATAAGTTAAAATTCTCAACACAATAAAAATCATAAATCATACCATAAATTTATTTCAAATCAATTTGGAATTGAAAAATAACAAAAGAGTTAGTTGTGCACAAACCTTAAGCGAGTCGCCTCTTGGCCTTGACTCGATTCCTCGAGTTCTTTCCCGGTGTTCTTTTCCACTGAAACACAGTTTTACAGTGTTTCAGTATCATAACTTATTATAAATCCAAAATAAATTCAAATTCATTTTTATCTAGCTTATATATGCTAAACTTGACGTTCTTCAAAATTTGTGTTTCGGGATTACTATTCACTATACTATTCAAGTCAATTTGTTGACTTTCTAAGACTTAATAGGTATGGGAATTCCAACTTCACCCACATACCACATTTTGGTCACTAAATTTGTTGGTTTTGGTTGTTTTCCCAAATTCTAAGTCTTTTAAGCAAATTTGTAAATTTTCAGTTTTGGTGTCCTAAGTTGTACTGTTCCATTGGTCACTTTACTGTTAGAATTTGACAAAACTTTCTTCATAGAAAATGTTCATTATTGTATTAAGTTTATTCTCCTTTTCGAATCACTCCAATTGGAGTTTTGTAGCTCAAGTTATAGCCATTTGAACCATGGCTGTCGGATTGGACTTAACCCAGATTTCTGGGCAATTTTTGGTTCTGGCAGTTTTAGGTCACCAAATTTGGGTGGCCAAATGACTTGGTTAATGGCATAATTTGAGTTTGTGTTCTTCATAAAAGTTTTAGGCCTATACCTCAACTGTCCACTGGTAAAATTTCAGGTCATTTAGACCTGCCTAGCTCAAGTTATGGGAAAATTAACAAATACTGTTCATTTGGTCAGTTTGTACAGGGCAGACTGAGATTTTCCGAGTTTGGTCAATTTGTTCCCTAGGTTTTGATCACTTTTTGGGCATACTTCCCAAATGAAAATTGCGTCATTTAGTGTCTATTTTCATTCCCAATTGGTCTCATACCAATTGGACTTGTAAATTTTTATTTTTGGTTCCTCAAAGGGACCTTGGTCATGCTGCCAGCAGCATGACCACATTGAGTCCGAATTTAGTCTCAACTCCAACACTTCCAACACATTTCATTTGGTCACAAATGACCATTTCTCACCTCCAAATAGGTCAAACATTTCATTTACCAATTTCTCACATTTCTACCTCTAAACCCTAAATGTCCAAACCCTAACCACACTAAATTGTTGCATTTAACTAATTCAAGGTCTTTAACCATAATCACTAAACTAATTGAGGTTCATATACCCATTCAAATCAATCAAATCATGCAATAATCCCCTCATACACATGCTGGCCGAAATTCAGCTTGGTCCCTCAATAATTTATTTCATTTCATTTTAAGTTTATTTCTAAGTTAATCAAGCTATAAACACAACTAATAAACTAATTTTGCAACTTAAATCACTAACCTCAATCTTTGATATCCAATTCTTCAATTCTCTTTCTTTTTCTTTGCTCTTTCAATCCTCTTCTTAGGTTGAGGTAACAAGTTTTGATGAAGAGTTTATGGAAAATCTTAAGGTTAAGTGAGGGAATTTGAGCTTGAGTACAAGCTTCAATGGAGGTTTAACAATGGAGAGGGAGAGAGAAATGGGAGATGACAACTAGGGAAAAAAAGAAGACTTTGGATTTTTTTTTTTTCTTTCTTTATGTCTTTTGTCTTATGGAAGACCCAAAAATCAATTTAATTAAATTTATTAATTATAATCTTTATGGCATCATGCATGATGTCATGCATGATGTCATCTCCCTACACCTTTTTCATTTTCTCCTTTTTTTTATTTTTATTTTTCTATTAGTTCTTTAATTTAATTTCTGACTCCAAAATTTTCGTTTCTCTGATTTTATTTGACAGTTAAGTCAGGAGTCAGCTCTCAGGGTCAATTGACCAAATTGCCCCTCGCCGGTTTAACTCGGTTTGTAAATAATTCAATATTTCTTCTGGCTCCCTGACCTAATTATTTGACTGGCTTAACAATTCTTTTTCATGATTTTCTCTTTTCCACTGTGTTGGTAATAGTCCTAAGGACTGCAGCGTCACATTTTACGGTTCAAAATTTGAGTTTAAATCGACTTCGCAGTCGTTCCCGAGAAGGTCACCCATCGCTGTGACTCTCGGCTCGTTTAACTTCTTATGTTCTGTTTTTCTTATTTATACTTAACTAATTGATAATTACTAATTATTTATGTTTATGGTTTATCTAGTTGTCTTAAATGTAGTTCTAATCTCCTTAATTATTCGGACCGACATCGGTCGCCGGAATAATGAAATATACCAAGCTATGCAAATAGGGGTGTTACATTACTCAAGCTCAAAATTGAGTTTTAATGAAGATTTTAGAAAGAAGGAAGAGTGGAGAGAGAGTGGCCGACTCTTTGAGGGAAGAAGATGGCTAATTTTCTTTTTAATTTTTTTGGTTTTATTCTCATAATTGACTTGGTCAAATATTTAATTAAATAGAAATTATTTATGAGGTCATTGCTTAGGTCTTGTAGGTGATGTCATATATCTATTTTCTTTTCTTTTTTTTTTTCCTTTCTTTTTTCCATAATTCTTTAATTTAAATCTATACTTGAAAATTTTCATTTCTCAGATTTTATTAGACAGTTAGGTCATGAGTCACCTCTAGGGGTGAATTGACCAATTTGCCCCTCGTCGGTTTGATCCAGTTTGCCAATAATTTAGTATTTCTTTCGGAACCCTGACCTAATTATTTGATATGGTTCTCTACATTTTTCTATGATTTTCACATTTCTCCTAGCTTTGCAATTTTTCCTAGGACTGCGGTGTCACAATATCCTGTATGAAATTAAGGTTACAATTGACCTTGCAGTCATTTCCCGGTACGATCACCCATCGCTGTGACCCTCGGCTCATTTAACTTTTTATGCTTTGTTTTTCTTATTTATATTTTACCTTTTGGTAATTACTATTAATTTTTGTTCAGGGCTTTTTTAGGTGATATAAGCATATGTCTAGACATCTTGACTGTCCGGATAGACACTGGTCACCGGAACACTAGAATACATAGACTACTTAATATAGGGGTGTTACACTAAAGTGAGGGCGTTACAGAGTTATCTAGCTCATGTGATAGACACCCAGGTGGGGAGTCCAGATCTTAAAGATATTCCTATAGTATGGGATTTTTCCGGATGTTTTTCCGGAAGAATTACCGGGATTGCCTCCGGAAAGAAAGGTGCAGTTTGAAATTGAGACTATGCCTAGTGTGGAGCCAATCTCCATCACTCCTTATAGGATGGCACCTGCTGAGTTGAAAGAGCTGAAGGTAAAATTGCAGGAATTGTTAGATAAGGGTTTCATCCGCCCTAGCGTATCACCTTGGGGAGCACCAGTATTATTTGTGAAGAAAAAGGATGGTACTCTCCGCCTATGCATAGACTACAGACAGTTGAATAAGGTGACCATAAAGAATAGATATCCTCTGCCACGGATTGATGATTTGTTTGACCAGTTGAAGGATGTAACTGTATTCTCCAAAATTGACTTGAGATCGGGCTACTACCAGTTGAGGGTGCAGGAGCAAAGTATTCCTAAAACTGCCTTTAGGACTCGGTATGGCCACTATGAGTTCTTGGTAATGCCATTCGGGTTGACTAATGCTCCAGCTGCTTTTATGGGCCTAATGAACACTATCTTCAGGCCATATTTGGACCAGTTTGTTGTGGTGTTCATTGATGATATTTTGGTGTACTCAAAGAATACAGAGGAACACGACAAGCACTTAAGGATAGTATTGCAGACTTTGAGGGAGAAGCAGTTGTATGCCAAACTGTCGAAATGTGAGTTTTGGCTAAAGGAGATTTCATTTTTGGGGCATGTTGTATCTGCAGAGGGTATCCAAGTGGATCCTAGCAAAGTAGAAGCCATTCTTAATTGGCAACACTAATGCTTGGTGAATTGTGATTTATGAAGTGTGATTTTTCATTTGAAATGTTATTCCAATAAATGGCTCTTATGAACTTAGAACTATTGTGAAGTTTTCATGCTTAAGAAAAATGTGATTTATTATGCTTTGACAAATTATGTTTTACTTTAAGTTTTAAATTTATTAATTGTGCACCATTGAGTGATATACTCAGCGATAGCTTCTTTATGCTGTCGCAGGTAAGGGAAAGGAGAAGGCTGCCGAGTGAGAGACTTGGAAGTAGCATTTTGGTATTGTTTGTGGGTATATATTGTAGTCATACCCCTGTAATTTCCTTTTGATGTATTTTGTACCCATATGCATGGATGTACGGACATTGAGCAGTTTGTATTTAAAAACATTGTATTGCTATCACATTTTGGGTTTGTAATTATTTTGTATTTTACTTTGAGACTTATGAAAATGTAACTTTTGCAATATTTAGTCTATCATTATTTCCAATGAATATTTGCATGGAATTTTAACTATTCTCATACAGTTTTCCGCAAAAGAATTGATAAGATAAAAAGCTATGGTTTGTTTTAAAATCCTTTGTAGCATAACTAATGGGTTATCGGTAGGTGGAGTTCGGTGATTCATTAGGCATGCTACGGGAACATGTCATGCCTTACAAGGGATAAGGTGTGACATGTTTTAGTGGTATCAGAGCTTTGGTTTTTATACAAGTTTTGAAATTGCATGTTTGAAAATTTTTTATAAGTACAACTGCTCAATTGTCATTATTGATACATATAGTGCATTACATCATAAATTTGGACTAATGGAAGGAAATCTCCTTGTGTTGGTTGCTCAGGGAGTAGAATTCCTTGTGATTCAATATGGAAGAGGGTGATCACACAGTAGAGCAATCAGTAGCAGCTGAGGTACAAGGGGAAGCCCCAGCTCCTCGAATGCGGTGGATTGGTCGCACCCATCCCACCCATGCGCTTTCTGCTCGATTCGCAAAGAGATGGTCGCACTATTTCAGCAAATGGTGGCAATATACGATCCAAGCTCTGTGCAAGCACCTCCAGCAACCACCATCCCGATCGAGACAATATGACAAGTTAATGAAGTATGGGGCAACAGAGTTCATGGGTGATGGACCCATTGGAAGTCGAGCAATGGTTAGAAACGGATGGAGAGGGTCTTCAAGAAATTGCACTGCACAAATGAGTTGAAGTTTGAATATTCAATTTCCTTTCTGCATGGAGATGCATATGAGTGGTGGAAGACCATTCCCCACAGTTTGGGTGGCGCCGATCTTGACATGGGATGACTTTCTAAGGGAGTTTAGGCAGTATGTTCTGATGCCTATGTGGATATGAAGCTACAGGAGTTTCTTAGTTTGAAGCAAGGGAACAAGACATGGCCAGAGTATGAGAGAGACTTTTCTCGCCTCGGCCACTATCTTTGAAGCCTACTCACTACCAATGAGAGCAGATGCAAACGGTTTGAGGCCGGTTTGAGGCCTAGTTTGAGATTACAAGTGGTTGGGTTTCGACATGACAACTTCTCTGGGTTGATATCACAGGCCCTTGAATTGGAAAGGATAGAACTGGAAGGGGCATTTGAGAAGGTAATCATTGAAAAAGAGAAAAGCAGTAAGCCTACAGGTCAAAGTCCAAGTAACAATTCGGGTAAGAGGAAGAGCTTTGGGGGACCAAGTAACAGAGGATCTAGTAGGGGAAGATTCTCAGGGCAGAGGCCACCTAGATCCGGACAGCAGACATCTAGGGGTTCCTTTCCTACCGGTGCTTGTGAAACTTGTGGCAGGACTCATGGAGGAGTATGTTATAAGGCCATAGGAGCCAGTTACAACTGTGGTGGAAGTGGGCATTTTGCTAGAGATTGCACTAGTGCCCGCAGATCTAGACCGCCTACTACCACTCAGGGATCTGTTCAAGGTTCTGCTTCTAGAGGACAACAGACAACTAGTAGAGGCAGAGGCAGGGGTAGAGGTAACACTTCTGGTAGTCAGGGCACAGTGAGCCAACTAGAGCAGAGTGGTGCACCAGTCAGGGTGTACACCATGTGCCAGAGGGATGAAGCTGAGACATCAGATGTTGTGGCTGGTACTTTCTCCATTTTTGATAGAGATGTATATGTGCTGTTTGACCCTGGTTTTACACATTCTTATGCTAGTGCCAGTATTGCATGCTCTATTACTATTCCTTGTGTGAAATTGGATTATGATGTGCTAGTGACTAGTCCTTTAGGACAAGAGGTTAGGGTGAACAAATTGTATAAGGATTGTCCTTTGGTGATCCAAGGACATACATTCTTGTCAGACTTAATTGACATGCCCTTCCGAGATTATGATATCATCTTAGGCATGGATTGTTTAGCCAGGCATCACGCCATGATTGATTGTAGACTGAAGACAGTCACTTTTGGTCTTCCCGAGTATGCAGATGTAGTGATACACGGGGAGAGGCAGTTATTGCCATCCAACATCATTTCAGCTGCACTTGCTAGAAAGATGATTAGAAAGGGATGTGAAGCTCATTTAGCTCATGTGATAGACACCCAGGTGGGGAGTCCAGATCTTAAAGATATTCCTACAGTATAGGATTTTCCGGATGTTTTTTCGAAAGAATTACCGGGATTACCTCCGGAAAGAGAGGTGCAGTTTGAAATTGAGACTATGCCTGGTGTGGAGCCAATCTCCATCACTCCTTATAGGATGGCACCTGCTAAGTTGAAAGAGCTGAAGGTACAATTACAGGAATTGTTAGATAAGGGTTTCATCCGCCCTAGCGTGTCACCTTGGGGAGCACCAGTATTATTTGTGAAGAAAAAGGATGGTACTCTTCGCCTATGCATAGACTATAGACAGTTGAATAAGGTGACCATAAAGAATAGATATCCTCTGCCACGGATTGATGATTTGTTTGACCAGTTGAAGGATGCAACTGTATTCTCCAAAATTGACTTGAGATCGGGCTACTACCAATTGAGGGTGCAGGAGCAAAGTATTCCTAAAACTACCTTTAGGACTTGGTATGGCCACTATGAGTTCTTGGTAATGCCATTCGGGTTGACTAATGCTCCAGCTGCTTTTATGGGCCTAATGAACACTATCTTCAGGCCATATTTGGACCAGTTTGTTGTGGTGTTCATTGATGATATTTTGGTGTACTCAAAGAATACAGAGGAACACGACAAGCACTTAAGGATAGTATTGCAGACTTTGAGGGAGAAGCAGTTGTATGCCAAACTATCGAAATGTGAGTTTTGGCTAAAGGAGATTTCATTTTTGGGGCATGTTGTATCTGCAGAGGGTATCCAAGTGGATCCTAGCAAAGTAAAAGCCATTCTTAATTGGAAGCCACCTAGAAATGTCACGAAAGTTCGGAGTTTCCTTGGTTTAGCTGGGTATTATCGAAGGTTTGTGAAGGGATTCTCCATACTAGCATCTCCACTGACCAAGCTACTTAGAAAGGATGTAAAATTTCAGTGGACTGATCGATGCCAGGAAAGTTTTGATGAGTTAAAGAGGCATTTAACTGAAGCTTTAGTCTTAACCTTGCCCACTTTGGGTAAGGAGTATACCATATACAGTGATGCTTCTCATAACGGATTAGGCTGTGTGTTGATGCAAGATAGAAACGTCATTGCCTATGCTTCACGCTAGCTTAAACCGCATGAGAGGAATTATCCTACACATGACTTGGAGCTAGCAGCCATTGTCTTTGCCCTGAAGATCTGGAGACATTACTTGTATGGGGAGAGATGTTATATATACACAGATCATAAAAGTTTGAAGTACTTGGGCACACAAAAGGAGTTAAATTTGAGGCAAAGGAGATGGTTAGAGCTGATAAAAGATTATGATTGTTTGATAGACTATCAACCTGGAAAAGCTAATGTTGTAGTTGATGCTTTAAGTCACAAGACTATGGCTGGTTTGAGGGTTTCTCCTTTGTCCATGGTGCATGAATTAAGGGCATTGCATGCTAATTTGGAGATTAATGAAGATGGGCAGATGGTAGCTACTTGGCATGTGAAGCCAATACTGGCAGAACAAATTAAAGCAGTTGCACAGAAGGATGATAAGTATGTAAAGTTGATGGAAGAGGCTCGGGATGGCAAGAAACCAGAATTATCAGTAAATGATGAGAGCTTGTTGTTATATAAGGGCAGAATGTGCATTCCTGAGAATGTTGAACTGAGGCAGACTATTTTAAAGGAAGCACATGATTCACCTTTTGCAATGCACCCTGGTGGAACCAAAATGTATAGAAGTGTGAAAGAGCACTATTAGTGGAGAGGAATGAAGAAAGACATTGCAGAATATGTTGCCAAATGCCTAACTTGTCAGCAAGTAAAGGCAGAACACCAAGTGCCTGCGCAGGTTGCTACTGACCATTGCCAATTCCCGAATGGAAATGGGAAAGAATCACTATGGATTTCGTGACAGGACTTCCACGTACACAAAAGAATCATGATGCAGTTTGGGTTATTGTTGATAGATTGACCAAGTCTACACACTTTTTGCCAGTGAGAATGGATTACAACCTGGAAAGATTGGCCAAACTATACATTGACAAAGTGGTGAGGTTGCATGGAGTGCCAATGTCTATTGTGTTTGATAGAGATCCTAGGTTCACTTCTAGATTCCGGGGTAGTCTCCAAAAAGCCCTAGGGACTAGATTGAACTTTAGTACAGCATTCCATCCATAGACAGACGGCCAGTCTGAAAGGATCATTCAGATTTTGGAGGATATGCTTCGGGCTTGTGTGATTGAGTTTGAAGGGAGTTGGGACACACACTTGCCTTTAATTGAATTTGCCTACAACAACAGTTATCAGTTAAGCATCGGAATGCCTCCATACGAAGCCCTTTACGGCAGGAAGTGTAGAACTCCTTTGTGTTGGGATGAAGTGGGCGAGAGGAAGTTGATTGGTCCAGAATTAGTGCCACAGACAGAAGAAAAGGTTAAGCTCATTAGAGACAGACTCAAAGTTGCAACGGATAGACAGAAGTCCTACATTGACCTAAAGAGAAGAGATATTCGGTATAGTGTGGGTGACAATGTGTTCCTGAAAGTTTCCCCATGGAAGAGGATCATGAGGTTTGGTAGAAACGGGAAACTAAGTCCTCGCTTCATTGGGCCGTATGAGGTTCTGAAAAGAGTGGGTCCATTGGCATATAGACTAGCATTGCCTCCGGAGTTAGAAAAGATTCACAATGTCTTCCATGTCTCCATGTTAAGGAGGTACAGATCAGACCCCTCTCACATTTTGCCAATAGAGGAGATTGAGGTGAATCCAGACCTGACATATGATGAAGAGCCCATAAAGATCTTGGCACATGAGGTGAAGCAGCTGAGGAACAAACATATACCTCTAGTCAAAGTGCTGTGGAACCATCATTCAGGTCAAGAGGCTACATGGGAGCGTGAGGAGGACATGAGGAGACAGCACCCACAGCTATTCAGAGACTGAGACCAGGTAAATTTTTGAGGACGAAATTTATTTTTAAGCAGGGGAGAATTGTAACACCCCGAACCTCCAAGCTATGAATAATACCATTTTTGGTCCATGACTAATACTATTCGAAGACACCTTGAGGATCAAAAATAAATAGAAATTAATTGAGATGGACACAATAAAAATTCTAGTGAAAAAAAAAGGGGAATAAAAATTTAAGTTTAATTATCCTTATGGCACAATTAAAATTTATAATTTTAATAAGCTAATTTTGGGGATATATATATATATATATATATATATATATATATATATATATATATATATATATATATATATGTAAATAAGAAGACAAATGTCTTCTTCATTTTTTTTTCATAAGAGGCCACCACTCTGTCCTCTTCTTTCTCTCTCTCTCTTTTTCTCTTCTTCTTCCACTTCTTCCCCTCATTGATTTCCCCTCCCAAGTTTTAATTCCCTTAAATTCCCTTCATAAATTCCATAGCCCACTAAAAGAAAACATCAAAGAGATCTTTGATTGAGAGATTAAAAGTAAGGAGAACAAGAATTGGAAGAAAAGTGAAGTTGGAAAGAAATCAACAAGAGGTAATTTTCTTTTCATTTTAGATTAGTTGTATAAGCTTTGAATGAAGTTAATTTATGATGAAATTTCATAAGAAAATGAAAGAAAACATATATGGAACCTAAACTAGGGTTTTGGCCAAATGGGAGAAAAATTAGGGTTTTGAACATTAGGGTTTAGAGACAAAAAATGTGAAGAAGTGCTAAATGATGTCTTTGACATAGTTTAAGGAAAGAAATGGCCATTTGTGACATAATTAAGTGTGTGAGAAGTGTTTAAATCAAAGCCAAATTCGGATTGGGTATGAAGCATGACCAAAAGTCAACTTTGAGAGACTAAAAATGAAATTTTACAAGTGCAATTGGTATGGGACAAATTGGGACTGAAAATAGGCACTAAATGACACAATTTTCATTTAGGAAGCATACCCAAAAAGTGACCAAAACCTAGTGAACAAACTGACCAAACTTGAAAAATTGCAGTATGAACAGTACACATGAACAGTAATCATGTTTGGGTCATAACTCGAGCTAGGCAGGTCAAAATGACATGAAATTTTACCAGTAGTTAGATGAGATATAGACCTAAAACTTTCATGTAGAACACAAACCCAAATTATGCCATTAACCCAATCAAATTATTGAGCAAATTTGAGTTACTGAATATGCAAAACTGCAGAATTGCCAAATGAACAGTAAACTTTGCAAGGCTATAACTCTCTCTAGAAAACTCCGATTTAGGCGATTCTTAAACCGATGGAAACCTAAGACATAGTAAAATATTTCATATGAAGAATGTTAGGCCAAATTATGAACTTAACTCAATCAAATTGTGAAAAGAAGTTGGGTCACTGAATCTGCCAGAATCTGGGCACCTAAAATTGACCAAATGAACAGTAAACTTTGCAAGGCTATAACTCTCTCTAGAAAACTCCGATTTAGGCGATTCTTAAACCGATGGAAACCTAAGACATAGTAGAACATTTCATATGCAGAACATTAGACCAAATTATGAACTTAACTTGGTTAAATTGCTGAACAAAGTTGGATTGATAAATCTGCCAGAACAAAATCTGCAGCATGAACAGTGACGTGAACAGTAATGGTGTTTTTGGTATAACTTGAGCTACACAGCTCCGAATTAAGCGATTCAAAAAGGAAAATAAACTTAAGACCTAAATGAACAATTTTCATGAAGAGCATCTCACCAAATTATGATCAAAACTAGGTAAAAATTGGGTTCAAAGATTGGGGCACCAAGCTGTCCCAAAACCAAAATATTCTAAAATTTTCAAAGCTAACTTGGGATGCATTAGACATGCATATAATGAGTTCTTGGCAGCAATTAAGATTGGTATTGAAGTATTCTATTTGTGTATTTTCAGTAGAAAAAGAAGTTGGAACGGACAAAGAGAAGTAGGTAACAATAAAGGAGAGCATTGAAGGTTTGTGCACAACTAACATTTTTCTTTGTTTTAGCTTCGTAAATTGATTTGAATAAGTTTATTTGAATGAGTTTGATTTGAAATGAGTTTATTTTGAATGAGGTATGTTTTTCTCTTGTATTTGAGGAATTTGTGTGTTGCCACCCCTTTTATGGATTTTATGATGATTTGAATATGCTATTGTTTTGCAAACGTGATTATTAATTTAGAAACTCTTGAAAGTTATTTTGAAACCACAGTTAGCATGACAGTCCCTTCGGAACTCCCCAGTAGTAACGGCTACTTGGGGTTTTATAATTGATATTGATTATGTCTCCCATTAATAATGGTTAGTGGGGTAAGACTACATGAGTACTCATTAGCTAGCTAGCCCTTCCCTCATTAATAACGGTTAGTGAGGTTGAGATTGCTTTGTCCTGGTGTACAACACGGCACTGATTGTGAAATTTTGTGTCATGGCCTAAACTGTGTGTTGATGTTGGCAACACTAATGCTTGGTGAATTGTGATTTATGAAGTGTGATTTGTCATTTGAAATGTTATTCCAATAAATGGCTCTTATGAACTTAGAACTATTGTGAAGTTTTCATGCTTAAGAAAAATGTGATTTATTATTCTTTTACAAATTATGTTTTACTTTAAGTTTTAAAGTTATTAGTTGTGCACCACTGAGTGATATACTCAGCGATAGCTTCTTTATGCTGTCGCAGGTAAGGGAAAGGAGAAGGCTGCCGAGTGAGAGACTTGAAGCAGCATTTTGGTATTGTTTGTGGGTATATATTGTAGTCATACCCCTGTAATTTCCTTTTGATGTATTTTGTACCTATATGCATGGATGTACGGACATTGAGCAGTTTGTATTTAAAAACATTGCATTGCTATCACATTTTGAGTTTGTAATTATTTTGTATTTTACTTTAAGACTTATGAAAATGTAACTTTTGCAATATTTAGTCTATCATTATTTCCAATGAATGTTTGCATGGAATTTTAACTATTCTCATACAGTTTTCCGCAAAAGAATTGATAAGATAAAAAGCTATGGTTTGTTTTAAAATCCTTTGTAGCATAACTACTGGGTTATTGGTAGGTGGAGTTTGGTGATTCATTAGGCATGCTACGGGAACATGTCATGCCTTACAAGGGATAAGGTGTGACAAAGGTGGTGCTCAACTCCTGGGACCATGGGCTTCTCGTCCCGACCGTTGGTGTCTCATTCTATGCAGGTTTCCAACGAGAATCGAGGAGAGAGAAAGAGGAGAGAGAAAGTAGTGGCAACAGCTTTCCAGCCAATTTCCCAATGATCCGACTATTGGATTGGAAATCCGAGACTACTGATAAACTTAGCGTGATAAAACCTTTTTTGATGAGACTGGCCCAGCTTCGATCGGACATATTTTGAAAAAGGCGATCATCGAACGGTTTAAAATAGCTTGATAAGATTTTTGGGCTTTTTCAATTCCCAAAAATTAAAATTAATTTTATGATAATTATTGACAATTTTGGAACTTTATTTAGGTGCGATCGGATTGATGATAGCCCATCAGCATTCGAGGCCGAGTTTTCAGCCAGATTCTGCTGCCCGGCTGCCGGTCCCATAACACAATCAATATTACAGTTGATCCTAGCATTTTCAAATGTTCTAGACGTGTTCTAGGTGTCAGATTTGGCATAGGTAAACCCGAACTCCAAATTGTTCATTTTTGCCTAATATCGGGTTTAGAATAAAATTAATAAAATATTCATGGGTAATCAGAAAATTGTGATTCCTTTTGCAATGGCCTTATAGCATTGTTAAGGACCGTGGGCAGAATTTTAGAATTTTTAGAGCTAGTTTAATTGGTTTTAGAAAAATATTAGTTTTAAAGCTTGTAGCTGAATTTTTTGACTTGCTTGAGTTTGCTTGGTTTAGTGGGCCTAGGAGGGGCCATATGATGTTGTTGAGACGTGGATTTGAGATGTGTGATTTTAAAAGTGTTATTTGAACCACTTTGTAGGTTGAGTTAGTCCTAGTTGCAGGGAAAACTCTATTAGATTTCTAGCATAAATTAGGGTGTTTGACTCTTTAAAGTCCTGTTTTGAGTTGATTATGATAAATTTGTAATATAATTGTTTAGGTGAGCCAGGTCAGCCTTCCTCCTCTGCCCAGCCGCCACAGTAGCTTTTGGTGTTTTGTGAGTAGATATTAATTTTATTTATAATTGCAATATTATTTTATGATTCAAGGCATGCCCATGCATCGCTTATATATATATGTATGTAGTTAAATATTACGCACGCCTTATGTTGCATTTTAATTGATGAAATTGTTGTGAATGTCGCCTTAGGGTAATTTGGAGCTCTCTGTGCGTGTCGGCGTACATGTGGTATAATGGTATTGGATATGGGTAGGACAGGCAGATCGGCTTGAGCTAGTCTTACTTGGGGCCTGGTCCTTTTTGTGATAAGTTGGGACGAGTATGGCTTTGAGTTGATCTCGCTAATCTCGGCATTTGGATTATTAAGAGAAAGTTCGGCTCGAGTTGATCTTACTGGTAGGCATTAGATTAAGAGAGTTGTATAGAGGATTAGCTCCCATATGTATATATTGTGATGTGACATTTGGGTGTGTGAGTGCTCCAAATTATTCTTTGTGTGATTATTGTTTGAGTTGGGTTGAATATGTTGATTTGTGTTGCATTTCATCCTTAGGGATGCATTAGTGCTAGATAATTATAGAAATTGTACTTAAAATCAATATCTTACTCTATGAGTCGAACGTTCACTCTTGTTCACCTCATTTTTTTAGGTTACAAGAGGACTTTTCCTTGTGATTAACTTGCTTTCTTCCTCGCAGGTTTATAGTTGCAATATCCAAATTTTATATTGTTAATTTGAAATCTAGAACTTCAAATGTGTTAGGAGTATTTTATTCGGCTTGAGACTGTAAAAGATTATTTATTTTGAAATTGTAAACCTATATTTATGCATGTGTGGTTGAATGAGATGAATATATACCTTGGATGAGGGAGCTGAGCTCCCATTTAATATAATTGTTATGTTGAGAATTGTGAGGATAAGCTGAGCTCCCCAAATAGATGTATTTTGTGATTGTAGGTCGGGTGAGTTAAGAACTTCCCGTTAGATGGTTCAGGTTATAGCCAAACTCTATCTAGTTGTTTTCTTGAAAATGGGCTCAAAATATGGGCTTTATGGTTGGGCTAAAAAATAGTTAGGCTTACTATGGGCTTTGGCAGCCTTATGCTGACCCAAGTCTTAGTGCTAGTTTGGCCCGTGGGATCGGTTCGTGACAGTTATTTTGTAGTATTCCAACGACATGTTAGCTTAGTGGCTAACATTGAGTTTCTAGGATGGCAACATTCCAGGTTTGAGCTCGACAGCATCCAAAGCATCCTGTTTGACTCAGGGTGGACGTCTTATTACTTGTTTGTTGGAGTTTTCAAGCTACTCTAAACAACCAAAGAGTGATTAGTCCAACCTATAAAGTTAGGATGCACTTCCAATATATATGTAAAAAAAAAAAGATGGACATAGAAAGACATTGTTAGTTTGTATTATGACAATAAATGACTAAATTTAATTGGTTATTGAAGTTAATATATTTTAAGTAAACTAACAATAAAAAAGCCTATTATTAAAATAAATATAAACATTTGCATTTGTTGCTTATTTTATCTAAACCTTTAAATTTTTGACAATTAAATCAAACATTTCAAAATTAAGTAAAATTTATCCAACATCGATTATTAGAGGAATAGAGTTTTCCACAAAAAAGGCAGTAACCTCCTCATTCTTCTTAGCATTGATGGTGATTACCCATCCTCATAAGAGACTTTGATCTTTTAGTTAAGTGTTGAGGGGACTCCACCTAATAGGTGAAACCAAGCCCTATTAAGTAACAAGGGAAATGTAATTGAATATCCAGCATTGTGAATTCAACTTCAGCTTCTATTGGCCCAACTTTGATAATAGTCTTGAATACTCCAACCGTTTCCCTCTTGGAATCATCATATGCTCAATTTACCATATTAGATCTAATTAACTCAGATGAAAAATTTTCTAGCCTGGACAGGACTTTAAGAAGACACACATTAATAGCTGATCCATCATCAATCATAAGGAACCTTCCACCCTCTTACTTCAGCTGTTACAAACAAGGGCTTATTGTGATTTTTATCGTTTAATGGCAGCCCTTGGTAAGAAAAGGTGATTTGGCCCTTATCTTGGATCAAAATTGCACTTTTATGCTTTTTTAAGGCCATGAGAAGCTCCCAGACTAACACACTAGCTTAAGTCCTCTTCAATTGCTTAAGCACCACATCATCTTCCTTTTTAGCCACCTCAACTTGCTTATCCATTCCTTTATCCTCATTTGGCTTGGATTGTAATACTTAGTAATGCTTTCCACTTCTAGTCACGTGATTCACCTTCTTAGCCTCATCATCACCTTGAATCATCTTAAATATTGAGTGGAGCTTTCTTATCACTTTAACTAGACGCTTACATTACGCAATTGCTCGAATGTGGCTATGGAATGTCGTATAACTTCTCATAGTAAGTCAGTTGCTAACTTTTCACAACTAGATAGACTTGATGCTTCTTACTAAGCCTATTAAGCATCTTCATAGCCTTCTTTCTCCACCTCATCAAGTACTTAGAGCAAGTTTTAATGGGCTTTTATTTAGTTATCTCTGGGTCCCTTAGGGTTACATCCGTAACAGTGTTGTAAGTGTACTACTGGATAAACCTCATTACTAACTCATGCCAATCCCTTTTAACAGCAGCTTTTGGCCCATGGCACTAAGAGGATCCCACACCTTCTAGTGCTATGGCAAAGAATTGAGTGATTTGCTCCCCATTGAGCTTAATGGTCCTTATCACAATCAAATAGGACCTTAAGTGGGCATTAGGATCCCCAGTTCCATCAAATTTTAGCAATCAGGCATTTTAAACTTATTGGACAAGCCCCCTTCTATATGGATGCCGAAATCCTCAAAGTCAAACAATCCCACTTCACTTAGCTCAACTTGCTTTTTCAGGCTAACTTTCAAGTTCTCAAACTTCTCAATTATCAACTTGAATTCTTTATAAGGCTTTTTCTCAGTTTTTTAGACCTTCGATGTAACACCCCTCACCCGACTACAGTGTAGCCGAGCAAGGCGTGCTACATTCGATGTCGGAGCACCCTAACTTATCTTACTTTATTCCTTTAATAATTTATTCTCATTATATTTTAAAATATAATTATTTTTCTAAGGAGAAAATGATGAAGTTTCCCCTATTCTAATACTGTTTGGCGTATTTCACTATTCACCTATTTGAAATTTTCAGTAATATTTTACAATAAAAATCTCATCAATAATTCTCATAATCATCTTATCATTTCATGCATCATCTATATATTTCAATTTTGTCTTCAAACCCATGCAATCTCATTCGTGCTCAAATTACATAATTTATAAAATAATTATATAATTTCGTAATTTACATGATATATAAATTAATTACATATGAAAAAGCTAATTTATTAGTTTACATCAAATTCCTATTAATTACCTTTTCATAATCTACATTTTCATTAATTTACATGATTTGCCAACTAATTACATAAGTTTGTCAAGTACAGGATATACAAATAATTTACAATATGCTTAGAATGAACAAAATACATAACATGTGTAATATGAGCCCTATCTACATGCATTGCTGAGGAGGTGACAATCTTGTACACTTCTGATACTTCCGCAAATCTGGACTTCAAAAACCCTAGTCTAATATCCGCTGGGTTTTTATCTTCAGTACCTACGCGAAGGAAACAATCCAACGCGCTAAGCATTGCTGCTTAGTGGTGCAATAATATAGCAAGAAAATAATATATAAATAAAGGTAGAAATAAACCATAATTAGAATAATTTAGATCTATAATTAATTTAGTTTCTAATATTAACTATCCTCTATCCTGCCATGTTCTCCTTTGGAGGTGCTCAGTTCAGAAATTTGCATTAACAATGTACCAGATACGAATAATTTGAAATTTAAACTTATACTTATATTCTTATATAAGTCACATTTGTAATGTTATTTAACTTATAATTCTTCTACTAGTCTTTTTATAACTTCCTTGATACTTTCTAAGTTGTTTACAATCATTTTGTAATATTTAAAATTTTTAGAACTAATCTAATTTACTTCAGACCCTTCTAAGAAACAAATTTTTGGAGCTAATCTAATTTATTTCAGAACTTCTTACTCATTTATTTGCTTTCTAGTATTTTTAATTGCTAATATTCATAACTTATTTTAATAAATTATACTACTCAAGTAACCTATGACAAGTTAACTAAACTGGATAACGGGTCGTTGGTACTGGACACCGCAGTGTCTTAGGCCGTCATACCATGGGACGTGTAAGCTCAGTACGTCAGCCACGTATGCAATTAATATGGCAAAAAGCCATGAAAACACATAATCCGGCATAAAAGCCATAAGTGTGGGCATAAAGCTATGAGTGCGAGCATAAAGCCATGGATACAGGCATAAAGCCTTTCGTAGTATTGCTAAAACAATACCCTATTGGCATGCCAATCTATCCAATGGGACACATATGTCTAGGTAATACATGGGCACATTAGTACCATTAAAAGTTTATATGTTTCATCATTTCATTATATTTTTATAGCATTCTAATTTTGTTTATAGTGGAAGCATAATTTCCAAATTCACATTTCAGGGTATTTATGCATTCATCGTAATATTCATACTAATTACAATTCACATTCAAAACATCTTTCCTTTCTCTCTTGATGGGAACCTAAATCCCAAATGACATTTTTATCTCATTTATACATTTAACAATCTATTCATATAAATTACATTTCATACTTCAAGTTGTATTGCTAATATATTATTAATTCCATTTGTGTTGGGAGTATAAGTCTCAATTACCTATTCACAAGATTTTTTGTGTTCATTAAGTCATTCAAATTCACCAATTATAATATATATTTATACATTACTTATAATGACTTCTTTAATTTCTTTTATTATTTCTTATGTCTTTAAGGTTACTATTCACACATTACTATTCACTCAAATTGTTGAATTTTCATATATAATAGGTGTGTTAATTTCAATTGCACTAGGATCCCACATTTTGGGTTCTAAATTTGTTGGCATTGATTGCCAATTGCAATTCAAAGCCTTCTAAAAGTATTTCCAAATTTTTAGTTTTTATGTCCTATGTTTACTGTTTTATTGGTATATACTAAAGTAAGAATTTGGCTAATTTTTCTTCATGAACGTTGCTCCTTTATGTATCTAGTTTAATTTCCTTTCTTGAATCACTCCATTTGGAGTTTTGTAACTCAAGTTATGGCCTAAACACCATAACTGGCCGGATTACAATTTTTCCAGAATTTCTGGGCAGAATCAATTTTGTTATTTTTGTACACTGATTATAGGTCAGTTTGTGGATATGTCATGATCAAAATTTGGGTTTATTTTCTTCATGAAAGTTGTAGGTCTATGTCTCAGCTTTCTACTGGTAAAAATTTAGGTCAATTGGACCTTTCTACACTGAGTTATGACTAAATGAATAAACACTGTTCATTTGGTCATTTTCCAGGGACTGCATATTAGTCACCCGGATTAGGTCAATTTTTAGGGCAACTTAGGTTGGTTTTCTGGGCCAGGTTTCTTCATCAAAGTTATGCCATTTTATGTCTAGTTTTATTTCCAATTGGCCTTGAGCCAATTGGAGTAACATAGCTCAAGTTATAACCCTAGGAATACACTGGACTCAAGTTCAGTATTCTGGCACAATGGGGACAGCATACCACTTTCAATTTCAAGGCCACAATTACATGCAATTTAGGGTCAAACTTCATCAAATGGTCACTAATTGACCATTAGAACTCCAATTAACCATTCAAACACAATATCTTCAATATTCATACTAACCCTAATTGATTAAATCTCATTCTCATACAAACTTAAAAAGATTCAACTCCATTCAACTCCAATTCATATATATACATTAATTGACATTAATATACAAACTTAATTGCAACTAAACCATCAAAACCCTAACCCTCTCTTGGCTACCACAATTCATACATACTCATATATAAGTGTTTTATTCAATTTCTTAACAATTTCTCATTCACTTGAACTTCCTAATATGGAATAAAAAGAGAAATGTAAAAGTTAGCACTAACCTTAAGGGCAGAATTTTCCCTTCAATTTCTTTCACTTTCTTTGATTTTCTTGGCAGCCAAACACCTTTTCAAGTAGTGTAGACAAGTTTTAATGAAGGAGGTCCAGGGTTTTGTGGAGGGAAATCAATGAAAATTAAGCGAGATGAAGAAATTTTTTTTTTCATAGAAGAGAGAGATGAGAGATTTCCGGCAATGAGAAAAAAAAAGAGGAAGATGGCTATTTGGTCTTTGTTTTTATGTCATTTTTATCTCTTTATTTAATTTTTCAAATTGTGATTGGGTGGGGGCATGTTAATAACATCATGTGATGTTATAATTCCCAATTTCTTTAATTTTTCTTTTCTTTTCTTTTCTACTCATTTTCAATTCAATTTTTAATAATATTCATTCAAATTTTATGTCATAATAATTATTTACTTAACTGGACAAGTCGGTCAAAAATCATCTTCGAAGACGAAATGACCAAAATGCCCTCCATTTGGCTTACTGAGCCAAAATTGTCTGTACCGATCGAAAAAATTTTCTAAATATTTTCTTGGTATTCTCATGCCATAGAAACCTCAATGACTCTTCTCTGGAGTCTCAAAAATTATTTTATGAATTTTCTCCCAGGTTTAGGGCTCCTAGCTGTGAAGAAGACCGCAACTTTCCACCGGGTTACTCATCGCTAGGGCACTGGCTCATTTAACTTGGTTGTATTTTATTTCTAAAATTTTTCCTTAATTTTTCTTACACTTAATTGAACTATTTTTGACTTCTCACTCTAGTTTAATTATAGTTCCGGACATTTTGGCTGTCTGGTCAGACATTGGTCACCGGAACAGTCGAATGTATGGATTAGCTAAAGTGAGGGTGTTACATTCTACTTCAGATAGTCCTCTTCATCCTAAAAGTTAGGGTTAAAAAAATCATGGGTCTTCCCTTAAACCTTGTCCTTAATTGTTTCAACTGGTTTGGGCCTTTTAGTCGCATTACCTCCCTCTTTATGCTACTCACTAAGGGATTTCAAAATCCATCCCATCATCTCCTCCATCTTACTGTTCAGTGTCTCATCCAACATGTCCTTGAGTATAGCCCTAGTTTCTTTTCTTTTGGAAATTAGAGTTGGTGTCCTAATCCTTTCCATAATAACTTATCTAATTGGACTTTGATAACCATTGTTCTTTCCTTTCTTAACAAATAACTACCTTCCCTAGTTCAACTGGTAGGAATAGGAGCACTCTTAATCCACTTTAGGGCTATGATGGTAGTACAACACAAGAGGTTAGTATGCTATGTTATGTGCATGATTAATGCATGGATGGAACTGTTAATTTATTGCTTTTCATATTAATGGGCTTCTTCATGGCACGGCTGTAACACCCTTATTTGTATAGCCTGGTATATTTTACTGTTCCGGTGACCGGAGTCGGTCCGGATAATTAAGGGGATTAGAACCATATCCAAGACAACTAGATAAGCTATAAACACAAATAATCAGTAATTGTCAATTAGTTAAGTATAAATAAGAAAAACAGAACATAAGAAGTTAAACGAGCTGAGAGTCACAGCGATGGGTGACCTTCTCGGGAAGGACTGCGAAGTCGATTTAAAGTCAAAATTTGAATCGTAAAATTTGACGCCGCGGTCCTTAAGACCATTACAAACATAGTGGAAAAGAGAAAATCACGAAAAAGAATTGTTAAGTCAGTCAAATAATTAGGTCAGGGAGCCGAAAGAAATATTAAATTATTTGCAAATCGGGTTGAACCGGTTGGTCAATTGACCCCGAGAGCTGACTCCTGACCTAACTGTTAAATAAAATCGGAGAAAAGAAAATTTCGGAGTCGGGAATTAAATTAAAGAACTAATAGAAAAATAAATGAAAAAAAAGAAAATGAAAAAGTGAAGGGAGATGACATCATGCATGACATCATGCATGATGCCATAAATATTATAATTAATAAATTTAATTAATTTGATTTTTTTTGGTCTTCCATAAGACAAAAGACATAAAGAAAAAAAAAAGAAAAAAGTTATCTTTCTCATATCCTTGTCGCCCCATCTCTCTCTTCCTTCTCACTCACCTTATTCCACTATTTTTAAGAGATAGAAAGCTTGAATTTCCCTACTTTCTCCCATAAATTCACAAAGTCCCAATATTAAAAATTCTTTTTACATGTTGAGGAAGCATTAGAGAGCAAAAAGAAGAAGAAAAACTTGAAGAAAGGAAAGCTTAGAAACCCTCCAAGGAAGGTTAGTGTTTATCCCTTAAATTTTTCTTTATATTAATGATTAAATACTTGTATTAAGTTAGAATTTGATGAAAGTTGAAACAAAATGGTAAGATAAGGGATCATAAGGATTTCGGCCAGCCTATGAAGGGGGATGAATTGCATGAGTTTGATTGCATTAAACTTGTTAGAATGCTTGAATGAGATGTAAGAGTATGTTAAGATGTGTTGAATCAATCAAATGTAGTAATTAGTATGAATTAGGGTTTTGCACTTAGGGTTTAGGAGACAAAATTTGGAGAAATGGTGAGATGATGTGTTTGACCTAGTTTGAAGTGAGAAATGGTCATTTGGGACCAAATGAAGTGTATTGGAAGTGTTTGAATTGTCACACCCTACTCCCCTGTAAGATGTAACATGATCCCATAGTACATCTAATGAATTACCGTGCTTCGCCTACCGATAATCCATTAAATATACTACAAGGGATTTTAAAACAATTTTCATGAAATTTAAATCATCGATTAAAATCTGGTGTTATAAATTTTTTTTTCAAAATTTCGGCAAAGTGCCAGCTGTATTTTGAGAAAACAGTTCTTCAATCCTGCAAAAGAAAATGCTCCTAATATGTTTTCTCAAATACAACTCCAATAAACATTATTTCAATTCACTATTCAATTCTCAATAAACAATCAATTCATTTTCAAACTAATCTCATCATGAAGAAATATTTCATTGATTATAAGACTCAAAATTTATATTACAAAACTATTCAAGCAAATGAAATCTCAAATTTACATTTACAATAATTTATAATTAACTACATACCAAAATATTTTACAAGAGTTTTTATACAACTGCTCAAATAATTTACATACATATTATTACATGCATACATCAAAACCTATGTACATGGGTATACCTATAATATACCTGGAGCTGATCTGAAAGTGTCTTCAAAGAAATTTGCTCACTGCTCTATACTCTTCTTACCTGCGACAGCATACAAAGCTATCGCTGAGTGGTGAACTCAGTGGTGCACAACTATAATTTAAAACATAGTACAATATACATTAACAAAATTTACAGTAAATAATTTGGAAATCTAAACACTCATCAAATTTCAAAACTCAAAATATTCATTGCCATTAATGTAAATCATTTGTATAAAATGACTTTGATCACGAAATTCAATTTATCAAATCATGACTAACCATTTAAGGTAGTTCCAACAAAATCAATTATACATAAATCATAACTGAAATCACAATTCTTTACTGTTCAAAAACATTATGTGTCTCAAAAGCCATGTTGTATCTCAAAACCATGCTGTATCTCAAAAATCATGCTGTATCTCAAAAATTATTCTTTATCTCAAAAATCATTCTTTATCTCAAAAATCATTCTTTATCTCACTAACTATGCAAGACTAATCCGAAAGGGCCATATTCGATGTGATTCTAACTCCCTATGGTCGGGGAGGTCGAATCAGATTCTAACTCTCTATGGTCAGGGAGGTTGAATCATCGTGCACAGTACACATCACAATAATGAATCTTCCGCAAGGGCCATAATGATAAAATAAACTTAGATCTAACCTCAAATCAGAGGAAAATCTAAGCCTGTGCACGTACCATGGTAATCAAAACACAACTAACTCCATTGTCTTCTCAATAAATGAGAGAGACGGGTAATAACCTAGTCAAGCATCTATAGTGAGATATAAAACAATATCACAATTCTTTTAGTGAGCATAAATCACGATATAATTTGATTTAAAGTCAATTCCAATATCCAATAATTTTTTATGCTCATCACAATTCAAATCATAAATTTGCATTTTTCCATGAAAATTACCATCACAATTCAAAATATGTTCTATCACGATTTTCCAAAACATAATTTATTCAATCCATAACAATGCTTAATACTTGTGAAAATACCATTTCACAAAGCTAAATTCATACATACTATAACAATTTCAATAATCATTGAATTAAATCCAATGCTTGTTAAACATAATACATAAGAAAAATATGTCATTTAATCATATGAAATATTCATAACAAAATCAGTTAAAAACTAGTTGTGCACAAACCTCTGATAACTGTCTCTTGGCTCTGACTCAGTGTTTCCTTCCCCTTCCCTTAGTCTTTGCTAACTAAGAAACACAATTTGAAGTGTTTCAGTACTTAATTAAACTGTCTCTAACGATAATATTTGATAAATAATTCACTGAATGCTATTATTTGCTTAATCAACCTAATATGTCGACCCTCAATGCGTTTTAGGTAATTTAGGTTTTAACGTTACAAATATGCCACATTCGATAGTCTTTTAGGGTCGGTACATGTTACCATGTTCATTTCCGTGTATACTGCATTTTCTTGCAATTTGCTGGATTCCGGGATACTAGTTTGACCTAGCCGGACGACCTAGTTTCCTCGGTTTTCGGGTTTCAGTCAAAACTACAAACTTGTAGATGTATGTCTTATGGAACGCGGGGCAAAATTTCAGGTCATTCTGAGTTATATAGACCATGTTATGGTCATTTTACTATTGCTGGTCAAATTGCAACAAAATTGGTCATTTTAGGTCACTTTAGGTCATTTTAGGTTCAGCCAGTTTTTGGACCCGAACTTGTGCAAGCTGTTTGACCTGCTTATGGTCATTTCTAGGCTTTGGTGTCTTCATAAGACTTGTAGATATGGGTCTTAAATATTCATGGTTAAAATTTCAGGTCAATTGGACCTGTTTTGAGTGAGTTATGGCCTAAACACTAACTGCTGCCCAAATGGTCAATTTTCAAGTCTCAATTGCACTTAATCCGTATTTGGTCATTTTTCAAGCTACCTTGTAAGCAGAATTTTGGCAAGCTTCCTTCATGAAAGTTGGCACATTTTGTGCCTAGTTTCACCTCCAATTGGTCTCATACCAATTGGAGCCACACACTTAAAGTTATAGGCCTAAAACTCAAACTGCCTTATTGCATTTCTTGCATACATATCAAGCATCACTTTTGACACTCACCAAACTTAACATTCAAACCAATTCTAGTTATACTACAACCTAAACATAATTCAAAACACATTATAGGTCATTTTGGCAGCTTACAATTACATTCAACATACACCAACAAGTGCAGAATTTTTCAATCCAATTTACAACAATTCAATCACCTTTTTATGCTCATTTACATGTCCCACTTCACACCACCTTACACACACTCAAACTGCCATAACAACCAACATATTTTAACATCATTATTCCATAAACCAAGCATGAATTCCAGCATTCTTCAAGAGCTAACAAACTGCCACAATGGTACACTTACATTCCATTACTTTCCAAGCTTTAAATCTCATTTTACATTTACATATACTAAGTATACATCATCCAAACAATTTCCTACACAATATACATTTAATCAATCATTTAGTTCACCATTTACAAGCACAAATAAACTGCCTTCAAGGTGCTTCCATGGCTGCCAAAAGTGCACATTCCCATTCAACATCAAAACTCAAAAATTTCTTCATAAATCAAACACCCATAACATTCCTACTAACTTTGATGAAGCAATAACCCAAAAATACAAACTTACCACTTTGGAAATTCTTCAAAATCTCTCCAAAACTTGTTCTTCTTGCTGCCTATCTACTGCCCATGGTGTGAGGATTAACTTTAATGAAGGAAGGTGCAAAGAAGGAAGCTTAAATCAAGCTTGCATGAAGCTTTCAAATGGACGTCAATGGTGGATTTTCTTGGGAGAAATTTGGCTGTTTCTTGGAGAAGTGAGGAAGAAGATGATCTGCTGTCCAAATGAAGTGGTAGTGGTCCACTTTCATGATTTAGTGGAGCACTATGTCAAAATAAATTTTTAGTTTAATCTAAAATTTCATTTTCCCACATTAAGCTTCCCATTTTTGCTATTTACATTAGGTACCCCTAAATTAATTTTTCATTATATTTTCCAAGTGTAATATTATTTATTTTTAATGGACATTTAGGTCAAAAGACAACTCGGGATGTCAAATGACCACAATGCCCCTGTTCGAGTTGCATTCCCGATTTTTCGGTAACACTGGGTTTTGTCCGTTTTTCGATTTCCCACTTTTCTTTGTACTAATTATTTAATTTTCATTTAATATTTCTAATGATATTTATACTTCAATAGGGGTCTATTTAATTCCTAAAAATATTTTCCCGGGTTTCCCGCGGTCCAGGGCTAGTCAACGGTCCATGCCGTGACTTCCCCGTGCGGTCACCCATCGCTAGGGTTCCCGGTTCGCTTAACTTGGTTGCATTTCTTTACTATTACTTTTCCTTTATTTTTCTTGTATTTTCTTTTCTTGTATTTCATTATTTAATGTCTCCTCACTCATATCGAAGTGTAGTTCTAGGCATCCTAGCTGTCCGGACAACACTGGTCACCGGAACAGTAGAACGCATTACCGAGCATAGGGGTGTTACAATTCTCCCCCCCTTAAAATAAATTTCGTCCACTAAATTTTACCCAATAGTCATCTTACAATAGTCATACGTTTATTTTTTTCCTTTTTATACGATCGTATAATCTTCTTTTCCTCAAATTTGTATAAGACTTTTAACAATCTAATACAACGTTTAATTTATTTGTATATCACCAATCTTCTCTTACTATTGTCCTGTCTAATATTTCGATTCATGTTCCTTCTTGAATGACCCTTGAGGTCATGTTAGAATCATTTATCTAGTCATTGGTCCTCTTACCATTCTAGTCCATAGTCTTCCTCACATTCGTAACATTTCTTTGTTATATTTGAACCAATTGTTCGAAATTTTTTTTTTTACTTTCATAACTCTGTTTATCTGTCAATATTCTATAACTTACTTCCTTTTGTACTGAACTATAACCTTTCGATATTCTAACCTTTGAGTTTTAGATCCCTAAGTAGGATTTTTAAACTTATTTCTAACAATTAAATTCTGTCCTGGCATAACTATACCAAAATAGATGCCATTGGTAACTATTCTTATCTAGGTATACTATCGAGTAGTACGTAGCTCTACACAATAATCTCGAGTCAGTACTATAATCTGCAGCTTACAGTATAAACATCAAGAACATTGCATAGTTACTACGATACATCCCAATAGATCAAACTTTCCTATCTTTTATCCTTTTCGAATTCACCGATACTTGAAACTTATTCTGATTACAATATCCATTAACAATTAACAACTGTAACATCTCTGCCTTCATCTAGAACAATTCTATTACCGCATCTTACTTTTATGTCCTCTTGCCTTACATTAAGTAGGCTTGCCATTTAGCTTTATAATTTATGGTGTGTTAGAATATACTTTTCGCCGATAAACTCTTCCAAAACTAATTTCACTTATTATCACAATCCTTATACATTTTATTAACCCTAACCTCATATCCTAGCGGACTTGTTACTAGCACCTCAAAGTCCATTTTTGTACATGGAACAACAAACAATCAATGATGCTAGCACTCACATAAGAATGGGTAGCACCCGGATCAAATAACACAAACACATCTTGATTAAAAGTTGAGAAGGTACCAGCCACAACATCAGATGTCTCGGCCTCTTCCCTCTGTCTTATTGCATAGATTTTGGCTGGAGCACTGTCTTACTCTGAATGTTTCACTGTGCCTTCGCTGCCTGCTAGGCTACCTCTACCCCTGCCTCTACCTCTGCTAGGCGGTTGTGAACTTCTAGTGACAGGGCTCTGAACTGATCCTTCTGCAGTAGTAGGAGGTGGTCCAACTTTGCGACTATTGGTGCAGTCCTTGGCAAAGTGTCCTTTGCCTCCACAGTTATAACAGGCTCCAATAGCTTTGTAGCATATCCCACCATGATATCTTCCACAAGCTTCACATTGACGAGAAGGGTAGGAACTTCTAGTTGTTCGACGACTGGACCTGGGTGGTCTCTGCCTTGATGATCCACCTCTGTTATATCCCTGAGCTCGGGGCTCCTCAATTTCTTTTCTCTTTCTCAAATTACTGCTTGAGCTCTGACCCAGAGGTTTCTCCCTCTTCTCTATTTAATGTTGCCCTTGTGGGGGTTGGGTCTATACTTGGGCTTGGGCTGACAGATTATTAGCCATTTGTTGAAAGAAAGTGGCCATTTGCTGGGTCATTTGTGCAGTAATTTATACTGGTAAAACTGGTACAGTCGGGCCTTCGACACTTTGTAGAGCTGGGGCCTCAACTTGTACTTCTGCCATCACGGACTGTTCTATTGTCTCATTCCCCTCTTCCATATCTTTTCACAAGATTTTCTATTCCTGTACAACCAACATAAGGAGATTCCTCTCCATTAGTTCATATTTATGATGTAAATGTACTATATGTATCAAACATTTGAGCAGTTGTAGTTACCGATAAAAAGATTTCAAATTCATAGTTCAAAATTCACTTTAAAACCATTGCTCTGATACCACAAAACATGTCACACCCTACTCCCCTGTAAGATGTAACATGATCCCGTAGTACACCTAATGAATTACCGTGCTTCGCCTACCAATAATCCATTAAATATACTACAAGGAATTTTAAAACAATTTTCATGAAATTTAAATCATCGATTAAAATCTGGTGTTATAAAATTTTTTTCAAAATTTCGGTAAAGTGCCAGCTGTATTTTGAGAAAACAGTTCTTCAATCCTGCAAAAGAAAATGCTCCTAATAAGTTTTCTCAAATACAACTCCAATAAACTTTATTTCAATTCTCAATAAACAATCAATTCATTTTCAAACTAATCTCATCATGAAGAAATATTTCATTGATTATAAGACTCAAAATTTATATTACAAAACTATTCAAGTAAATGAAATCTCAAATTTACATTTACAATAATTTACATTTAACTACATACCAAAATATTTTACAAGAGTTTTTAGACAACTGCTCAAATAATTTACATACATATTATTACATGCATACATCAAAACCTATGTACATGGGTGTACCTATAATATACCTGGAGCTGATCTGAAAGTGTCTTCAAAGAAATTTGCTCACTGCTCTATGCTCTTCTTACCTGCGACAGCATACAAAGCTATCGCTGAGTGGTGAACTCAGTAGTGCACAACTATAATTTAAAACATAGTACAATATACATTAACAAAATTTACAGTAAATAATTTGGAAATCTGAATACTCATCAAATTCCAAAACTCAAAATATTCATTGCCATTAATGTAAATCATGTGTATAAAATGACTTTGATCACGAAATTCAATTTATCAAATCATGACTAACCATTTAAGGTAGTTCCAACAAAATCAATTATACATAAATCATAACTGAAATCACAATTCTTTAGTGTTCAAAAACATTCTGTGTCTCAAAAGCCATGTTGTATCTCAAAACCATGCTGTATCTCAAAAATCATGCTGTATCTCAAAAATCATTCTTTATCTCAAAAATCATTCTTTATCTCAAAAATCATTCTTTATCTCACTAACTATGCAAGACTAATCCGAAAGGGCCATATTCGATGTGATTCTAACTCCCTATGGTCGGAGAAGTCGAATCAGATTCTAACTCCCTATGGTCGGGGAGGTCGAATCATCGTGCACAGTACACATCACAATAATGAATCTTCCGCAAGGGCCATAACGATAAAATAAACTTAGATCTAACCTCAAATCAGAGGAAAATCTAAGCCTGTGCACGTACCATGGTAATCAAAACACAACTAACTCCATTGTCTTCTCAACAAATGAGAGAGACAGGTAATAACCTAGTCAAGCATCTATAGTGAGATATAAAACAATATCACAATCCTTTTAGTGAGCATAAATCACAATATAATTTGATTCAAAGTCAATTCCAATATCCAATAATTTTTTATGCTCATCACAATTCAAATCATAAATTTGCATTTTTCCATGAAAATTACCATCACAATTCAAAATATGTTCTATCACGATTTTCCAAAACATAATTTATTCAATCTATAACAATGCTTAATACTTGTGAAAATACCATTTCACAAAGCTAAATTCATACATACTATAATAATTTCAATAATCATTGAATTAAATCCAATGCTTGTTAAACATAATACATAAGAAAAATATGTCATTTAATCATATGAAATATTCATAACAAAATCAGTTAAAAACTAGTTGTGCACAAACCTCTGATAACTGTCTATTGGCTCTGACTCAGTGTTTCCTTCCCCTTTCCTTAGTCTTTGCTAACTAAGAAACACAATTTGAAGTGTTTCAGTACTTAATTAAACTGTCTCTAACGATAATATTTGATAAATAATTTACTGAATGCTATTATTTGCTTAATCAACCTAATATGTCGACCCTCAATGCGTTTTAGGTAATTTAGGTTTTAACGTTACTAATATGTCACATTCGATAGTCTTTTAGGGTCGGTACATGTTACCAAGTTCATTTCCGTGTATACTTCATTTTCTTGCAATTTGCTGGATTCCGGGATACTAGTTTGACCTAGCTGGACGACCTAGTTCCCTCGATTTTCGGGTTTTGGTCAAAACTGCAAACTTGTAGATGTATGTCTTATGGAACGCGGGGCAAAATTTCAGGTCATTCTGAGTTATATAGACCAAGTTATGGTCATTTTACTGTTTCTGGTCAAATTGCAACAAAATTGGTCATTTTAGGTCACTTTAGGTCATTTTAGGTTCGGCCAGTTTTTGGACCCGAACTTGTGCAAGCTGTTTGACTTGCTTATCGTCATTTCTGGGCTTTGGTGTCTTCATAAGACTTGTAGATATGGGGTCTTAACTATTCAAGGTTAAAATTTCAGGTCAATTGGACCTGTTTTGAGTGAGTTATGGCCTAAACACTAACTGCTGCCCAAATGGTCAATTTTCAAGTCTCAATTGCACTTAATCCGGATTTGGTCATTTTTCAAGCTACCTTGTAAGCAGAATTTTGGCAAGCTTCCTTCATGAAAGTTGGCACATTTTGTGCCTAGTTTCACCTCCAATTGGTCTCATACCAATTGGAGCCACACACTTAAAGTTATAGGCCTAAAACTCAAACTGCCTTATTGCATTTCTTGCATACACATCAAGCATCACTTTTGACACTCACCAAACTTAACATTCAAACCAATTCTAGTTGTGCCACAACCTAAACATAATTCACAACACATTATAAGTCATTTTGGCAGCTTACAATTAAATTCAACATACACCAACAAGTGCAGAATTTTTCAATCCAATTTACAACAATTCAATCACCTTTTTATGCTCATTTACATGTCCCACTTCACACCACCTTACACACACTCAAACTACCATAACAACCAACACATTTTAACATCATTATTCCATAAACCAAGCATGAATTCCAGCATTCTTCAAGAGCTAACAAACTGCCACAATGGTACACTTACATTCCATTACTTTCCAAGCTTTAAATCTCATTTTACATTTACATATACTAAGTATACATCACCCAAACAATTTCCTATACAATATACATTTAATCAATCATTTAATTCACCATTTACAAGCGCAAATAAACTGCCTTCAAGGTGCTTCCATGGCTGCCAAAAGTGCACATTCCCATTCAACATCAAAACTCAAAAATTTCTTCATAAATCAAACACCCATAACATTCCTACTAACTTTGATGAAGCAATAACCCAAAAATACAAACTTACCACTTTGGAAATTCTTCAAAATCTCTCCAAAACTTGGTCTTCTTGCTGCCTATCTATTGCCCATGGTGTGAGGATTAACTTTAATGAAGGAAGGTGCAAAGAAGGAAGCTTAAATTAAGCTTGCATGAAGCTTTCAAATGGACGTCAATGATGGATTTTCTTGGGAGAAATTTGGCTGGTTCTTGGAGAAGTGAGGAAGAAGATGATCTGCTGTCCAAATGAAGTGGTAGTGGTCCACTTTCATGAATTAGTGGAGCACTATGTCAAAATAAATTATTAGTTTAATCTAAAATTTCATTTTCCCACATTAAGCTTCCCATTTTTGCTATTTACATTAGGTACCCCTAAATTAATTTTTCATTATATTTTCCAAGTATAATATTATTTATTTTTAATGGACATTTAGGTCAAAAGACAACTCGGGATGTCAAATGACCACAATGCCCCTGTTCGGGTTGCATTCCCGATTTTTCGGTAACACCGGATTTTGTCCGTTTTTCGATTTCCCACTTTTCTTTGTACTAATTATTTAATTTTTATTTAATATTTCTAATGATATTTATACTTCAATAGGGGTCTATTTAATTCCTAAAAATATTTTCCAGGGTTCCCCGCGGTCCAGGGCTAGTCAACGGTCCACGCCATGACTTCCCCGTGCGGTCACCCATCGCTAGGGTTCCCGGCTCGCTTAACTTGGTTGCATTTCTTTACTATTACTTTTCCTTTGTTTTTCTTGTATTTTCTTTTCTTGTATTTCATTATTTAATGTCTCCTCACTCATATCGAAGTGTAGTTCTAGGCATCCTAGCTGTCCGGACAACACTGGTCACCGGAACAGTAGAACGCATTACCGAACATAGGGGTGTTACGTGAATTGAGGTTAAATTCGAATTCAATGTGGTCATGCTGCAGGCAGCAGGACCAAGGTCCCTTTGGGGGACAAAAACTGAAAATTTCCAAGTCCAATTGGTATGAGATCAATTGGGAATGAAAATAGACACAAAATGACACATTTTTCAATTAGGAACCATGTCTAAAAAGTGACTAAAACCTAGTGAACAAATTGACTAAATCCGGAAATTCTCAGTCTGCCCTGTACAAACTAACCAAATAAATAATGTTTGTTCATTTGGCCATAACTTGAGCTAGGCAGGTCTAAATGACCTGAAATTTTACTAGTGGATAGATGAGATATAGAACTAAAACTTTCATGAAGAACACAAACACAAATTATGCCAGTAACCAAGTCATTTGGCTATCCAAAGTTGGTGACTTAAAACTACCAGAACCAAAATTTGCCCAGAAAATCAAGGTTAAGTATAATTCGGCAGCCATGGTTCAAATGGCTATAACTTGAACTACAAAACTCCAATTGGAGTGATTCAAAAAGGAGAATAAAGTTAAGACAATAGGGAACATTTTCTATGAAGTAAGTTTTGCCAAATTCTAACAGAAAAATGACCAATGGAACAGTGCAACTTAAGACACCAAAACTGAAAATTTGCAAATTTGCTTAAAACACTTAGAATTTGAGTAAACAACCAAAACCAACAAATTTAGTGACCAAAATGTGGTATGTGGGTGAAGTTAGGATTCCCATACCTATTAAGCCTTAGAAAGTCAACAAATTGACTTGAATAGTGTAGTGAACAGTAATCCCGAAATACAAAATTTAAAGAACGTCAAGATTAGCACATTAGAGCTAGGTAAAAGTAAATTTAAATTTATTTTTTGATTTATGCTAAGTTATGATACTGAAACATTGTGAAACTGTGTGTTTCAGTGGAAAAGAACATCGGGAAAGAACTCGAGGAATCGAGTCAAGGCCAAGAGGCGACTCGATTAAGGTTTGTGCACAACGTCTAATTTCTGTAAGTTATTTTCTGCATATTGTTTTGAATAATTTGAAATAGTGAATTGTGACATTATTTATGATGTTTTGATTTAAATTGTTGAAAGTTATTGTGTATATTTGAAATGGCAATGTTTATTAAATTGTTGAGATAAGTTTTGAAATCGCAGTGTCATGACCATATATTTGAACACCTCACGAGCATGACTAGTGGGGATAATCAGTTTCGAATTTTGACTCCTTCTCTGGCTAAAGTGTTGAGGTGTGTGCCAGTAGAAATTGAATGGATATCCATATATTTGAGCTAGCTAGCCTTGTGATGTGACTTCTCCTTAGCCTCTAGCTATTGAGATTATATTTGTTTCGAATGGCATGATATAACTGTGGGTTTTATGAAATGTGTTTTGATACTTCGAAATGAACTTGTTTGGATTAAAATCTCATAATTCATATTTTGTATTTAATTCTCATATTCAGTCAAAGTTTTGAATAAATGTAATTTAAATTTTGCATAAAGATTATTTTAGTATGTTGTGCACCACTGAGTCCTAGTACTCAGCGATAGCTGTTATTGCTATTGCAGATTTAGATACTTGAAGAGCAGCAGAGTGAGTTACTGAGGATTGTGGAGCGACTTACCCTGAAGTTATATCGGGTATAATTTATACCCCGACTATAAATATTTATTTTGATGTATGTGATGCACGTAATTGTATGGACATGTAAAATTGGTCTTGAGTAGCTTGTAAAAAGTTTGTATAAAGTTTGTAATAAATTTTAGTTTGAATTTCTCTTAGTGTAAATTTTGTAATGATGTATATAAATTGTTTTGTCTTTAATAAAATATGAATAGAACTATTTTATTTGATTTGAATGAAATTGATTGCTAGTATTTTAATGATTACTGAATTTTGAAAATTGAGAAATGTTGACTGTTGAATTTTGAGACTTGAGAAATTGGTTGGGATTGTTGTGGAGATGTTGAAAGTGGTTGAGATAAATAATTGGAAGTGCTTTTTACAGGTATTTGAAGAACAGTTTTCTCAAAATACAGAAGGCACTCTGCAAAAATTTTTATAAAATTTGCGGAAAAATAAAATGGGCCAAAAATTTTAACTGGTTTTCAACTTTAATTAAATGTTTTAATACCTATTAGAAAATGCTCACCACTTATAAAAAGAAAGAAAATTTTTTTAAAATCCCTTGTAGGGTACTTAATGAGTTATCGGTAGGTGAAGTACGGTAGTTCATTAGGTATTCTAAGAGATCATGTTATGCCTTACAGAGGGGTAAGGTGTGACAACGGCTATTAGGCCTAAGAAAATAGGAGCAAAAGAGATAGACATAAAGATATTTGAAAATAAAAATGGTGTTTTATTAATAAAAATTACTTTTTAGGCCTTATAACAAAAGATTGTCTTATTTTTCAAAACTTCCTATTTCTATAACTCCCACCCTGTAGGCTGAATGTCCTTAAGAGGAGTTGTTTACTGGTTTTACAATCACTGCAAGTGCACGGATCGCTAACAAGTAATAAAGTGATAAATAGAGTATCATTCCCATGAGGAATTTAATTAGTAACTATCAAACTACACAGTAATTTTGACTGTTTAGGCTATCAAATAATGAGGGAATGAAAGTTTATTTTAAACACTAGAATGATAAACTTAAAATGAAATAATCTATTTTGAAATAATTCTGGAATTAAGATTTCACATTTGAATCTTACTATGAATGTTATCTTGTTTATTTACTGGATTGAGAATCATTTGCCTTGATGGAAATTAATCCTAAGGTACCCTAAGTCCTCTCTCAAGGTACCCTAAGTCCTCTCTCAAGGCACCTAGGGTGTATTTTAATTAACTTAAACCTGACTTTCATGGCGATCAAATTAATTAAAACCCTTTAAGGTCTTTGACCAATTTTGAAATTCCACAAAGGTAATCAGCCTATGTCTATGTCAGAATTCCTAGGTTCAAAATCTTGATTTTCTAATATTAACCTTCACCTTTTAGTCCTTTAATTAACATCTATAATCAATACTAAGTGGGTACCAACACATAGCATGCATTAAGATCACACGAAATTAAATCAAGGAACAAATCTCAAATCTAATAAATAAAACTTAATGTTTACCCATAATAATGATTACAAGCATTGCTCTCCCAATTCCAGAATATGAAAACTATTCACTCATGGTGAGTTCAGTAAACATAATAAAATGAAGTAAAGAACAATAAAAATCCGTTTAAGAAAATGGAATGAAAGAACCGAAGAGGGTTTGCAGCTTTGATTTTGTGGAACTTTGGCTGAAAAACTCCTCCTTAATACTAATATTCTTCTCCTCAAGATGGCTGAAGAGAGTGCAGAAGTGAGCACTCTTTGAAACTCCTAAAAAGCTCTATAAAAAGATTGATCTCTCTTCTTGATATTTTCTGCTTTTATTTATAACAGCTATTCTAGGGTTAGGTCATTTTGAGTCCAAAAAGCCTTAGGAGTCTGTTTTGAATGTGTAAAGAAAAGTAGGAATTTGAGTTAGGAAACTGGCTGCTACATGATACATGGCCCGTGTGTCACTACACGACCCTAGGCCATGTAACTTACTGGAGCAGAATGGCGGAGTCTTACATTGGCAAAGAGGTTTACACGGGTTTGCATTGGCTACACGGGCCTAGTTACACAACCCGTGTACTTTTGTTTTCAGAAAATTCTTCAAGCTTGTGCCCAGCAGAGACTTACACGGGTCCCTACAGATTACACGGGTCCAATTACACGACCCGTGTACTTTTGTTCCTCTATCGGCTCTCTGGTTTTTATTTGGCAGAAGGTTACACGGGTCAGTGTCCTTGCTTGCACGGCCCATGTACTTTGTATCAGCAGCAATTCTCAGTCTTTTGACCTCTCCAAGCTTCCCTTTGCACTCCTATGCTCTGTGACTTCACCAAAACACCTGAAATACTGAAAAAAAACATGGAATTTAGAGCCTGGCACTGGAATTTACAAAAGTTAATGAAATTAATAACTATGCATGAGATTGCTATTCTAAATGCCATGAAATATTATACAAATATGCTTAAAAATATCTATATAATACAAGTGTATCAAATACCCCCAAACTCAAACTTTTGCTTGTCCTCAAGCAAAACGAAATTCTGTTTTAAAACGCATTTCAGGGGATAACTTAGGAATATAACCAACAATTCAATAAGCACATAATTGAACTCCTATAATCCTTCATACCATTTACCCTCTTTCAAGGTATAAGGGTTCTAATAGTTGTCTGTTTGGAACTTTACCTCCTTTCATGATGTTTCGACTAGTTATTCCTCTGTGCAAAGCTATTAATAAGTCACAAATAACTTGTTTTATCAGGATAAATTTGAGAAATACTTACTCCTCTAAATTTTCCTTTATTATGGATAATTGCAGTGAATTTAATTTAATTCTAACTCCATAGGCACATCTTGATTCTCTATCTCCACCAATGTAACATACACTTTTCAAAAGATCAAAAGGTTTTTAAAAGGGTTGTAATGAGGCTAAAGGGATAATGACTTGGTTATCAATGAAAGGTTTTTAGAGAATGCAAATAAGAGGGTAGCATGTGTGCATAAAATATCAAGTATACTAAGTTTATTCTACTGATTTTGTCTGGAGAAGAAGGGCTTTTGGTTTCTTATAGTGCCAAGCATGCTTCCATGATACTTATCTTGGGACTCTTTTTTCTCTCTCTCTCTTTTTTCTCTCTCTCTCTTTTTTTTTGTATGTCCCTTTGTCCTCTCCCCAAACTCATTGCTTTTGCTGAGTTAGGAAGGCAGATTTTTCTTTAGTTTCAATTTCACACTTGCACTCTTTCTCAAGTTCTTCATCCTCTCTCCATTTTCCTTCTTGCAATTAATATACTTTTTACTTATGCATTTAGCTTCCTCAAAAGGGTAGGGATGTGTTTAGGCTAGGGGCTAGGTCAATAATTATGGGTAAACAAGGAAAATCATATAGGTAAAAATATAGGCTCAAGTTGGGTGCAAGGGACATATTATGACTAAGGGTGGCTAAGGCTTAATTAGGCTATATCAAAGAATGCCTTAATAATTTCTTCAACAAGCATATGCTAGGATTTCGCCTTGATAGGTCCATGTAACACCCTCCCGGTAACCACTCCGTACATTCTACTGTTCCGGTGACCGGTGTCGGTCCGGACAGCTAGAACATCCGGAAAAATAATTAAACTTAAGTGAGGGACCATAATTAACTCAAATATTAATAAGAAACACTTAGTAAAAATTTTAGAAATAAAATACAACCAAGTTAAGCAGTAGGTGCCCAAGCAATGGGTAACCAGAGGGAAGTTGCGGTTCTCGCAATTAGGAGCCCTAGACCCGGGGGAAAAATTATAAAATAATTTTTGGGACTCCAGAGAAGGGTCATTGAGGTTCCTATGGCATTAGAATGCCAAGAAAATACCTAGAAAAACATTTCAATCGGTACAGCCAATTTTGACCCGTAAAGCCAAATGGAGGGCATTTTGGTCATTTCGCCTTCCGAGGTGATTTTTGGCCGACTTGTCCAGTTGATTAAATAATTAATATAACATAAAATATGAATAAACATTACTAGAAATCAAATTGAAAATGAGTAGTGGAGGAAAGGAAAGAAAATGAGGAAAAAGCCTAATTATGACATCATGGTGATGTCATTAAGAAAACATGGACCAATCACAATTTAGCCATCCTTTGACTAACTAAATAAAATACTAAATGAAGACTAAATCCACCAAAATTTGCAGCAGCCACCCCTTTCCTCAAGCAGCCGAAATCCCTTCCCTCCTTCCTCCATTGATGTGCCATCAAAAGCTTAATTTCTCCTTTGTTTCCACCATAAAATCATAACCTAGCTTCACTAAAATTTGCCCTAACATCTTGCTAAAGCCTTTGGCAGCCAACAAGAGGAATGAAATTGAAGTTTAGGGCTTGGAAAAATTCTGCCACTTGAGGTTAGTGCATATATACACTTAAAACTTTTAATTTCTATGTTAAGGACTTGAAACCAACAAGTATTTGTGAATGAAATGAACCAAACTCATGTGTATGTTCAATATAGAATTCGGCAGCCCTATTGAAGGTATAGGAATAAGTGTTTTGTTGGTCTTAAAGTGGACTAAAAATGATGTTGAGGATATATATATATATATATATATATATATATATATATATATATATATATATATATATATATATATATTTATAGGTGATGAATTGGTATGCTAACTAAGGCACCTTGTAGAAATTATATTGTGAAGCTAGGGTTTTGGGGAGTAAAAATTAGCTTGGCTTATGAAATTGTTAAAGTACATCCTAATGGTCAATTAGTGACCATTTAAAGGAATTTGACCTTAATTGGGACTGGAATAAAGCATGGCAAAGGGAAGGTGTGTGCTGCCTAGAGGGTGCGGAATGGTGACTGAAAATTCAGTCCATTTACACAGCCATAACTTTGGCTGTGTAGGTCCAATTGGTGTTTGGCCAATTGGACATGAAACTAGGCTTATAATGGCACATTTTTGCTTAAGAAACCATGCCCAAAAGACCAAAGCAAGAGGACCAAAACTTGGCCCCAATCCGGATACCACAGCTGCCTGCAGAATTGACCAAATGAGCGATGCTGTTCATTTGGCCATAACTCACTGTAGATTTGGTCAATTGACCTGAACTTTTTTACAGCAACAAGTTAAGACATAGAAAAACAACTTTCATGAAGGAACCTACCCCAAATTATGGCCAGAACCTAACCCAAATGGCTATGGCGATCCTTTGTTCATGCTCAGTAGATATGGTATTTTCTGCAGAATGCCAATCCGGCCAGCTTGGGTTTTTGGGCCATATCTGGAGCTACAAAACTCCAAATGGAGTGATTCAAAAAAAGAAATTCAACTAGACAAAATAAGGAACAACTTTCATGTTTTACATTACTTCAAATTCCCACAGTAACAGTGCCCAATGGAACAGTGAAGTTGACTCACCAAAACTGAAAATTCTGCTAGTGTGGGCTTACACTTTGAAATGGTATTAACAGTTAATGCCAACAAGTTTTGAACACTAAATGTGGTATATTGGGAGTGCCAAAGTCAATGTACATATTTGCTATCAAAAAGTCAACATTTTAGTTGATCATAGAGGTGAATAGTAACACCAAAACTTGAAATTCAAAGATTGAAGAATTTAAAAGTTTCAAATGCCCTAGTATACCTAACAAGATTGGTTTGGATAGTTTGGCATGCCAATAGGGTTCAGTTAGCAGTACTGCACATGGAAAAAATGCTATTTTGTGATTTCATGGCTTTTAGCCATTCTGACTTTGTATTGAGACTTGGCCTTGTGCCTGATATTATTCTGACTTGTTAGGTACATTGCATTTGCCGGAGATGCATATGTGACCGATGGTGTGACGAGGTACTAGGTACCCGGTGCGGTTACCGTTATCGATCCGATCGTCTAGTGTAGGTTACTTGGGCAACCAAATGAATGAAAGTGAACAAAGTTACTGAATTAATGTATATATAACCATACTAAACAAATGAATCATACACATTCACTATATATTCGTTTTCTTGCTATTTTCTTTTATTATATTATTGCACCACTAAGCATTATTGCTTAGCGCGTTGCTTTTGCCACGCGTAGGTACTGGAGATCCCGATCGTGAGCCCAGTAGACCGCAGACTGGGTGAGTTCATCCTGTAGATCTGCACAGTGTCCGTGTCACCTCACTACCTGCAGTGCATTGGTAGGGCACTAGGTGTCATTTTGTCATTTTGATATTTTGTAGCAGATTTTTACTTTCTCATATGTATTTGAACTCATGTAATATATTTTGATGTTCATGTAAATAATGAAAGTTATGTCTATGAATGCACAAGTTGAGCATGTATTTATCGCTTGTATATGAGAAATGGATGTTTGAGAAATGAAAAGATTATTGAGAATTGAAATTGAGAAATATTGTTGAGATTTTGAATATTGGAGTTTGAGATGATGGAATACAAATATTGGAAGTGTTTTTAACAGGTTCCGAAGAACTGTTTTCTCCATTTTTAGCCGGTACTCCGCCGGATTTTCTGTAAAATTTTCGGAACCTTAAATGAATAATACTTTTGATAAATGGCTTAAATAAATTGTATTTCATAAATTATATGCAAAAGCATGATATAAATAAATTGAGGAATATTAGAGTGTGCCAGTACACCGTGTGGCATTACTTACTCGGGTATACTGTACACGGGTAAGGGGTGTCACATTTAGTGGTATCAGAGCCGCTTGTGTGTCCTCTTGGGCGATGGTGGGGCAAACCTCAGCGAGGACGCTGAGTCCCGAAAAGGGGGGAGAAAGGTCCCTTAGGCAAATCCCACATCGGCAAAGCACGGAGATGGTCTTAGGCTCAAAAGTAATGATATATAAGATGGGGGAACTAATCACTAGAGGCGCCTTTTGGTGGAATGGCCTGGAGAGTTGGAAGAACTCCAGGGTTAAACGTGCTCGCTTGAGAGAAATCCTAGGATGGGTGATCTCCTGGGAAGTTCTCCATTCCACCTATGGGACAAAACCGTGAGGCTTATGGCCAAAGCGGACAATTCCTCTAGTGGTTTGAGCCCAATAGTTACAATTGGTATCAGAGTACGGTTTAGGCGTTTCTGGTCCTAGATTGAGTCCATACCATGCATTGCATTTGTAAGAGTCGAGGTGACACTAACGCAGATCTGTTTATCTTTCTTATTTTGAATAGGATATGGACCCTTCATCTCAGAGAGTCGTTGAGGAAAAAGTGGAGAGTCATGCTCCACCTGCAGCAGCTGAGACTGGGGGCATGAGAGAATCTGCTCGCTTGACTCAAGCGAGCACCTTTCGGCCTCCACAGGCCATGTTCCAACAAATGGCCGACTTCTTCAGACAAATGGCCGGGGTAATGCCAGCACCACCACCACCACCACCACCAGCTCCACAGCAGAAATCACACCTGGAAAGGCTAAGGAAGTTTGGAGCTGTGGACTTCTATGGCAAGAGAGAAGATAACTCTGTTGCAGCCGAGAATTGGTTGAACAGAACAGGCAGAGTCCTAAAACAACTCCACTGCACCCCAGAGCAGAACTTAGAAGCTGCTGTATCCTTGTTACAAGACGATGCCTATGAATGGTGGGACACTGTGTCCAGTGAAGTGCAGCCAGAAGCTGTAACTTGGGACTTCTTCCTCTCTGAATTCAAGAAGAAATATGTGGGTACTGTATACCTGGAAGAGAGAAGAAGAGAGTTTATTAACCTAAGGCAGAGACAACTGTCAGTGGCCGAATATGAGAAGGAGTTTGTTCGATTAAGCCGCTACGGAAGGGAGATAGTCCCTAATGAAGCTGAAAGATGTAAGAGATTTGAAGAGGGACTAAATGACAACATCAAGATCCAGCTCACTGCCTTGGGAATCACAGAATTTAGCAAGTTAGTGGAAGCTGCAATAAAGGTGGAAAAAGTAAGAATCAGTGAGCAGACCAGAAGGGATAGACAGCAGAAGAGGGGACCGGGTCAGTCTAGTTCAGCTCCTGCATTCGGGAAGAAGTTCAAGGGTCCTCCTGCACAGAGTTCGGGTCAACCACGTGGTCGTGGTCGTTTCAGGCCCAGCCACGATTCACCCCTAGGAGAGGTCAGTCCACACCATCAGTGGGCAGCTCTCCAGGGATGGGGTTCAGGGGACCAGCCCCAACATCTTCTGCATGTCCGCATTGCCTGAAATGGCACAAGGGGGAATGTTGGAGAGTAACTGGTGCCTGCTTGAGGTGTGGGTCAACAGAGCATCAGTTAAGGAACTGTCCACGCAGAACTACTACAGCTGCTCCAACACAAGGCATGCACTGCTCCCGCACCACGAGAGAGGTAGAAAATCTAGTAAATCGAGGTCATGGACCATCACAGGCTGCATCTGAGCCAGCAGAGAGGCCTGATAGTAGACCACCAGCAAGGGCTTATGCTATTAGAGCTCAGGAGGAGCAAGATGCCCCGGACGTCATCAGGGGTACGTTCTTCCTCTACACTACACCTGTGCATGCATTGGTGGATCCAGGATCCACTCATTCTTACATTTGCATCAATCTACCGGTAGAAAGGGGGATACTGGTAGGGGAGAGTGACCAAGACATTCTGGTCACTAATCCATTGGGCCACAGTGTAGTGGTGAACAAGGTATACAAGGGTTGCCCGTTAACGATTCAGGGGTATGAATTCTTGGCAGTCCTGATTGAGTTGCCTTTCCATGAGTTTGACGTGATTTTGGGAATGGATTGGTTGTCACGTCATCAGGCAATTGTTGATTACAAATTGAAGAGAATTTCTCTAAAAACTTCAGAGGGCAATGAGATCACAGTTGTAGGGGAAAGGACAGATTTCTTGTCCAATGTCATCTCAGCCACAGTTGCAAGAAGAATGATGAGAAAAGGCTGTGAAGCCTACCTAGCACATGTGGTGGATACTAGGCAGGCTAAGCCAAACCTGAGTGACATACCCACAGTGAGAGACTTCCCAGAGGTATTTCCTGAAGAGTTGCCTGGTTTGCCACCAGAAAGGGAAGTTGAATTTGCTATTGAGACACTGCCGGGTACAGCACCCATTTCCATTGCTCCTTATAGGATGGCACCCACTGAATTGAGGGAGTTGAAAACTCAATTGCAAGAGTTGCTGGATAAGGGGTTCATACGCCCCAGTGTGTCACCACGGGTGTGACACCCCTTACCCTACTACAGTGTAGCCGAGCAAGTTATGCCACTCAGTGTGCCGGAGCACTCTATTTTATCTTAAATACATTTTTATCGTAGTTTTGAATATAACTTGTTAAATATAATTCATTTTAAGCCATTTATCGAAATTACTATTTATTTGAGGTTCCGAAAATTTTAAAGAAAATCCGGCGGAGTACCGGCTAAAAATGGAGAAAATAGTTCTTCGGAACCTGTGAAAAACACTTCCTATATTCATTTTCCATCATCTCAACTCCATTTATCAAATTCTCAACAATGTTCAATCTCAGTTCTCATTCATCCATCTCATATGAAACCATGCATAAATCATAGATAACATTCACTTTTCCATTTACAACCACACTTTTCATTATTTACATGAATATCAAAATACATTACATAAGTTTCAAATACATATGAGAAAATAAAATCAATTGCAAAATACCAAAATGACATCTGGCGTCCTACCAATGCAATCGCACGGTGAGGTGACATGCACACTATGCAGAACTGCAGGATGGACTTACTCAATTTGTGGTCTACTGGCTCTCGATCAGTATCTTCAGTACCTACGCGTTGCAAAAGCGACGCGCTAAGCATAAAGCTTAGTGGTGCAAATAATAAAATAGAAAGAAATAATATGCAATATAAAAATCATAATTTCTTAGCCATTGTGTTCATAAGAACTGAATAATTACCAACTTAATGTTTAGTCGAGGGCTAATTACGTTTTATGATATTAACTTCTTCATGCATTCTGTTTATTTATTTTCTTCCTGATCTTGAGTTTCTTTGTATTCTATCGTAATCATTCCTGATATTTAATTTTCGTATTTTCTTTAACAATCGATTCGATTCTGATTATACTTTTCCATGCCCAAGTAACCTATCTTCGACGATCGGATCGATAACGGGTCGTTGGCACCGACACCGCGTGCCTCGCCGTCATACCATGGGACGCAAAACGTCAACCACATATGCAGTCAGTATGGCTAAAAAGCCATGATATCACATAATCGGGCATAAAAGCCATGAATACTGGCATAAAAGCCATGAATACGGGCATAAAGCCATGAATACAGGCATAAAGCCTTTCCTTTCGCGATCTTGCTAAAACAATACCCTATTCGCATGCCAAACTATCCAAACCAAACACATTAGGCCTACTAGGGCATTTTGCATTTATAAGTTTAAAAATATTTGAATTTCAAGTTTTCATGTCACTATTCATTTCATTAGTCAACTAAAATGTTGACTTTTGCATAAACAATAGGTACATTGGTTTTAGTACTCCCAACATACCACATTTTGTATTCAAAACTTGTTGGTTTTGGTCACTTTCTCAAAGCTTAGGTCATTTTGGCAAAATTGCCAATTTTTGGTTTTGGTGTCACTATTCACCTCATTGGTCAACAAAAATGTTGACTTTTGGATAGAAAATAGGTGTATTGGTTTTAACACCTCAAGCATACCACATTTTGTATTTCAAACTTGTTGGTATTGGTTGCCAATACCATTTTTAAGCTTAATGCTAATTGAGCAAAATTTTCAGATTTGGTGCTTCATCTTTATTGTTCCATTTGATATTTCTACAGTGGGAATTTGAGGAAATGGTAAACATGAAAGTTGTTCCTTATTCTGTCTAGTTGAATTTCTTTTTTTGAATCACTCCATTTGGAGTTTTGTAGCTCAAGTTATGGCCAAAATAAGTTTACTGTTCACGTGCACTATTCATGCTGCTATATTGGGTGCTGGCAGATTTTTGGTCCAAATTTGGTCAGTAATTTGACAAAGTTAAGCTCATAATTTGGTCTAACTTTCTTCATATGAAATGTTCTACTATGTCTTAGGTTTCCATCGGTTCAAGAATCGCCTAAATCCGAGTTTTCTAGAGAGAGTTATAGCCATCCAAACATGGCTGCTCAAATCAAAATCTGCAGAGTTGCAGGTTTGAACAGTGGCTGCCACTGCCATTTGGGTTAGGTTCTGGCCATAATTTGGGGTAGGTTCCTTCATGAAAGTTGTTTGTCTATGTCTTAACTTGTTGCTGTAAAAATTTCAGGTCAATTGACCAAATCTACAGTGAGTTATGGCCAAATGAACAGTTACTGTTCATTTGGTCAATTCTGCAGAGGGCTGTGCAGGGTGTCCGGATTGGGGCCAACTTTTGGTCCTCTTGCTTTGGTCTTTTGGGCATGGTTTCTTCAGCAAAAATGTGCCATTATAAGCCTAGTTTCATGTCCAATTAGCCAAACACCAATTGGACTAACACAGCCCAAGTTATGGCAGTGCAAAGGGACTGAATTTTTAGTCCCTATGCTGCTGTCCTAGGGCAGATTTCACCTTCACTTTGCCATTCTATTTTTAAGTTCTAATTATGGTCAACATACCTAAAATGGTCACTAATTGACCATTAAAATGTGCTCTAACAATTTCCTAAGCCAATTTCAAATTTTCACTTCTCAAAACCCTAGTTTTCCCTTATGATTCACACATACACCTAATTAAGCACTTCCATTCACTATATATGTGTATATACACCTTAAGCATAATCTTTAATTCATTCTAAGTCTATTAAAACCATCAAAAACACTCCACCTTTGTTCCTTCCTTAGGGCAGCCAAAATCCATAGCATACATACCCTTAACTTTCATTCATTTGGTTCACAAATTCATACTTATTTTAAGTAATTAACATGGAATAATAGAGATATAAGTGGAATTAGGCACTAACCTTATTTGATAAAATTCCCAACTTGTTAAACCTTCACTTCTCCTCTTTTTTTTTGCTACTAAACACTTGATCAAGGTCTAAAATCAACTTTTAATGTTGGGAGCTAGGGTTTTTATGGTGAGAATTGTGGGAAATTTAAGCTTGGGAGAAGAAGAAAAATGAAGAAGAGAGAGTAGAGAGAGGTTCACGTATTGGAGGAAGAAGATGCAGAATTTTGGTTTAATTTAGGGTCTTTTGACTTTTATTCTTATGCTTGATTAAATATGATTGGTTGATAGGGTTTTAATTGCATCATCCTATGTCATAAATTTGATTTTTATTTCATTTTTCTTTTCTTTTCTTTTCTTCTTTCATTACTCATTTTCAATTTAATTTCTAGTAATGTTTATTCATATTTTATGTCATATTAATTATTTACTCAACTGGACAAGTCGGCCAAAAATCACCTCGGAAGGCGAAATGACCAAAATGCCCTCCGTTTGGCTTAACGGGTCAAAATTGTCTGTACCGATTGAAAAATTTTTCTAAATATTTTCTTGGCATTCTAATGCCATAGGAACCTCAATGACCCTTCTCTGGAGTCCCAAAAATTATTTTATAATTTTTCCCCCGGGTCTAGGGCTCCTCGTTGCAAGAACCGCAACTTCCCTCCGGTTACCCATCGCTTGGGCACCGGCTCGTTGAACTTGTTTGTATTTTATTTCTAAAATTTTTACTAAATTTTTCTTGTCAATATTTGAGTTAATTATGGTCCCTCACTTTGATTTGAATATTTTTACATTCATTCTAGTCCGACCGACACCGGTCACCGAATAAGAGAATGTCTGAGTTGCTACGGGAGGATGTTACAACTCTTCCCCTCTTATTTAAATTTCGTCCTCGAAATTTACCTGACTTAAGTAATCGGGAAGTTACTACCTCCTTGTTTCTTCACTTCCTTGTATTGCCTCATCAGTGTCTGGGTTTGGCTCTTCTTGAGCTTCCATTGCATATACTTGTGGTACCACCCTGGCTTTGGGCTTTTCAACGGTCTCAGAAACAATCTTCTGTGAAATGTCAGCCGTTTCTGCTCTACCCGATCTTTTACCCCTTTGAACTACAGGGGAAGGTCTATCAACTTGTACCGGAGCTATTGAACCACTCCTCTGAGGGCAATCTCTTATGAAATGATCCGTAGCCCCACACTTAAAACACTCTCCAGTTAACAGTCGACACTCCCCACTGTGTCTTCTACAACAATGCATACATTCAGCATTAAGGTTGATCCCCTTGTTATTGTGCCCGGGGAACTAGCTATAGATATTCCCATCTGGCCTCTGTGGCCCTGTATCTGATCTTGTGAACTAGGACCCTTAAACTTCTTACTATCAGTTGGTATATTTGACTGTCCTGGTCCAAATTCCCTCTTACGCTGCCTATCTTTCCTATTTTGTTCATTTATTCTCACTTTCTCCACTTTTAATGCAGCTTCCACTAACTTGGTAAATTCTGTGATTCCCAAGGCAGTGAGCTGGATCTTGATGTTGTCATTTAGTCCCTCTTCAAATCTCTTACATCTTTCAACTTCATTAGGGACTATCTCCCTTCCATAGCGGCTCAATCTTACAAATTCCTTCTCATATTCGCCACCGACACTGTCTCGCCTCGAGTTAATAAACTCTCTTCTTCTCTCTTCTAGGTATACAAGACCACATACTTCTTCTTGAATTCAGAGAGAAAGAAGTCCCAAGTTACTGACTTCGTCTGCACTTCATCGACACGGTGTCCCACCACTCATAAGCATCATCTTGCAAAGAAAGATATGGCAGCTTCCGTGTTTTGCTCGAGTGCGGTGGAGTTGTTTTAGAACTCTGCCTGCATTCAACCAATTCTACCGCAATGAGTCATCTTCTCTCTTGCCATAGAAATCCACTGCCCCAAATTTTCTTAACCTTTCCAGGTGTGATTTCTGCTGTGGAGCTGGTGGTGGTGGTGGTGCTGGCATTACCCCGGCCATTTGTCTGAAGAAGTCGGCCATTTGTTGGAACATGGCCTGTGGAGGCTGAGCAGGCTCTGCTTGAGCTGGTGGAGCAGATTCTCTCATGCCCCAGCCTCACCGCTGCAGGTGGAGCATGACTCTCCACTTCCTCCTCAACGGCTCTCTGAGATGAAGGGTCCATATCCTATTCAAAATAAGAAAGATAGACAGATCTGCGTTAGTGTCACCTCGACTCTTACAAATGCAATGCATGGTATGGACTCAATCTAGGCCCAGAAACGCCTAAACCGTGCTCTGATACCACTAAATGTGACACCCCTTACCCTACTACAGTGTAGCCGAGCAAGTTATGCCACTCAGTGTGCCGGAGCACTCTATTTTATCTTAAATACATTTTTATCGTAGTTTTGAATATAACTTGTTAAATATAATTCATTTTAAGCCATTTATCGAAATTACTATTTATTTGAGGTTCCGAAAATTTTAAAGAAAATCCGGCGGAGTACCGGCTAAAAATGGAGAAAATAGTTCTTCGGAACCTGTGAAAAACACTTCCTATATTCATTTTCCATCATCTCAACTCCATTTATCAAATTCTCAACAATGTTCAATCTCAGTTCTCATTCATCCATCTCATATGAAACCATGCATAAATCATAGATAACATTCACTTTTCCATTTACAACCACACTTTTCATTATTTACATGAATATCAAAATACATTACATAAGTTTCAAATACATATGAGAAAATAAAATCAATTACAAAATACCAAAATGACATCTGGCGTCCTACCAATGCTGCAGGTGAGGTGACATGCACACTATGCAGAAGCTGCAGGATGGACTTACTCAATTTGTGGTCTACGGCTCTCGATCAAGATCTTGGTACTCACAGCGTTGCAAAAGCGACGCGCTAAGCATAAAGCTTAGTGGTGCAAATAATAAAATAGAAAGAAATAATATGCAATATAAAAATCATAATTTCTTAGCCATTGTGTTCATAAGAACTGAATAATTACCAACTTAATGTTTAGTAGAGGGCTAATTACGTTTTATGACATTAACTTCTTCATGCATTCTGTTTATTTATTTTCTTCCTGATCTTGAGTTTCTTTGTATTCTATCGTAATCATTCCTGATATTTAATTTTCGTATTTTCTTTAACAATCAGTTCAGTTACAGTTATACTTTTCCATGCCCAAGTAACCTATCCTGGACGATCGGATCGATAACGGGTCGTTGGCACCGACACCGCGGTGCCTCGTCGTCATACCATGGGACGCAAAACGTCAACCACGTATGCAGTCAGTATGGCTAAAAAGCCATGATATCACATAATCGGGCATAAAAGCCATGAATACTGGCATAAAAGCCATGAATACGGGCATAAAGCCATGAATACAGGCATAAAGCCTTTCCTTTCGCAGTACTGCTAAAACAATACCCTATTGGCATGCCAAACTATCCAAACCAATCACATTAGGCCTACTAGGGCATTTTGCATTTTTAAGTTTCACAATTTTTGAATTTCAAGTTTTCATGTCACTATTCATTTCATTAGTCAACTAAAATGTTGACTTTTGCATAAACAATAGGTACATTGGTTTTAGTACTCCCAACATACCACATTTTGTATTCAAAACTTGTTGGTTTTGGTCACTTTCTCAAAGCTTAGGTCATTTTGGCAAAATTGCCAATTTTTGGTTTTGGTGTCACTATTCACCTCATTGGTCAACAAAAATGTTGACTTTTGGATAGAAAATAGGTGTATTGGTTTTAACACCTCAAACATACCACATTTTGTATTTCAAACTTGTTGGTATTGGTTGCCAATACCATTTTTAAGCTTAATGCTAATTGAGCAAAATTTTCAGATTTGGTGCTTCATCTTTATTGTTCCATTTGATATTTCTACAGTGGGAATTTGAGGAAATGGTAAACATGAAAGTTGTTCCTTATTCTGTCTAGTTGAATTTCTTTTTTTGAATCACTCCATTTGGAGTTTTGTAGCTCAAGTTATGGCCAAAATAAGTTTACTGTTCACGTGCACTATTCATGCTGCTATATTGGGTGCTGGCAGATTTTTGGTCCAACTTTGGTCAGTAATTTGACCAAGTTAAGTTCATAATTTGGTCTAGCTTTCTTCATATGAAATGTTCTACTATGTCTTAGGTTTCCATCGGTTCAAGAATCGGCTAAATCCGAGTTTTCTAGAGAGAGTTATAGCCATCCAAACATGGCTGCTCAAATCAAAATCTGCAGAGTTGCAGGTTTGAACAGTGGCTGCCACTGCCATTTGGGTTAGGTTCTGGCCATAATTTGGGGTAGGTTCCTTCATGAAAGTTGTTTGTCTATGTCTTAACTTGTTGCTGTAAAAATTTCAGGTCAATTGACCAAATTTACAGTGAGTTATGGCCAAATGAACAGTTACTGTTCATTTGGTCAATTCTGCAGAGGGTCGTGGTGTCCGGATTGGGGCCAAGTTTTGGTCCTCTTGCTTTGGTCTTTTGGACATGGTTTCTTCAGTAAAAATGTGCCATTATAAGCCTAGTTTCATGTCCAATTAGCCAAACACCAATTGGACTAACACAGCCCAAGTTATGGCAGTGCAAAGGGACTGAATTTTCAGTCCCTATGTCATCCTAGGGCAGATTTCACCTTCACTTTGCCATTCTATTTTTAAGTTCTAATTATGGTCAACATACCTAAAATGGTCACTAATTGACCATTAAAATGTGCTCTAACAATTTCCTAAGCCAATTTCAATTTTTCACTTCTCAAAACCCTAGTTTTCCCTTATGATTCACACATACACCTAATTAAGCACTTCCATTCACTATATATGTGTATATACACCTTAAGCATAATCTTTAATTCATTCTAAGTCTATTAAAACCATCAAAAACACTCCACCTTTGTTCCTTCCTTAGGGCAGCCAAAATCCATAGCATACATACCCTTAACTTTCATTCATTTGGTTCACAAATTCATACTTATTTTAAGTAATTAACATGGAATAATAGAGATATAAGTGGAATTAGGCACTAACCTTATTTGATAAAATTCCCAACTTGTTAAACCTTCACTTCTCCTCTTTTTTTTTGCTACTAAACACTTGATCAAGGTCTAAAATCAACTTTTAATGTTGGGAGCTAGGGTTTTTATGGTGAGAATTGTGGGAAATTTAAGCTTGGGAGAAGAAGAAAAATGAAGAAGAGAGAGTAGAGAGAGGTTCACGTATTGGAGGAAGAAGATGCAGAATTTTAGTTTAATTTAGGGTCTTTTGACTTTTATTCTTATGCTTGATTAAATATGATTGGTTGATAGGGTTTTAATTGCATCATCCTATGTCATAAATTTGATTTTTATTTCATTTTTGTTTTCTTTTCTTTTCTTCTTTCATTACTCATTTTCAATTTAATTTCTAGTAATGTTTATTCATATTTTATGTCATATTAATTATTTACTCAACTGGACAAGTCGGCCAAAAATCACCTCGGAAGGCGAAATGACCAAAATGCCCTCCGTTTGGCTTAACGGGTCAAAATTGTCTGTACCGATTGAAAAATTTTTCTATTTCTTGGCATTCTAATGCCATAGGAACCTCAATGACCCTTCTCTGGAGTCCCAAAAATTATTTTATAATTTTTCCCCCGGGTCTAGGGCTCCTCGTTGCGAGAACCGCAACTTCCCTCCGGTTACCCATCGCTTGGGCACCGGCTCGTTGAACTTGTTTGTATTTTATTTCTAAAATTTTTACTAAATTTTTCTTGTCAATATTTGAGTTAATTATGGTCCCTCACTTTGATTTGAATATTTTTCTGGCCATTCTAGCTGTCCGGACCGACACCGGTCACCGGAACAGTAGAATGTACGGAGTTGCTACGGGGAGGATGTTACAACAGGGAGCTCCAGTGCTGTTTGTGAAAAAGAAGGATGGGACTTTGAGGCTTTGCATTGATTACCGGCAGTTGAATAAAGTGACTGTGAAGAATAAATATCCGTTGCCTAGAATTGATGATCTGTTTGATCAGTTGAAGGGAGCAGGAGTATTTTCTATGATTGATCTCAGATCAGGGTATCATCAGTTGAGGGTGAAGGATGTAGATGTGCCCAAGACTGCATTCAGGACCCGATACGGGCATTATGAGTTTCTGGTGATGCCCTTTGGCCTAACAAATGCACCAGCAGCATTTATGGACCTTATGAACCGTATCTTCCATCCATACCTAGATCGGTTCGTAGTGGTCTTTATTGATGATATTTTGGTGTATTCCAAGACCAATGAAGAACATGATGAGCATTTGAGGATTGTTTTGCAAACCCTGAAGGAAAAGAAGCTGTATGCTAAGTTGTCCAAGTGTGACTTCTGGTTGAATGAGATTGCATTCCTTGGACACATAGTGTCAGCTGATGGGATTAGGGTGGATCCCAAGAAAATAGAAGCGATGATGGAATGGAAGCCTCCCAGAATACAACTGAGGTCGAAGCTTCTTGGGGCTACTGGTATTACGTAAGATTTGTGAAGGGATTTTCCCTAAATTTGCTCCAATGACCAAGTTGTTACACAAGAATGTCGATTTGACTGAATGACAAGTGTCAAACCGCTTTGAGAAGTTAAAGGCTATGTTGACAGAGGCACCGGTGTTAACACACAAGGTGTCAGGAAAGGACTTTGTGGTCTACAGTGATGCCTCACATAATGGGTTAGGGTGTGTATTGATGCAAGAGGGGAAAGTGATCGCCTATGCTTCCAGACAGCTAAGGCCACATGAACAGAACTACCCTACCCATGATCTAGAGCTTGCAGCAATTATCTTTGCACTGAAGATATGGAGGCATTACTTGTATGGTGAAAAGTGCTATATTTACACAGACCACAAGAGCCTGAAATACTTGCCAACCCAGAAGGAGCTCAACCTTAGACAGAGGCGATGGATTGAGTTCCTGAAGGATTATGACTGTGTAATTGACTACCATCCTGGGAAGGCAAATGTAGTTGCTGATGCTTTAAGCAGAAAATCCATGACAGCCTTGAGATCATTGAATGCCCGTCTATCTTTGGTTCGAGATGGAGCTATTTTGGCTGAGTTACAAGTGAGGCCAAACCTGCTACAGCAGATTTTAGATGGGCAAAAGGCAGATGAGAAGTTAATGGCTATTATGAGCAAGATCTCAGAGGGAAAAGCAACTGACTATGAGGTGAAAGCAGATGGGTGTCTGTACTACAAAGGAAGACTGTGTGTACCAGATGATGGGGAATTGAAGGCCAGTATTCTAAAAGAGGCACACACCAGTGTATATGCTATGCACCCAGGAAGTACAAAGATGTATCATGATTTGAAGCTTCAGTATTGGTGGCCTGGTATGAAGAAAGACATAGCTGACTATGTGACTAAATGCTTGACATGTCAGCAAGTCAAGGCAGAACATCAAGTTCCATCGGGTTTGCTACAGCCTATACGCATACCTGAATGGAAATGGGATCGGGTCACCATGGATTTTGTAAGTGGTCCGCTCTCACGGAAGAAACATGATGCAACATGGGTGATAGTTGATAGATTGACAAAGTCAAGACACTTTCTCGCGATTAGACCGACTACTCACTGGGAAGTTAGCAGAATTGTATATCAGTGAGATAGTTAGACTGCATGGAATTCCACTTTCCATCATATCTGATCGAGACCCAAGGTTTACATCGAGATTCTGGAAGAAGTTGCATGAATCCTTGGGTACACAACTCCATTTCAGCACAGCTTTCCATCCTCAGACGGATGGGCAATCTGAAAGAGTAATCCAGGTCCTTGAGGATATGCTGAGGAGTTGTGTCATTGAATTTGAGGGAAGTTGGGATAGATACCTCCCACTGGCAGAATTTGCATACAACAATAGCTACCATGCTAGCATTCAAATGGCCCCATATGAAGCACTGTATGGGAGAAAATGTAGAACTCCAGTGTGCTGGACTAAATTGGGCGAAGACAAACTGGTAGGGCTGCACTGTGAAACAGACTGAGGAGAAAGTGAAACTAATCAAAGCAAATCTGAAGGTTGCCTCAGACAGACAGAAATCTTATGCCAACCTGAAGAGGAAAGAAATAGAATATGTGGTTGGCGACAAAGTGTTCCTCAAGGTGTCACCATGGAAGAAAGTGTTGAGATTTGGAAGAAAAGGTAAGTTGAGCCCTAGGTTCATTGGCCCATATGAAGTCATTGAACGTGTGGGTCCAGTGGCCTATAGGCAAGCTTTACCACCAGAGCTGGACAAGATCCACAATGTGTTCCATGTATCCATGCTTAGAAGATACCGCTCAGACCCTTCACATGTCATCTCCAGAGAAGAAATTGAAATACAACCGGATTTGACATATGAAGAAGAACCTCTACGGATCCTGGCTCGGGAAGTAAAAGAGTTGAGAAACAAGCAGATTCCACTGGTGAAAGTGCTTTGGAGGCACCACAACATCGAGGAGGCAACTTGGGAAAGTGAAGAAACGATGAGGCAACAGTTCCCTCAACTGTTTGCATCAGGTAAATTTCGAGGATGAAATTTAAATTAGAGGGGAAGAGTTGTAACACCCTCCCGGTAACCACTCCGTACATTCTACTGTTCCGGTGACCGGTGTCGGTCCGGACAGCTAGAACGTCCGGAAAAATAATTAAACTTAAGTGAGGGACCATAATTAACTCAAATATTAATAAGAAACACTTAGTAAAAATTTTAGAAATAAAATACAACCAAGTAAAATGAGCAGGTGCCCAAGCAATGGGTAACCGGAGGGAAGTTGCGGTTCTCGCAATTAGGAGCCCTAGACCCGGGGGAAAAATTATAAAATAAATTTTGGGACTCCAGAGAAGGGTCATTGAGGTTCCTATGGCATTAGAATGCCAAGAAAATACCTAGAAAAATATTTCAATAGGTACAGCCAATTTTGACCCGTAAAGCCAAACGAAGGGCATTTTGGTCATTTCGCCTTCCGAGGTGATTTTTGGCCGACTTGTCCAGTTGATTAAATAATTAATATAACATAAAATATGAATAAACATTACTAGAAATCAAATTGAAAATGAGTAGTGGAGAAAAGGAAAGAAAATGAGGAAAAAGCCTAATTATGACATCATGGTGATGTCATTAAGAAAACTTGGACCAATCACAATTTAGCCATCATTTGACTAACTAAATAAAAGACTAAATGAAGACTAAATCCACCAAAATTTGCAGCAGCCACCCCTTTCCTCAAGCAGCCGAAATCCCTTCCCTCCTTCCTCCATTGATGTGCCATCAAAAGCTTAATTTCTCCTTTGTTTCCACCATAAAATCATAACCTAGCTTCACTAAAATTTGCCCTAACATCTTGCTAAAGCCTTTGGCAGCCAACAAGAGGAAGGAAATTGAAGTTTAGGGCTTGGAAAAATTCTGCCACTTGAGGTTAGTGCATATATACACTTAAAACTTTTAATTTCTATGTTAAGGACTTGAAACCAACAAGTATTTGTGAATGAAATGAACCAAACTCATGTGTATGTTCAATATAGAATTCGGCAACCCTATTGAAGGTATAGGAATAAGTGTTTTGTTGGTCTTAAAGTGGACTAAAAATGATGTTGAGGATATATATATATATATACATATATATATATTTATAGGTGATGAATTGGTATGCTAACTAAGGCACCTTGTAGAAATTATATTGTGAAGCTAGGGTTTTGGGGAGTAAAAATTAGCTTGGCTTATGAAATTGTTAAAGTACATCCTAATGGTCAATTAGTTACCATTTGAAGGAATTTGACCTTAATTGGGACTGGAATAAAGCATGGCAAAGGGAAGGTGTGTGTTGCCTAGAGGGTGCAGAATGGTGACTGAAAATTCAGTCCATTTACACAGCCATAACTTTGGCTGTGTAGGTCCAATTGGTGTTTGGCCAATTGGACATGAAACTAGGCTTATAATGGCACATTTTTGCTGAAGAAACCATGCCCAAAAGACCAAAGCAAGAGGACCAAAACTTGGCCCCAATCCGGATACCCTGCAACTGCCTCTGCAGAATTGACCAAATGAACAGTAACTATTCATTTGGCCATAACTCACTGTAGATTTGGTCAATTGACCTGAAATTTTTACAGCAACAAGTTAAGACATAGACAAACAACTTTTATGAAGGAACCTACCCCAAATTATGGCCAGAACCTAACCCAAGTGGCTATGGCAGTCACTGTTCATGCTACTGTAGATATGGTATTTTCTGCAGAATGCCAATCCGGCCAGCTTGGGTTTTTGGGCCATATCTGGAGCTACAAAACTCCAAATGGAGTGATTCAAAAAAAGAAATTCAACTAGACAAAATGAGGAACAACTTTCATGTTTTACATTTCTTCAAATTCCCACAGTAACAGTGCCCAATGGAACAGTGAAGTTGACTCACCAAAACTGAAAATTCTGCTAGTGTGGGTTTACACTTTGAAATGGTATTAACACTTAATGCCAACAAGTTTTAAACACTAAATGTGGTATATTGGGAGTGCCAAAGTCAATGTACATATTTGCTATCAAAAAGTCAACATTTTAGTTGACCATAGAGGTGAATAGTAACACCAAAACTTGAAATTCAAAAATTGAAGAATTTAAAAGTTTCAAATGCCCTAGTATACCTAACAAGATTGGTTTGGATAGTTTGGCATGCCAATAGGGTTCAGTTAGCAGTACTGCACATGGAAAAAATGCCATTTTGTGATTTCATGGCTTTTAGCCATTCTGACTTTGTATTGAGACTTGGCCTTGTGCCTGATATTATTTACAGCTTGTTAGCCGCATGCTGCACACCGGAGATGCATATGTGACCGATGGTGTGACGCCCGAGGTACTAGGTACCCAGTGCGCTTTACCCGTTATCGATCCGATGCGTCTAGTGTAGGTTACTTGGGCAACCAAATGAATGAAAGTGAACAAAGTTACCGAATTAATGTATATATAACCATACTAAACAAATGAATCATACACATTCACTATATATTCGTTTTCTTGCTATTTTCTTTTATTATATTATTGCACCACTAAGCATTATTGCTTAGCGCGTTGCTTTTGCCACGCGTAGGTACTGGAGATCCCGATCGTGAACCCAGTAGACTGCAGACTGGGTGAGTTCATCCTGTAGATCTGCACAGTGTCCGTGTCACCTCACTACCTGCAGTGCATTGGTAGGGCACTAGGTGTCATTTTGTCATTTTGATATTTTGTAGCAGATTTTTACTTTCTCATATGTATTTGAACTCATGTAATATATTTTGATGTTCATGTAAATAATGAAAGTTATGTCTATGAATGCACAAGTTGAGCATGTATTTATCGCTTGTATATGAGAAATGGATGTTTGAGAAATGAAAAGATTATTGAGAATTGAAATTGAGAAATATTGTTGAGATTTTGAATATTGGAGTTTGAGATGATGGAATACAAATATTGGAAGTGTTTTTAACAGGTTCCGAAGAACTGTTTTCTCCATTTTTAGCCAGGTACTCACGGATTTTCTCAGAAAATTTTCGGAACCTTAAATGAATAATACTTTTGATAAATGGCTTAAATAAATTGTATTTCATAAATTATATGCAAAAGCATGATATAAATAAATTGAGGAATATTAGAGTGTGCCAAGACACGTGTGGCATTACTTACTCTGCATATCATACTGCAAGGGTAAGGGGTGTCACATTTAGTGGTATCAGAGCCGCTTGTGTGTCCTCTTGGGCGATGGTGGGGCAAACCTCAGCGAGGACGCTGAGTCCCGAAAAGGGGGGGAGAAAGGTCCCTTAGGCAAATCCCACATCGGCAAAGCACGGAGATGGTCTTAGGCTCAAAAGTAATGATATATAAGATGGGGGAACTAATCACTAGAGGCGCCTTTTGGTGGAATGGCCTGGAGAGTTGGAAGAACTCCAGGGTTAAACGTGCTCGCTTGAGAGAAATCCTAGGATGGGTGATCTCCTGGGAAGTTCTCCATTCCACCTATGGGACAAAACCGTGAGGCTTATGGCCAAAGCGGACAATTCCTCTAGTGGTTTGAGCCCAATAGTTACAATTGGTATCAGAGTACGGTTTAGGCGTTTCTGGTCCTAGATTGAGTCCATACCATGCATTGCATTTGTAAGAGTCGAGGTGACACTAACGCAGATCTGTTTATCTTTCTTATTTTGAATAGGATATGGACCCTTCATCTCAGAGAGTCGTTGAGGAAAAAGTGGAGAGTCATGCTCCACCTGCAGAAGCTGATACTGGGGGCATGAGAGAATCGCCCGCCACTCAAGCGAGCTGCTCCACCTCCACAGCCATGTTCCAACAAATGGCCGACTTCTTCGCAAATGGCCGGGTAATGCCAAGACCACCACCACCACCACCACCACCCACAGTAAATCACACTGGAAAGGCTAAGGAAGTTTGGAGTCGTGGACTTCTATGGCAAGAGAGAAGATAACTCGCTGCGGTAGAATTGGTTGAGCAATGTGCAGAGTCCTAAAACAACTCCATCGCACTTGCAGCGTAACTTAGAAGTCTGTATCCTTGTTACAAGACGATGCCTATGAATGGTGGGACACTGTGTCCAGTGAAGTGCAGCCAGAAGCTGTAACTTGGGACTTCTTCCTCTCTGAATTCAAGAAGAAATATGTGGGTACTGTATACCTGGAAGAGAGAAGAAGAGAGTTTATTAACCTAAGGCAGAGACAACTGTCAGTGGCCGAATATGAGAAGGAGTTTGTTCGATTAAGCCGCTACGGAAGGGAGATAGTCCCTAATGAAGCTGAAAGATGTAAGAGATTTGAAGAGGGACTAAATGACAACATCAAGATCCAGCTCACTGCCTTGGGAATCACAGAATTTAGCAAGTTAGTGGAAGCTGCAATAAAGGTGGAAAAAGTAAGAATCAGTGAGCAGACCAGAAGGGATAGACAGCAGAAGAGGGGACCGGGTCAGTCTAGTTCAGCTCCTGCATTCGGGAAGAAGTTCAAGGGTCCTCCTGCACAGAGTTCGGGTCAACCACAGGGTCAGGGTCAGTTTCAGGGGCCCAGGCCACAGTTCACCCCTAGGAGAGGTCAGTCCACACCATCAGTGGGCAGCTCTCCAGGGATGGGGTTCAGGGGACCAGCCCCAACATCTTCTGCATGTCCGCATTGCCTGAAATGGCACAAGGGGGAATGTTGGAGAGTAACTGGTGCCTGCTTGAGGTGTGGGTCAACAGAGCATCAGTTAAGGAACTGTCCACGCAGAACTACTACAGCTGCTCCAACACAAGCAGACAGACCTGCTCCTGCACCACAGAGAGGTAGAAAATCTAGTAAATCTGAGGCTGTTGGACCATCACAGAGGCCTGCATCTGAGCCAGCAGAGAGGCCTGATAGTAGACCACCAGCAAGGGCTTATGCTATTAGAGCTCAGGAGGAGCAAGATGCCCCGGACGTCATCAGGGGTACGTTCTTCCTCTACACTACACCTGTGCATGCATTGGTGGATCCAGGATCCACTCATTCTTACATTTGCATCAATCTACCGGTAGAAAGGGGATCTTGGTAGGGAGAGTGACCAAGACATTCTGGTCACTAATCCATTGGGCCACAGTGTAGTGGTGAACAAGGTATACAAGGGTTGCCCGTTAACTATTCAGGGGTATGAATTCTTGGCAGTCCTGATTGAGTTGCCTTTCCATGAGTTTGACGTGATTTTGGGAATGGATTGGTTGTCACGTCATCAGGCAATTGTTGATTATAAATTGAAGAGAATTTCTCTAAAAACTTCAGAGGGTAATGAGATCACAGTTGTAGGGGAAAGGACAGATTTCTTGTCCAATGTCATCTCAGCCACAGTTGCAAGAAGAATGATGAGAAAAGGCTGTGAAGCCTACCTAGCACATGTGGTGGATACTAGGCAGGCTAAGCCAAACCTGAGTGACATACCCACAGTGAGAGACTTCCTGCAGGTATTTCTGAAGAGTTGCACAGTTTGCCACGAGAAAGGAAGTTGAATTTGCTATTGAGACAACTGCAGATCTGACACCCATTTCCATTGCTCCTTATAGGATGGCACCCACTGAATTGAGGGAGTTGAAAACTCAATTGCAAGAGTTGCTGGATAAGGGGTTCATACGCCCCAGTGTGTCACCACGGGAGCTCAAGGTCTTGTTTGTGAAAAAGAAGGATGGGACTTTGAGGCTTTGCATTGATTACTGCGATTGAATAAAGTGATCGTGAAGAATAAATATCCGTTGCCTAGAATTGATGATCTGTTTGATCAGTTGAAGGGAGCAGGAGTATTTTCTAAGATTGATCTCAGATCAGGGTATCATCAGTTGAGGGTGAAGGATGTAGATGTGCCCAAGACTGCATTCAGGACCCGATACGGGCATTATGAGTTTCTGGTGATGCCCTTTGGCCTAACAAATGCACCAGCAGCATTTATGGACCTTATGAACCGTATCTTCCATCCATACCTAGATCGGTTCGTAGTGGTCTTTATTGATGATATTTTGGTGTATTCCAAGACCAATGAAGAACATGATGAGCATTTGAGGATTGTTTTGCAAACCCTGAAGGAAAAGAAGCTGTATGCTAAGTTGTCCAAGTGTGACTTCTGGTTGAATGAGATTGCATTCCTTGGACACATAGTGTCAGCTGATGGGATTAGGGTGGATCCCAAGAAAATAGAAGCAGTGATGGAATGGAAGCCTCCCAGGAATACAACTGAGGTCAGAAGCTTCTTGGGGCTAGCTGGGTATTACAGAAGATTTGTGAAGGGATTTTCCCTAACAGCTGCTCCAATGACCAAGTTGTTACACAAGAATGTCAGATTTGACTGGAATGACAAGTGTCAAACCAGTTTTGAGAAGTTAAAGGCTATGTTGACAGAGGCACCAGTGTTAACACAGCCAGTGTCAGGAAAGGACTTTGTTGTCTACAGTGATGCCTCACATAATGGGTTAGGGTGTGTATTGATGCAAGAGGGGAAAGTGATCACCTATGCTTCCAGACAGCTAAGGCCACATGAACAGAACTACCCTACCCATGATCTAGAGCTTGCAGCAATTATCTTTGCACTGAAGATATGGAGGCATTACTTGTATGGTGAAAAGTGCTATATTTACACAGACCACAAGAGCCTGAAATACTTGCCAACCCAGAAGGAGCTCAACCTTAGACAGAGGCGATGGATTGAGTTCCTGAAGGATTATGACTGTGTAATTGACTACCATCCTGGGAAGGCAAATGTAGTTGCTGATGCTTTAAGCAGAAAATCCATGACAGCCTTGAGATCATTGAATGCCCGTCTATCTTTGGTTCGAGATGGAGCTATTTTGGCTGAGTTACAAGTGAGGCCAAACCTGCTACAGATTTTAGATGGGCAAAAGCGGATGAGAAGTTAATGGCTATTATGAGCAAGATCTCGGAGGAAAAAGCAGCGACTATGAGGTGAAAGCGGATGGGTGTCTCAGACTACAAAGGAAGACTGTGTACCGGATGATGGGGAATTGAAGGCGATATTCTAAAAGAGGCACACACGGTGTATATGCTATGCACCTGGGAAGTACAAAGATGTATCATGATTTGAAGCTTGATATTGGTGGCACAGTATGAAGAAAGACATAGTGACTATGTGACTAAATGCTTGACATGTCGGCAAGTCAAGCGAGAACATCAAGTTCCATCGGGTTTGCTCTGACCTATACGCATACACGAATGGAAATGGGATCGGGTCACCATGGATTTTGTAAGTGGTCCGCCTCTCACCGGAAGAAACATGATGCGGCATGGGTGATAGTTGATAGATTGACAAAGTCGGCACACTTTCTCGCGATTAGGGTGACTACTCACCGGGAAGTTAGCGTAGTGTATATCGGTGAGATAGTTAGGCGCATGGAATTCCACTTTCCATCATATCTGATCGAGACCCAAGGTTTACATCGAGATTCTGGAAGAAGTTGCATGAATCCTTGGGTACACAACTCCATTTCAGCACAGCTTTCCATCCTCAGACGGATGGGCAATCTGAAAGAGTAATCCAGGTCCTTGAGGATATGCTGAGGAGTTGTGTCATTGAATTTGAGGGAAGTTGGGATAGATACCTCCCACTGGCAGAATTTGCATACAACAATAGCTACCATGCTAGCATTCAAATGGCCCCATATGAAGCACTGTATGGGAGAAAATGTAGAACTCAGTGTCTTTGGACTAAATTGGCGAACAAGCGGTAGGGCGGACACGGTGAAACAGACTGAGGAGAAAGTGAAACTAATCAAAGCAAATCTGAAGGTTGCCTCAGACAGACAGAAATCTTATGCCGACCTGAAGAGGAAAGAAATAGAATATGTGGTTAGCGACAAAGTGTTCCTCAAGGTGTCACCATGGAAGAAAGTGTTGAGATTTGGAAGAAAAGGTAAGTTGAGCCCTAGGTTCATTGGCCCATATGAAGTCATTGAACGTGTGGGTCCAGTGGCCTATAGGCTAGCTTTACCACCAGAGCTGGACAAGATCCACAATGTGTTCCATGTATCCATGCTCAGAAGATATCGCTCAGACCCTTCACATGTCATCTCCAGAGAAGAAATTGAAATACAACCGGATTTGACATATGAAGAAGAACCTCTACGGATCCTGGCTCGGGAAGTAAAAGAGTTGAGAAACAAGCAGATTCCACTGGTGAAAGTGCTTTGGAGGCACCACAACATCGAGGAGGCAACTTGGGAAAGTGAAGAAACGATGAGGCAACGATTCCCTCAGCTGTTTGCATCGGAGTAAATTTCGAGGATGAAATTTAAATTAGAGGAAGAGTTGTAACACCCTCCGGTAACCACTCCGTACATTCTCTTATTCGGTGACCGGTGTCGGTCCGGACAGCTAGAACGTCCGAAAAAATAATTAAACTTAAGTGAGGGACCATAATTAACTCAAATATTAATAAGAAACACTTAGTAAAAATTTTAGAAATAAAATACAACCAAGTAAAACGAGCCGGTGCCCAAGCAATGGGTAACCGGAGGGAAGTTGCGGTTCTCGCAATTAGGAGCCCTAGACCCGGGGGAAAAATTATAAAATAATTTTTGGGACTCCAGAGAAGGGTCATTGAGGTTCCTATGGCATTAGAATGCCAAGAAAATACCTAGAAAAATATTTCAATCGGTACAGCCAATTTTGACCCGTAAAGCCAAACGAAGGGCATTTTGGTCATTTCGCCTTCCGAGGTGATTTTTGGCCGACTTGTCCAGTTGATTAAATAATTAATATAACATAAAATATGAATAAACATTACTAGAAATCAAATTGAAAATGAGTAGTGGAGAAAAGGAAAGAAAATGAGGAAAAAGCCTAATTATGACATCATAGTGATGTCATTAAGAAAACTTGGACCAATCACAATTTAGCCATCATTTGACTAACTAAATAAAAGACTAAATGAAGACTAAATCCACCAAAATTTGCAGCAGCCACCCCTTTCCTCAAGCAGCCGAAATCCCTTCCCTCCTTCCTCCATTGATGTGCCATCAAAAGCTTAATTTCTCCTTTGTTTCCACCATAAAATCATAACCTAGCTTCACTAAAATTTGCCCTAACATCTTGCTAAAGCCTTTGGCAGCCAACAAGAGGAAGGAAATTGAAGTTTAGGGCTTGGAAAAATTCTGCCACTTGAGGTTAGTGCATATATACACTTAAAACTTTTAATTTCTATGTTAAGGACTTGAAACCAACAAGTATTTGTGAATGAAATGAACCAAACTCATGTGTATGTTCAATATAGAATTCGGCAACCCTATTGAAGGTATAGGAATAAGTGTTTTGTTGGTCTTAAAGTGGACTAAAAATGATGTTGAGGATATATATATATATATACATATATATATATTTATAGGTGATGAATTGGTATGCTAACTAAGGCACCTTGTAGAAATTATATTGTGAAGCTAGGGTTTTGGGGAGTAAAAATTAGCTTGGCTTATGAAATTGTTAAAGTACATCCTAATGGTCATTTAGTTACCATTTGAAGGAATTTGACCTTAATTGGGACTGGAATAAAGCATGGCAAAGGGAAGGTGTGTGTTGCCTAGAGGGTGCAGAATGGTGACTGAAAATTCAGTCCATTTACACAGCCATAACTTTGGCTGTGTAGGTCCAATTGGTGTTTGGCCAATTGGACATGAAACTAGGCTTATAATGGCACATTTTTGCTGAAGAAACCATGCCCAAAAGACCAAAGCAAGAGGACCAAAACTTGGCCCCAATCCGGATACCCTGCAACTGCCTCTGCAGGATTGACCAAATGAACAGTAACTGTTCATTTGGCCATAACTCACTGTAGATTTGGTCAATTGACCTGAAATTTTTACAGCAACAAGTTAAGACATAGAAAAACAACTTTTATGAAGGAACCTACCCCAAATTATGGCCAGAACCTAACCCAAGTGGCTATGGCAGTCACTGTTCATGCTACTGTAGATATGGTATTTTCTGCAGAATGCCAATCCGGCCAGCTTGGGTTTTTGGGCCATATCTGGAGCTACAAAACTCCAAATGGAGTGATTCAAAAAAAGAAATTCAACTAGACAAAATGAGGAACAACTTTCATGTTTTACATTTCTTCAAATTCCCACAGTAACAGTGCCCAATGGAACAGTGAAGTTGACTCACCAAAACTGAAAATTCTGCTAGTGTGGGTTTACACTTTGAAATGGTATTAACACTTAATGCCAACAAGTTTTAAACACTAAATGTGGTATATTGGGAGTGCCAAAGTCAATGTACATATTTGCTATCAAAAAGTCAACATTTTAGTTGACCATAGAGGTGAATAGTAACACCAAAACTTGAAATTCAAAGATTGAAGAATTTAAAAGTTTCAAATGCCCTAGTATACCTAACAAGATTGGTTTGGATAGTTTGGCATGCCAATAGGGTTCAGTTAGCAATACTGCACATGGAAAAAATGCCATTTTGTGATTTCATGGCTTTTAGCCATTCTGACTTTGTATTGAGACTTGGCCTTGTGCCTGATATTATTCTGACTTGTTAGTCATTACATTTGCCGGAGATGCATATGTGACCGATGGTGTGGCCCGAGTACTAGGTACCCGATGCGGTTACCCGTTATCGATCCGATCGTCTAGTGTAGGTTACTTGGGCAACCAAATGAATGAAAGTGAACAAAGTTACTGAATTAATGTATATATAACCATACTAAACAAATGAATCATACACATTCACTATATATTCGTTTTCTTGCTATTTTCTTTTATTATATTATTGCACCACTAAGCATTATTGCTTTTCGCGGTGCTTTTGCCACGCAGCGTAGTACTGGAGATCCCGATCGTGAGCCCAGTGAGACCGCATGGTAGGTGAGTTCATCCTGTAGATCCGCACGTTGTCCGTGTCACCTCACTACTGCGATTGCATTGGTAGGGCACTAGGTGTCATTTTGTCATTTTGATATTTTGTAGCAGATTTTTACTTTCTCATATGTATTTGAACTCATGTAATATATTTTGATGTTCATGTAAATAATGAAAGTTATGTTTATGAATGCACAAGTTGAGCATGTATTTATCGCTTGTATATGAGAAATGGATGTTTGAGAAATGAAAAGATTATTGAGAATTGAAATTGAGAAATATTGTTGAGATTTTGAATATTGGAGTTTGAGATGATGGAATACAAATATTGGAAGTGTTTTTAACAGGTTCCGAAGAACTGTTTTCTCCATTTTTAGCCGGTACTCCGCCGGATTTTCTGTAAAATTTTCGGAACCTTAAATGAATAATACTTTTGATAAATGGCTTAAATAAATTGTATTTCATAAATTATATGCAAAAGCATGATATAAATAAATTGAGGAATATTAGAGTGTGCCAGTACACCGTGTGGCATTACTTACTCGGGTATACTGTACACGGGTAAGGGGTGTCACAGTCCAAGAGATATGTTTTAGAGCTGGTGAGGCATTTTCAGGTTTGTTTATATTTCAAGAAATTTCTCCTAACTTCACAAGTTCGATGTGATAAATTAATAGTTATGAAGGGGTTTAACTAGTCTAGTTCCACTAAAGAGATTAAGTTTTTCACAGACAACATGTTAAAATCCCTTTTTGCCTATTAAGATACGTTTATTCCTCTATCCTATGGAGTCCAATTATTAGCTTACTAGAAATTGGTTATAGTTCTAAGTTTCACAATTCAAAGTTCAAAAATTTCAAAAATTTTTCAATATTTTTCTAGAATTTTGATACACAAGAATAATATAGCTGAAATTAAGCAATGTAATGATATGCAAGACATGAAATGCACTAGTACCCCAAAAAAAAAAAAAAAAAAACTCAAATTGGACATTGTCCTCAATGTCAACATAATATGAAAAATTAGAGAAAACTATATAAAAGTAATAAGAAAGCATCTTATGTGGAAAGGTTGGGCAAAAAGCAAATAAAAGAGACCTATGATTGCAGTTTAGGACTAATGTATGTAAGATTTTACAATAAAGAACCCATCCTATAGTCCTAGCTCTAAGAGGTCTATGATGGTGATGATGGTGACGATCTCTCCTCTTCATCGAGCCTCTCTATTAGCATGTCCAACTTATTATTGGCTTCTTGGAGGCTGTACTCGATTGCTCGCATCCTATTGTTGATGGTGGTCTCCATACGCTGTAGGTAAGCAAGGACCGGGTCTATGGGTGGTGGTGTGTATGGAGGCACACGAGTGGGGGACTCATGAAACAATGGCTCTTGGGCTTCCGCTTGTGGCTGCGAGGTCTCGCTAGGTCCTTCTTGTGCTTCATCTCTCCGAGGGATGGCATTCTTTTCGGCATTAAGCAGGTAGCAGGTGTTGTCGACCTTCTTACATATCCTTACAGATATGCAGATGGTTTGATAAGGAGAATAGTAGGGGTCCTGGAAGTGGATGCCCTAAGCATGATAAATGCTCAATTTGATCAGCTCATAAAGAAGCTTAATAAAATGCAAGCCAATGCTATAGGGATGAATAGTTAACATGAGGACAGTTATGGACAAGGATACATGAGTTCAGAATATAATAGCTTCAATGAATCTCCCACAGAATAGATGAACTATGTGAATAATAGAGGAAACTTCAACCAGAGGCAGCCCAACAATCCATATTCAAAAACTTACAACCCTAGATGGAGGAGCCGCCCAAATTTCTCATGGTCCAATCAACAGAAGCCAATAAACAAACAACAGGGGTACAAACCACCAGCACCCCCTGGATTTTAGAATAAAGGCCAAAACTTTGCACAACCATCGCTGCCTCCTCAACTTCAGCAACCTGAACCAAAGATGACCATAGAATCCATGATGGAAGGTTTCCTAGCAGCGCAACAACAACAGAATGAATTGATTAAATAGCTGACTTTCAGAATGGACTAACTTGCTACCCATAGCAAGATGCTAGAGAATCAAATTGCTCAGCAAGCAAGTTCTTTAAGTAAGGCTGCTGGTAAACTGCCTAGTCAACCGGAGATGAACCCAAGGGAGCATTGTAAGGTAACATTGAGGAGTGGGAGAACTCTAGTACAACTAGAGGAAGAACCGACAGAGGAAACCTCAGAAAAATATAAAAATTAAGCAGAGAAAAAGGATGAAAAAGCCAAGAAATATCAGGAAGAGGAAGCAGGGAAGAAAAAGAAGTTACCAGAGCCATACCAGCCTCCCCTACCTTTTCCTCAGAGATTTCAGAAAGCCAAATTAGACAAGCAATTTCGGAAGTTTTTAGAAGTTTTATAAAAACTTTATATCAACATTCCCTTCACTGAAGCACTCTCTCAGATGTCATCCTATGCCAAATTTCTTAAGGAAATTCTGTCAAAGAAAAGAAAATTGGAAGACTATGAGATAGTTGCTCTAACAGAAGAATGCAGTGCCATACTGCAAAACAAACTACCTCCAAAGTTGAAAGATCCAGGAAGCTTCTCCATACCCTGCCTCATTGGCAACAAGAAAATAGACAAGGCCCTCTGTGATCTTCGGGCAAGTGTGAGTTTAATACCTTTATCAATATGCAAAAAGATGGAGATTGGAGAATTAAAGCCCACGATAATTTCACTGCAATTGGCTGATCGATCTGTTAAATATCCTGTGGGCATACTTGAGAACATCCCTATCAAAGTGGGCAAATTTTTCATTCCAGTAGACTTTGTTGTCCTTGAGATGGAAAAAGATGTTCATATCCCTATCATCTTGGGAAGACCATTCTTGGCAACCTTCGGAGCAATCATAGACGTAAAAAATGGGCTACAAACCCTCAAAACAGGAGAAAAAGAAGTGGAATTCAACTTGTTCGACATAATGAAACACAAATTCGAACCTGGCGAATGCTTTAAGGTTGACATAATTGACAAATAAGTTAAAGAGGAATTTCATATGATACATCATAAAGATCCTCTTGAAGCATGCATTATGCACAGCCACACAACGAATAATGAAAAACAGAAATAGCAGCCTGTGCACAGTAGTTAGCAGCTCATCCACCCCTACCCTTAGCTCAAGCTTCTGAGATGGAGAAGTTGAAGGAGGAACAAACCAAAAGCAAACCAGAGAGCACCACTGAACAAGTAGAGCTTAAACCTCTCCCCTCCTCACTAAGGTACGCATTTCTGGACTCAAAATCTAAATATCCTGTTATAATCAATGCTAGCCTGTCTAAGATAGAAGAGAAAAAATTGCTAAGAGAACTTAGGACCCATAACAAGGCCATAGGGTATAAAATATAAGACCTAAAAGGGATTAACCCATCGATTTGCATGCATAGGATACCTATGGAAGAAAACAGTAAACCCACTAATGAGCACTAAAGAAGACTTAACCCAAACATGAAAGAAGTAGTTAAGAAAGAAATTTTGAAACTATTAGATGCAGGTATTATATACCCAATTTCTAATAGTAAATGGGTTAGTCCAGGACATGTAGTTCCTAAGAAGGGTGGGATAACTGTTATCCAAAATGCAAATAATGAACTGATCCCTACTAGGATAATCACTGGTTGGCAAATGTGCATAAATTATAGAAAATTGAATAGTGCCACCAGAAAAGACCATTTTCCTCTCCCTTTCATTGACCAAATGTTAGAGAGGTTAGCTAAACACTCTTACTTCTGTTATCTAGATGGGTACTCGGGATTCTCTCAAATTCCCATTCACCCAGATGACCAAGAAAAGACCACATTCACATGTTCTTATGGAACATTTGCATATAGAAGGATGCCTTTTGGTTTTTGTAATGCCCCTACTACATTTCAAAGATGCATGATGGCTATTATTTCTGATTATATTGAAAATATCGTGGAAGTTTTTATGGATGATTTTTTTGTCTATGAAACTAGTTTTGATGATTGCCTAGCTAATTTATCTAAGGTGTTACAAAGATGTGAAGAATCAAACCTGGTTGTAAATTGGGAAAAATGCCACTTCATGGTAAGGGAAGGTATAGTTCTGGGACATTTGATATCAGAAAGATGAATTGAGGTTGATAAGGCAAAAATTGAGATCATTGAAAACATGCCACCACTAACATCAGTTAAGGGAGTGCGAAGCTTTTTGGGACATGCAGGGTTCTATAGAAGATTCATTAAAGATTTTTCCAAAATAGCTAAGCCACTTACTAACCTGTTAAGTCAAGATGTTCCCTTTGATTTTGATGAAAATTGCCTTGTCTCTTTTAACAGGATCAAAGAAGCCTTGATCTTAGCACCAATAATACAGCTACCAGATTGGGAGTTACCATTCGAGGTGATGTGCGATACGAGTGAATTTGCAGTTGGAGCGATGCTCGGGCAAAGAAAAGATAAAAGCTCCATGCCATCTATTATGCTAGCAAGACACTCGATGATGCGCAAATCAATTATGCCACCACAGAGAAGGAATTCCTAGCAGTGGTGTTTGCAATGGACAAATTCAGATCCTACATAATTGGGTCAAAAGTCATTGTATTCATAGTTCATGCTGCCATCTGGTACCTTTTGAACAAGAAAGAGGCGAAACCAAGGCTGATTCGATGGATTTTACTCCTGCAAGAATTTGACTTTGAAATCAAGGACAAAAAGGGATCCGAAAATATAGTGGTTGACTATCTTTCCAGGCTGAAATTGGAGTATACAAGGGACTTCGAGGATTTGCTAATTGATAATTCATTTCCTGATGAGCAATTACTAGCATTCTCCCAAGCTTCATGGTATGCTGACTTTGTTAATTTTCTTGTATGCAGGGTATTGCCTCCAAACATGACATATCAGCAAAAGAAGAAATTTCTGCATGATGTGCAGTTCTACACATGGGAGGAACCTCTGCTGTATAAGAGATGTAATGATGGGCTGATAAGAAGATGCATACCGAAAGAGGAAATAGAGAGCATTCTGCAAGCAGGGTTTTACTGGTCACATATGTTTAAGGATGTGAGATCCTTTGTGCTAGCTTGTGATCAATGTCAAAGAACAGGTAACACTTCAGGAAGGAATGAAATGTAACACCCCGAACCTCCAAGTTATGAATAGTACCATTTTTTGTCTATGACTAGTACTATTCTAAGACTCCTTAAGGACCAAAAATAAATGAAAAATTAATTGAGATAGACAGAATAAAAATTCAAGTGAACAAAAAATCTAAGGACTCATCGGGTATTATAAAAAGAAGGATTATGACCCGATGAGGGGCATTTTGGTCAATTCACCTCAAGAGTTGACTTTTGACCAAAATGTTAATTAAATTAAATGAAATTAATGAATTGAATTATAGGATAAAAATTGAAGAAAAATTCAAGTAAAAATATGTAAGGAAAAATTTAAGAAATGAAAACTTAAACTTTCATTTCCATTATGACAAAATTTAAATGAAGGACTTATAGGCTTTTGATAATTAAATTTAATTATTTAATTAAAAGGAAAAATTATGTGTAAATGTAAAAAAAAAAGAAATAAAAATTTAAGTTTAATTATCCTTATGATACAATTAAAATTTATAATTTTAATAAACTAATTTTGGGGATATATATATATATATATATATAATAAGACAAATGTCTTCTTTATTTTTTTTTTCATAAGGTGCCACCACCCTTTCCTCTCTCTTCCTCTCTCTCTCTTTTTCTCTTCTTCTTCCACTTCTTCCCCTCATTGATTTCCCCTCCCAAGTTTTAATTTTCTTAAATTCCCTTCATAAATTCCATAGCCCACTAAAAGAAAACATCAAAGAGATCTTTGATTAAGAGATTAAAAGCTAGGAAAACAAGAATTGGAAGAAAAGTGAAGTTGGAAAGAAATCAACAAGAGGTAAGTTTCTTTTCATGTTAGATTAGTTATATAAGCTTTGAATTAAGTTTGATTATGGAAAAATTTCATAAAGAAGCATGAGAAACATACATTGAACCTAAACTAGGGTTTTGTCTAATTTAGAAAAAATTAGGATTTGATGTATTTTAATGAAATTGATGATGAAATCAAGCTTAGCTGAAGTAGTGTGCATGCTTAAATTATGGTCATTTTAGGTTCCTTTAGTTTGAATTGACATTGGATTGATGAATGGAAGTAATGAAATAGTAGGATTAGGAAAAATTGCAAACTTTGGTATTTGAAAATTTTGGGTTTTGTGCTATGAGTGCTATGGATGTGTCAATGCTAAATTATAGTCATTTTGGGTGAATTAAATGTGAATTGAGGTTGGTTAGTGGGAGTAATATAAGAAATGAAAATTTAAACCTGGGGCAAAATTTTGCACACTGAGTTCAGTGTGTTTGACAGTCCATAAATTGAGCTACACAACTCCAATTGGTGTGAAACTAATTCAAAATGAAACTTAAGACATAGGGCTAGAATTTTCATGAAGAGACCCAACCCAGAAATTGCCTAAAACTTAGCTTGAGCTTGGAGACAAAATTCTGGAACCTGCAGAATTAGACACGTGAATAGTAAACTTTGCATGGCTATAACTCTTTCTAGAAAACTCTGATTTAGGTGATTCTTGAATCAATGGAAACTTAAAACATAGTAGAACATTTCATATGAAGAACTTAAGGCCAAATTATGGACTTAACCCAATCAAATTGCTAAGCAAATTTGAGTCATCAAATCTACAGAAAATCTGGAAATCTGCAAATTGACCATATAAATAGTAAAGTTTGCAAGGCCATAACTCTCTCTAGAAAACTTCAATTTAGATGATTCTTGAACCGATAGAAACTTAAAACGTAGTAGAACATTTTGTTGGAAGAACTTGAAGACTAATTATGAACTTAACCTAACCAAATTGCTGAGCAAAGTTGAGCAAATAAATCTAGTAGTACATGAACAGTAACATAAACAGTAAATTTTAAATAGTTATAACTCTCTCTAGAAAGCTCTGATTTAGGTAATTCTTGAACTGATGAAAACTCAAAACATAGTAGAATATTTCATATGAAGAACTTATAGCCAAATTATGAACGTAACCTGATCAAATTGTTAGCCAAATTTAAGTCACTAAAGCTTCTATAATCATCCCCACGTGAACAGAAAAATTCATTTGACTGTAACTTTGGCTACACAACTCCAAATGAGGTGATTCAAAAAGGAAAATAAAGATGAAACCTAGAGGGACAATTTTCATGAAGAACACCTTACTAAATTATGATTGAAACTAGGTAAAAATTGGGTTCAATATACCAAGATTCCAGAAAACCAAAACTTTATAAAATTTGCAAAGCTAACTTGGGATACATTAAACATTCATGCAATAAGTTCTTGGCAGCAATTGAGATTAGTATTGAGGTATTCTATTTGTGTATTTTCAGTAGGAAAAGAAGTTGGAACGGACAAGGAGAAGTAGGCAACAAGGAAGGAGAATTATTGAAGGTTTGTGCACAACTAACCTTTTCTTCGTTTTTAAACTTGTAAATTATTTAGAATGTGTTTATTTGAATAGGTTTGATTTGAACAAGTTCACTTTGACTGAAATATAGTTTTTCTCTTGTATTTAAGAAATTTGGGTGTTGCACCTTTATATGGATATTATGATGAATTTAAATGTGTTTATTAGTTTATAAATGTGATTATTGAGTGGGAAATTTTTGGAAACTGTTTTGAAACCACAGTTATCATGACAGTCCATTTCAGAACTCCTCAGTAGTAACGGCTACTTAGGGTTGATAATTGACATTGATTATGTCTCTCATTAATAACGATTAATGGGGTAAGACTACATGAGTACTCATTAGCTAGCTAGCCCTTCCCTCATTAATAATAGTTAGTGAGGTTGAGATTGCTTTGTCGTGGTGTACAACACGGCACTAATCGTGAAATTTTGTGTCATGGCCTAAACTGTGTGTTGATGTTGGCAACACTAATGCTTTGTAAATTGTGATTTATGAAGTGTAATTTCTCATTTGAAATATTATTTCAATAAATGGCTCTTATGGACTTAGAACTATTGTGAAGTTTTTATGCTTAAGAAAAATGTGATTTATTATGCTTTGACAAATTGTGTTTTACCTTAAGTTTTAAAGTTATTAGTTGTGCACCACTGAGTGATATACTCAGCGATAGCTTCTTTATGCTGTCGCAGGTAAGGAAAAGGAGAAAGATGCCGAGTGAGAGACTTGGAAGCAGCATTTTTGTATTGATTGCGGGTATTTACATTAGGTATACCCCTTATAATTCGTTTGGATGTATTTTGTACCTATATGTATGGATGTATGGACATTGAGTAGTTTGTATTAAAAAGCACTGCATTACTAAAGTATTTTGAGTTTATAACTTTTTGTATTTTATTTTGAGACTTATGGAAATGTAACCTTTACAATATTTAGTCTATCATTATTTCTAATGAATATTTACATTGAATTTTAACTATTCCCATGCAATTTTTCCCAAAAGAATTGATAAGATAAAAAGCTATGATTTGTGTAAAATCCCTTGTAGCATAACTAATGGGTTATCGGTAGGTGTAGTTTGGTAATTCATTAGGTATGCTATGGGAACATGTTGTGCCTTACAAGGGATAAGGTGTGACATGTTTTAGTGGTATTAGAGTTTTGGTTTTTATATAAGTTTTGAAATTGCATGTTTGAAAAATTTTGATAAGTACAACTGCTCAATTGTCATTAATTGATACATATAGTGCATTACATCATAAATATGGACTAATGAAGGGAAATCTCCTTATGTTGGTTGTCCAGGGAGTAGAATTCTTTGTGAGTCAGTATGGAAGAGGGGGATCACACAGTAGAGCAATCAGTAGTAGCTGAGGTATAGGGGGAGGCCCCAGCTCCTCAGAATGCTAGTGGATCGGCTACACCCATCCCACCTATATAGTTTTTTGCTCAGTTGGCTCAACAGATGGCTACACTATTTTAGTAAATGGCTGGCAATATGCCAGTCCAAGCTCCTGTGCAAGCACCTCCAGTGCAACCACCATCCCCAGCCAGACAATATGACAAGTTAATGAAGTATGGGGCAACAGAGTTCAAGGGTACAGTGGACCCATTGGAAGCTAAGTAATGGTTAGAACAGATGGAGAGGGTATTCAAGAAACTGCACTGCATCGATGATTTGAAGTTCAAATACTCGGTCTCTCTATTGCATGGAGATGCATATGAGTGGTGGAAGACCATTCCTCACAGTTTGGTTGAGCCCGCTGTGTTGACATGGAATGAATTTCTCAGAGAATTTAGACAGAAGTATGTTCTCGACACATATGTAGATATGAAGCTACAGGAGTTTCTCAGTTTGAAGCAAGGGAACAAGACTATAGCCGAGTATGAGAGAGACTTTTCCCTCCTCAGCCACTATGCTGGAAGCCTACTCATTACTAGTAGAGACAGATGCAAATGGTTTAAGGCCAGGTTGAGGCTTAGTTTACGAATGTAAGTGGTTGGGTTCTGACATGAGAACATCTCAAAGCTAATATCCCAAGCCCTGGAATTAGAAGGGATTGAGTTAGAAGGGGCTGTTAGAAAGGGAATAAAAGAAAAAGACAAGAGTGAGAAGACTTCTGGTCAAGCTTCTGGCAGCAGTTCGGGTAAAAAGAAGAGCTTTGGGGGACCAAGTAACTGAGGATCTAGTAGGGAAAGATTCTTAGGGCAGAGGCCACCTAGATCCGGACAGCAGACATTTAGGGTTCCTTTCCTATCCATACCTGTGAAACCTGTGGCAGGACTCATGGAGGAGTATGTTATAAGGCCATAGGAGCCTGTTACAACTGTGGTGGAAGTGGGCATTTTGTTAGAGATTGTACTAGTGCCCACAGATCTGGGCCGCCTACTACCACTGAGGGATCTGTTCAAGGTTCTGCTTTTAGAGGACAACAGACAGCTAGTAGAGGCAGAGGTAGGGGTAGAGATAACACTTCTGGTAGCCAGGGCACAGTGAGCCAATCAGAGCAGAGTGGTGCACCAGCTAGGGTGTACACCATGCGCCAGAGGGATGAAGCTAAGACATCAAATATTATGGCTGGAAATATTATGGCTGGAAATATTATGGCTGGTACTTTCTCCATCTTTGGTAGAGATGTATATGTGTTGTTTGACCCTGGTTCTACACATTCTTATGCTAGTACTAGTATTGCATGCTCTATTGCTATTCCTTATATGAAATTGGATTATGATGTGCTAGTGACTAGTCCTTTAGGACAAGAGGTTAGGTTGAACAAATTGTACGAAGGTTGTCCTTTAGTGATCCAAGGACATACATTCCTGTCAGAATTAATTGAAATGCCCTTCCGAGATTATGATATCATTTTGGGCATGGATTGGTTAGCCATGCATCATGCCATAATCGACTGTAGGCTGAAGACAATCACTTTTGGTCTTCTCGAGTATGCAGACATAGTGATACACAGGGAAATGCAGTTATTGCCATCCAACATCATTTCAGCTACACTTGCTAGAAAGATGATTAGAAAGGGATGTGAAGCTTATCTAGCTCATGTGATAGACACCCAGGTGGGGAGTCCAGATCTTAAGGATATTCCTACAGTATGGGATTTTTTGGATGTCTTTCCAGAAGAGTTACTGGGATTGCCTCCAAAAAGAGAGGTACAGTTTGAAATTGAGACTATGCCTGGTGTGGAGCCAATCTCCATCACTCCTTATAGGATGGCACCTGTTGAGTTGAAAGAGTTGAAGGTGCAATTGCAGAAATTGCTAGATAAGGGTTTCATCTGCCCTAGCATGTCACCTTAGGGAGTACCAATATTATTTGTGAAGAAGAAGGATGGTACTCTCCGTCTATGCATAGACTACAGACAGTTGAATAAGGTGACCATAAAGAATATATATCCTCTGCCACGAATTGATGATCTATTTGATTAGTTGAAGGATGCAACTGTATTCTCCAAGATTGAATTGAGATGAGGTTACTATCAGTTGAGGGTGCAGGAGCAGAATATTCCTAAAACTGCCTTTACAACTTGGTATGGCCATTATGAGTTCTTGGTGATGCCATTCGGGTTGACTAATGCTCCAACTGCTTTTATGGGCTTGATGAACACTATCTTCAGGCCATATTTGGATCAGTTTGTAGTAGTGTTCATTGATGATATTTTGGTGTACTCAAAGAATGCAGAGGAACATGATAAGTACTTGAGGATAGTGTTACAGACTTTAAGGGAGAAATAGTTGTATGCCAAACTGTTGAAATGTGAGTTTTGGCTGAAGGAGATTACATTTTTGGGGCATATTGTATCTTCAGAGGGTATCCAGGTAGATCCTAGCAAAGTAGAAGTCATTCTTAATTAGAAGCCACCCAAAAATGTCACGGAAGTTCAGAGTTTCCTTGGTTTAGCCGGGTATTATAAAAGGTTTGTGAAGGGATTCTCCATGCTAGCATCTCCACTGACTAAGCTACTTAGGAAGGATGTGAAATTTCAGTGGACCGATCGGTGCCAGGAAAGTTTTGATGAGTTGAAGTGGCATTTAACTGAAGCTCCAGTCTTAACCTTGCCCACTTTAGGTAAAGAGTACACCATATACAGTGATGCTTCTCATAACGGATTAGGTTGTGTGTTGATACAAGATAGAAACATCATTGCCTATGCTTCACGCCAGCTTAAACTGCATGAGAGAAATTATCTTACACATGACTTAAAGCTAGCAGCCATTGTCTTTGCCTTAAAGATCTAGAGACATTACTTGTATGGAGAGAGATGTTATATATACACAGATCATAAAAGTTTGAAATACTTGGGACACACAGAAGGAGTTAAATTTGAGGCAGAAGAGATGGTTAGAGTTAATAAAAGATTATGATTGCTTGATAGACTATCAGCCTGGAAAGGCAAATATTGTAGCTGATACTTTAAGTCGCAAGACTATGGCTGGTTTAAGGGTTTCTCCATTGTCTATGGTGCATGAGTTAAGAGCTTTGCATAGTAATCTAGAGATTGATAAAGATAGGTATATGGTAGCTACTTAGCAAGTTAAGCCAATGTTGACAGAACAAATTAAAGCAGTTGCACAGAATGTTAATAAGTATGTGAAGTTGATGGAAGACGCTCGGGGTGGTAAGAAACCAGATTTGTTGGTAAATGATGAGGGCTTGTTGTTATATCAAGCTAGAATGTGCATTCCTAATAATGTTGAACTGAGGTAGATCATTTTAAAGGAAGCACATGATTCACCTTTTGCTATGCACCTTGGTGGAACCAAAATGTACAAAACTATGAAAGGGCACTATTGGTGGAGGGGAATGAAGAAAGACACTGCAGAATATGTTGCCAAATACCTAACTTATCAGCAAGTAAAGGCAGAACACCAAGTGCCTGTAGGGTTGCTACATCCATTGCTAAGTCCCGAGTGGAAATGGGAAAGAATCACTATGGATTTCCTGACAAAACTTCCATGTACACAAAAGAATCATGATGTAGTTTGGGTTATTGTTGATAGATTGACTAAGTCTGCACACTTTTTGCCTGCGAGGATGGATTATAGCCTGGAAAGATTAGCCAAACTGTACATTGATGAAGTGGTGACGTTGCGTGGAGTGCCAATGTCTATTGTGTCTGATAGAGATCCTAGGTTTACTCCTAGATTCTGGGGTAGTCTCCAAAAAGCCCTAGGGACTAAATTGAACTTCAGTATAGCATTCCATCCACGGATAGACGGCTAGTCTGAAAGGATCATTCAGATTTTAGAGGGCATGCTTAGAGCTTGTGTGATTGAATTTGAGGGAAGTTGGGACTTACCCTTGCCTTTGATTGAATTTGCCTACAACAACAGTTATCAGTCAAGCATTGGGATGCTTCCATATAAAGCACTTTATAGCAGAAAGTGTAGAACTCCCTTGTGTTGGGATAAAGTGGGCGAGAGGAATTTAATTGGCCTAAAATTAGTGCAGCAGATGAAAGAAAAGGTTAAGATCATTAGAGACAGACTTAAAGTTGCATCAGATAGACAAAAGTCCTACATTGATCTAAAGAGAAGAGATATTCAGTACAGTGTGGGTGATAAGGTGTTCCTGAAAGTGTCCCTATGGAAGAGGATCATGAGGTTTGGCAGGAAGGGGAAACTGAGTCCTCGCTTCATTGGGCCATATGAGGTTCTGGAAAGAGTGGATCCATTGGCATATAGACTTGCATTGCCTCCGGAGTTGGAAAAGATTCACAATGTCTTCCATGTCTCCATATTGAGGAGGTCCAGATTAGACCCCTCTCATATTTTACCAATAGAGGAGATTGAGGTAAATCTAGACCTGACATATGATGAAGAGCCCCTAAAAATCTTGGCATGTGAGGTAAAGCAACTGAGGAACAAGCAAATACCTCTGGTGAAAGTGATGTGAAACCATCATTCAGGCCAGGAGGCTACATGGGAGCATGAGGAGGACATGAGGAGACAGCACCCACAGCTATTTAGAGGCTGAGACCAGGTAAATTTCGAGGATGAAATTTTATTTTTAAGGAGGGGAGAATTGTAACACCCCGAACCTCCAAGTTATGAATAGTACCATTTTTTGTCTGTGACTAGTACTATTCAAAGACACCTTGAGGACCAAAAATAAATGGAAAATTAATTGAGAAAGACAATAAAAATTCAAGTGAACAAAAAATCTAAGGACTCATCGGGTATTATAAAAAGAAGGATTATGACCCGATGAGGGGCATTTTGGTCAATTCACCTCAAGAGTTGACTTTTGACCAAAATGTCAATTAAATTAAATGAAATTAATGAATTGAATTATGAGGTAAAAATTGAAAAAAATTCAAGTAAAAATATGTAAGAGAAAATTTAAGAAATGAAAACTTAAACTTTCATTTCCATTATGATAAAATTAAAATGAAGGACTTATGAGCTTTTGATAATTAAATTTAATTATTTAATTAAAAGGAAAAATTAAGTGTAAATGCAAAAAAAAAAAGGGAATAAAAATTTAAGTTTAATTATCCTTATGACACAATTAAAATTTATAATTTTAAAAAACTAATTTTGGGGATAAATATATATATATATATATAAGAAGACAAATATCTTCTTCATTTTTTTTTTCATAAGATGCCACCACCCTCTCCTCTCTCTCTCTTTTTCTTTTCTTCTTCCACTTATTCCCCTCATTGATTTCCCCTCCTAATTTTTAATTTCCTTCATAAATTCCATAGCCCACTAAAAGAAAACATCAAAAAGATCTTTGATAGAGTAATTAAAAGCAAGGAGAACAAGAATTGGAAGAAAAGTGAAGTTGGAAAGAAATCAACAAGAGGTAAGTTTCTTTTCATGTTAGATTACATATATAAGCTTTGAATTAAGTTTGATTATGAAAAAATTTCATGAAGAAGCATGAGAATCATACATTGAACCTAAACTAGGGTTTTGGCTAATTTGGAGAAAATTAGGGTTTGATGTATTTTAATGAAATTGATGATGAAATCAAGCTTAGTTGAAGTAGTGTGCATACTTGAGGTAAAGAAATTGCATGAGATTTGCATAAAATGAAATATGAAAGATTAGGGTTCATGGGAAAATTGGAGCTTTGGTGCTAGAGAGTGAAATTGGTGTGTGTAGTGTTAAATTATGGCTATTTGAGGTTCCTTTAGTTTAAATTGACATTGGATTAATGAATGGAAGTAATGAAATGGTAGGATTAGGAAAAATTATAAATTTTGGTATTTGAAAATTTTGGGTTTGGTGCTATGAGTGCTATGGATGTGTCAATGCTAAATTATAGTCATTTTGGGTGATTTAAATGTGAATTGAGGTGGTTAGTGGGAGTAATTGAAGAAATGAAAATTTAAACCTAAGGCAGAATTTTACACACTAAATTCAGTATGTTTAACAGTCCATAAAATGAGCTACACAACTCCAATTGGTGTGAAATCAATTGGAAATGAAACTTAAGACATAGGGCTAGAATTTTTATGAAGAGACTCAACCCAGAAATTGCCTAAAACTTAGCTTGAGCTTGGAGACAAAATTCTGGAACCTACTGAATTAGGCACATGAATAGTAAAATTTGCATGGCTATAACTCTTTCTAGAAAACTCTGATTTAGGTGATTCTTGAACCAATGGAAACTTAAAACATAGTAGAACATTTTATATGTAGAACTTAAGGCCAAATTATGGACTTAACCCAATCAAATTGCTAAGCAAAATTGAGTCACCAAATCTGTAGAAAATCTGGAAATCTACAAATTGACTATATGAACAGTAAGATTTGCAAGGCCATAACTCTCTCTAAAAAACTCCGATTTAGGTGATTCTTGAACCGATAGAAACTTAAAATATAGTAGAACATTTTGTATGAAGAACTTGAAGCCTAATTACGAACTTAACCTAACCAAATTACTGAGCAAATTTGAGTTAATAAATTTGCCAGCACATGAATAGTAACATAAATAGTAAAATTTAAATAGCTATAACTCTCTCTAGAAAGCTCCAATTTAGGTGATTCTTGAACCAATGAAAACTTAAAACATAGTATAACATTTCATATGAAGAACTCAGAACCAAATTATGAACGTAACCTGATCAAATTGTTAGCCAAATTTAAGTCACCAGTGTTACTACAATTAGCCCCACGTGAACAGTAAAATTCATTTGACTGTAACTTTGGCTACAAAACTCCAAATGAGGTGATTCAAAAAGAGAAATAAATATGAGACCTAAAGGGACAATTTTGATGAAGAATACCTCACTAAATTATGATTGAAACTAGGTAAAAAATTAGGTTCAAAGTTCAATATACCAAGCTGCCAGAAAACCAAAACTTTCTAAAATTTGCAAAGCTAACTTGGGATACATTAGACATTCATGTAATGAGTTCTTGGCAGCAATTGAGATTGGTATTGAGGTATTCTATTTATGTATCTTCAGTAGGAAAATAAGTTGAAACGGACGATGAGAAGTATGTTAGTAGTATGTCGTAGAGCATATCATTTAGTATGTATCTTGTACATGTTTTTATTAATAAAAGGCATTTTCACTTTTCCGTTTACATAATATATTTTTGTGTAATAGAAAAGGTCCATTGATATTTTATTTAGAAATTTTATTCTTAAATTGTTAAGAATATGAGTGACAGTATTTCTAGTACAAAGTATCATAAATAGGTTCACAATCGAGGATACTTCATAATAAGGACATGACTTATCCAGAAAGATTGTATTCATGTTTGTTCCCAAGTTATTTATATGAGATATAAATAAGATGGAATGGTGAGTCTCATGCCATATAACAAACATGATAGGCACTTATACATGATAAGTAGGCTAAACGAGTGACACTTATGACAAACACATGGAGTTCACTCTTGTCAATGCATTGTCATAAATCATATCAGTGCATATAATCTTTAGACCTGAGATAGCACAATTATCTTGTATATAGGTGGTTTGAGTTTGATACTGCTTTCATACTTGTACTATGTATGGGTATATGGGCATGTGTTGGCTTCTACTAGTTATATATGGAGGTAGGTGTTGATCAAGATAGAATATGTTCCTCTAAGTAAATAGAGATAAAATCTTATGTTCATTTAATTATTCTTGATATTTCAAGTTCCTGGCCAGGACAGATAGATTCAATTAGAAAAGAGTTTCTAATGAGAAAATCTTTTAATCAAGAACTGGAATTAAAAGAGAACATAATATTCATAGCAAATGGAGTTTGACATAAACCATGACTCCAGCTTGAGTTGGGATTTTGTAAGAGAGAGATTCTGGTGCATGGTAACATATGATTATACGTTCATTTAAGGTAAACCTTATTACTAATTGGGTGGCCATGGCATACTATGCTAGGTGTTAACCATGGTCTATGAGGTGCATAAAATGATTTAGAGAAATCATTTGTGGTAAGAAAGAGTTCTGATGATATTAAGAGTTGATATCATGTCTCATTGCCAATTAGTGATGAGCCTAGTAAGTCACACACATACACAAGTTATCACCTAATTAAATATGATTTAATTAATTAATTAAAGAGTTTAATTGATTAATTAAATAGGTTTGGTTTGCAATTATATTGCAAAGTCCCTAGCTTGAAACCAAATCTAGATTATTGGATGTATAGTATAAGTTAAACTTATATTTAAAGTGTTTAAATATGAATTTAATTAATGAGAAATTAATTAATAAAGATTAATTAATTGATTTATATTTGATATAAATTGATTAGAAGAAGATAAATTATTATTTTGGGTTGAGAACTCAAAATTAAGACACAAGGGCATTTTGGTCATTTCATAGTGTGACATGTGGCACCATGAGATGGTGACACATGGCACTGCACATAAGCTTGCCAAATGTTTTTAATCATGTAAGATGATTAAAATTAAGATTAAATATAGGTTTGACACTTGGCACAATGTGATTGGGCCAATTAAACCTAAAACCAATCAGAGGGTGACATGTGGTAAGGGTTTAATGTGTTGACCTAGCTATATAAGTATTGTTATGAAAAGAAAATAAACAACCAGCAGCTACTCCTCTTTTGTGCCGCCACTTTGAAGCTCTCCCTCTCTTCTTCTTCATCTCTCATCTATTCCAAGAGATTAACAAACAATCTCTTGAATTAAAAATACTAGAAATCGTTTCTAGTGTCCTGTTTATATCTTTAATCTCTTAAAAGGCAAAACTTGATTTTCTAATTAATAGAAAAAGCTTTAGAAGCTGTTCAAGGGCTGCCATAGGTGTTCTTGGTGTGGACAAGCTAGAAGGACAACATCTGGTGTCCTAAAGACGCATATGAAAGGCACAAATACACTACAGTGCATCAAGAGGTTAGTGTATTTGTTCTTGATTTAATCTAGAGTTCTAAAATTAATCTGATTAATTTTAAAATCTTAAATAGCAAATACAGATCCAAAAACATATTAAAAGTGTTTTAATATGTTGTTTATCATTGAAATCAAATAGATAAAAATAAATCTTGCATGATGCATGTGACCCTAGGTGAAAATTTTTTGAATTCAATGGTATAAACTTGTATTTTTCACACTTCCGCTCCTTCAATTGGTATTAGAGTCACTATATTTGCCATTTAGATTGTTGATTATATGATTTAATTGTGTGTTTCGATCATAAGATAATTTATGTTAGTAATATGCCCTAGAGCATATCATTTAGTATGTATCTTGTACATGTTTTTATCAAGAAAAGGCATTTCCACTTTTTCATTTACATATTACATTTATGTGTAATAGAAAAGGTCCATTGATATTTTGTTAGAAATTCTATTCTTAAGTTGTTAAGAATTTGAGTGATAGTATTTCTAGTACAAAGTATCATAAATAGGTTCACAATCGAGGATACTTCATAATAAGGACATGACTTATCCAGAAAGATTGTATTCATGTTTGTTATCAAGTTATTTATATGAGATATAAATAAGATAGAATGGTGAGTCTCATGCCATATAACAAACATGATAGGCACTTATACATGATAAGTAGATCGAACCAGTGACACTTATGACAAGCACATGGAGTTTACTCTTATCAATGCATTGTCATAAATCATATCAGTGCATATAATCTTTAGACCTGAGATAGCACAGTTATCTTGTATATAGGTGGTTTGAGTTTGATACTACTTTCATACTTGTACTATGTATGGGTATATGGGCATGTGTTGGCTCCTACTAGTTATATATGGAGGTAGGTGTTGATCAAGATGGAATATGTTCCTCTAAGTAAATAGAGATAAAATCCTATGTTCATTTAATTATTCTTGATGTTTCAAGTTCCTGGCTAGGATAGATAGATTTAATCAGAAAAGAGTTTCTGATGAGAAAATCTTTTTAATCAAGAACTGTAATTAAAAGAGAACATAATATTCATAGCAAATGGAGTTTCACATAAACCATGACTCCAGCTTGAGTTAGGATTTTGTAACAGAGAGATTTTAGTGCATGGTAACATATGATTATATGTTCATTTAAGGTAAACCTTATTACTAATTGGGTGGCCATGACATGCTATGCTAGGTGTTAACCATAGTCTATGAGGTGCATAAAATGGTTTAGAGAAATCATTTATGGTAAGAAAGAGTTCTGATGATATTAAGAGTTGATATCATATCTCATTGCCAATTAGTGATGAGCCTAGTAAGTCACACATATACACAAGTTATCACCTAATTAAATATGATTTAATTACTTAATTAAAGAGTTTAATTAATTAATTAAATAGGTTTAGTTTGCAATTAGATTGCAAAGTCCCTAGCATGACTTGAAACCAAATCTAGATTATTGAATGTATAGTATAAGTTAAATTTATATTTAAAGTGTTTAAATATGAATTGAAGTAATGAGAAATTAATTAATTGATTTATTTTTGATATAAATTGATTAGAAGAAGAGAAATAATTATTTTGGGTTGAGAACTCAAAATTAAGACACTGGGGCATTTTGGTCATTTCATAGGATGACATGTGGCACCATGAGATGGTGACACATGGAACTACACATAAGCTTGCCAAATGTTTTTAATCATGTAAGATGATTAAAATTAAGATTAAATATAGGTTTGACACTTGGCACATTGTGATTAGGTCAATTAAACCTAGAACCAATCAGAGGGTGACATGTGGCAAGGGTTTAATGTGTTGACCTAGCTATATAAGTGTTGTTATGAAAAGAAAACAACACAACCAGCAACTATCCTCTTTGTGCCACCACCCAAAGGCTCCTCTCCCTCTCTTCTTCTTCATCTCTCATCTATTCCAAGAGATTAGCAAACAATCTCTTGAATTAAAAATACTAGAAATTGTTTCTAGTGTCCTGTTTACATCTTTAATCTCTTAAAAGGAAAAACTTGATTTTTTAATTAATAGAAAAAGCTTTAGAAGCTGTTCAAGGGCTGCCATATGTGTTTTTGATGTAGACAAGCTAGAGGGACAACATCTGGTGTCCTGAAGACGCATCCGAAAGGTGCAAATACACTGTAGTGCATCAAGAGGTTAGTGTATTTGTTCTTAATCTAATCTAAGATTCTAAAATTAATCTGATTAATTTTAAAATTTTAAATGAAAAATACAGATCTAAAAACATATTAAAAGTATTTTAATATATTGTTTATCATTGAAATCAAATAGATAAAAATAAATCTTGCATGATGCATGTGACTCTAGGTGAAAATTTTTGAATTCAATGGTATAAACTTGTATTTTTCATGCTTTCACTCCTTTAATTTATCCATTGCTGGTTGCAATGGATGTGTGGCGGCATGCTTGAAGAACACCATATTTGGTGCGCCATTTTTGGCTTCCATGGGTGGCTTAAGGTTTGGCTTTTTAATTTGTAATTATTGTATGATCTAAAAGCTCATCCTATGTCTAATTAAATTGTTTAATTAGAATTTTAATCATATAATTAAATTTTGATTCAAATCAAAATTTTAAAAGTTGTTTGAATGTGATTCAAATTTGAATTTTTAAAGTTGCTTGAATCATATTTAAATATGATTTTTTAAAGTTGTTTGAATAATATTCAGATCTGAATTTTTAAAAATTGTTTGAATGTGATTCAAATCTGATTTTTTAAAAATTGTTTGAATATGATTCAAACATGAATTTTTAAGGTTGTTTGAATGTGATTCAAATTTGAATTTTTAAATTTGTTTGAATGAGATTCAAATCTGAATTTTTAAATTTATTTGAATCATATTCAAATCTGGATTTTTAAGTTGAATATGAGATATTCAATTTAATTTAATTATGTATATTTTATTTAATTGTTAAATAGTGATATGCATGATGGATGATCATGGACTATAAAAGACCAATGTGATTGGATTTATCTCTTTTATATTTCTTTGGGATTGTAAATTAATTAATATATTTTAATTTATTTTTGGTATGTATTTTTAAGTATGTAATAATTTTTTGATTGTAATTTCATTTATTTAAGTTCTTGTAAATTCGCCTTGGTATGCCAAGGATTACTATGTAATTGGATTGCAAGAAGTTCAAGGAGGTTAAGAGTATTGGTGGGACCAGTGGGAGGAATTCAAGATCAAGTGTTGATTATGTACTCATTCAGCAACTCTTGTAAAATGAATGAATGAAATACACCTAGGAATGCCCTAATTCAATTCTTGGTGGCTCAGAATTGAATCCCTTAGAAAGTCCATGATCATACCATACTTACTACTTATCCATGAATGCATGAGATGTATAGGAATGTATGCACTATGTGATATATGCATGCTAAATGGATAATGTGCAAAGTGAGACCTTAATAGTAATTAGGATGACTATAAAATCTTTCAAACAAATGATTAAGTTGGAAATGCTATAATTAAAGTAATTATAACATGGGCCCTCCATTGGGACAATTATTTTAAGAAATTTTAAATAATTGCATAAGATGCAATTAATTTAAGAGATTTTCTTAAGAATAATTGTTAAGTATGAGATGTTGTAAATATGTAAATAGTTTGGTGGCCAATATTCGATGTACCTGAGGACATTAAAATTATTTGCATGATTACTGGTTCAATGAGATCAACTTAACTAATGCAAGATAAGTCAATAATGGATGTACCTGAGATTTTGAGCATTAGGGGCTAGGTAAAGGATTGAATCTCACATGAGATGTGATGGGCAAGGAGTTGCTCACTTATAGTTTATTGTAATTCCAATAATGGATGTACCTGAGAATGATCAATAGAATTATAAAAATTCAATCACCCACTAGAAATCCATCCAACTAGGATTTCCGTTTTCTACTTTGGAAGTGTAGGATTCGCTAAGTTAGTGGGAGGACCAATTTGATTAAAAGACCATAATCATTTTGGTTAAATACATGATACATTTACTCATTAATATGGTTATTTTCTGCAGTTAATTTTCTGATAATAATGAGCACAGAACAACCATTACCATCCAATATCCTTGCAAGCATACTTGATCGCAATAGATTGACAGGACCTAATCTCTCTGATTAGGTAAGAAATTTAAAACTTGTCCTGAACCTTGAACATATAGGATATGTTCTAGATTCAAATGTTCCTGGTCCCTTACCTCCAGAGGCCACTCAAGAGGAACATGAAACCTTGGACAAGTGGAAGGAGCATGATAGAAGAGCTAAGTGTTACATGCTTACTTCCATGAGTAATGAGCTACAGAAGCAGCATGAGAATATGTAGAGTGCGAGTGAGATCCTCCTTCACTTACAAGAGTTGTGTGGTGAGCACAGCAGGAATGCTAGGTATGAGATATCTAGACAGCTATTCCGCATGAGGATGTTTGAGGGACAAAATGTTAGGGATCATGTCCATAAGATGATTCGGCTGATTGAGCAGTTGGAACATCTGGACTTCAACATGGATTTCCAACTACAGACGAATTTGATCCTTCAGTCCCTTCTTGAGTCTTTTGGGAATTTTGTGACAAATTTCTATATGACTAAACTGGAATGCACCTTAGCTGTTTTACTCAAAATGTTGTTTATTGCCCAAAAGAATATTCTGGGCAATAAAGGAAAATAGGTTGCTTTGATTGCATCTTCTTCTGCTGGAAAGTCCAACAAGAATAAGGGCAATAAGAAAAAGAAACCTCAGATTCTTGGTCCTTCCAAGAAAATAGCCAAACAAAAAGGGAAGACTAAAGCTGATGGAGGTAAAGGAAAGTGTTTCCACTGCCAAAAGGATGGGCACTAGAAAAGGACCTGCCCAGAGTATCTTGCTTCTCTGAAGGACAAGAAGGATACAACTTCGGAAGGTATGCCCAATTCTTGTTATTTAGATTCTGATGATACTCATAGTTTATCTACAGCTTGGGTTTTAGATACTGGTGCCAGTTCTCACATTTCTAATGATATGCAGAACTAGCAAATAGTAACATGCAGCTTGAATTCTCAAGATGTTAGAGTTCGGATTGGCAATGGCTCAACTGTTGAAGCTTTAGCCATAGGTTCTAAATCTTTTTATATATTTGGACATGTTTTGTGTTTGGATAATATTTTATATGTACCTGATGCTTTTAAGAACATCATTTCTATATCTAGTTTGACTAGAAATAGCTATGAATTTCAATTCACAGATGATGTTTGTAATATTTATTTTGGAAATAAATATGTTGGTTTCAGTTATATGAAAGCCTTTATTATTTAGATAATAATGACAAACACAAATTAAATGCAAGTGATCTAAAAGAATGCAATGCCATGGTGAAAACCAACTCAAGTTCAAAATATATTTGGCACTTAAGGTTATGTCATGTAGCAGAAGATAGGATTGCAAAATTGAAGAAAATGGGGATTCTATCCTCATTGGGCTCTGAGCTTACTCCAACTTGTGAATCTTACCTTCAGGGCAAAATGACTAGATCACCCTTTATTGGACAAGAGCTAAGAGCTGAAAATATTTTGGAGCTAATACATAGTGATGTATGTGGTCCATTTAAAGAAATGGCTAGAGGTGACTTTCATTATTTTATTACCTTTACTGATGATAAATAAAGATTTGGGTATTTGTATTTGATGAAATACAAATATGAATCCTTTGAAAAGTTCAAAGAATTTAAATCTGAAGTAGAAAATCAAACAGGAAAGAGTATTAAAGCTCTTCGATCGGATCGTGGAGGTGAATATTTGAGTACTGAATTTGATGAATACTTGAGAGTGCACAGCATTGTTTCCCAGCTGACTCCTCCAAGAACGCCACAGTTGAATGGTGTATTTGAAAGCAGAAATCGTACCCTATTAGATATGGTACTTAGCATGATGAGCTATACTGATATGCCAATCTCCTTTTGGGGATTTACATTAGAATCAGCTTTATATATTCTAAATAGGATTCCATCAAAATTAGTTTCTTCCACACCTTATAAGATATGGCATGGAAGAAAATCAAGTCTTAAGCATGTTAAGATTTGGGGTTGTCTAGCTTATATCAAAAGCTGAAGACTGATAAATTAGAAACTAGATCAGAAAAAGGTTGATTTGTTGGATATCCAAAAGATAGTTTTGGATATTATTTTTATTTGCCTACTTCACAAAAGGTTGTGATAAGTAGAGATGCCACATTTCTTGAACAAAAGTTTATTCAAGAAGGAGGCAAAGGAAGGCAAATAGAGTTGGAATTGGAGAATTCTGACCAAACAACAGATCAGATGGATATAGATCCATCTAGTCAACCTACATCTATTAATGAAACATCTACAGCCGTTCCTCGTAGAACAACCAGGGTATCTCACCCACCAGTGAGATATGGTTTCCTTAATGAAGAAGAACAAGAGTTGTCTACTAATGAAGAAGTAGATCATGGAGATGATCCACTTACCTATGAAGAAGCTATATCAGATATATACTCTTCAAAATGGATTGATGCTATGAAATCTGAAATTGATTCCATGTATAAGAATCAAGTTTGGGACCTTATTGACCCACCTGAAGGTATTGTAACTATAGGGAACAAATGGGTTTTCAAGAAGAAAATTGGTTCTGATGGAAAGGTAGAGACCTATAAGGTAAGGCTAGTAGTGAAAGGGTTTCACCAAAGGCAAGGAACCGACTATGAGGAGACTTTCTCGCCAGTTGCCATGCTTAAATCAATTAGGATTCTATTAGCAATAGCTGCATACTATGATTATGAGATTTGGCAGATGGATGTCAAAATAGCTTTTCTCAATGAATACATTGAAGAAAACATTTTCATGGAACAACCTAGGGGTTTTGAATCCCAAGATGGTTCTAAGGTATGCAAGCTAAAGCGATCCATTTATGGGTTGAAGTAAGCTTCGAGGAGTTAGAACATCCGTTTTGATGAAGCCATTAAATCATTTGGTTTTATAAAAAATGAGGATAAGCCATGTGTATAAAAGAAGGTTAGTGATAGTGCTATCACTTTCCTTGTCTTATATGTGGATGATATACTGTTCATGGGTAATGACACAGGTATGTTGACAACTGTAAAGGTATGATTGTCAAATACATTCTCCATGAAAGACTTAGTGGAGGCAACCTATATTATTGGGATTCGCATCTATAGAGATAGAGCGAAAAGAATAATTGGTTTATCCCAAAGTCTATACTTGGAAAAGGTGTTAAAGAGGTTTAACATGCTTGATTCCAAGAGAGGATTGTTACCAGTGAGACATGGTATCCACCTTTCTAAAGAGATGTTTCCAAAGACACTTGAAGAAAGAGATGAAATGGCCAGGATTCCATGTGCTTCGGCTATTAGAAGTTTAATGTATGCAATATTGTGTATAAGGCCGGATATTGCATATGCTGTTAGTTTGACTATCAGGTATCAATCCAATTCAGGTTTGGAACATTGGATAGCTGTCAAGAATATCCTTAAGTACTTGAGAAGATCTAAGGATTTATTCTTGATCTATGGAGGTGGAGACTTGCAATTGGATGGTTATACGGATTCTGATTTCCAATCAGATATTGATGATAGAAAGTCTACCTCTGGATATGTGTTCATTTGTAATGGAGGTGCAGTCAGTTATAAGAGTTCCAAATAGAGCACGACTGCAGATTCCACTACTGAGGCTCTGCAAAGGAAGCTGTTTGGATATAGAAGTTCATGACAGAACTTACAGTAGTTCCTTCCATTGAGTTAGCAGTTCCACTGCGCTGTGACAACAATGGAGCAGTCATATAGGCTAAAGAACCCAGGTCTCACCAAAAATTCAAACACATAGAAAGGCGCTACCACATTATCAGAGAAATAGTTGGGCGAGGCGATGTAGCCATGCAGAAAATAGTATTAGCTGAAAATCTAGCTGATCCATTCACTAAGCCTATGTCACAGATTCAGCTAGACTGACATTTTGAGAAGATGGGTCTAAGATACTGTAATGAATGGCTCTAGTGCTAGTGGGAGATTGTTAGTAGTATGCCCTAGAGCAAATCATTTAGCATATATCTTGTACATATTTTTATTAATAAAAGGAATTTCCACTTTTCCGTTTACATAATATATTTACGTGTAATAGAAAAGGTCCATTGATATTTTGTTAGAAATTCTATTCTTAAGTTGTTAAGAATATGAGTGATAGTATTTCTAGTATAAAGTATCATAAATAGGTTCACAATCGAGGATACTTCATAATAAGGACTTGACTTATCCAAAAAAATTGTATCCATGTTTGTTCCTAAGTTATTTATATTAGATATAAATAAGATGGAATGGTGAGTCTCATGCCATATAACAAACATGATAGGCACTTATACATGATAAGTAGGCTGAACCAGTGACACTTATGACAAACACATGGAGTTTACTCTTGTCAATGCATTGTCATAAATCATATCAGTGCATATAATCTTTAGACCTGAGCTAGCACAGTTATCTTGTATATAGGTGGTTTGAGTTTGATACTACTTTCATACTTGTACTACGTATGGGTATATGGGCATGTGTTGGTTCCTACTAGTTATATATGGAGGTAGGTATTGATCAAGATGGAATCTGTTTCTCTAAGTAAATAGAGATAAAATCCTATGTTCATTTGTTCTTGATGTTTCAAGTTCCTGGCCAGGACAGATAGATTTAATCAGAAAAGAGTTTCTGATGAGAAAATCTTTTAATCAAGAACTAGAATTAAAAGAGAACATAATATTCATAGCAAATGGAGTTTGACATAAACCATGACTCCAGCTTGAGTTATGATTTTGTAACAGAGAGATTCTAGTGCATGGTAACATATGATTATAGGTTCATTTAAGGTAAACCTTATTACTAATTTGGTAGCCATGGCATGCTATGCTAGGTGTTAACCATGGTCTATGAGGTGCATAAAATGCTTTAAAGAAATCATTTATGGTAAGAAAGAGTTCTGATGATATTAAGAGTTGATATCATGTCTCATTGCCAATTAGTGATGAGCCTAGTAAGTCACATACATACACAAGTTATCACCTAATTAAATATGATTTAATTAATTAATTAAAGAGTTTAATTGATTAATTAAATAGGTTTAGTTTGCAATTAGATTGCAAAGTCCCTAGCATGACTTGAAACCAAATTTAGATTATTGGATGTATAGTATAAGTTAAATTTATATTTAAAGTATTTAAATATGAATTGAAGTAATGAGAAATTAATTAATAAAGATTAATTAATTGATTTATATTTGATATAAATTGATTAGAAGAAGAGAAATAATTATTTTGGGTTGAGAACTCAAAATTAAGACATAGGGGCATTTTGGTCATTTCATAGTGTGACATGTGGCACCATGAGATGGTGACACATTGCACTGCACATAAGCTTGCCAAATGTTTTTAATCATGTAAGATGATTAAAATTAAGATTAAATATAGGTTTGACACTTGGCACAATGTGATTGGGTCAATTAAACCTAGAACCAATCAGAGGGTGACATACGGCAAGGTTTTAACGTGTTGACCTAGCTATATAAGTATTGTTATAAAAAGAAAATAAACAACTAGCAGCTACTCCTCCTTTGTGCCCCCACTTTGAAGCTCTCCCTCTCTTCTTCTTTATCTCTTATCTATTCCAAGAGATTAACAAACAATCTCTTGAATTAAAAATGCTAGAAATCATTTCTAGTGTCCTGTTTACATCTTTAATATCTTAAAAGGCAGAACTTGATTTTCTAATTAATAGAAAAAGCTTTAGAAGCTATTCAAGGGCTGCCATAGGTGTTCTTGGTGTGGACAAGCTAGAGGGATAACAACTAGTGCCCTAAAGACGCATTCGAAAGGCACAAATATACTGCAGTGCATCAAGAGGTTAGTGTATTTGTTCTTGATCTAATCTAGGGTTCTAAAATTAATCTGATTAATTTTAAAATCTTAAATAGCAAATACAGATCCAAAAACATATTAAAAGTGTTTTAATATGTTGTTTATCATTGAAATCAAATAGATAAAAATAAATCTTGCATGATGCATGTGACCCTAGGTGAAAATTTTTTGAATTCAATGGTATAAACTTGTGTTTTTCACGCTTCCGCTCCTTCAAAGTAGGTAACAAGGAGGGAGAATTATTAAAGGTTTATGCACAACTAACCTTTTTTTTTTATTTTTAAACTTGTAAATTATTTGGAATGTGTTTATTTGAATAGGTTTGATTTGAACAAGTTTACTTTGACTGAATTATAGTTTTTCTCTTGCATTTAAGAAATTTGGGTGTTGCCACCTTTATATGGATATTATGATAAATTTAAATGTGTTTATTGGTTTATAAATATGATTATTGAGTGGGAAATTTTTGTAAACTGTTTTGAGACCGCAGTTAGCATGACAGTCCATTTCGGAACTCTCCAGTAGTAACGACTACTTGGGGTTGATAATTGATATTGATTATGTCTCCCATTAATAACGGTTAGTGGGGTAAGACTACAGGAGTACTCATTAGCTAGCTAGCCCTTCCCTCATTAATAACGGTTAGTGAGGTTGAGATTACTTTGTCGTGGTGTACAACACGACACTGATTGTGAAATTTTGTGTCATGGCCTAAACTGTGTGTTGATGTTGGCAATACTATTGCTTTGTGAATTGTGATTTATGAAGTGTGATTTCTCATTTGAAATGTTATTCCAATAAATGGCTCTTATGGACTTAGAACAATTGTGAAGTTTTCATGCCTAAGAAAAATGTGATTTATTATGCTTTAACAAATTGTGTTTTACCTTAAGTTTTAAAGTTATTAGTTGTGCACCACTGAGTGATATACTCAGCAATAGCTTCTTTATGCTGTCGCAGGTAAGGGAAAGGAGAAGGCTGCCAAGTGAGAGACTTGGAAGTAGCATTTTGGTGTTAATTATGGGTATTTACATTAGGTATACCCTTGTGATTCCTTTAGATGTATTTTGTACCTATATGTATAGATGTACGGACATGAAGTAGTTTGTATTAAAAAGCACTGCATTACTAAAGTATTTTGAGTTTGTAACTATTTATATTTTATTTTGAGACTTATGGAAATGTAACCTTTATAATATTTAGTCTATTATTATTTTCAATGAATGTTTACATTGAATTTTAACTATTCCCATGCAGTTTTTCGCAAAAGAATTGATAAGATAAAAGCTATGATTTGTTTAAAATCCCTTGTAGCATAACTAATAGGTTATCGGTAGGTGTAGTTTGGTAATTTATTAGGTATGCTACGGGAACATGTCGTGCCTTACAAGGGATAAGGTGTAACATAAAATGCCACTGCATTGTATACTTGAGGTAGAATTATTTGATGTATGGGGGATAGACTTCATGGGTCCATTCCCGTCTTCCCATGGAAACAAGTATATTCTAGTTGGTGTTGATTATGTGTCAAAATGGGTGAAAGCAATAGCCACACCAACCAACGATGTTAGAGTGGTCACAAGGTTCCTTAAGAAGAATATCTTCACAAGATTTGGTACACTACGAGCAATAATCAACGATGGAGGAAGTCACTTCTTCAACCAACAATTTGAAACACTATTGAAAAAGTATGGAGTGACTCACAAGGTGGTCACACCTTATCATCCTCAACCAGCGGCCAAGTAGAAATCTCAAACAGGGAACTGAAATGGATTCTAGAGAAAACTGTAAACCGATCCAGGAAGGACTGGTGCATGAAGTTAGATGATGCACTATGGGCATACCGCACTGCATATAAAACCCCAATTAGCACGACACCCTTCCGATTAGTTTATGGAAAATCATGCCATCTCCCTGTCGAACTTGAACATAAAACTTACTTGGCAATTCAGATCCTAAACTTTGACCTCAAAGCTGCTGGAGAAAAAAAGCTCCTACAACTGAATGAGTTGGAAGAAATCCGACAGGATGTGTACGAAAATGCTAAAATCTTCAAAGATAAAATCAAAAAATGGCATGATAGGCGCATATCAAGGAAAGAAATAAAAGAAGGAGACCTTGCTATGTTATTCAACTCTAGATTGAAAATCTTTCCAGGGAAGCTGAAATCAAGATGGTCTAGATCTTTTAAGGTAACACAAGTCTTCCCGCATGGAGTAGTAGAATTGTGGAGTGAAACCTTAGGAGCATTTAAAGTCAATAGGCAGAGGCTAAAGCCTTACTTTCAAGGAGAACCCACAGAAAAGGGAGCCAACTGCACCCTCGACCATCCTTCGGACAGACCGTGATAGAACGAAGGCAAAGCCGAGCTAATGACTATAAACAAGCGCTTTTTGGGAGATAACCCAAAATTTTTCTGAACTTTTCTTCTTTCCCTTTCTTATTTTGATTTTTGTTTCATATTCATTAGTGTTTCATTTTGTAGGACCTTCTGGAAAAGCAAGGAGCTGGAAGCAAGAGAGGAGAGGAATCATTAAGTCAAAACCACATAAGAGAAAATTGAACAAAATCGGGGAAGTAGCTCTATTGCTAACCTTTACATCCATTTTATGCATTGTGGTGAGAAAATTTTTTTATAAGGAAAAAAAAATTAGAGAATCAGAAGATTGCACGAGTCGTGTATAGGTTTCGCATGCCCCGTGTAACTTTCTAAAAGTCCATAAAACTCTTACAAATTTTAACTCTGAGGGAGACAGGAAGTTACACAGGTCCCCTTTGTAATTTACACGAGCCGTGTAATATTGCTAGCAGAATAACTTGAGGACAGAAAGCTACACGGGTCCCTTTTGTAATTTGCACGGGCCGTGTAACATGTTCAGCAAAGTAACTTAGAGCCAGTAAGTTACATGGGTCTTAGAGCTCATTTACACGGGTTGTGTACTATGACAGAACTTAAAATTTTTGAGCAGAAACTTACACAGCCCTACATGTCGGGACCCGTGTAGTGATATATGACCCGTGTATCTCATCGCAGATGGGACTCCTAGGGCGCGAAATGCATGAAATGAAGATTCCTAATGACTCTTTAAATACACCCCTCACCTTGAAACTATTCCTAAAGACAAAACCCTTCCTCTCCACCCCTCCTAGTCTATAAAAACCCCTTAAATCTCCTCTCCCTTCATCAAACCCTAGTTCTTTCTTTCCCAAAATTGATCAATGGCTCCTGTAAAACAATATGCAAGAAGAATGGGGTCTTCCTCGAGGCAAGAAGGAGAATCCTCACCTTCTTCCCCTTAGCCGACACCCCAACACCCAAGAACAAGGGCAACCTCTCCTGAACCAGCCCCTCTTCAACCACAACCCTCTCAACCAGCCCCACCGCAACCCTAGCCACGAGTCGCTCCATAACTCGAAATCTCCATTCCTTGGGGATTCCGTGACGATGCCCACAAGGCCATGTGCACTCGGCTTCACACCCAGAAAATTAGCTCCACAAAATACATGGATTTCGCGCTACTAGAGCAAATTGAGCTGCAAGACGAGATCAACGGACTCCTCGATAGCACCGGCCACCAAGAGATCCCTCAGAACTGCATGCTCTACAACAACATTAACTTTTGGAGTTCCATAGCCCGGAACATGAAGCCTTATAACTCCAGCAAGTCAAAATCCTGGGGTATCACCAGTCCAGCCCTGCATTATATGCACCGGTTAGCTGGCCACACCATCATGAGCCGTGGCGATAGCCTTAGCATGGTAAATGCCAATGAGCTCTTTTTCCTGTGGTGTATGGTCACCGGTAGCGCTGCAGCACCGGCTTCTTTTTGTGCAACCACCTTCGCCGCCTCTGTCATCAGCCTATCGAGCACATCGTGCTTGGTGGCCTCATCACAACCATCGCTCTCCACTTTGGATTCATCCTAGGACATCACAGGCTGTGCTTCACTCATGCATGCAGCCTGTGATGTCCTAGGACGAATTCGAAGTGGAGGGTGATGCTCACGCACACAGCCTATGATGTCCTGGGACGAATCCGAAGTGGAGGGCAATGGTTGTGATGAGGCCACCAAGCATGATGTGCCTGGTAGGCTAATGACAGAGGCGATGGAGGTGGTTACATAAAAAGAAACCGGTGTTGCAGTCTGCTCGGTGATCATACAACACAGGAAAAAGAGCTCGCTAGTGGTTACCACACCAAGGCTGTCACCACTGCCCATGATGGTGTGAGCGGCTAACTGGTGCATGTAACGCAGGGCTGGACTGGTGATACCTGAGGATTTTGACTTGCTAGAGTTATAAGGCTCTGTGTTTGGGGCTATGGAACTCCAAAAGTTAATGCTATTATAGAGCCTATGATTTTGAGGGATCTCTTGGTGGCCGGTGCTGTCGAAGCTGAAGATGGCATTAAACTCATCTACATTCATTACTCGGTTGACAATAAGGAGGCAAAATTCAATTCTGCCTCTATCTTCCCTATCGGTAGGCCATAAGGTGGCCTTAAAACTGCCTAAATGTCACACCCTACTCCCCTGTAAGATGCAACATGATCCCGTAGTACACCTAATGAATTACCGTACTTCACCTACCGATAACCCATTAGATATACTACAAGGGATTTTAAAACAATTTTCGAGAAATTTAAATCATCGATTAAAATCTAGTGTTATAAAATTTTTTTCAAAATTTCGGCAAAGTGCCGGCTGTATTTTGAGAAAACAGTTCTTCAATCCTGTAAAAGAAAATGCTCCCAATATGTTTTCTCAAATACAACTCCAATAAACTTTATTTCAATTCACAATTCAATTCTCAATAAACAATCAATTCATTTTCAAACCAGTCTCATCATGAAGAAATATTTCATTGATTATAAGACTCAAAATTTATATTACAAAACTATTCAAGTAAATGAAATCTCAAATTTACATTTACAATAATTTACATTTAATTACATACTAAAATATTTTACAAGAGTTTTTATACAACTGCTCAAATAATTTACATACATATTATTACATGCATACATCAAAACCTATATACATGGGTATAACTATAATATACCTGGAGCTGATTTGAAAGTGTCTTCAAAGAAACTTACTCACTGCTCTATGCTCTTCTTACCTGCAACAGCATACAAAGCTATCGCTGAGTGGTGAACTCAGTGGTGCACAACTATAATTTAAAACATAGTACAATATACATTGACAAAATTTACAGTAAATAATTTGGGAATCTGAATACTAATCAAATTCTAAAACTCAAAATATTCATTACCAATAATGTGAATCATTTGTATAAAATGACTTTGATCACGAAATTCAATTTATCAAATCATAACTAACCATTTAGGTAATTCCAACAAAATCAATTATACATAAATCATAATTGAAATCACAAATCTTTACCATTCAAAAACATTCTGTGTCTCAAAAACCATGTTGTATCTCAAAAATTATTCTTATCTCACTAACTATGCAAGACTAATCCGAAAGGGCCATATTCGATGTGATTCTAACTCCCTATGGTCGGGGAGGTCGAATCAGATTCTAACTCCCTATGGTCGGGGGGGTCGAATCATCGTGCACAGTACCATCACAATAATGAATCTTCCGCAAGGGCCATAACGATAAAAAAACTTAGATCTAACCTCAAATCAGAGGAAAATCTAAGCTTGTGCACGTACCATGGTAATCAAAATACAACTAACTCCATTGTCTTCTCAACAAATGAGAGAGACGGGTAATAACCTAGTCAAGCATCTATAGTGAGATATAAAACAATATCACAATCCTTTTAGTGAGCATAAATCACAATATAATTCGATTCAAATTCAATTCCAATATCCAATAATTTTTATGCTCATCATAATTCAAATCATAAATTTGCATTTTTCCATGAAAATTACCATCACAATTCAAAACATGTTCTATCACAATTTTCCAAAACATAATTTATTCAATCCATAACAATGCTTAATACTTGTGGAAAAACCATTTCACAAAGTTAAATTCATACATACTATAACAATTTTCAATAATCATTGAATTAAATCCAATGCTTGTTAAACATAATACATAAGAAAAGTATGTCATTTAATCATATGAAATATTCAAACAAAATCAATTAAAAACTAGTTATGCACAAAACTCTGATAACTGTCTCTTGGCTCTGACTCAGTGTTTCCTTCCCCTTCCCTGATTCTTTGCTAACTGAGAAACACAATTTGAAGTGTTTCAGTACTCATTTAAACTGTCTCTAAGAATAAGGTTCAATAATTAATTTATTGAATTCTATTATTTTCTTAGTCAACCTAATATGTCGACCCTCGATGCATCCTAGGTAAATTAGGTTTTAATATTACTAATATATCACATTCAATAGTCTTTTAGGGTTGGTACATGTTACCAAATTCATTTCCATGTATCTTGCATTTTCTTGCAATTTGCTGGATTCCGGGATACTAGTTTGACCTAGTCGGACGACCTAGTTCCCTTGGTTTTCGGGTTTCAGTCAAAACTACAAACTTGTAGATCTATGTCTTATTGCACGCGGGGCAAAATTTCAGGTCATTCTGAGTTATGTAGACCAAGCTATGGTCATTTAACTATTGCTGGTCAAAATGCATCAAAATTGGTCACTTTAGGTCATTTTAGGACAATTTTGGTTCGGACAGTTTTTGGACCCGAAATTGTGCAAGCTGTTTGACTTTCTTATGGTCATTTCTGGGTTTTGGTGTCTTCATAAGACTTGTATATATGGGTCTTAACTATTCATGGTCAAAATTTCAGGTCAATTGGACCTGGTTTGAGTGAGTTATGGCCTAAACACTAACTGTTGCCCAAATGGTCAATTTTCTGGCCTTATTTGCACTTAATCCGGATTTGGTCATTTTTCAAGCTACCTTGCAAGCAGAATTTTGGCAAGCTTCCTTCATGAAAGTTGGCACATTTTGTGCCAAGTTTCACCTCCAATTGGTTTCATACCAATTGGAGCCACACACATAAGGTTCTAAGCCCAAAATGCAAACTGCCTTATTACATTTCCTTCATACACATCAAAGACCACTTTTAACACTTACCAAACTCAACATTCAAGCCAATTCTGGTTTGTACCATAACCTAAACGTAGTTCACAACATATTATAGGTCATTTTGGCAGCGTACAATTACATTCAACATACACCATAAAGTGCAGAATTTGTCAAACTCATTTACAACAATTCAATCACCTAACCATAACACTTTTACATGTCCAACTTCACACCATCATATATACACTCAAACTGCCCTAACATCCAACAAAATTCAACATCCATATACCATAAACCAAGCATGAATTCCAGCATTCTTCAAGAGTCAACAAACTGCCGCAATGGTACCTTTACATTCCATTAATTTCCAAGCTTTAAATTTCAATTCACATTTACATATACTAAGTATACATCACCCTAACAATTTCCTACACAATATACATTTAATCAATCATTTAATTCACTATTTACAAGCAAAAATAAACTGCCTTCAAAGTGTTGCCATGGCTGCCAAAAGTACACTTCCCCATTCAACATCAAACCTCAAAAATCTCTCCATAAATCAAACACCCATAACATCCTTACAAACTTTAACAAAGCAATATTCAAAAACACAAACTTACCTATTGTTGGGACTTGTTAAATCTTCACTAAACTCCCTTGATTTTGGTATCTACTTCTTCCTTGTGAGGTGGGGATCAAAATTAATGATGAAGCTTTGGTGTTTGGAGGTGAAATGGAGGAGATGATGAAGCTTGAATTAAATGCGACAATGGAGGTTTTGGTGAGTGTTCTTTCGGCATGGATGGAAGGAAGGTTGAAGATGAAGTGTGAGTGGGAGTAATCTTCCCAATTAAGATTAAATTTAATCCATAGTGCTCCACTCACCAATTATAAACTATATTATATGTTTAAATGTGTTAATTACTCCATTTACACTCCATTTTTGCTATTTACATTAGGTACCACTAAATTAATTTTTCATGACATTTTCCAAGTGTAATATCATGTGTTTTTAATGGAAATTTAGGTCAAAAGACAACTCAGGGTGTCAAATGACCACAATGCCCCTGTTCGGATTGCATTCCAGATTTTTCGGTAACACCGGGTTTTATCCGTTTTTCAATTTCTCACTTTTATTTTTACTAATTATTTAATTTTTATTTGATATTTCTAATGGAATTTATACTTCAATAGGGGTCTATTTAAGTCCTAAAAATATTTTCCAAGGTTTCTCGGGGTCCAGGGCTAGCCAACGGTCCACGCCGTGACTTCCCGGTGCGGTCACCCATCGCTAGGATTCTCGGCTCGCTTAACTTGGTTACATTTCTTTACTATTTTTTTTCTTTGTTTTTCTTGTATTTTCTTTTCTTGTATTTCATTATTTTATGTCTCCTCACTCATATCGAAGTGTAGTTCTAGGCATCCTAGCTGTCCGGACAACACTGATCACAGGAACAGTAGAACACACTACCGAACTTAGGGGCTTTACACTAAAAACTCCAGTGTGGTGTCCCAGTATGCGGGGAATTGGAGTTGGGCAAACCTTATCCACCCAATGCTGTCGAGGAGTCTGTTGATCTCATATTGCAGCCCGATTTGCTCCAATAACGTGAAATCCATGTATTTTATGGAGCTAATTTTTTGGGTGTAAAGCCGGGTGCAAATGGCCTTGTGGGCATCGTCATGGAATCCTCAAGGAATGGAGATTTCGGGATGTGGAGCTGCTCGTGGCTAGGGTTGCGGTGGGGCTGGTTGAGAGGGTTGTGGTTGAGGAGGGGCTAGTTCAGGAGAGGCTGCCTTTGTTCTTGGGCGTTGGGGTGTCGGCTGAGGGGGAGAAGGTGAGGATTCTCCTCCTTGCCTCAAGGAAGACCCCATTCTTCATGCAGATCATTTTGCAGGAGCCATTGATCAGTTTTGGGAAAGAGAGAACTAGGGTTTGGTGAAGAGGGAGGAGATTTGAGGGGTTTTTATAGACTAAGAGGGGTAGAGAGGAAGGGTTTTGTCTTTAGGAACGGTTTCAAGGCAAGGGGCATATTTAAAGAGTCATTAGGACTCTTCGTTTTACGCCCCAGGAGTCACGTCTGCGACGAGATGCACGGGTCATGTATCACTACATGGGTCCCGACATATAGGGCCGTGTAAGTTTCTGCCCGAAAATTTCAAGTTCTGTCATAGTACAAAGCCCGTGTAAATGAGCTTTAGGACTCGTGTAACTTACTACCTCTCGAGTTGCTTTACTGAACATGTTATATGGCCCGTGTCAATTACAAAGGGTACTTGTGTAACTCTCTATCCTTAAGTTATTCTGCTAGCAACATTACACGGCCCGTGTAAATTACAAAGGGGACTTGTGTTTTAATACTCCTATTTGCATAGCCTGGTAATTTTTACTATTCCGATGACCGATATCGGTCTGGACAATTAAGGGGAATAGAATCGCATCTAAGACACTTAGATAAGCCCTGAACGTAAATAATTATAGTAATTGCCAAATAGTTAAGTATAAAGTAGAAAAACAGAACAAAAAAGGTTAAATGAGCTGGGAGTCACAGCGATGGGTGACCTTCCCTGGAAGTGACTGCGAGGTCAGCCTTAACTCAAATTTCGAACTAGAAAATGTGGCACCGCAGAAAATCTGATGAACACTATCTTCAGACCATACCTCGACCAGTTTGTTGTGGTATTCATAGATGATATATTGGTCTGCTCAAATAGTGCAGAGGAGCATGATAGACATCTGCGGATTTTATTACAGACTTTGAGGGAGAAACAGCTATACACTAAATTGTCGAAGTGTGAATTTTGGCTGAAAGAAATATCCTTTTTGGGGCATATAGTATCGGCAGAAGGCATCAAGGTAGATCCAAGTAAGATTGAAGCTGTCCTTAATTGGAGACCACCCAGAAATATCATGGAGATTCACAGTTTTCTGGGTTTAGCTAAATAGTACAGTCGTTTTGTGAAAGGGTTCTCCATGTTAGCATCTCCATTGACCAAATTACTTCGAAAAGATGTAAAATTTCAGTGGACTAATAAATGCCAGCAGATGCTTCTCACAATGGGTTAGGCTGTGTACTGATGCAAGAGCGGAATGTCATTGCTTATGCATCACGCCAGCTAAAACAGCATGAGAGGAATTATCCGACACATGACTTAGAGCTAGCAGCTATTGTATTCGCTCTTAAGATCTGGAGACATTATTTGTATAGGGAGAAGTGCTACATCTACACAGATCATAAGAGTTTGAACTATCTGGGCACCCAGAAAGAGTTGAATTTGAGACAGAGGAGATGGTTAGAGTTGATAAAAGACTATGATTGTTTGATAAACTATCAGCCAGGGAAAGCTAATGTGGTGGCTGATGCTTTAAGTCATAAGACTATGGCAAGTCTACGAGTTTCTTCTTTTTCTATAGTACATGAGTTGAAAGTATTGCATGCCAGCTTAGAGATTAATGATGAGAGGCAGACAGCAGTTGCATGGCATGTACAGCCAATGTTGATTGATCAAATCAGAATGGCTGCGCAGAATGATCAGAAGTATCAGAAGCTGTTAGAAGAAGTCAAACAGGGCAAGAAACCAAAATTCTCAGTGAGAGATGGCGGCCTACTACTTCACCAGGGTAGAATGTGTGTTCCTAATGATGTTGATTTGAGGCAGATCATTATGAAGGAAGCACATGAGTCTCCTTTTGCTATGCACCCTGGTGGTACTAAAATGTATAGAGGACTAAAAGAACATTACTGGTGGGTGGGTATGAAAAGAGATGTGGCAGAATTTATTTCCAAAATGCCTAACTTGTCAGCAAGTGAAGACAGAGCATCAAGTACCAGCTGGTTTGTTACATCCATTACCAGTACCGAAATGGAAATGGGAGAGATTAACGATGGATTTTGTGATGGGACTTCCGAGGACACAGAAGAGCCATGATGCAGTATGGGTCATTATTGACAGACTGACCAAGTCTACTCATCTTCTGCCTGTTTAGATGGACTATAGTTTAGAAAGATTGTCCAAGTTGTACATTGATGGGATAGTAACACTGCATGGAGTGCCAGTATCCATCGTATCAGACAGAGATCCTAGGTTCACTTCTAGATTCTGGGGTAGTCTTCAGAGAGCCGTAGGAACTAGATTGAACTTCAGCACGACATTCCACCCACAGACAGATGGCCAGTCTAAGAGAGTAATTCAGATCTTAGAGGACATGCTACGGGCTTGTGTGATTGAGTTTGAGGGCAGTTGGGACACACACTTGCCTTTGATTGAGTTTGCTTACAACAACAGCTACCAATCAAGCATTGGAATGCCTCCATATGAAGCTTTGTATGGTAGAAAATGTAGAAGCCCGTTGTGTTGGGATGATGTTGGTGAAAGAAAAATGATTGGGCCAGAAATTGTTCAGCAGACTGAAGAGAAAATCATATTGGTTAGAGATCGACTCAAAGCTGCATCAGACCGTCAAAAGTCCTATATTGATCTGAAGAGAAGGGATATTTAATATGCAATGGATGACAAAGTATTCCTTAAGGTTTCCCCTTGGAAGAAAATTATGAGATTTGGCAGAAAGGGGAAACTGAGTCCTCGTTTCATCGGACCATATGAGATTCTGGAGAGAGTGGATCCTTTGGCATACCGTTTAGCACTACCTCCAGAGTTGGAGAAGATACATAATGTCTTCCATGTGTCCATGTTGAGGAGGTATCGATTAGACCCATCTCATGTACTACCAGTGGAGGAAATTGAAGTGAATCCATACCTCACATATGAGGAAGAACCCATAGAGATTCTGGTATATGAGGTGAAACAGCTACGGAATAAGTAGATACCGTTAGTAAAAGTGCTGTGGAACCATTGTAACACCCCTCACCTGACTACAGTATAGTCGAGCAAAGTGTGCTACATTCGGTGTCGGAGCACCCTATCTTATCTTACTTTATTATTTTAGTAATTTTGAATTCATTTAATTTAATATTAATTATTTTTCTATGGAGAAACCAGCGGAGTTTTCCTTATTTTATCATCAGTTGATGTGTTTCACTATTCACCTGCTTGAAATTTTCAATAATATTTTACAATAAAAATATCATTCATGCTCATCATATTCATCTCACATTCAATTATTGTAATTCATATACTCATTTTTACAAATATATTCATACTCAATTCATTTGTAAACACTCTCAAATTACATAAGTAAAATTTTCAAATTTCCTTAATTTACATAATTTATAAAATAATTACGTAATTTCATAATTTACATTCTACAAATTATTTACAGTTCCATAATCTATATTTCAACATACAATTTATAGTTTACATTACAAATAATAACTAATTATAATGTACAAAATACATAATATGATCTATATGGACCCTATCTACATGCATTGCTGAGGAGGTGATAACCTTGTACACTTCTGACACTTTCGCAGATCTGGACTCTAAATTCTCCAGTCTAATGTCCACTGGGTTTTTATCTTCAGTACCTGCGCGAGGAAACAAATCCATCGCGCTAAGCATTGCTGCTTAGTGGTGCAATAATATGACAAGAAATAATGTATATAAATAAAAATAATTGGAGCATATTTTCTATATTCAAGAATTTTACTGGATTCTTATGAAATTTGCCATACAGTACATTTTTCATCATTTATGTTGCTCTTTAGAATATCTTTTGTCATAAGTTTACAATAATCATTTATATAATGTACAAATAAATCTAAATATTTAGTTTATTTTAATTTTATTATGGAGAATGCATTTCTAATAATTACTTACGCTATGCTTATTTTGCTAGTCTTTCATTTACTCTCTTAATATTTTCTATGTGTTGTGGATCATTTCATAATAATTAAATTCTTAATACTAGTTTAATACCTTTCATATTTTTCTCACTGATTTATTTAGTTTCTAATATTTTTAACTTATTTCAATAATTTTTTTTTCTCTACCCAGGTAACCTATGACAGGTTGACTAAACTGGATAACGGGTCGTTGGCACTGGACACCGCGGTGCCTCGGGCCGTCATACCATGGGACGCAGAACGTCAACCATGTATGCAGTCAATATGGCTAAAAAGCCATGATAACACATAATTGGGCATAAAAGCCATGAATGTTGGCATAAAGCCATGAATGCGGGCATAAAGCCATGAGTGTGGGCATAAAGCCTTTCGCAGTACTGCTAAAACAATACGCTATTGGCATGCCAATCTATCCAATCTGACACACATGTTTAGGCAATACAAGGGCACATAATATCATTAAATATTAATATATTATGTTTTATAACTTCATTATTTCATAACAAATTCCATAATTTATACGTTCATCATAATATTCATACATTACTTACATCATTCGTATTGATCACAATTCACAATAATGGTGTTCATGTACCATTGTACTTAAGACATTCCTCCTTTACTCATAAAGAAAACTAATATTCCATTCATATTTTCATGTGATTCATTTATTCATTACAATATTTATATGAATTCATAACTCATGCAAGGTGTTATTATCTTATTTGTAATGGAAACATAAGTCCTAATGTAAACCTCATCCCATTTATATTCAACAATCCATCTAGGTTAATTTCATTTCATATTTTAGTGGTATTACTTATGTTTTATTAGACCTACTAGTAATGGGAATACAAATCTTAACTATATACTCACATAACTTAAATGTTCATTAAGTCATTTAGGTGAATTACTATTTCTATTCCAAGTAATCCATGAACATTTCATGGATTCTAAATTTCATACCTTAATTTCCTCTACCAATTTAGTTCTTACACTTTGTGTCTTTGTATTACTATTCACATTACTATTCACTCAAATTGTTGACTTTTTAATACATAATAAATTTATTGAACCTAAGTTCACCAAGATACCACATTTTGTATTTTATTTTTGTTGGTATTGATTTTCAATCCCATTCCAAAGCTTATCTTATGTTATTCAAAATTTTTAGATTTTTTACCCTAAGTTTACTGTTCCATTGGTCATTTGTACAGTAGGAATTTGACAAAATTGTCTTCATGAAAGTTGTTCCTTATTGTGTCTAGTTACATTTCATTTTTTGAATTACTCCATTTGGAGTTTTGTAGCTCAAGTTATGGTCATTTTACCATAACTGGGCCGGATTGACCTGTACCCAGAATTTCTGGGCAATTTGATTCTACTAGATTTAGTGACCTAAGTTTAGTTGGAAATTTGACTAGGTTATGGTCACAATTTGAATTTATGTTCTTCATAAAAGTTGTAGGGCTATGTCTCAGCTTTCTGCTAGTAAAAGTTTAGATCAATTGAACATTTTTACATAGAGTTATGACCATTTGAACAAACACTGTTCATTTGGTCATTTTCTAGGGACAGCATGTTGGTCACCGGGATTATGGTAATTTTTAGGTCAACTTGATTTGGTTTTCTGGGCAGGATTTCTTCACCAAAGTTATGCCATTATGTGTCTAGTTTCATATTCAATTAGCCTTACACCAATTGAACCTATACAACTCCACTTTTAGCTGCCCAAACCTGCTAGACTCATAACCAGTCCTGTAGGTCACCAAGGGCAGCATGCCTAAACTCAACTCCATTATCCTTACTCACTTCAATTCCTCCTCATACACATTTAAATGGTCACTAATTAACCATTACAAGGTTAATATACCTTGTGTTGGTTGTACAGGAATAGAAAATCCTGTGAAAAGATATGGAAGAGAAGAATAAGACAATAGAACAGTCTGTGATGGCAGAAGTACAAGTTAAGGCCTCAGCCCCACAAAGTGTTGAAGGCCCGACTGTACCAGTTTTACCGGTACAAATTACTGCACAAATGGCCCAGCAAATGGCCACTTTCTTTCAACAAATGGCTGATACTCTGTCAGCTTAAGCTCAAGCACAAACCCAACCCCCACAAAGGCAGTGTGAAATGGAGAAGAGGGAGAAACATATGGGTCAGAGCTCGAGCAGTAATTTAGGAAAGAGAAAAGAATTTGAGGAACTCCGAGTTCAGAGATATGACAGAGACGGATCATCAGGGCAGAGAACACCAAAATCTAGTCGTCAAACAACTAGAAGTTCCTATTCTGCCCGTTTCTGCCATATTTATGGTAAGCTACATGGAGGTATTTGTCGTAAGGCCTCTGGAGCCTGCTAAAATTGTGGAAAGCTTGGCCACTTTGTTAGAGATTGTACTAGAGCACCTCGATCTGCTCTCTGGAGTTCACAGACAGTCAGTCAGAGTCGAGATAGAAATACAGTTGGTACTTCTTACCACCATAACACAGTGAATCAACCCAAATATAGTAGTGCACCAGTCAGAGCGTCCACTATGCGCCAAGGGGAAAGAACAGAAACTTTGAATGTAGCTGTTGGTAAGTTCTTAATTTTTAAAAGAAACAATTAGTTATTATTTTATCCAAGCACTATTTAGTTGTGTGCTAGTGTTAGAACTATATGCTCTGTTGCTATTCCTTTACATGGGAATGAATTTTGATGTATTAGTGACTAGTCCTTTAGGATAAAAACTATAATAACAAGTATGATTGACATTACTTTTGGAAGAATTGTTAGCTAAAAGTATTTTCTAACACACTATAAATTATAAAGTTAATTGGCGAGCCTACTTAATATAAGGCAAGAGGACCTAAAAGTAAGTTACAGTAATAGAATTACTCTAGATGAGGGCAAAGATGTTACTGTTAGTAATTGTCAAGGGATATTGTAATCAGAATTGGTTTAGGATATTAGTGGATTCGAGAAAGATAAGATGTTAAAAAACCTAGTCCATGAGGTTATAACATAGTGACTATGTAATATTCTCGATGTTTGCATTGCAAGCTGCAGATTACAGTACAGACACGGGATTATAGTGTAGAGCTACGTACTTCCTCGTGGTATAATAAAATAAGAATATTTGTAAGTAATATATAAATTGATACAGTTACGCCTGAATAAAGTACCATTACGGGAAATAAATGTGAAAATTTTAGTCAGAAATTTAAAACTTCAAAACTAGCCTGTCGAAAGACTACACTTGTAAGGTAGCTGGAGTCAGTAACTCGGTTACAATAATGTGAACTACCTGTACCACAGCAATTGCTATAAGTTTAGAGATATCAGTACGACTTATCATCCTCAGACGGATGGACAGTCGAAATGAGTAATTCAGGTAAATTTTGAAACTCATTGAGTTCCTGTAAACAATGAAATGAAATGATAATAATAACCTATAAAATGTAATAAGCCCTCGAGAATATACTGAGAACTTGTGTCCTTGAATCTGAGGGGAGATGGGATAGATACCTCCCACTAACAAAATTTGTATACAATAATAAGTGTTAAGTTAGCATACAAACGGCACCCTATGAAACATTGTAAGGGAACAGATAACTATGGATTTTGTGATGAGACTTCTGAGGACACAAAATAGTCATGATGCAATATGGGTCATAGTTGATAGACTAACCAAGTCTGCTCACTTTTTGCCAATCCGAATGGACTATAGTTGGAGAGATTGGCCAGATTGTACATAAATGAGATTGTAAAACTGCATGGAGTACCAGTATCGATTGTATCAGACAGAGATCCTGGGTTCACTTCTATATTCTAGGGTAGTCTTCAGAGAGCCCTTGGAACTAGATTGAACTTCAACACGGCATTCCACCCACAGACAGATGGCCAGTATGAGAGGGTAATTCAGATATTGGAGGATATGCTACGAGCTTGTGCGATTGAGTTTGAAGGTAGTTGGGATATACACTTGCCTTTGATTGAGTTTGCTTATAACAATAGCTACCAATCAAGCATTGGGATGCCTCCATATGAAGCTTTATATGGCAGAAAGTGCAGAATTCCCCTATGTTGGGATGACGTAGGTGAAAGAAAGATGAATGGGCTAGAAATTGTTCAGCAGACAGAGAAAAAGATCAGATTGATCAGAGATCGACTCAAGGCTGTATCAGACCGTCAGAAGTCCTATATTGATATGAAGAGAAGAGATATTGAATATGCAGTGGGTAATAAGGTATTCCTTAAAATTTCTCCTTGGAAGAGGACTGAATTTTCCACTAACCACTTTATCTCCTTCACTCATCCATTGATGGCCGAAATGAAGCTCCCAAAAACACCATAGCCGAATTGCATGCAAGCTCCCATTTAACCACCTTCAAGCCATAAATTCTTATAAGTCCCTTCCTTAAAAGTGATCCTCACATCATGGGCAGTAGATAGGCAGCAAAAAAGTTAAGTTTTGGTGAGGTTTTAAAGAACTTCAAAAGTGGTAAGTGAGTGTTTTCAATTCTTGTTTCATTAAAAGTGTAACCAAGGTTGTGGGTAATTGATTGATAGAAGATTTTTTTAAGTTTGATGAATTAATGGAGATGTATATTTTGGTAGCCATGGAACTTCACTATGAATAGCTTGTTCTTGCATGTAAATAGTGGTTTGAACGATGATTTAAATGTTTGATTGTATTATAGTTGAATTCCATGTGTAAGGTATGATTTGGAAGCTTGAAAAGTGGAAATGGAAATTGATGAGTATGTGTAAACTTGTGGCAGCCTCATGAAGAAGATTGAAGTGTTTGAGTTCATGAAATATTGTTGAATTATGTTGTCATTGATGGCAGCATGTGTATATAAATAATTGTTTGAATTTTGACATGTAAATGAGGTATGTCATGTGGTTAAATTATTGTAAATGGACTTTGGAAATTTCTGTGTTATAGTGTGCATATTGAGAGTGGTTACAAGTTGCCAAAATGACCAAAAATGTGAAGTAAAGTGTGTTAATATTAAGTTACAAACCAGAATTGGCATGAAGGAAGTAGTTTGGTAAGTATAAAATGTGTAATTGGTATGTGATGAACAAGTGTGTAGTAGGGCAGTGTGTGTTTTGGATTAGAACCTTAAGTGTGTAATCCCAATTGGTATGAGACCAATTGGAGGTGAAACTAGGCACAAAATGTGCTAACTTTTATGAAGGAAGCTTACCTAAATTCTACCCAGAAGGTGACTTGAAAAATGACTAAATCCGGATTAGTGACTTGAAAGCCTGAAAATTGACCATTTGGGCAGTAGTTAGTGTTTTGGCTATAACTCACTCGAAACAGGTCCAATTGACCTAAAATTTTTACCACGAATAGTTTAGACATATATCTACAATTCTTATGAGGACACCAAAGCCCAAAAATGGCCAGAACCAAGCCAAATTGCTTGCACAATTTCGGGTACCAAAACTGGCCGAAGTGAAAATGACCTAAGTCTACCATTTTAGTGCATTCTATCTAGCATTGGTAAATTGACCATATCTTGGTCTACACAACTCAGAATGACCTGAAATTTTACCCCGCGTGCAATAAGACATAGACCTACAAGTTTGTAATTTGGACCGAAACCTAAAAACTGAGGGAACTAGGTCATCCGGCTTGGTCAAATTAGTATACCGAAATTTGGCAAATTGCAATAAAATGCAATATACTTGAAAATGAAATTGGTAACATATACCAACACTAAAGAGCTATAAAATATGAAATATTGGTAACATTAAACCTAATTCGCCTAGAATGCATCGAGGGTCAATATCTAAGGTTGACTAAGGAAATAATAGAATTCAATAAATTAATTATTAAGCCTTATTGTTAAAGACGGTTTAAATGAGTACTGAAACACTTTAAATTGTGTGTTTCAGTTAGCAAAGACTCAGGAAAGGGGAAGGAAACACTGATTCAGAGCCAAGAGGTTTATAAGAGATTTGTGCACAACTAGTTTTTAACTGATTTTGTTCTGAATATTTCATATGATTAAATGACATATTTTTCTTATGTATTATGTTTAACAAGCATTGGATTTAATTCAATGATTATTGAAATTGTTATAGTATGTATGAATTTAGCTTTGTGAAATTGTATTTCAACAAGTGTTAAGAATTGTTGCGAATTAAAAAAATTATATTTTGGAAAATTATGATAGAACATGTTTTGAATTGTGATGGGCAATTTGCATGGAAAAATGAAAATTTATGATTTGAATTGTGATGAGCATAAAAATTATTGGATATTGGAATTGACTTTGAATCGAATTGTATTGTGATTTATGCTCACTAAAAGGATTGTGATATTGTTTTATATCTTACTATGGATGCTTGACTAGGTTATTACCCGTCTCTCTCATTTGTTAAGAAGACAATGGAGTTAGTTGTGTTTTGATTACTATGGTAAGTGCACAGGCTTAGATTCTCCTCTTATTAGAGGTTAGATCTAAGTTTTTTATGTTATGGCCCTTTCAGAAGATTCATTATTGTGATGTGTACTGTGCACGATTCAACCTCCCCAACCATAGGGAGTTAGAATCCGATTCGACCTCCCCGACCATAGAGAGTTAGAATCACCCCGAAGATGGCCCTTTCGGATTAGTCTTACATAGTTAGTGAGATCAAAAATGACTTTTGAGATAAAGAATGGTTTTCAAGATAAAGAATGTTTTTGAATAGTAAAGAATTGTGATTTCAATTATGATTTATGTATAATTGATTTTATTTGAATTACCTTAAATGGTTAGTTATGATTTGAAAAATTGAATTTCGTGATCAAAGTCATTCTATACAAATGATTTATATTATTGGCAATGAATATTTTGAGTTTTGGAATTTGATGAGTACCCAGATTTCCAAGGTATATTGTACTATGTTTTAAATTATAGTTGTGCACCACTGAGTTCACCACTCAGCGATAGCTTTGTATGCTATCGTAGGTGAAAAGAGCATAGAGTAATTGAGTAAGCTTCTTTGAAGAGACATTCAGATCAGCTCTAGGTATACCCATGTATACAGGTTTTGATGTATGCATGTAATAATATATATGTCAATTATTTGAGCAGTTGTATAAAAACTCTTATAAAATATTTTGGTATGTAATTAAATGTAAATTATTGTAAATGTAAATTTGAGGTTTCATACCTGAATAGTTTTGTAATATTAATTTTTGAGTCTTGTAATCAATGAAATGTTTCTTTTATGATGAGATTGGTTTGAAAATGAAATGATTGATTATTGAGATTGAATTGTGAGATGAAATGGAGTTGTATTTGAGAAAACATATTGGGAGTATTTTTCCTTGTTAAGTTTGAAGAACTGTTTTCTCAAAACACAGCTGGCACTTTGCCGAAATTTTGGAAAAAATTTTATAACACCAGATTTTAATCGATGATTTAAATTTCACGAAAATTGTTTTAAAATCCCTTGTAGTATATCTAATTTTTATCGGTAGGAGAAGTACGATAATTCATTAAGTGTACTACGGGATCATGTTACATCTTACGGGGGAGTAGGGTGTGATAAATTAGTTTTGAATTTTGATTTCCTCGTTTGCTAAAGTGTTGAGGTGTGTGCCAGTGGAGGAAGAAATTGAATGGGTACCCATAGATTGAGCTAGCTAGCCTTGTGATTCCTCATAAGCCTCCGACTATTAAGATGAACATTATTTTGATGGCATGATATAACTGTGTGTTTTTATAAAACTTGTTTTGAGACTTCCAAAATGAGACTGTTTTGACTAAAATCATAAATTGTCTTTTGTATCTACTTTTCATTTTCAGTACTATATTTGAATAAATGTGATTTGAATTATACATAAAATATTATTTTAGTATGTTTTGCACCACTGAGTCATAGTACTCAGCGATGGCTGTTTATTGCTGTCGCAGATAGAGAGACTAGTGGAGCAGCAGAGTGAGCTACTGAGGATCTCGGAGCTACATCCTTGAGATTTTGTCGGGTATAATTTTATACCCTGATCGTAATGTTTATTTTGGTGAATGTAACTGTATGTACATGTATAAACTAGTCTTAAGCAGTTGTATAGATTTTGTAATCATATTACTTTGGATTTTCTGCAGTAAATTTATACAGATGAATGTAAATTGATTTTTCTTTAATGAAATCTTAATGAAGTTATTTAGTATTATTTTTGAAGACAAGTGAATTGAGAATTGTTTTGAATTATGGAGTTGGGAGAAATGATGTTGATTTGTGCTGTGGTAGTGGTTGATTTTAATGAAATGAATTATTGGAAGTGTTTTTATAGGTTTTTGAAGAACTGTTTTTCTCAAATACAGTTGGTACTCTGCCGAAATTTTTCCAAAAATTGCGGAAAAATAAAAATGGATAAAATTTTAACTGGTCTTTAAACTTCAAGTAAATGTTTTTAATACCTGCTATAAAAGCTCACCACTTTCAAAAAGTAAGAAAATTGTTTTAAAATTCTTGTAGTGTATCTAATGGGTTTTCGGTAGACGGAGTCAGTAATTCATTATGTATACTACGGGATCATGTTATGCCATACAGAGGGGTAAGGTGTGACATGATTTAGTGGTATCAGAGCGTGATTTTTTTAATTATGTTTTGACTTATGAATTTGTGTCTTTCCTTTGATAAGTACAACTGCTCAATGTCCTTATTTGTTTCATACAGTGCATTATATCATAAATATGAACTAACGGAGGAAAATCTCCTTATGTTATTTGTTTAGGAGATATCCTAACTCCAAACTGAAATGGAAGAAGGGGATCGCTCAGTTGAGCAGTGAGTAGAGGCTAAGGCCCAAGGGGAAGCCCTAGCTCTCCAAAATGTTAGTAGGTCAGTGGCACCAGCCCCACGAATGCCACAGTTTTCGGCATAGTTTGCTTAACAAATGGTTGCAATATTTCAACAGATGGCTGGGGGTATGCCTGCTCAAGCTCCACTCCAGACTCCTGTAGTGCAACCTCAGGCTCCAGTCAGACAGTATGATGAATTGTTGAAATATGGGGCAACCGAATTCAAGGGTACAGTAGACCCTCTAGAGGCAGAGCAGTGGCTGGAGAGAATGGACCGAGTGTTCAAGAAACTGCACTGCCCAGATGAATTGAAATTTGAATATTTCGTGTCATTACTTCAAAGGGATGAGTATGATTAGTGGAAGACCATCCCCCATAGCTTCACAGAACCACTAGTATTGACCTAGGATGACTTCATCAGAAAGCTCATACAAAAATATATCCCAGATGTATATGTGGATCAGAAATTGCAAGAATTTTTGAGTCTGAACAAGGCAACTGATCAGTGGCAGAGTATGAGAGGGAGTTCTCCCGCTTAAGCCACTATACTGGGAGTCTCCTGTCTACCTGCTTAACCCATTCGTATATTAGTGCTAGCATAGTTAGTTCTCTTACTGTTCCCTGTGTCAAGATGAGTTTTGAAGTGCTAGTGACAAGTCTATTAGGACAAGAGGTCAGAGTCAATAGAATGTATAGAGATTGTCCTTTGGTGATCCAAGGACATGTTTTTCTGTTAGATTTAATTGAAATGCCCTTCAAAGATTGTGATATCATCTTGGGCATGGATTGGTTAGCTAGGCATCATGCCATGATTGACTATAGACTGAAAATAATTACTTTTGGTCTCCCTCTGTACGTTGATGTGGCAATACACGGGGAGAGGCAGTTACTACCATCAAACATCATTTCGACTGCACTAGCCAGAAGGATGATCAGAAAACGGTGTGAAGCATACTTGGCACGTGTGATAGACACCCAAGTGGGGCTATCGGCACTGAGGGACATCCCTACAGTATGTGACTTTTCGGATGTGTTTCCTGATGAATTGCTAGGATTACTTCCGAGAAGAGAGGTGCAGTTTGAGATTGATGTCATGCCTGGTATGGACCCAATCTTCATAACACCATATAGAATAACACTAGCAGAACTGAAAGAATTGAAAGTGCAGTTGCAAGAGCTACTTGACAAGGGCTTTATCTGCCCTAGTGTGTCACCTTGGGGAGCGCCAGTGTTGTTTGTTAAGAAGAAAGATGGCACTTTCTGCTTATGTATTGACTACTGGCAGTTGAATAAGGTGACAATAAAGAACATATACCCATTGCCCCTTATTGATGACTTGTTTGATCAGTTGAGGGGTGCAGCTGTTTTCTACAAAATTGACCTAAGATCGGGTTATTATCAGCTGAAGGTGCAAGAACAGAGTATATCTAAAACTACCTTTAGAACCTGCTATGGCCATTATGAGTTCTTGGTCATGCCATTCGGGTTAACTAATGCTCCGGTTGCTTTTATGGATCTGATGAATACTATCTTCAGACCATAACTCGACTAGTTTGTTGTGGTATTCATAGATGATATATTGGTCTACTCGAGTAGTGCAGAGGAGTATGATAGACATCTGTAGATTATACTGCAAACTTTGAGGGAGAAACAGCTATACGCCAAATTGTCGAAGTGTGAATTTTGGCTAAAAGAAATATCCTTTTTGGGGCATATAGTATCGGCAAAAGGCATCAAGGTAGATCCAAGTAAGATTGAAGCTGTCCTTAATTGGAGACCACCAAGAAATATCACGGAGATTTGTAATTTTCTGGGTTTAGCTAAATACTACTATCATTTTGTGAAAGGGTTCTCCATGTTGGCATCTCTATTGACCAAATTACTTTGAAAAGATGTGAAATTTCAGTAGATTGATAAATGCCAGCAGAGTTTTGATGAGTTAAAGAGATGTTTAACTGAAGTTCCAGTCCTTACTTTACCTACCTCGGGTAAAGAATACACAGTTTACAACGATGCTTCTCATAATGGGTTAGGCTGTGTACTGATACAAGAGTGGAATGTCATTGCCTATGCATCATGCCAGCTGAAACAGCATGAGAGGAATTATTTGACACATGACTTGGAGCTAGCAGCTATTGTGTTCGCTCTTAAGATATGGAGACATTATTTGTATGGGGAGAAGTGCTACATCTACACAGATCATAGGAGTTTGAAGTATCTGGGCACCTAGAAAGAGTTGAATTTGAGACAGAGGAGATGGTTAGAGTTGATAAAAGACTATGATTGTCTGATAGACTATCAGCCAGGGAAAGCAAATGTGGTGGCTCATGCTTTAAGTCGTAAGACTATGACAAGCCTACTGGTTTCTCTTGTAACACCCCTATGTTCGGTAGTGTGTTCTACTATTCCAGTGACCAATGTTATCCGGACAGCTAGGATGCCTAGACCTACACTTAGATATGGGTGAAGAGACATAAAATAATGAAATATAAGAAAAGAAAATACAAGAAAAACAAAGGAAAAATAATAGTAATGAAATGTAACCAAGTTAAATGAGCCGAGAACCATAGCGATGGGTGACCGCATTGGGAAGTTGTGGCGTGGACCGTTGACTAGCCCTAGACCACGAGAAACCCTAGAAAATATTTTTAAAACTTAAATAAACATCTATTGAAGTATAAATATTATTAGAAATATCAAAGAAAAATTAATTAATTAGTACAAAGAAAGACGAGAAATCGAGAAAACGACAAAACTCGGTGTTATCGAAAAATCGGGAATGCAACCCGAATAGGGGTATTTTGGTCATTTGACACCCTGAGTTGCCTCTTGACCTAAATGTCCATTAAAAATAAATGATATTAAACTTTGAAAATACCATGAAAAATTAAAATGAGATACATTATGTAAATAGTGAAAGTGTGGTGGCCAAATTGTAAAAATTGGAAAGTTTAACATTAAAATAGATTTTTAATCAATTAGTGCTCCACTAACATCACTTAAGTGGACAGCCAACTCCACTAACTCCATCTTCTTCTTCTTCTACATTCTTCTCCAAGCCAAATGAAATTCTCTCAAAAATTCTTCCATGGCCGCACCATACCACAAGCTCCATCTACCATGATTAAGCCATGGTTTCTTGTAAATTTCTTCATTAAAAGTGGTGTATACCTCTTGGGCAGATTATTGGGAGCAACAAAGTTATGTTTTGGTGAGGTTTTGAAGAACTTCAAAAGTGGTAAGTGAGTATTTTCAATTCTTATTTCATTAAAAGTGTAACCAAGGTTGTGGGTAATTGATTTATGGAAGAATTCTTAAAGTTTGATGTTTTAATGGAGATGTACATTTTGGCAACCATGGAAATTCAGTATATGTAGCTTGTTTTTACTTGTTTATGGTTGTTTAAGATGTTGTTATTGATGGCAGCATGGATATGTGTATAATGGTTTGGAATTAGGTATGTAAATGGGGTATGTTCATGTGGTTAAATGATGTAAATGGACTTTGGAAAATTCTGTATTATAGTGTGTATGTTAAGAGTGGTTACAAGCTGGCAAAATGACCAAAAATATGAAGTAAAATGTGTTAATGGTATGGTACAACCAGAATTGGCATGGAAGAGTTAACTTGATAAGTGTTGAATGGGTAATTAGTAAAGGATGAACAATGTGCAATAGGGCAGTGTATGTTTTGGCTTAGAACCTTAAGTGTGTGACTCCAATTAGTATGAGACCAATTGGAGGTGAAACTAGGAACAAAATGTGCCAACTTTCATGCAGGAAGCTTACCAAAATTCTGTTTAGAAGGTGACTTGAAAAATAACCAAATCCAGATTAGTGCTTTAAAAGCCTGAAAATTGACCATTTGGGTAGCAGTTGGTGTTTTAGCCATAACTCACTCAAAACAGGTCCAATTGACCTAAACTTTTTACCATGAATAGTTTAGACATAGATCTACAATTCTTATGAAGACACTAAAGTCCAGAAATGGCCAGAACCAATCCAAATAGCTTGCACAAATTCAGGTACCAAAACTGGCCGAACCAAAAGTGACCTAAAAATGACCTAAAGTTACCATTTGGTGCATTCTGTCAAGCATTGGTAAATTGACCATAACTTGGTCTACACAACTCAGAATGATCTGAAATTTTGCCTCGCGTGCAATAAGACATAGACCTACAAGTTTTTAGTTTGGACCGAAACCCGAAAACCAAGGGAACTAGGTTGTCCGGCTAGGTCAAGATAGAACACCGAAATTCGACAAATTGCAATAAAATGCAATATACTTGAAAGTGAATTTGGTAAAATGTACCAACACTAAAAGGCTATAAAATGCGACATATTGGTAACATTAAACCTAATTCATCTAGAGTGCATCGAGGGTTAACATTTTAGGTTAACTAAGGAAAATAATAGAATTCAATAAATTAATTATTAAGCCTTATTGTTAGAGACAGTTTAAATAAGTACTGAAACACTTCAAATTGTGTGTTTTAGTTAGCAAAGACTCAGGGGAGGGGAAGGAAACACTGAGTTAGGACCATGAGACATTTATCAGAGGTTTGTGCACAACTAGTTTTTAACTGATTTTGTTCTGAATATTTCATATGATTAAATGACATATTTTTTCTTATGTATTATGTTAATAAGCATTGGATTTAATTCAATGATTATTGAAATTGTTATAGTATGTATGAATTTAGCTTTGTGAAATGGTATTTCCACAAGTATTAAGCATTGTTGTGAATTGAATAAATTATGTTTTGGAAAATTGTGATAGAACATGTTTTGAATTGTGATGGGCAATTTGCAGGGAAAAATGCAAATTTATGATTTGCATTGTGATGAGCATAAAAATTATTGGATATTGGAATTGACTTTGAATCGAATTGTATTGTGATTTATGCTCACTAAAAGGATTGTGATATTGTTTTATATCTCACTATAGATGCTTGACTAGGTTATTACCCGTCTCTCTCATTTGTTGAGAAGACAATGGAGTTAGTTGTGTTTTGATTACCATGGTACATGCACAGGCTTAGATTCTCCTCTTATTAGAGGTTAGATCTAAGTTTTTTATGTTATGGCCCTTTCAGAAGATTCATTATTGTGGTGTGTACTGTGCACGATGATTCGACCTCCCCGACCATAGGGAGTTAGAATCTGATTCGACTTCCCCGACCATAGGGAGTTAGAATCACCCCGAAGATGGCCCTTTCGAATTAGTCTTGCATAGTTAGTGAGATAAAGAATGGTTTTTGAGATAAAGAATGGCTTTTGAGATAAAAAATAGCTTTTGAGATAAAGAATGGTTTTCGAGATAAAGAATGGTTTCGAATAGTAAAGAATTGTGATTTCAATTATAATTTATGTATAATTGATTTTGTTGGAATTACCTAAAATTTTTTGTTGTGATTTGATAAATTGAATTTCACGAACAAAGTCATTTCATGCAAATGATTTGTGTTATTGGCAATGAATAATTTGATTTTTGGAATTTGATGAGTATCCTAATTTCCAAATTATTTGCTGTAATTTTGCTAAGATATATTGAACTATGTTTTAAGTTATAGTTGTGCACCACTGAGTTCACCACTCAGAGATAGCTTTGTATGCTGTCACAGGTGAAAAGAGCATAGAGCAATTGAGTAAGCTTCTTTGAAGAGACATTCAGATCAGCTCCAGGTATATCATAGGTATACCCATGTGTTAGTAGTATGCCCTAGAGCATATCATTTAGTATGTATCTTGTACATATTTTTATTAATAAAAGGCTTTTCTACTTTTTCGTTTACATAATATATTTATGTGTAACAGAAAAGGTCCATTGATATTTTGTTAGAAATATTATTCTTAAGTTGTTAAAAATATGAGTGACATTATTTCTAGCACAAAGTATCATAAATAGGTTCACAATCGAGGATACTTCATAATAAGGATATGACTTATCCAGAAAGATTGTATTCATGTTTGTTCCCAAGTTATTTATATGAGATATAAATAAGATGGAATGGTGAGTCTTATGCCATATGACAAACATGATAGGTACTTATAAATGATAAGTAGGCCGAACCAGTGACACTTATAACAAGCATATGGAGTTTACTCTTGTCAATGTTTTGTCATAAATCATATCAGTGCATATAATCTTTAGACCTGAGATAGCACAGTTATCTTGTATATAGGTAGTTTGAGTTTGATACTACTTTCATACTTGTACTGTGTATGGGTATATGGGCTTGTGTTGGCTCCTACTAGTTATATATGGAGGTAGGTGTTGATCAAGATGGAATCTGTTCCTCTAAGTAAATAGAGATAAAATCCTATGTTCATTTAATTATTCTTGATGTTTCAAGTTCCTGGCCAGGACAGATAGATTTAATCAGAAAAGAGTTTCTGATGAGAAAATCTTTTTAATCAAGAACTGAAATTAAAAGAGAACATAATATTCACAGCAAATGGAGTTTGACATAAACCATGAGTCCAGCTTGAGTTGGGATTTTGTAACAGAGAGATTCTAGTGCATGGTAATATATGATTATAGGTTCATTTAAGGTAAACCTTATTACTAATTGGGTGTCCATGGCATGCTATGCTAGGTGTTAACCATGGTCTATGAGGTGCATAAAATGATTTAGAGAAATCATTTATGGTAAGAAAGAGTTCTGATGATATTAAGAGTTGATATCATGTCTCATTGCCAATTAGTGATGAGCCTAGTAAGTCACACACATACACAAGTAGTCACCTAATTAAATATGATTTAATTAATTAATTAAAGAGTTTAATTGATTAATTAAATAGGTTTGGTTTACAATTAGATTGCAAAGTCCCTAGCATGACTTGAAACCAAATCTAGATTATTAGATGTATAGTATAAGTTAAATTTATATTTAAAGTATTTAAATATGAATTTAATTAATGAGAAATTAATTAATAGAGATTAATTAATTGCTTTATATTTGATATAAATTAATTAGAAGAAGAGAAATAATTATTTTGGGTTAAGAACTCAAAATTAAGACACAGGGGCATTTTGGTCATTTCGTAATATGACACGTGGCACCATGAGATGGTGACACAAGGCATTACACATTAGCTTGCCAAATATCTTTTAATCATGTAAGATGATTAAAATTAAGATTAAATATAGGTTTGACAATTGGCACAATGTGATTGGGTCAGTTAAACCTAGAGCTAATCAAAGGGTGACATGTGGCAAGGGTTTAATGTGTTAACCTAGCTATATAAGTGTTGTTATGAGAAAATAAAATACAACCAGTAGCCACACTCCTTTGTCATGCCATTTTGAAGCTCTCCCTCTCTTCCTCTTCATCTCTCATCAATTCAAAGAGATTAGCCATCAATCTCTTGAATTAAAAAATACTAGAAATTATTTCTAGTGTCTTGTTTACATCTCTAATCTCTTAAAAGGTAGAACTTGAATTTCTAATTAATAGAAAAAGCTTTAGAAGTTGTTCAAGGGCTGCCATAGGTGTTCTTGGTGTGGACAAGGTAGAGGGATAACATTTGGTGTTCTAAAGACGAATCTCAAAGGTGCAAATACTCTGCAGTGCATCAGGAGGTTAGTGTAATCATTCTTGATTTAATCTAGGGTTCTAAAATTAATCTGATTAATTTGAAAATCTTAAATGGCAAATACAGATAAAAAAAAAAATTAAAAGAGTTTTAATATGTTGTTTATCATTGAAATCAAATAGTTAAAAATAAATCTTGCATGATGCATGTGACCCTAGGTGAAAATTTTTGAATTCAATGGTATAAACTTGTGTTTTTCACGCTTCCGTTCCCTCAATTGGTATCAGAGCCACTATATTTGCCATTTAGATTGTTGATTATATGATTTAATTGTGTGATTTGATCATGAGATGATTGATCCATTGCTAGTTGCAATGGATGTGTGGCGACACACATGGTGAAGCCACCATAGGTGGCGGCAACAAAGGTTCTTCAAGGTGGCGCAAGGTTTGCTTTTTAATTTACAATTGTTGTATGATTTAAAAGCTCATCCTATGTCTAATTAAATTGTTTAATTAGAATTTTAATAACACAATTAAATTATGATTCAAATCAAAATTTTTAAAATTGTTTGAATACGATTCAAATTTGAATTTTAAAATTTGATTGAATGTGATTCAAATCTGAATTTTTAAAGTTGTTTGAATCATATTTAAATCTGATTTTTTAAAGTTGTTTGAATAATATTCAGATCTGAATTTTTAAAAATTGTTTGAATGTGATTCAAATCTGATTTTTTAAAAATTGTTTGAATGTGATTCAAATCTGAATTTTTAAGGTTGTTTGAATGTAATTCAATTTTGAATTTTTAAATTTGTTTGAATGAGATTCAAATCTGAATTTTTAAATTTATTTGAATCATATTCAAATTTGGATTTTTTAAGTTGAATATGAGATATTCAATTTATTTTAAGTATATATGTTTTATTTAATTGTTAAATAGTGATATGCATGATGGATGATCATGGACTATAAAAGACCAATGTGATTGGATTTATTTGTTTTATGTTTCTTTGGGATAGTAAATTAATTAATTTATTTTAATTTATGTATTATTAAGTTTGTAATAATTTTTGGGTTGTAATTTCATTTATTTAAGTTCTTGTAAATTCTCCTTGGTATGCCAAAGATTATTATGTAATTGGATTGCAAGAAGTTCAAGGAGGTCAAGAGCATTGGTGGGACAAGTGGGAGGAATTCAAGATCAAGTGTTGATTATGTACTCCTTCAGCAACTCTTGTAAAATGAATGATTGAAATGCACCTAAGAATGCCCTGATTCAATTCTTGGTGGCTCAGAATTGAATCCCTTAGAAAGTCCATGATCATACCATATTTACTGCTTATCCATGAATGCATGAGATGTATGGGAATGTATGCAATTATATGATATATGCAAGCTAAATGGATAATGTGCAAAGTGAGACCTAAATAGTAATTAGGATGACCATAAAATCTTTCAAACAAATGATTAAGTTGGAAATGCTATAATTAAAGTAATTATAACATAGGCCCTCCATTGGGACAATTATTTTAAGAAATTTTAAATAGTTGCATAAGATGCAATTAATTTAAGAGATTTTCTTAAGAATAATTGTTAAGCATGAGATGTTGTAAATATGTAAATGGTTTGGTGGCCAATATTGGATGTACCTGAGGACATTAAAATTATTTGCATAATTACTGGCTCAATGGGATCAACTTAACTAATGCAAGATAAGTCAATAATAGATGTATCTGAGATTTTGACCATTAGGGGCTAGGTAAAGGATTGAACCTCACATAAGATGTGATGGGCAAGGAGTTGCTTACTTATAGTTTATTATAATTCCAATAATGGATGTACCTGAGGATGATCAATAGAATTATAAGAATTCAATCACCCACTAGAAATCCATCCAACTAGGATTTCCGTTTTCTACTTTGGAAGCGTAGGATTCGCTAAGTTAGTGGGAGGACCAATTTGATTAAAAGACTATAATCATTTTGGTTAATTACTTGATACATTTACTAATTAATCTGGTTATTTTCTGTAGTTAATTTTCTGATAATAATGAGCACAGAACAACCACCACCATCCAATATCCTTGCAAGCATACTTGATCGCAATAGGTTGAAAGGACCTAATCTCTCTAATTGGCTAAGAAATTTGAAACTTGTCCTGAACCTTGAACATAGAGGATATGTTCTAGATTCAAATGTTCCTGGTCCCTTACCTCCAGAGGCCACTCAAGAGGAACATGAAACTTTGGACAAGTGGAAGGAGCATGATGTGAGAGCTAAGTGTTACATGCTTGCTTCCATGAGTAATGAGTTACAGAAGTAGCATGAGAACATGCAGAGTGCGAGTGAGATCCTCCTTCACTTATAAGAGTTGTATGGTGAGCACAGTAGGAATGCTAAGTATGAGTATCTAGGCAATTGTTTTGCATGAGGATGTCTGAGGGACAAAATGTTGGGGATCATGTCCACAAGATGATTCGGCTGATTGAGCAGTTAGAACATCTTAACTTCAACATGGATTTCCAACTACATACGGATTTGATCCTTCAACCCCTTCCTGAGTCTTTTGGGAATTTTGTGACAAATTTCCATATGACTCAACAGGAATGCACCTTAGCTGGTTTACTCAACATGCTAGTTATTGCCCAAAAGAAATATGTCGGGCAATAAAGGAAAAAAGGTAACTTTGATTGCATCTTCTTCTACTGGAAAGTCCAACAAGAAGAAGGGCAATAAGAAAAAGAAACCTCAGATTCCTGGTCCTTCTAAGAAAATAGCTAAACAGAAAGAGAATACTAAAGCTGATGCAGGCAAAGGAAAGTGTTTCCACTGCTAGAAGGATGGACACTGGAAAAGGAACTGCCCAGAGTATCTTGCTTCTCTGAAGGACAAGAAGGATAAACCTTTGGAAGGTATATCCATATCTTGTTATTTAGATTCTGATGATACTCATAGTTCATCTACAGCTTGGGTTTTAGATACTGGTGCCAGTTTTCACATTTCTAATGATATGCAGGAACTAGCAAATAGTAGCAGCTTGCGTTCTCAAGATGTTAGAGTCTGGATTGGCAATGGCTCAACTGTTGAAGCTTTAGCCATAGGATCTAAATCTTTTTACATGTTTGGACATGTTTTGTGTTTGGATAAAATTTTATATGTACCTGATGCTTTTAAGAACACCATTTCTATATCTAGTTTGACTTGAAATGGCTATGAATTTCAGTTCACAGATGATGTTTGCAATATTTATTTTGGAAATAAATATGTTGGTTCGGGTTATATGAATGATAGTCTTTATTATTTGGATAATAATGACAAACACAAAATGAATGCAAGTGATCTAAATGAATGCAATGCCATAGTGAAAATCAACTCAAGTTTAAAATATATTTGGCATTTAAGGTTATGTCATGTTGCAGAAGATAGGATTGTAAAACTGGAGAAAATGGGGATTCTATCCTCATTGGGCTCTAAGCCTACTCCAACTTGTGAATCTTGCCTTTAGGGAAAAATTACTAGATCACCCTTTGTTGGACAAGGGCTAAGAGCTGAAAATATTTTGGAGCTAATACATAGTGATGTTTGTGGTCCATTTAAAAAAATGGCTAGAGGGGGCTTTCATTATTTTATTACCTTTACTGATGATAAATCAAGATTTGTGTATTTGTATTTGATGAAATACAAACATGAATCCTTTGAAAAGTTCAAAGAATTTAAATCTGAAGTAGAAAATCAAACAGGAAAGAGTATTAAAGCTCTTCGATCAGATCGTGGAGGTGAATATTTGAGTACTAAATTTGATGAATACTTGAGAGAGCACAGCATTATTTCTCAGCTGACTCCTTCAGGAACGCCATAACTAAATGGTGTATCTGAAAGGAGAAATCGTACCTTATTGGATATGGTACGTAGTATGATGAGCTGTATTGATATGCCAATCTCCTTTTGGGGATTTGCATTAGAATCAGCTTTGTATATTCTAAATAGGATTCCATCAAAATCAGTTTCTTCCACACCTTATGAGATATGGCATGGAAGAAAGCCAAGTCTTAAGCATGTTAAGATTTGGGGTTATCCAGCTTATGTCAAAAAGGCTAAACACTGATAAATTGGAAACCAGATCAGAAAAAGGTCGATTTGTTAGATATCCAAAAGATAGTTTTGGATATTATTTTTATTTGCCTACTTCACAAAAGGTTGTGATAAGTAGAGATGCCACATTTCTTGAACAACAGTTTATTCAAGAAGGTGGCAAAGGAAGGCAAATAGAGTTCGAATTGGAGAATTCTAACCAACCAACAGATCAGATGGATATAGATCCATCTAGTCAACCTACACCCATTGATGAAACATCTACAGCTGTTCCTCATAGAACAACTAGGGTATCTCACCCACCAATGAGATATGGTTTCCTTCATGAAGAAGAACAAGAGTTGTCTACTCATGAAGAATTAGATCATGGAGATGATCCACTTACCTATAAAGAAGCCATATCAGATATAGACTCTTCAAAATGGATTGATGTTATGAAATCTGAAATTGATTCCATGTATAAGAATCAAATTTGGAATCTTGTTGACCCACTTGAAGGTATTGTACCTATAGGGAACAAATGGGTTTTCAAGAAAAAAATTGGTTCTGATGGAAAGGTAGAGACCTATAAGGCAAGGCTAGTAGCGAAAGGGTTTCGTCAAAGGCAAGGAATCGACTATGAGGAGACTTTCTCGCCTGTTGCCATGCTTAAATCAATTAGGATTCTATTAGCAATAGCTGCATACTATGATTATGAGATTTGGCAAATGGATGTCAAAACAGCTTTTCTCAATGGATACATTGAAGAAAACATTTTCATAGAATAACCTTGGGGTTTTGAATCCCAAGATAGTTCTAAGGTATGTAAGCTAAAGCAATCCATTTATGGGTTGAAACAAGCTTCGAGGAGTTGGAACATCCATTTTGATTAAGCCATTAAATCCTTTGGTTTTATCAAAAATGAGGATGAGCCATGTGTATATAAGAAGGTTAGTGATAGTGCTATCACTTTCCTTGTCATATATGTGGATGACATACTGTTGATGGGTAATGACACAGCTATATTGACAACTATAAAGATATGGTTGTCAAATACATTCTCCATGAAAGACTTAGGGGAGGCAACCTATATTCTTGGGATTTACATCTATAGAGATAGAGCGAAAAGAATAATTGATTTATTCCAAAGTCTATACTTGGAAAAGGTGTTAAAGAGGTTTAACATGCTTGATTCCAAGAGAGGATTGTTACCAGTGAGACATGGTATCCATCTTTCTAAAGAGATGTCTCCAAAGTCACCTGAAGAAAGAGATAAAATAGCCAGGATTCCATATGCTTCGGCTATTGGAAGTTTAATGTATGCAATGTTGTGTACTAGGCCGGATATCGCATATGCTGTTAGTTTGACTAGCAGGTATCAATCCAATCTAGGTTTGGAACACTGGATAACTGTCAAGAATATCCTTAAGTACTTGAGAAGAACTAAGGATTTATTCTTGATCTATAGAGGTGGAGACTTGCAATTGGATGGTTATATTGATTCTGATTTCCAATCAGATATCGATGATAGAAAGTCTACATTTGGATATGTGTTCATTTGTAATGGAGGTGCAGTCAGTTGGAAGAGTTCCAAATTGAGCACGACTGCAGATTCCACTATAGAGGCTGAGTCTATTGCTGCATCAGATGCTGCAAAGGAAGCTGTTTGGATAAAGAAGTTCGTGATAGAACTTACAGTAGTTCCCTCCATTGAGTCAGCAGTTCCACTACACTGTGACAACAATGGAGCAGTCATATAGGCTAAGGAACCAAGGTCTCACCAAAAATCCAAACACATAGAAAGGCGTTACCACATTATCAGAGAAATAGTTGGGTGAGGCGATGTAGCTGTCACACCCTACCCCTCTGTCAGGCATAACATGATCCCGTAGTATACCTAATGATTTACCAACTCCGTCTACTGATAACCCATTAAATACACTACAAGGTATTTTAAAAACTTTTCTTACTTCTTTTACAGTGGTGAGCACTATTTACAGGTGTTAAAAACCTTTTTGAACTGAAGTGATAGAACTAACACATTTGAATTATTTGGAATTTTTGTAAAAATTTTGGCAGAGTGCTATCTGTATTTTGGATAAAACAGTTCTTCAGAAAACCTGTAAAACGCACTTCAATATTTTTCCAAATCTCAACTCCAACATTTTTCTCAACACAACATATTTCTCAACTCAAATCCACAGTGATTTTTCAAAGACTGAGATAAAAGAAATACAATACAACTTTTACAAGTCAAAATAACTCATAATTTACTTTACAACTTCAATGTACAATTTTAATTTACAACTGCTCAAAACCAAAAACAATATGTACATACGGTGGTCATACATTACAGTACAAAATACAAAATGTGGTATACTCGTTATACCCGAAAATCTTTCGCTGGAGGTACTAGCAGCCTAGTCTGCTGCCCTGTCTGTCTGTCTACCTGTGACAGCAATAAAAAACTATCGCTGAGACAATGTCTCAGTGGTGCACAATATTAACTAAATACAATTTTAAATCACAATTCATAGATCATTTAAATGATGGATATGTAAAATCATAGTTAAATTCAAGACAATGAGTGTCAGAAGGAATTTAACACAATATCACAATAAATCTCAGAGATCAAAACATAGTTAACTTCAAAAGACAGTAAATGTCAATAAGGATTTAACTCCATTTCACAATCTCATAATACAAATCAATAAATCACACACAGCTTAATCATGTTCCAAAGTTCAATTCGTCCCAAAAGCCGATGGCTAATGAGGCATTCAATTCATCCCAAAAGTCAATGACTAATGAGGAATAACATAGCTAGCTAGCAAAAATATGAGTACTCATCCAATTCGTCCTCAATAGGCACACACCTCAACACTTCAGCCAGAGAGGGAATTCAATTCGTCCCACTAGACAAGCTAGTGAGGAATACAATCAATATACATGATAGCTGTGGTTTCAAACCATTTCTAATGCTTTTCAATCAATAAGTATCCATCAATATCATTCAAACAATTTTACACAGTTTCAAACCATTTACAATGCTTTTCAAGCAATAAATATCCATTCAAACACATTTCCACAATTTAAAACAATAATGTACAAATAGTCATAATTCATTTCGATTGAAAAATTCAAAAGAAACAGTTGTTGTGCACAAACCTCTGATAACTGTCTCCTAGTCTGGACTCAGTGTTTCCTTCCCTTTCCCTGAGTCTTTACTAACTGAGAAACACAATTTGAAGTGTTTCAGTACTAAATTAAACTGTCTCTATCGATAATGCTTGATAAGTAATTCACTGAAAGCTATTATTTGCTTAATCACCTAATATATCGACCCTCAATGCGTTCTAGGTAATTTAGGTTTTAGTGTCACTAATATGTCACATTCGATAGTCTTTTAGGGTTGGTACATGTTACCAATTTCATTTCCTTGTTTAGTGCATTTTATTGCAACTTGCTGGATTCCGGGATACTAGTTTGACCTAGCAGGACGACCTAGTTCCCTCGGTTTTCGGGTTTCGGTCAAAACTACAAACTTGTAGATCTATGTCTTACGGAACGCGGGGCAAAATTTTAGGTCATTCTGAGTTATGTAGACCAAGTTATGGTCATTTTACTATTGCTGGTCAAATGGCATCAAATTATGTCATTTTAGGTCAAATTTGGTCAACTTTGGTTCGGCCAGTTTTTGGACCCGAAATTGTGCAAGCTGTTTGACTTGCTTATGGTCATTTCTGGGCTTTTGTGTCTTCATAAGACTTGTAGGTATGGGTCATAACTATTCATGGTTAAAATTTCAGGTCAATTAGACCTGTTTTGAGTGAGTTATGGCCTAAACACTAACTGCTGCCCAAATGGTCAGTTTTCAGGCCTCACTTGCACTTAATCCGAATTTGGTCATTTTTCAAGCTACCTTGCAAGTAGAATTTTGGTATGTTTCCTTCATGAAAGTTGGTAAATTTTGTGCCTAGTTTCACCTCCAATTGGTCTTATACCAATTGGAGTTACATATTTAGAGTTATAGGCTGAAATGCACACTGTCCTTAAATACATTACTTAAACATCTAGCAATTACACATTACCTTGCTATAAGTCCATCTCTCTTACCAATTCTGATTTGGTACATTACCAAAACCATATATCACTTCACTTTAAAGTCACTTTGGGCAGAATACAATTATCTTCAATACACCAAATGAAACTCTAATTCACAAAGTCCAAATACAACCATAAATACACATAAACACTCCTAATTGTTACATACAATTTCCTCAACCAATTTACATACATATTCATCAATCCTCAATGTCACAATTTACCCAATATCTTCATGAATTTAAACACTCATCAAGAAGCCTCAAGGCTGCCGAAATGCTTCACATTGCCAAAGTGTCCATAATTTCGTCAACTTCAATCCCAATTGCACAATCACCACATATACATGGAAATAACTTACTAGGACATTAATCACCCTACTCAACATAATTTCCCATCAAATATATGTAAGAATAAATCATCAAATATACAATTCCATGGCTGTTCAAACTGGATATATCAATAACTCCTCAAAACTTAAAAATTTCTTCACCAAGCAAACACCCATAACATGCTTTCAAACTTTAACAAAGAAATAATCAAAAACACAAACTTACCTATTGTTGGGACTTACTTAATCTTCACTAAAACTTCTTAATATTGGTATCTACTTCTTCCTTGTGAAGTGGGGATAATTTTTAATGAAGCTACCTAGGTGTTTAGAGGTAAAATGAAGGAGTGGATGAAGCTTTATGCAACACGGCAATGGAGGTTTCCCATTTCTTCATTTCGGCATGGATGGAGGAGTTAGAGAAAAATGAAATTGCAGATTGTGTAATATGTGTACACCTGCCCATTTAGTGTTTAGTTTATTCCTTAGTGGTCCACTTACACAATTTAAAGCATATTATAAGTTTAACTTTCATTTATTCCACATTAACCCATAATTTTTGCTATTTACTTTAGGTACCATCAATTTAATTTTTCATTATATTTTCCAAGTGTAATATTATTTATTTTTAATGGAAATTTAGGTCAAAAGACAATTCGGGATGTCGATTGACCATAATGCCCCTGTTCGGGTTGCATTCCCGATTTTTCGGTAACACCGGGTTTTGTCTGTTTTTCGATTTCTCACTTTTCTTTGTACTAATTATTTAATTTTTCTTTGATATTTCTAATGATATTTATACTTCAATTGATGTCTCTTTAAGTCCTATAAATATTTTCCAGGGTTCCCATGATCGAGGCAGATCAACGGTCCACGCCGTGACTTCGGTCTGATCACCCATCGCTAGGGTTCTCGGCTCGCTTAACTTGGTTACATTTCTTTGCTATTATTTTTCCTTTATTTTTCTTGTATTTTCTTTTCTTGTATTTCGTTATTTTATGTCTCCTCACTCATAACGAAGTGTAGTTTTAGGCATCCTAGCTGTCCGGATAACACTGGTCACCGGAACAGTAGAACGCACTACCGAACATAGGGGTGTTACAATTCTCCCCCCCTTAAATAAATTTTACCTGTCATTAGTCTCTGAACAGCTATGGGTGCTGTCTCCTCATATCCTTTTCACGTTCCCAAGTAGCTTCCTGGCCTGAATGATGGTTCCACAGCACTTTAACCAGGTGTATCTGTTTGTTCCTCAGTTGCTTCACCTCATAAGCCAGAATTTTTATGGGTTCTTCCTCATATGAAAGGTCTGGATTTACCTCAATCTCTTCAACTGATAGTACATGAGATAGGTCAAATCTGTACCTCCTTAACATGGACACATGGAAGATACTGTGTATCCTTGCTAGCTCTGGAGGTAATGCCAACCGATATGCCAAAGGACCCACTCTTTCCAGAACCTCATATGGTCCGATGAAACGAGGACTCAGTTTCCCCTTTCTGCCAAATCTCATAATCCTCTTCCAAGGAGAAACTTTGAGGAATACCTTATCACCCACTGCATATTCAATATCTCTTCGTTTCAAATCAACATAGGACTTCTGATGGTCTGATACAGCCTTGAGTCTATCTCTAATCAATCTGATCTTTTCCTCTATCTGTTGAACAATTTCTGGCCCAATCATCTTCCTTTCACCTACTTCATCTCAACATAAGGGAGTTCTGCACTTTTTGCCATACAAAGCTTCATATGGAGGCATCCCAATGCTTGATTGGTAGCTGTTGTTATAAGCAAACTCAATCAAAGGCAAGTGTGTATCCCAACTATCTTCAAATTCAATCACACAAGCCCATAGCATATCCTCCAATATCTGAATAACCCTCTCAGACTGGGCATCTGTCTGTGGGTGGAATGCTATGCTGAAGTTCAATCTAGTTCCTAGGGCTCTCTGAAGACTACCCCAGAATCTAGAAGTAAACCTAGGATCTCTGTCAGATACAATTGATACTGGCACTCCATGCAATTTTACAATCTCATATATGTACAATCTGGCCAATCTTTCCAGGCTATAGTCCATCCGAACTGGCAAAAAGTGAGCAGACTTGGTCAATCTGTCAACTATAACCCATACTGCATCATGACTACTCTGTGTCCTTGGAAGTCCTGTAACAAAATCCATAGTTATTCGTTCCCATTTCTACTATGGTACTGACAAAGGATGTAACAAACCAGCTGAAACTTGATGTTCTGCCTTTACTTGCTGACAAGTTAGGCATTTGGAAACAAATTCAGCTATATCTCTCTTCATACCCATCCACCAGTAATGCTCTTTCAGCCCTCTGTACATTTTAGTTCCACCAGGGTGCATAGCAAATGGAGACTCATGTGCTTCTTTCATAATGATCTGTCTCAATTCAGCATCATTAGGAATGCACATTCTGCCCTGATGTAACAATAAACCATCATCTTTCACAGAAAATTCAGGTTTCTTGCCCTGCTAGACTTCTTTCAGTAGCTTCTGATATTTTTCATCACTCTGAGTAGCCATTCTGATCTGATCAATCAACACTGGCTGTACATGCCATGCAACTACTGTTTGTCCCTCATCATCAATCTCTAAACTGGCATGCTGTGCTTTCAATTCACATACCATGGACAAAGGAGAAGCTCTGAGACTTGCCATAGTCTTGCGACTTAAGGCGTCAACCACCATATTTGCTTTCCCTGGCTGATAGTCTATTAAGCAATCATAGTCTTTGATGAGTTCTAACCATCTCCTCTGCCTCAAATTTAATTCCTTCTGGGTGCCTAAGTACTTCAAGCTCTTGTGATCTGTGTAAATGTAGCATTTATCCCCATACAAATAGTGTCTCCAGATCTTCAGAGCAAAAACAATAGCTGCTAGCTCCAGATCATGTGTTGGGTAGTTCCTCTCATGCGGTTTCAGCCGGCGTGATGCATAAGCAATGACATTCCGATCTTGCATCAGTACACAGCCTAACCCATTGTGAGAAGCATCACTATAAACTGTGTATTCTTTACCCGGAGTAGGTAAAGTGAGGACTGGAGCTTCAGTCAAACACCTCTTCAACTCATCAAAACTTTGCTGGCATTTATCAGTCCAATGAAATTTTACATCTTTCCGAAGCAGTTTGGTCAGTGGAGAGGATAACATAGAAAACCCTTTCACAAACCGATGGTAATATCCAGTTAGACCCAGAAAACTGCAAATTTCTGTGATGTTCCTGGGCGACTTCCAATTAAGGATAGCTTCTACCTTGCTGGAATCTACCTTGATCCCATCAGCTGATACAACATGTCCCAAAAAGGAGATTTCTTTTAGCCAAAATTCACACTTCGACAATTTGGCGTATAGTTGTTTCTCCCTTAAAGTCTGCAGTACAATCCGCAGATGTCTGTCATGCTCCTCTGCATTCCTTGAATATATCAAAATGTCATCAATAAACACCACCACAAATTGATCAAGATATGGTCTGAAGATAGTGTTCATCAGATCCATAAAAGCAGCTGGAGCATTTGTTAACCCGAATGGCATTACTAGAAACTCATAGTGGCCATACCGAGTTAAAAAGCGATTTTGGAATACTCGCTCTTGCACCTTCAATCGATAATAACGGATCGCAAATCAATTTTGGAGAATACGGTTGTACCCTTCAATGATCAAACAGATCATCAATGCGAGGCAATGGATATCATTCTTTATTATCACCTTATTCAACCGTCGGTAATCTATACATAAGCGAGAGTACCATCCTTCTTCTTAACAAACAACACCGGTGCTCCCAAGGTGACACACTAGGGCGGATGAAGCCCTTTTCAAGTAATTCTTGCGGTTGTATCTTCAACTCCTTCAATTCTGGTGCCATTACGTATGGCGTTATGGAGATTGGTTCCACACGAGCATAATATTAATTTCAAATCGCACTTCTCTTTCCGGAGGTAATCACGGCAATTCATCAGAAACACATCTGGAAAGTCATATACTGTAGGGATGTCCTTCAATGCTGGACTCCCCACTTGGGTGTCTACCACATGTGCCAAGTAGGCTTCACACCCCTTTCTGATCATTTTTCTGGCTAGTGCAGCCGAAATGATGTTTGATGGCAATAACTGCCTCTCCCCATGTATTACCACATCATTGTACTGAGGGAGACCAAAAGTGACTATCTTCAGCCTACAGTAAATCATGGCATGATGCCTAGCTAACCAATCCATGCCCAAGATGATATCATAATCTCTGAAGGGCATTTCAATGAAATCAGACAGGAAAGTGTGTCCTTGGATCACCAAAGAACAATCTCTATATATTCTATTAACCCTGACCTCCTGTCCTAGTGGACTTGTTACTAGCACATCAAAGTCCATTTTTGTACATGGAACAGCAATGCAATCAATGATGCTAGCACTCACATAAGAATGGGTAGAACCCGGATCAAATAACACAAACACATTCTGATTAAAAGTTGAGAAGGTATGTAACACCCTCCCGGTAGCAACTCCGTACATTCTACTGTTCCGGTGACCGGTATCGGTCCGGACAGCTAGAATGTCTGAAAAAAAATATTTAAACTAAAGTGAGGGACCATAATTAACTCAAATATTAATAAGAAAAATTTAGGAAAAATTTTAGAAATAAAATACAACCAAGTTAAGTGAGTCGGTGCCCAAGCGATGGGTAACCCAGAGGGAAGTTGCGGTTCTGGCAACTAGGAGCCCTAGACCCGGGTAAAAATTCATAAAATAATTTTTGGGACTCCAGAGAAGGGTCATTGAGGTTCCTATGGCATTAGAATGCCAAGAAAATATTTAGAAAAAATTTTCAATCGGTACAGACAATTTTGACCCGTTAAGCCAAACGGAGGGCATTTTGGTCATTTCGCCTTCAGAGACGATTTTTGGCCGACTTGTCCAGTTGAGTAAATAATTATTATGACATAAAATATGAATTAATATTTATGAGAAAATAATTAAAAATGAGTGAAAGAAATAAAGAAAAGAAAAGAAATAAGATTAATATATATAAATGATGTCATGATGACCTCAATTAAAATTTTTAAACCAATGGGAGATTAACAAATTTTATTAAGGGATAAGAAAGATATAAAATAAGGCCAAATAATAGAAAGAAATTATCATCTTCCTCTTTGTTTCCCATGGCCGGCACCCTTCCAACACTTTCTTCCTCCATTATTGCTCAAAGTGAGCTTGAAATCTCCCAAAATACAACCTTAAAATCCTAATATCCTTTCACAAAAATTCATCCCCACATCACAAGGCAACTCTAGGCAGCCATAAGAAGTAGAAATTCTAAGGAGAATACAAGTCCAAGAAGTGCCACTTAAAGGTTAGTGCCTAATTATACCTAAATCTCTCTTATTCCATGTTAAAGACTTAAAGTGAGTAAGGATTTGTGAATTAAATGAATGGAATTTATGTGTATGTATACCATGAATTTTGGCAGCCCTAAGGAAGAAACAAGATTGAGTGTTTTGATGGACTTGGAGTGAACTAGAGATTATGTTTAAAGTATGTAATTATAAGGATAATGAATTAGTTGGTTAATTAAGGTATGTTGTGAAAAATCATAATGGGAATTAGGGTTTTGGGAGAAAAATTTGGACTTGGCCTATGAAATTGTTAAAGAACATTCTAAGGGTCAATTAGTGACCATTTGAGGTAAGTTGACCATAATTTGGACTGAAATATAGCATGGCAAACTGAAATGTGTATGCTGCCTAGTGAGTGCAGCAGGGTGGCTGTGATTCCAGCCCACTTAGACAGCCATAACTTTGGCTGTATAGGTTCAATTGGTGTTTGGCCAATTGGACATGAAACTAGACATATAATGGCACAATTTTGCTGAAGAAATCATGCCCAAAAGACCAAAGCAAGTGGACCAAAAGTTGGCCCCAATCCGTATACCCTGCAAGCAGATTCTGCAGAATGACCAAATGAATAGTAACGGTTCATTTGGCCATAACTCACTGTAAAATGGTCCATTTGACCTGAAATTTTTACAGCAACAAGATAAGATATAGAAAAAAAACTTTCATGAAGAAACCTACCCCAAATTATGACCAGAGCCTATCCAACAAGGCACTCACAGTCACTATTCATTGTACTGTAGATTTGGTAAATTCTGCAGTTTTCAAATCCGGCCAGCTGTGGTTTTTGGACCATATCTGGAGCTACAAAACTCCAAATGGAGTGATTCAAAAAAAGAAATTCAACTAGACAAAATAAGGAACAACTTTCATGTTTACCATTTCCTCAAATTTCCACTGTAACAGTTCCTAATGGGACAGTAAATTTATGGTATAAAAGCTGAAAATTCTGCCCCTTAGTGCTAAGCTTAAAAATGGATTTGGTGATTAATTCCAACAAGTTTTAAATGCAAAATGTGGTACATTGGGAGTGTTAAAACCAATACACCTATTTTCTATCCAAAAGTCAACATTTTTGTTGACTAATGAAGTGAATAGTGACACCAAAACTTGAAATTCACAAATTGAAGAATTTTAAAGTATTAAATGCCCTAGTATACCTAACAATATTGTTTTGGATAGTTTGGCATGCCAATAGGGTTCAGTTAGCAGTACTGCACATGGCATTATGCCATTCTGTGATTTTATGGCTTTTAGCCATTTTGATATTGTGTTGAGACTTGGCCTCGTGCCTAATATTATTCTGACTTGTTGTTACATTTACTGCCGGAGATACATATGTAACGATGGTGTGGCCCGAGGTACTTGATACCCAGTGCCGGTTTACCCGTGTATCCAGTCCAGTCGTCCAGTATAGGTTACTTGGGCAACCAAATGAATGAAAATGGAAAAAGTTAAAGAAATAAATGAATATAACAAATACAAAACAAGTAAGACATAAACATTGGTACATATTTATTTTACGCTATTTTCTTTTATTTTATTATTGCACCACTAAGCATCATTGCTTAGCGCGTTGCTTTGCCACGCGTAGGTTGGAGAGATACGATCGTGAGCCCGTGAGACCGTAGGTGGGTGAGTCCATCCTGCAGCTCTGCATAGTGTCCGTGTCACCTCACCCTCCACAGTGCATTGGTAGGACACTAGGTTTCATTTTGGTATTTTGCAACTAAATTTTTTTTATTATTTTCTCATATGTAATTGAACTTATGTAATGTATTTTGATGTTCATGTAAATAATGAGAATTGTGTTTGTGAATGGAAAAGTGAATGTTTATCTGTGATTTATACATGATCATCACATGAGATGCATGACTGAGAAATGAGATTGAAAAATATTGAGATTTTGATATTGGAGTTTGAGGTGATTGAATATGATTATAGGAAGTGTTTTTCACAGGTTCCGAAGAACTGTTTTCTCCATTTTTAGCCGGTACTCTGCCGGATTTTCTATAAAATTTTCGAAACCTCAAATAAATTAAAATTTCAACAAATGACTTAAATAGATTATATTTCACAAGATATATATTCAAAATTATGATGAAAATTAATTAAGATAAAATAAAGTGTTCCGGTACACCGTGTGACATAACTTACTCGGATACACTGTAGTCGGGTAAGGTGTGTCACATTTAGTGGAATTAGAGCACGGTTTAGGCGTTTCTGGGCGTAGATTGAGTCCATACCATGCATTGCATTTGTAAGAGTCAAGGTGACACTAATGCATATCTATTTGTCTTTCTTATTTTGAATAGGATATGGACCCTACATCTCAGAGGGCAGATGAGGAGGAAGTGGAGAGTCATGCTCCACCTGCAGCAGCTGAGACTGGGGGTATGGGAGAACCTGCTCACTTGACTCAAGCAGAGCACCTTTCGGCCTCCACAGGCCATGTTCCAGCAAATGGCCAAATTCTTCAAACAAATGGCTGGGGTAATGCCAGCACCACCACCACCACCACCTCCACAACCAAAATCACACCTGGAAAAATTGAGAAAGTTTGGAGCAGTGGACTTCTTTGGCAAGAGAGAAGATGATTTTGTTGCAGCCAAAAATTGGTTGAACAGAACAGGCAGAGTTTTAAAACAACTCCACTGCACTCCGGAGCAAAATCTAGAAGCTGCTGTATCTTTGCTGCAAGACGATGCATATGAATGGTGGGATACTGTGTCGATGAAGTCTGACCAGAAATTGTAACTTGGGACTTCTTCCTCTCCGAATTTAAGAAGAAATATGTGGGTAGTGTATACCTAGAAGAGAGAAGAAGAGAGTTCATTAATCTGAGGCAGAGACAGCTGACAGTGGCTGAGTATGAAAAGGAATTTGTTCGATTAAGCCGCTACGAAAGGGAGATAGTCCCTAATGAAGCTGAAAGGTGTAAGAGATTTGAAGAGGGATTAAATGATAATATAAAGATCATGATCAATGCCTTGGGAATCACAGACTTCACCAAGTTAGTGGAAGCTGCAATAAAGGTTGAAAAAGTAAGAATCAGTGAGCAGACTAGAAGGGAAAGACAGCAGAAGAGGGGCCCAGGTCAGTCTAGTTCAGCTCCTGCATCTGGGAAGAGGTTCAAGGGTCCACCTGCACAGAGTTCAGGTCAACTACAAGGTCAGGGTCAGTCTAAGGGGCCCAGGCCACAGTTTACCCCTAGGAGAGGTCAGTCCACACCATCAGTGGGCAGCTCTCCAAGGATGGGGTTCAGGGGACCAGCCCCAGCATCTTCTGCATGCCCACACTGTTTGAAATGGCATAAGGGGGAGTGTTGGAGAGTGACGGTGCTCGCTAAGGTGTGGGTCAACAGAGCATCAGTTGAAGAAGCATCCCACGCAGAACTATTGCATTTGCTCCAACACAAGCGCATGGACACCTTTGCACTACAAAGGGGTAGGAAATCTGGCAAATCTGACGCAGTGGGACCATCACAGAGGCCTGCATCTGAGCCAGCAGAGAGGCCTGATAACAGACCACCTGCCAGAGCCTATGCCATTAGAGCTCAGGAGGAGCAAGATGCCCCGGACGTCATCAGGGGTACGTTCTCCCTCTACAATACACCTGTGCATGCATTGGTGGATCCAGGATCCACTCATTCATACATCTGCATCAACTTACCCGTAGAAAGGGGATACTAGTAGGGAGAGTGACCAAGACATTACGGTCACTAATCCATTAGGCTCTGATGTAGTGGTGAACAAAGTATACAAGGTTGCGTTAAGGATTCAGGTATGAATTTTTGGTCGACTGATTGAGTTGCCCTTCCACGAGTTTGACGTGATTTTGGGAATGGGTGGTTGTCACGTCATCGTGCAATAGTTGATTGCAAATTGAAGAGAATTTCTTTGAAAACTTCAAGGTAATGAGATCACCATTGTGGGGAAAGGATGATTTCTTGTCCAATGTCATCTCACCACGATTGCAAGAAGAATGATGAGAAAAGGCTGTGAAGCCTACCTAGCACATGTGGTGGATACTAGGCAGGCTAAGCCAAACTTGAGTGATATACCCACAGTAAGAGACTTCCCAGAGGTATTTCCTAAAGAGTTGCCTAGTTTGCCACCAGAAAGGGAAGTTGAATTTGCTATTGAGACACTGCCGGGTACAGCACCCATTTCCATTGCTCCTTATAGGATGGCACCCACTGAATTGAAGGAGTTGAAAACTCATGTGACACCCCTTACCCGTGTACAGTATATCCGAGTAAGCAATGTCACACGGTGTACCGGCACACTCTATTTTACCTTAATTAATTTTTATCATGGTTTTGAATATAACTTGTGAAATATTATTTATTTAAGTCATTTATTGAAATTATAATTTGTTTGAGGTTCCGAAAATTTTATAGAAAATCCGGCAGAGTACCGGCTAAAAAATGGAGAAAACAGTTCTTTGGAACCTGTGAAAAACACTTCCAATAGCCATGTTCAATCATTCTCAAACTCCAATATCAAAATCTCAACCTTTTTCAATTTCATTTCTCAATCATTCATCTCAAGTGGTAATCATGTATAAAACACAAATAAACATTCACTTTTCCATTCACAAACACAGTTCTCATTATTTACATGAAAATCAAAATACATTACATAAGTTTCATTTACACAAGGGAAAATAAAAATCAATTACAAAATACCAAAATGAAGCCTGGTGTCCTACCAATGCACTGTAGATGGTGAGGTGACACAGACACTATGCAAGGCTGCAGGATGGACTCACTCAGTCTGCGGTCTACTGAGCTCACGATCAGTATCTCCGGAACCTACGCGTGGCAAAAGCAACGCGCTAAGCAATGATGCTTAGTGGTGCAATTATAAAATAAAAGAAAATAGCAGAAAATAAATATGTATTGAATGTATATGTCTTATTTGTTTTGTATTTATTATATTCATTTATTTCTTTAACTTTGTCCATTTTCATTCATTTGGTTGCCCAAGTAACCTATACTGGACGACTGGACTGGATAAACGGGTAAACTGGCACTGGGTATCTAGTACCTCAGGCCGTCACACCATCGGTCACATATGCATCTCCCGGTGTGCAACAGAACAGCTAATAAGCTGTAAATAATATTAGGCACGAGGCTAAGTCTCAACACAATATCAAAATGGCTAAAAGCCATAAAATCACAAAATGGCATAATGCCATATGCAGTACTGCTAACTGAACCCTATTGGCATGCCAAACTATCCAAACCAATCTTATTAGGTATACTAGGGCATTTGATACTTTAAAATTCTTCAAATTTTGAATTTCAAGTTTTGGTGTCACTATTCACCTCATTGGTCAACAAAAATGTTGACTTTTTGATAGAAAATAGGTACATTGGTTTTGACACTCTCAACATACCACATTTTGCATTCAAAACTTGTTGGCATTAAGCATTAATACCATTTCTAAGTTTAAACCAAGGGAAGCAAAATTTTCAGTTTTTGTACCCCAAATTTACTGTTCCATTGGGCACTGTTGCAGTGGAAATTTGAGGAAATGGTAAATATGAAAGTTGTTTCTTATTTTGTCTAGTTGAATTTCCTTTTTCGAATCACTCCATTTGGAGTTTTGTAGCTCCAGATATGGTCCAAAAGCCACAGCTGGCCGGATTGGAAATCTGCAGAATTTACCAAATCTAAGATCTGATAAGCAGAATCGTGAGTGCCTTGTTGGATAGGTTCTGGTCATAATTTGGGGTAGGTTCCTTCATGAAAGTTGTTTTTCTATGCCTTAACTTGTTGCTGTAAAAATTTCAGGTCAATTGACCATATCTACAGTGAGTTATGGCCAAATGATACTGTTCATTTGGTCATTCTACAGAACCTGTTTGCAGGGTATCCGGATTGGGGCTAATTTTTGGTCCACTTGCTTTGGTCTTTTGGACATGGTTTCTTCAGAAAAATTGTGCCATTATAAGTCTAGTTTCATGTTCAATTGGCCAAACACCAATTGGACCTACACAGCCAAAGATATGGCAGTCCAAACAGGCTGGACTCACAGCCTCCCTGCTGCTGTCACTAGGCAGCCTACCAAAACTCTTTGTAACCCTCTAATGCACTTCAAATTATGGTCAACTTACCTCAAATGGTCACTAATTGACCATTAAAATGTTCTTTAACAATTCATCAGCCAAGTCAAAATTTTACTCTCAAAACCCTAATTCCCATTATGAGTTTTCACAACATACTTTAATTAACTAACTAATCCATTATACTTATATTTACATACTTTAAACATAATCTCTAGTGCACTCCAAGTCCATCAAAAACACTCAATCTTGTTCCTTCCTTAGGGGCAGCCGAAATCCATGGGCTACATACACTTAACTTTTATTCATTTGGTTCACAAATTCACACTTATTTTGAGTCATTAACATGGAATAAGAAAGATAGGTGTATAAATAGGCACTAACCTCTTTGCTCAATTTATTGAACTTGTAAAAACTCTAGAATTTCTCCTCTTTGTGGCTGCCTAGAGCTTCCTTAGGGTGTGTGGATAAGCTTTAGTGAAGGTGACTTAGGGTTTTAGGGTGAGGTGTGAGAGATTTTTTTTAAGCTTGAATGGGGTGTTAATGGAGGTTTAGGGCAAAGCATAGGTTCGGCTGGTTTGGGGAGGAAGATGGCTGATGGCATTTTTAATTCCTTTGGTCTAATTTTATCTCTTTTATTGGTTAATTAATTGGTTGTTTAGTTATAATTGGTGGAGGCTTTTAAGTGACATCATAATGATGTCATATTTGGCATTTTATTGCATTTTCTTTTCTACTAACTTTAAATTAGTTTTTTATGAACATTAATTCATATTTTATGTCATAATAATTATTTACTCAACTGGACAAGTCGGCCAAAAATTGCCTCTGAAGGCGAAATGACAAAAATGCCCTCCGTTTGGCTTAATGGGTCAAAATTGTCTGTACCGATTGAAAAATTTTTCTAAATGTTTTCTTGGCATTCTAATGCCATAGGAACTTCAATGACCCTTCTCTGGAGTCTCAAAAATTATTTTATGAATTTTTTCCCGGGTCTAGGGCTCCTAGTTGCGAGAACCGCAACTTCCCTCTGGTTACCCATCGCTTGGGCACTGGCTCATTTGACTTGGTTGTATTTTATTTCTAAAATTTTTCCTAAATTTTTCTTATTAATATTTGAGTTAATTATGGTTCCTTACTTTATTTTAGATATTTTTCCGGACGTTCTAGCTGTCCGGACCGACACCGGTCACCGGAACAGTAGAATGTACGGAGTTGCTACCGGGAGGGTGTTACAACTCTTCCCCTCTAATTTAAATTTCGTCCTCGAAATTTACCTGATGCAAACAGTTGAGGGAACTGTTGCCTCATTGTCTCTTCACTTTCCGAAGTTGCCTCCTCGGTATTGTGGTGCCTCCAAAGCACTTTCACCAGTGGAATCTGCTTGTTCCTCAATTTTTTTACTTCCCGAGCTAGGATCCGTAGAGGTTCTTCTTCATATGTCAAATCTGGTTGTATTTCAATTTCTTCCCTGGAGATGACATGTGAAGGATCTGAGCGGTATCTTCTGAGCATGGACACGTGGAACACATTGTGGATCTTGTCCAGCTCTGGTGGTAAAGCTAGCCTATAGGCCACTGGACCCACACGTTCAATGATTTCATATGGGCCAATGAACCTAGGGCTCAACTTACCTTTTCTTCCAAACCTCAATACCTTCTTCCACGGTGACACCTTGAGGAACACTTTGTCGCCAACCACATATTCTATTTCTTTTCTCTTCAGGTCGGCATAAGATTTATGTCTGTCTGAGGCAACCTTCAGATTGGCTTTGATTAGTTTCACTTTCTCCTCAGTCTATTTCACCAGGTCTGGACCCACTAGTTTATCTTCGCCCAATTCAGTCCAGCACACTGGAGTTCTACATTTCCTCCCATACAGTGCTTCATATGTGGCCATTTGGATACTAGCTTGGTAGCTATTGTTGTATACAAATTCTGCTAGTGGGAGGTATCTATCCCAACTTCCCTCAAACTCAATGACACAACTCCTCAACATATCCTCAAGGACCTGACATATATTTCATGTTATTATTATCATTTTAATTCAATATTTGTATCAATTCCATTGGTTTCAATTGTTTACCTGGATTACTCTTTCTGATTGCCCATCCGTCTGAGGATGGAAAGCTGTGCTGAAGTAGAGTTGTGTACCCAAGGACTTATGCAACTTCTTCCAAAATCTCGATGTAAACCTTGGGTCTCGATCAGATATGATGGAAAGTGGAATTCCATGCAGTCTAACTATCTCACTGATATACAATTCTGCTAACTTTTCCAGTTAGTAGTCAGTCCTAACTGGTAGAAAGTGTGCTGACTTAGTCAATCTATCAACTATCACCCATACTGCATCATGTTTCTTCCGAGTGAGAGGTAGACCACTTACAAAATCTATGGTGACCCGATCCCATTTCCATTCAGGTATGCGTATAGGCTGTAGCAAACCCTGTGGAACTTGATGTTCTGCCTTGACTTGCTGACATGTCAAGCATTTAGTCACGTAGTCAGCTATGTCTTTCTTCATACCAGGCCACCAATACTGAAGCTTCAGATCATGATACATCTTTGTACTTCCTGGGTGCATAGCATATACACTGGTGTGTGCCTCTTTTAGAATATTGGCCTTCAATTCCCCATTATCTGGTACACACAGTCTTCCTTTGTAATACAGACACCCATTTGCTTTCATCTCATAGTCAGTTGCTTTTCCCTCTGAGATTTTGCTCATAATAGCCATTAGCTTCTCATCTAACTTCTGCCCATCTAAAATCTGAATGTGAGGTTGGCCTCACTTGCAACTCGGCCAAAATATCTCAATCTCGAACCAAAGATAGACGTGCATTTAATGACCTCACAGCTGTGATGGATTTTCTGCTCAAAGCATCAGCTACTACATTTGCCTTCCCAGGATGGTAGTCAATTACACAATCATAGTGCTTCATGAACTCAATCCATCGCCTGCATGCGAGGTTGAGCTCCTTCTGAGTTGGCAAATATTTTAGACTTTTGTGGTCTGTGTAAATGTAGCACTTTTCACCATACAAGTAATGCCTCCATATCTTCAGTGCGAAGATAATTGCTGCAAGCTCTAGATCATGGGTAGGGTAGTTCTGTTCATGTGGTTTTATTGCTGGAAGCATAGCGACCACCTTCCCCTCTTGCATCAATACACACCTAACCCATTATGAGAGGCATCACGTAGACCACGAAGTCCTTTCACGACCTTTGTGTGTTGCTGCTGGTGCCTCTATCAACATAGCTTTCAACTTCTCAAAACTGGTCTGACACTTGTCATTCCAGTCAAATCTGATATTCTTGTGTAACAACTTGGTCATTGGAGCAGCTATTAAGGAAAATCCCTTCACAAATCTCCTGTAATACCCAGCTAGCCCCAAGAAGCTTCTGACCTCAGTTGTGTTTCTGGGAGGCTTCCATTCCATCACTGCTTCTATTTTCTTGGGATCCACCCTAATCCCATCAGCTGACACTATGTGTCCAAGGAATGCAATCTCATTCAACCAGAAGTCACACTTGGATAACTTAGCATACAGCTCCTTTTCTCTCAGGGTTTGCAGAACAATCCTCAAATGCTCATCATGTTCTTCCCTGGTCTTGGAATACACCAAAATATCATCAATAAAGACCACTACGAACTGATCTAAGTGTGGATGGAAGATACGGTTCATAAGGTCCATAAATGCTGCTGGTGCATTTGTTTGGCCAAAGGGCATCACCAGAAACTCATAATGCCCATACCGGGTCCTGAATGCAGTCTTTGGCACATCTACATCCTTCACCCTCAACTGATGATATCCTGATCTGAGATCAATCTTAGAAAATACTCCTGCTCCCTTCAACTGATCAAACAGATCATCAATTCTAAGCAACGGATATTTGTTCTTCACAGTCACTTTATTCAACTGCCAGTAATCGATACATAGCCTCAAAGTCCCATCCTTTTTCTTTACAAACAGCACTGGAGCTCCCCATGGTGACACACTGGGGCGTATGAACCCCTTATCAAGCAACTCTTGCAACTGAGTTTTCAACTCCCTCAATTCAATGGGTGCCATTCTATAAGGAGCAATGGAAATGGGTGCTGTACCCGGCAGTGTCTCAATAGCAAATTCAACTTCTCTTTCTGGTGGCAAACCAGGCAACTCTTCAGGAAATATCTCTGGGAAGTCTCTTACTGTGGGTATATCACTCAAGTTTGGCTTAGCCTGCCTAGTATCCACCACATGTGCTAGGTAGGCTTCGCAGCCTTTTCTCATCATTCTTCTTGCAACTGTGGCTGAGATGACAATGGATAAGAAATTTGTCCTTTCCCCCACAACTGTGATCTCATTACCCTCAGAAGTTTTCAAAGAAATCCTCTTCAGTTTACAATCAACTATTGCTTGATGACGTGACAACCAGTCCATTCCCAAAATCACGTCAAACTCGTGGAAGGGCAACTCAATCAGGTCTGCCAAGAATTCATACCCTTGAATCCTTAACGGGCAACCCTTGTATACTTTGTTCACCACTACACTGTGGCCCAATGCATTAGTGACCAGAATGTCTTGGTCACTCTCCCCTACTAGTATCCCCCTTTCTACGGGTAAGTTGATGCAGATGTATGAATGAGTGGATCCTGGATCTACCAATACATGCACAGATGTATTGTAGAGGGAGAACGTACCCCTGATGACGTCCGGGGCATCTTGCTCCTCCTGAGCTCTAATGGCATAAGCTCTTGTAGGTGGTCTGCTGTCAAGCCTCTCTGCTGGCTCAGACGCAGGCCTCTGTGATGGTCCCACAGCCTCAGATTTGCCAGATTTCCTACCCCTTTGTGGTACAGGAGCAGTGCATGCGCTTGTGTTGCGGCCAGTTTGTAGTAGTTCTGCGTGGACAGTTCTTCAACTGATGCTCTGTTGACCCACACCTTAAGCAGGCACCAGTCACTCTCCAACACTCCCCCTTGTGCCACTTCAGACAGTGTGGACATGTAGAAGATGCTGGGGCTGGTCCCCTGAACCCCATCCCTGGAGAGCTGCCCACTGATGGTGTGGACTGACCTCTCCTAGGGGTAAGCGTGGCTGGGCCCTTGAGGTGACCACGACCATGTGGTGACTGAACTCTGTGCAGGTGGACCCTTGAACCTCTTCCCAGATGCAGGAGCTGAACTAGACTGACCTGGGCCCCTCTTCTGCTGTCTTTCCCTTCTAGTCTGCTCACTGATTCTTACTTTCTCAACCTTTATTGCAGCTTCCACTAACTTGGTAAATTCTGTGATTCCCAGGGCAGTGAGCTGGATCTTTATGTTGTCATTTAGTCCCTCTTCAAATCTCTTGCACCTTTCAGCTTCATTAGGGACTATCTCCCTTCCATAGCGGCTCAATCTAACGAATTCCTTCTCATACTCGGCCACTGACAACTGCCTCTGCTCAAGTTAATGAACTCTCTTCTTCTCTCTTCCAGGTATACACTACCCACATATTTCTTCTTGAATTCTGAGAGAAAGAAGTCCCAAGTTACTATTTCTAGCTGTACTTCACTGGACACAGTATCCCACCATTCATATGCGTCGTCTTGCAGTAGAGATACAGTAGCTTCTAGATTTTGCTCTAGAGTGCAGTGGAGTTATTTTAAAACTCTGCCTGTTCTGTTCAACCAATTTTCTGCTGCAACAGAATCATCTTCTCTCTTGCCAAAGAAGTCCACTGCTCCAAACTTTCTTAATTTTTCCAGGTGTGATTTCGGTTGTGGAGGTGGTGGTGGTGGTGCTGGCATTACCCCGGCCATTTGTCTGAAGAATTCGGCCATTTGCTGGAACATGGCTCGTGGAGGTGGCGAGGCTCTGCTTGAGCTGGCGGAGCAGGTTCTCCCATACCCCCAGTCTCAGCTGCTGCAGGTGGAGCATGACTCTCCACTTCCTCCTCAACTGCCCTCTGAAATGTAGGGTCCATATCCTATTCAAAATAAGAAAGACAAACAGATCTGCATTAGTGTCACCTCGACTCTTACAAATGCAATGCATGGTATGGACTCAATCTAGGCCCAGAAATGCCTAAACCGTGCTCCGATACCACTAAATGTGACACCCCTTACGCGTGTACAGTATATCCGAGTAAGCAATGTCACACGGTGTACCGGCACACTCTATTTTACCTTAATTAATTTTTATCATGGTTTTGAATATAACTTGTGAAATATTATTTATTTAAGTCATTTATTGAAATTATAATTTGTTTGAGGTTCCGAAAATTTTATAGAAAATCCGCAGTGATCTGGCTAAAAATGGAGAAAAGCAGTTCTTGAACTGTGAAAAACACTTCCAATAGCCATGTTCAATCATTCTCAAACTCCAATATCAAAATCTCAACCTTTTTCAATTTCATTTCTCAATCATTCATCTCAAGTGGTAATCATGTATAAAACACAGATAAACATTCACTTTTCCATTCACAAACACAGTTCTCATTATTTACATGAAAATCAAAATACATTACATAAGTTTCATTTACATAAGGGAAAATAAAAATCAATTACAAAATACCAAAATGAAGCCTGGTGTCCTACCAATGCACTGTAGATGGTGAGGTGACACAGACACTATGCAGGGCTGCAGGATGGACTCACCCAGTCTGCGGTCTACTGGGCTCACGATCAGTATCTCCGGAACCTACGCGTGGTAAAAGCAACGCGCTAAGCAATGATGCTTAGTGGTGCAATAATAAAATAAAAGAAAATAGCAGAAAATAAATATGTATTGAATATATATGTATTATTTGTTTTGTATTTATTATATTCATTTATTTCCTTAACTTTGTCCATTTTTATTCATTTGGTTGCCCAAGTAACTTATACTGGACGACTGGACTGGATAAACGGGTAAACTGGCACTGGGTATCTAGTACCTCGGGCTGTCACACCATCGGTCACATATGCATCTCCCGGTGTGCAACAGAACAGCTAATAAGCTGTAAATAATATTAGGCACGAGGCCAAGTCTCAACACAATATCAAAATGGCTAAAAGCCATAAAATCACAGAATGGCATAATGCCATGTGCGATCGCTAATCGAACCCTATTGGCATGCCAAACTATCCAAACCAATCTTGTTAGGTATACTAGGGCATTTGATACTTTAAAATTCTTCAAATTTTGAATTTCAAGTTTTGGTGTCACTATTCACCTCATTGGTCAACAAAAATGTTGACTTTTTGATAGAAAATAGGTACATTGGTTTTGACACTCCCAACATACCACATTTTGCATTCAAAACTTGTTGGCATTAAGCATTAATACCATTTCTAAGTTTAAACCAAGGGAAGCAAAATTTTCAGTTTTTGTAACCCAAATTTACTGTTCCATTGGGCACTGTTGCAGTGGAAATTTGAGGAAATTGTAAACATGAAAGTTGTTTCTTATTTTGTCTAGTTGAATTTCCTTTTTCGAATCACTCCATCTGGAGTTTTGTAGCTCCAGATATGGTCCAAAAGCCACAGCTGGCCGGATTGGAAATCTGCAGAATTTACCAAATCTACAGTACAATGAACAGTAACTGTGAGTGCCTTGTTTGTCACACCCTACCCCTCTGTAAGGCATAACATGATCCCGAAGTATACCTAATGAATTACCAACTCCGTCTACTGATAACCCATTAAATACACTACAAGGGATTTTAAAAACTTTTCTTACTTCTTTTACAGTGGTGAGCACTATTTACAGGTGTTAAAGACTTTGGTGAACTGAAGTGAAACAACTAACTCATTTGATTTATTTGGAATATCTGTAAAAATTTTGGCAAGGTGCCATTTGTATTTTGGACAAAACAGTTCTTCAGAAAACCTGTAAAAAGCACTTCAATTATTTTCCAAATCTCAACTCTAACATTTTTCTCAATACAACACATTTCTCAACTCAATTCCATAGAAATTTTTCAAAGTCTGAGATAAGGAAATATAATACAATTTTTACAAGTCAAATAACTCATAATAAATTTACAACTTCAAGGTACAATTTGAATTTACAACTGCTCAAAACCAAAAACAAAATGTACATACAGTGTCATACATTACAGTACAAAATGCAAAATATTGGTATACTCATTATACCAGGTAATCCCTCACTGGATGTATTAGCAGCCTAGTCTGCTGCCCTGTCTGTCTCTCTACCTGCGACAGCAATAAAAAGCTATCGCTGAGACAATGTCTCAGTGGTGCACAACATTAACCAAATACAATTTTAATTCACAATTCATAAATCATATCAATAGTGGATACTTAAAACCATAGTTAAATTCAAGACAATGAATGTCATAAGGAATTTAAACTCCAATTCACAAATTATCAAAATTCATAATAACACAATTAGTCAAATAGTTTAAGAATACCGTATTTCCAATTCATGCACAATTTGATCAAATAACTGAATAATACCTTTTTGTAAATCAATAACACAATTCGATCAAATAACTAAATAATATCGTTTTGCAAATCAATAACACAATTCAATCAAATAACTAAATAATATCGTTTTGCAAATCAATAACACAATTGATCAAATAACTGAATAATATCGTTTTACAAATCAATAACACCATTCGATCAAATAATTGAACAATACAATGTTGCCAATCAATAACACAATTTAGGTCATGACACAAATTTTTCCATATATGCCGTGTTGTACACCACGACAAGACATACTCACCCCAATAATCGAAATCAATGAGGGAGGAAGCTAGCTATCTAATGAGTACTCATCCATACTCACCTCAGACTGGGAAGTCAAAGAGGGAGGAACATAATCATACTCACCCCAGACTGATAAGTCAAAGAGGGAGGAATAATCACACTCACCCCATTAATGGAGGAGGAACATAGTATCAGTGTCATGCCAATTGTGAGTCAAAACAATTCCAAACATTTTATTCAAATGATCCGTAAGAATCCAATAAATTACCAAAGTTATAATTTCATTCACAAAATGGCAACACAATTCGTAATTCACTTCAATTTCCACAAAAACCATTTACAGTGCTTTTCAATCAATAAGTATCCATCAATATCATTCAAACAGTTTCTCACAGTTTCAAATCATTTACAATGCTTTTCAAGCAATAAATATCCATTCAAGTACATTTCCATAATTTAAAACAATAATATACAAGTAGTCATAATTTATTTCAATTGAAAAATTCAAAAGAAATAGCCGTTGTGCACAAACACAATTTAAAACAATAACATATAATTAATCATATGAAATATTATTCAGAACAAAATCAGTTGAAAACTAGTTGTGCACAAACACAATTTAAAACAATAATGTACAATAGTCATAATTCATTTCAATTGAAAAATTCAAAAGAAATAGCCGTTGTGCACAAACCTCTGATGACTGTCCCCCTGGTCTGGACTCAGTGTTTCCTTCCCTTTTCTTTGAGTCCTTGTTAATCGAGAAACACAATTTGAAGTGTTTCAGTACTAAATTAAACTGTCTCTATCGATGGTGTTTGGTAAATAATGCACTGAACTCAATTATTCACTTAATCACCTAATATACCGACCCTCGTTGCGTTTTAGGTAAATTAGGTTTTAGTGTCGTTAATATATCTCATTCGATAGGGTTTTAGGTTTGGTACATTTTACCAAACTCGTTTCTATGTATACTGCGTTTCCTTGCATTTTATTGCAAATTGCTGGATTTCGGGATACTAGTTTGAGCTAGCCGGACGACCTAGTTCCCTCGGTTTTCGGGTTTCGGTCAAAACTACAAACTTGTAGATCTATGTCTTATTGCACGCGGGGAAAAATTTCAGGTCAATCCGAGTTAAGTAGACCATGTTATGGTCATTATACTATTGCTGGTCAATTGGTATCAAATTAGATCAATTTTTGGTCAATTTGGTCAACTTTGGTTCGGCCAGTTTTTGGACCCGAACTTGTGCAAGCTTTTTTACTTGCTTCTGGTCATTTCTGGGTTTTGGTGTCTTCATAAGACTTGTAGGTATGGGTCTTAACTATTCTTGGTCAAAATTTTAGGTCAATTGGACCTGTTTTGAGTGAGTTATGGCCTAAACACTCACTGCTGCCCAAATGGTCAGTTTTTAGGTCTCAAGTGTACCTAATCCGAATTGGTCATTTTTCACATCACCTTGCAAGCAGAATTTTGGTATGTTCTCTCAATAAAAGTTGGCACATTTTGTGCCTAGTTCCACCTCCAATTGGTCTCATACCAATTGAGGTTACACATTTAAACTTATTGGCTAAAATGTACACTGCCCTTGGTTACTTTGCTTAACACACATCAATTACACACATTTACCTTGCAATTTGTTTACTTCTCTACCAATCTGTTTTGGTACATTACCAAAAGCATATTCTAATTTACACTAACATTACTTTGGGCAGATTACAATTACCCTCAACACACCAAATATAATTCACATTTACAAGTTCTAAGTACCATTACATTCACACCTAACCATTACAAATCTTACATACACTTTACAATATCAATCTCCATACATATCCATCAATCCTTCTAGGTCAATATTCTGCCTACACTTCCATGAATACATACATTTACTCAAGTGTTCCCAAGCTGCCGAAAATTGTCCTTCAACATCAAAGTGCCCTACAATTTACCAATTCCCATCCAAGTGCATAAATCACCATATATATGTGAAATAATTCACTAGGATATTAAATCACCAAGATCAATATTATTTCTCATCAATTATATGCATAATAAATCATTAAATGCGTGACCCCATGGATGTCCAAAAATGGCTATCTCAATAACTATTTAAACTTTAAAATTTCCTTCACCAAACTAACACCCATTACATGAACATAAAGTTTAACAAAGGAATTCTCAAAAATGTAAACTTACCTTTGATTGTAACGTGCTAAACCTTCACCAAACTTCTCAAATTTGGTATCAATATCTTCCTTGTGATGTGTAGACCATTTTTTATGAAGGAACTCAAGTGATTAGAAGTGAAATGAGTGGTTAGATGAGCTTGCATGAAAAATGGCCATGGTGGTTCCCATTTTCTTCAATTCGGCAATGTTTATGAAATGAGGAAGATGAACATTCTGATGGGTATAGTGGACTTACATCAGCCACATTTTATGTTTAATTTAATCCTTTAGTGGTCCACTTACTCATTTAATTATATAATAATGCTTAAATGTGTTATTTACACATTTTTCACTCCATTTTTGGCTATTTACTTTATGTACCACCAAATTAATTTTTCATTTCATTTTCTAAGTGTAATATTATTTATTTTTAATAGACATTTAGGTCAAAAGACACTTCGGGATGTCAAATGACCATAATGCCTGCTCAGTGGCATTCGATTTTTCGGTATTACCGGGTTTTGTCTGTTTTTCGATTTCTCACTTTTCTTTGTACTAATTATTTAATTTTTCTTTGATCTTTCTAATGATATTTATTCTTCAATAAGGTTCTATTTAAGTCATAAAAATGTTTTCCAGGGTTCCCCGCAGTCCAGGGCTAGTCAACGGTCCACGCCGTGACTTCCCGGTGCGGTCACCCATCGCTAGGTTTCCCGGCTCGTTTAACTTGATCACATTTCTTTGCTATCATTTTTCCTTTGTTTTTCTTGTACTTTCTTTTCTTGTATTTCATTATTTTATGTCTCCTCACTCTCATTGAAGTGTGGTTCTAGGCATCCTAGTGTCCGGCAAAGACTGGTCACCTGGAGCAATGAGAGCACTCACCGAACTTAGGGGTGTTACAATTCTCCCCCCCTTAAATAAATTTCGTCCACGAAATTTTTACCCAGTAGCCATCTTACAATAGTCATACGTTTATTTCTCCTTTCTATATGATCGTATAATCTTCTTTTTCTCAAATTTGTACAAGACTTTTAACAATCTAATACAATGTTTACTTTGTTTGGATAACACCAATCTCCTCTTACTATTGTGTTGTCTAATATTTCGGTTCACGTTCCTTCTTGAATGACCCTTGAGGTCATGTTAGAATCATTCATCAGTCATTGGTCCTCTAACCATTCTAGTCCATAGTCTTCCTCACATTTGTAATATTTCTTTGTTACACATGAATCAACTGTTCAATTCTCTACTTTCATAACTCTTTTTATCTGTCAATATTCTATAACTTACTTCCTTTTGTACTGAACTATAACCTTTCGATATTTTAACTTTTGAGTTTTAGATCCCTAAGTAGGATTTTCAAACTTATTTCTAACAATTAAATTCTGTCATGGCATAACTATACCAAAACAGATGCCATTGGCAACTATTCTTATCTAGGTGTACTATCGGGTAGTACGTAGCTCTACACAATAATCTCAAGTCAGTACTGTAATCTGCAGCTTACAGTATAAACATCAAGAACATTGCATAGTTACTACGATACATCCCAATAGATCAAACTTTCCTATCTTTTATCCATTTCGAATTCACTGATATTCGAATCTTATTTTGATTACAATATCCATTAGCAATTTCTAACAGTAACCTCCTTGCCCTCATCTAGAGCAATTCCATTACTGCATCTTACCTTTACGTCCTCTTGCTTTACATTAAATAGGCTCGCCAATTAGCTTTATAACTTATGGTGTGTCAGGAAATACTTTTCGCCGATAAACTCTTTCAAAACTAATTTCATTTATTATCACAATCCTTATCTTAAGGACTAATCACTAATGCATCAAAATTTATTCCCTTGTAAAGGAATAATAACAGAACATGTAGTTCTAACACTAGCATAAAAGTATGCAGGTTCCAGGGCAAACAATACATATATATATCTTAGTCACTAATTGAGAAAGTACCAGTAATAATATCAAAAGTCTAAGCCTCTTCTCTCTGCCGTATAGCGTATACTCCAGCTGGAGCATCACCCTGTTCTGGCTGATTCACAGTACTCTGACTTCTAGGTGTACTACCCCTACCTCTACCTCTGCCTCTACTAACTGATGGTGAACTATTTGGGGTAGAAACTTGGGTTGATCCCTTTGGTGTAGTAAATGATCCAGAACGACCTGGATTTACACAATCCCTAGCAAAATGGCCAGTCTCTCCACAGTTAAAACATGCTCCTACGGCTCTATAACATACCCCACTATGTGGTTTACCACAAGTTTCACAAAGTCGATCTGACAGCGCATTTCTGGGTTTCTGTTGAGTTTGCTGATCGGATCGGGGTGGTTTCTGTCCAGAAGATCTATCTCTAATGGACTTCTTACTATCTCTGTTGTATCCCCCAAAGTTTTTCCTCTTTCCAGTAAGACCACTAGAACTCTGTTCTACTGAATTTCCCTCTTTTTCTGTCTTCTCTGATTTCTTTTTCTCAGGAGCAACTTCAGACTCAATTCTTTCTAACTCTAGAGCTTGAGAAATAAGTTCAGAGAAGTTAGTGTGTTTGAAGCCGACTACTTGTAATCTGATACTGGGCTTCAAGCCGGTTTCAAACCTCTTGCATCTCTCCCTGCTGGTAGAAAGTAGACTTACTGCATAATGGCTCAGGCGAAAAAATTCTCTTTCATACTCAGCCACTGATCTGTTCCCCTGTTTCAGACTTAGGAACTCTTGCGGCCACGGTCCACATAAGCATCGGGACATATTTCATGCAATTCCTGAAAAAGTCATTCCATGTTAATCTGCAGTTCTACGGTGTGGGGAATGGTTTTCCACCAGTCATAAGCATCCCCCTATAGCAAAGATACTGAGTATTTAAATCTGAGCTCCTCTGTACAATGCAGTTTCTTGAATACTCTATCCATCCTCTCTAACCACTGTTCAGCTTCTAGAGGATCTACTGTCCCCTTGAACTCTGTAGCCCCATATTTCATCAATTTATCATACTGCCTTGCAGAAGACTGTGGTTGTACCACTGGTGTCTGTATTGGGGCTTGAGTAGGCACATTACCATCCATTTGTTGGAACATTGCAGTCGTCTGCTGAGCGAACTGAGCAGAGAACTGCGGTACTGCAGGGGCTGGTGCTACTGAACCACTGACATTATGTAGGCATGGGGCATCCCCTTGCACCTCAGCCTCTATCGATTGATCGACTGAACGATCACCCTCTTCCATAATCAATTCGAGGATTTTAGACCTCCTGTACAATGATACAAGGAGATTTCCTCCCGTTAGTGCATATTTATAATGTAATGTACTGTATGTATCAAACAATGATATTGAGCAGTTATGTCTGCGAGAAAGAATATTCAAGTAACAAGTGAAAACAGAATTTAAAAACCAGGCTCTGATACCACTAAAACATGTCACACCCTACCCCTCTGTAAGGCATAACATGATCCCGAAGTATACCTAATGAATTATCAACTCCGTCTACTGATAACCCATTAAATACACTACAAGGGATTTTAAAAACTTTTCTTACTTCTTTTACAGTGGTGAGCACTATTTACAGGTGTTAAAGACTTTGGTGAATCAAGTGAAGCAAATAACTCATTTGATTTATTTGGAATATCTGTAAAAATTTTGGCAAGGTGCCATTTGTATTTTGGACAAAACAGTTCTTCAGAAAACCTGTAAAAAGCACTTCAATTATTTTCCAAATCTCAACTCTAACATTTTTCTCAATACAACACATTTCTCAACTCAATTCCATAGAAATTTTTCAAAGTCTGAGATAAGGAAATATAATACAATTTTTACAAGTCAAATAACTCATAATAAATTTACAACTTTAAGGTACAATTTGAATTTACAACTGCTCAAAACCAAAAACAAAATGTACATACAAATGTCATACATTCTGATACAAAATGCAAAATATTGGTATACTCATTATACCAGGTAATCCCTCACTGGATGTATTAGCAGCCTAGTCTGCTGCCCTGTCTGTCTCTCTACCTGCGACAGCAATAAAAAGCTATCGCTGAGACAATGTCTCAGTGGTGCACAACATTAACCAAATACAATTTTAATTCACAATTCATAAATCAGATCAATAGTGGATACTTAAAACCATAGTTAAATTCAAGACAATGAATGTCATAAGGAATTTAAACTCCAATTCACAAATTATCAAAATTCATAATAACACAATTTAGTCAAATAGTTTAAGAATACCGTATTGCCAATTCATGCACAATTTGATCAAATAATTGAATAATACCTTTTTGTAAATCAATAACACAATTCGATCAAATAACTAAATAATATCGTTTTGCAAATCAATAACACAATTCAATCAAATAACTGAATAATATCATTTTGCAAATCAATAACACAATTGATCAAATAACTGAATAATATTGTTTTACAAATCAATAACACCATTCGATCAAATAATTGAACAATACAATGTTGCCAATCAATAACACAATTTAGGTCATGACACAAATTTTTCCATATATGCCGTGTTGTACGCCACGACAAGACATACTCACCCCAATAATCGAAATCAATGAGGGAGGAAGCTAGCTATCTAATGAGTACTCATCCATACTCACCTCAGACTGGGAAGTCAAAGAGGGAGGAACATAATCATACTCACCCCAGACTGATAAGTCAAAGAGGGAGGAATAATCACACTCACCCCATTAATGGAGGAGGAACATAGTATCAGTGTCATGCCAATTGTGAGTCAAAACAATTCCAAATATTTTATTCAAATGATCCGTAAGAATCCAATAAATTTCCAAAGTTATAATTTCATTCACAAAATGGCAACACAATTCGTAATTCACTTCAATTTCCACAAAAACCATTTACAGTGCTTTTCAATCAATAAGTATCCATCAATATCGTTCAAACAGTTTCTCACAGTTTCAAATCATTTACAATGCTTTTCAAGCAATAAATATCCATTCAAGTACATTTCCATAATTTAAAACAATAATATACAAGTAGTCATAATTTATTTCAATTGAAAAATTCAAAAGAAATAGCCGTTGTGCACAAACACAATTTAAAACAATAACATATAATTAATCATATGAAATATTATTCAGAACAAAATCAGTTGAAAACTAGTTGTGCACAAACACAATTTAAAACAATAATGTACAATAGTCATAATTCATTTCAATTGAAAAATTCAAAAGAAATAGCCGTTGTGCACAAACCTCTGATGACTGTCCCCCTGGTCTGGACTCAGTGTTTCCTTCCCTTTTGCTGAGTCCTTGTTAACTGAGAAACACAATTTGAAGTGTTTCAGTACTAAATTAAACTGTCTCTATCGATGGTGTTTGGTAAATAATGCACTGAACTCAATTATTCACTTAATCACCTAATATACCGACCCTCGTTGCGTTTTAGGTAAATTAGGTTTTAGTGTCGTTAATATGTCTCATTCGATAGGGTTTTAGGTTTGGTACGTTTTACTAAACTCGTTTCTATGTATACTGCGTTTCCTTGCATTTTATTGCAAATTGCTGGATTTCGGGATACTAGTTTGACCTAACCGGACGACCTAGTTCCCTCAGTTTTCGGGTATCGGTCAAAACTACAAACTTGTAGATCTATGTCTTATTGCACGCGGGGCAAAATTTCAGGTCAATCCGAGTTAAGTAGACCAAGTTATGGTCATTATACTATTGCTGGTCAATTGGTATCAAATTAGGTCAATTTTTGGTCAATTTGGTCAACTTTGGTTCGGCCAGTTTTTGGACCCGAACTTGTGCAAGCTTTTTGACTTGCTTCTGGTCATTTCTGGGTTTTGGTGTCTTCATAAGACTTGTAGGTATGGGTCTTAACCATTTTTGGTCAAAATTTCAGGTCAATTGGACCTGTTTTGAGTGAGTTATGGCCTAAACACTCACTGCTGCCCAAATGGTCAGTTTTTAGGTCTCAAGTGTACCTAATCCGAATTGGTCATTTTTCACATCACCTTGCAAGCAGAATTTTGGTATGTTCTCTCAATGAAAGTTGGCACATTTTGTGCCTAGTTCCACCTCCAATTGGTCTCATACCAATTGAGGTTACACATTTAAAGTTATTGGCTAAAATGTACACTGCCCTTGGATACTTTGCTTAACACACATCAATTACACACATTTACCTTGCAATTTGTTTACTTCTCTACCAATCTGTTTTGGTACATTACCAAAAGCATATTCTACTTTACACTAACATTACTTTGGGCAGATTACAATTACCCTCAACACACCAAATATAATTCACATTTACAAGTTCTAAGTACCATTATATTCACACCTAACCATTACAAATCTTACATACACTTTACAATATCAATCTCCATACATATCCATCAATCCTTCTAGGTCAATATTCTGCCTACACTTCCATGAATACATACATTTACTCAAGTGTTCCCAAGCTGCCGAAAATTGTCCTTCAACATCAAAGTGCCCTACAATTTACCAATTCCCATCCAAGTGCATAAATCACCATATATATGTGAAATAATTCACTAGGATATTAAATCACCAAGATCAACATTATTTCTCATCAATTATATGCATAATAAATCATTAAATGCGTGACCCCATGGATGTCCAAAAATGGCTATCTCAATAACTATTTAAACTTTAAAATTTCCTTCACCAAACTAACACCCATTACATGAACATAAAGTTTAACAAAGGAATTCTCAAAAATGTAAACTTACCTTTGATTGTAACTTGCTAAACCTTCACCAAACTTCTCAAATTTGGTATCAATATCTTCCTTGTGATGTGTAGACCATTTTTTATGAAGGAACTCAAGTGATTAGAAGTGAAATGAGTGGTTAGATGAGCTTGCATGAAAAATGGCCATGGTGGTTCCCATTTTCTTCAATTCGGCAATGTTTATGAAATGAGGAAGATGAACATTCTGATGGGTATAGTGGACTTACATCAGCCACATTTTATGTTTAATTTAATCCTTTAGTGGTCCACTTACTCATTTAATTATATAATAATGCTTAAATGTGTTATTTACACATTTTTCACTCCATTTTTGGCTATTTACTTTATGTACTACCAAATTAATTTTTCATTTCATTTTCTAAGTGTAATATTATTTATTTTTAATAGACATTTAGGTCAAAAGACACTTTGGGATGTCAAATGACCATAATGCCCCTGTTCAGGTGGCATTCCTGATTTTTCGGTATTACCGGGTTTTATCTGTTTTTCGATTTCTCACTTTTCTTTGTACTAATTATTTAATTTTTCTTTGATCTTTCTAATGATATTTATTCTTCAATAAGGTTCTATTTAAGTCATAAAAATGTTTTCCAGGGTTCCCCGCAGTCCAAGGCTAGTCAACGGTCTACGCCGTGACTTCCCGGTGCGGTCACCCATCGCTAGGTTTCCCGGCTCGTTTAACTTGATCATATTTCTTTGCTATCATTTTTCCTTTGTTTTTCTTGTACTTTCTTTTCTTGTATTTCATTATTTTATGTCTCCTCACTCTCATTGAAGTGTGGTTCTAGGCATCCTAGCTGTCCGGGCAGCACTGGTCACTGGAACAGCAGAACGCACTATCGAACTTAGGGGTGTTACATTGTTGGATAGGTTCTGGTCATAATTTGGGGTAGGTTCCTTCATGAAAGTTGTTTTTCTATGTCTTAACTTGTTGCTGTAAAAATTTCAGGTCAATTGACCATATCTACAGTGAGTTATGGCCAAATGATACTGTTCATTTAGTCATTCTGCAGAACCTGTTTGCAGGGTATCCGGAATGGGGCCAATTTTTGGTCCACTTTCTTTGGTCTTTTGGACATGGTTTCTTCAGAAAAATTGTGCCATTATAAGTCTAGTTTCATGTCCAATTGGCCAAACACCAATTGGACCTACACAGCCAAAGATATGGCAGTCCAAACAGGCTGGACTCACAGCCTCCCTGCTGCTGTCACTAGGCAGCCTACCAAAACTCTTTGTAACCCTCTAATGCACTTCAAATTATGGTCAACTTACCTCAAATGGTCACTAATTGACCATTAAAATGTTCTTTAACAATTTCATCAGCCAAGTCAAAATTTTACTCTCAAAACCCTAATTCCCATTATGAGTTTTCACAACATACTTTAATTAACTAACTAATCCATTATACTTACATTTACATACTTTAAACATAATCTCTAGTGCACTCCAAGTCCATAAAAAACACTCAACCTTGTTCCTTCCTTAGGGGCAGCCGAAATCCATGGGCTACATACACTTAACTTTTATTCATTTGGTTCACAAATTCACACTTATTTTGAGTCATTAACATGGAATAAGAAAGATAGGTGTATAAATAGGCACTAACCTCTTTGCTCAACTTATTGAACTTGTGAAAACTCTAGAATTTCTCCTCTTTGTGGCTGCCTAGAGCTTCCTTAGGGTGTGTGGATAAGCTTTAGTGAAGGTGACTTAGGGTTTTAGGGTGCGGTGTGAGAGATTTTTTTTAAGCTTGAATGGGGTGTTAATGGAGGTTTAGGGCAAGGCATAGGTTCGGCTGGTTTCGGGAGGAAGATAGCTGATGGCATTTTTAATTCCTTTGGTCTAATTTTATCTTTTTTATTGGTTAATTAATTGGTTGTTTAGTTATAATTGGTGGAAGCTTTTAAGTGACATCATAATGATGTCATATTTGGCATTTTATTGCATTTTCTTTTCTACTAACTTTAAATTAGTTTTTCATCAACATTAATTCATATTTTATGTCATAATAATTATTTACTCAACTGGACAAGTCGGCCAAAAATTGCCTCTAAAGGTGAAAGGACCAAAATGCCCTCCGTTTGGCTTAACGGGTCAAAATTGTCTGTACCGATTGAAAAATTTTTCTAAATATGTTCTTGGCATTCTAATGCCATAGGAACCTCAATGACCCTTCTCTGGATTCTTAAAAATTATTTTATGAATTTTTCCCCGGGTCTAGGGCTCCTAGTTGCGAGAACCGCAACTTCCCTCCGGTTACCCATCGCTTGGGCACCGGCTCATTTGACTTGATTGTATTTTATTTCTAAAATTTTTCCTAAATTTTTCTTATTAATATTTGAGTTAATTATGGTTCCTTACTTTAGTTTAAATATTTTTCCGGACGTTCTAGCTGTCCGGACCGACACCGGTCACCGAAACAGTAGAATGTACGGAGTTGCTACCGGGAGGGTGTTACAACTCAGTTGCAAGAGTTGCGTGATAAGGGGTTCATACGCCCCAGTGTGTCACCATAGGGAGCTCCAGTGCTGTTTGTGAAAAAGAAGGATGGGACTTTGAGGCTATGCATTGATTACCGGCAGTTGAATAAAGTGACAGTGAAGAATAAATATTCGTTGCCTAGAATTGATGATCTGTTTGATCAGTTGAAGGAAGTAGGAGTATTTTCTAAGATTGATCTCAGATCAGGGTATCATCAGTTGAGGGTGAAGGATGCAGATGTGCCAAAGACTGCATTCAGGACCCGATATGGGCATTATGAGTTTCTAGTGATGCCCTTTGGCCTAACAAATGCACCAGCAGCATTTATGGACCTTATGAACCGTATCTTCCATCCACACTTAGATCGGTTCGTAGTGGTCTTTATTGATGATATTCTGGTGTATTCCAAGACCAGGGAAGAACATGATGAGCATTTGAGGATTATTTTGCAAACTCTGAGAGAAAAGAAGCTATATGCTAAGTTGTCCAAGTGTGACTTCTGGTTGAATGAGATTGCATTCCTTGGACACATAGTGTCAGCTGATGGGATTAGGGTGGATCCCAAGAAAATAGAAGCAGTGATGGAATGGAAGCCTCCCAGAAATACAACTGAGGTCAGAAGCTTCTTGGGGCTAGCTGGGTATTACAGGAGATTTGTGAAGGGATTTTCCTTAATAGCTGCTCCAATGACTAAGCTGTTACACAAGAATGTCAGATTTGATTGGAATGACAAGTGTCAGACTAGTTTTGAGAAGTTGAAGGCTATGTTAACAGAGGCACCAGTGTTAACACAGCCAGTGTCAGGAAAGGACTTTGTGGTCTACAGTGATGCCTTACATAATGGGTTAGGGTGTGTATTGATGCAAGAGGGAAAGGTGGTCGCTTATGCTTGCAGACAGCTAAGGCCACATGAACAGAACTACCCTACCCATGATCTAGAGCTTGCAGCAATTATCTTCGCACTGAAGATATGGAGGCATTACTTATATGGTGAAAAATGCTACAATTACACAGACCACAAAAGTCTAAAATATTTGCCAACTCAGAAAGAGCTCAACCTTAGACAGAGACGATGGATTGAGTTCCTGAAAGGCAAATGTAGTTGCTGATGCTTTGAGCAGAAAATCCATCACAGCTTTGAGATCATTGAACGCCCGTCTATCTTTGGTTGGAGATGGAGCTATTTTGGCTGAGTTGCAAGTGAGGCCAAACCTGTTACAGCAGATTTTAGATAGGCAGAAGGTAGATGAGAAGCTAATGGCTATTATGAGCAAAATCTCAGAGGGAAAAGCAACTGACTATGAGGTGAAAGCAAATGGGTGTCTCAGACATAAAGGAAGACTGTGTGTACCAGATGATAGGGAATTGAAGGCCAGTATTCTAAAAGAGGCACACACCAGTGTATATGCTATGCACCCAGGAAGTACAAAGATGTATCATGATCTGAAGCTTCAGTATTGGTGGCCTGGTATGAAGAAGGACATAGCTGACTATGTGACTAAATGCTTGACATGTCAGCAAGTCAAGGCAGAACATCAAGTTCCATCAGGTTTGCTACAGCCTATACGCATACCTGAATGGAAATGGGATCGGGTCACTATGGATTTTGTAAGTGGTCTACCTCTCACCCAGAAGAAACATGATGCAGTATGGGTGATAGTAGATAGATTGACTAAGTCAGTACACTTTCTGCCAGTTAGGACTGACTACTCACTGGAGAAGTTAACAGAATTGTATATCAGTGAGATAGTTAGACTACATGGAATTCCACTTTCCATCATATCTGATCGAGACCCAAGGTTTACATCGAGATTTTAGAATAAGTTTCATGAGTCCTTGGGTACACAACTCCATTTCAGCACAGCATTCCATCCTCAGACGGATGGGCAATCCGAAAGAGTAATCCAGGTAAACAATTGAACCAATTGAATTAATACAATTATTGAACTAAAATGATAACAATAACATGAAAAATATATCAGGTCCTTGAGGATATGCTGAGGAGTTGTGTCATTGAGTTTGAGGGAAGTTGGGATAAATACCTCCCACTGGCAGAATTTGCATACAACAATAGCTACCAAGCTAGTATCCAAATGGCCCCGTATGAAGCACTGTATGGGAGAAAATGTAGAACTCCAGTGTGCTGGACTAAATTGGGCGAAGACAAACTGGTGGGGCCAGACCTGGTGAAACAGACTGAGGAGAAAGTGAAACTAATCAAAGCCAATCTAAAGGTTGCCTCGCATGCATGTAAATCTTATGCCGACCTGAAGAGAAAAGAAATAGAATATGCGGTTGGCGACAAAGTGTTCCTCAAGGTGTCACCATGGAAGAAGGTATTGAGGTTTGGAAGAAAAGGTAAGTTAAGCCCTAGGTTCATTGGCCCATATGAAGTCATTGAACGTGTGAGTCCAAAGAGCCTACAAAGAAGCTTTACCACAGTGGACAAGATCCACAATGTGTTCCACATGTCCATGCTCAGAAGATACCGCTCAGATCCTTCACATGTCATCTCCAGGGAAGAAATTGAAATACAGCCGGATTTGACATATGAAGAAGAACCTCTACGGATCCTAGCTCGGGAAGTAAAAGAATTGAGGAACAAGCAGATTCCACTGGTGAAAGTGCTTTGGAGGCACCACAACACCGAGGAGGCAACTTGAGAAAGTGAAGAGACAATGAGGCAACAGTTCCCTCAACGGTTTGCATTAGGTAAATTTCGACGACGAAATTTAAATTAGAGGGGAAGAGTTGTAACACCTTCCCTGTGGCAACTCCGTACATTCTACTGTTCCGGTGACCAGTGTCGGTCCGGATAGCTAGAACGTCCAAAAAAATATTTAAACTAAAGTGAGGGACCATAATTAACTCAAATATTAATAAGAAAAATTTAGAAAAATTTTTAGAAATAAAATACAACCAAGTTAAGTGAGCCGGTGCCCAAGCGATGGGTAACCCAGAGGGAAGTTGCGGTTCTCGCAACTAGGAGCCCTAGACTCGGGTAAAAATTCATAAAATAATTTTTGGGACTCCAGAGAAGGGTCATTGAGGTTCCTATGGCATTAGAATGCCAAGAAAATATTTAGAAAAATTTTTCAATCGGTACAGACAATTTTGACCCGTTAAGCCAAACTGAGGGCATTTTGATCATTTCGCCTTCAGAGATGATTTTTGGCCGACTTGTCCAGTTGAGTAAATAATTATTATGACATAAAACATGAATTAATATTTATGAGAAAATAATTAAAAATGAGTGAAAGAAATAAAGAAACGAAAAGAAATAAGATTAATTAATATAAATGATGTCATGATGACCTCAATTAAAATTTTTAAACCAATAGGAGATTAACAAGTTTTATTAAGGGATAAGAAAGATATAAAATAAGGCCAAATAATAGAAAGAAATTATCATCTTCCTCTTTGTTTCCCATGGCCGGAACCCTTCCAACACTTTCTTCCTCCATTGTTGCTCAAAGTGAGCTTGAAATCTCCCAAAATCCAACCTTAAAATCCTAATATCCTTTCACAAAAATTCATCCCCACATCACAAGGCAACTCTAGGCAGCCATAAGAAGTAGAAATTCTAAGGAGAATACAAGTCCAATAAGTGCCACTTAAAGATTAGTGCCTAATTATACCTAAATCTCTCTTATTCCATGTTAAAGACTTAAAGTGAGTAAGGATTTGTGAATTAAATGAATGGAATTTATGTGTATGTATAACATGAATTTCGGCAGCCCTAAGGAAGAAACAAGATTGAGTGTTTTGATGGACTTGGAGTGAACTAGAGATTATGTTTAAAGTATGTAATTATAAGGATAATGAATTAGTTGGTTAATTAAGGTATGTTGTGAAAACTCATAATGGGAATTAGGGTTTTGGGAGAAAAATTTGGACTTGGCTTATGAAATTGTTAAAGAACATTATAAGGGTCAATTAGTGACCATTTGAGGTAAGTTGACCATAATTTGGACTGAAATATAGCATGGCAAATTGAAATGTGTATGCTGCCTAGTGAGTGCAGCAGGGTGGCTGTGATTCCAGCCCACTTAGACAGCCATAACTTTGGCTGTATAGGTTCAATTGGTGTTTGGCCAATTGGACATGAAACTAGACATATAATGGCACAATTTTGCTGAAGAAACCATGCCCAAAAGACCAAAGTAAGTGGACCAAAAGTTGGCCCCAATCCGGATACCCTGCAAGCAGATTCTGCAGAATGACCAAATGAACAGTAACTCACTGTAAAATGTCCATTTGACCTGAAATTTTTGCAGCAACAAGATAAGATATAGAAAAAAAACTTTCATGAAGAAACCTATCCAAAATTATGACCAGAACCTATCCAACAAGGCACTCACAGTCACTGTTCATTGTACTGTAGATTTGGTAAATTCTGCAGTTTTCAAATCCGGCCAGCTGTGGTTTTTGGACCATATCTGGAGCTACAAAACTCCAAATGGAGTGATTCAAAAAAAGAAATTCAACTAGACAAAATAAGGAACAACTTTCATGTTTACCATTTACTCAAATTTCCACTGTAACAGTTCCTAATGGGACAGTAAATTTATGGTACAAAAGCTGAAAATTCTGCCCCTTAGTGCTAAGCTTAAAAATGGATTTGGTGATTAATTCCAATAAGTTTTAAATGCAAAATGTGGTACATTGGGAGTGTTTAAACCAATAAACCTATTTTCTATCCAAAAGTCAACATTTTTGTTGACTAATGAAGTGAATAGTGACACCAAAACTTGAAATTCACAAATTGAAGAATTTTAAAGTATTAAATGCCCTAGTATACCTAACAAGATTGGTTTGGATAGTTTGGCATGCCAATAGGGTTCGATTAGCGATCGCACATGGCTTTATGCCATTCTGTGTTTTTATGGCCTTTAGCCATTTTTATATTGTGTTGAGACTTTGCCTCTTGCCTAATATTATTTACACTTGTTGTTAGTCGCTGTTGCACACCGGGAGATACATATGTTACCGATGGTGTGACAGCCCGAGGTACTTGATACCCAGTGCCAGTTTACCCGTTTATCCAGTCTAGTCGTCCAGTATAGGTTACTTGGGCAACCAAATGAATGAAAATGGACAAAGTTAAAGAAATAAATGAATATAACAAATACAAAACAAATAAGACATATACATTCAATACATATTTATTTTCTGCTATTTTCTTTTATTTTATTATTGCACCACTAAGCATCATTGCTTAGCGCATTGCTTTTGCCACGCGTAGGTTCTGGAGATACTGATCGTGAGCCCAGTAGACCGCAGACTGGGTGAGTCCATCCTGCAGCTCTGCATAGTGTCCGTGTCACCTCACCCTCCACAGTGCATTTGTAGGACACTAGGTTTCATTTTGATATTTTGCAACTAAATTTTTTTTATTATTTTCTCATATGTAATTGAACTTATGTAATGTATTTTGATGTTCATGTAAATAATGAGAATTGTGTTTGTGAATGGAAAAGTGAATGTTTATCTGTGATTTATACATGATCATCACATGAGATGCATGACTGAGAAATGAGATTGAAAAATATTGAGATTTTGATATTGGAGTTTGAGGTGATTGAATATGATTATAGGAAGTGTTTTTCACAGGTTCCGAAGAACTGTTTTCTCCATTTTTAGCCAGATCACGGATTTTCTATAAAATTTTCGGAACCTCAAATAAATTAAAATTTCAACAAATGACTTAAATAGATTATATTTCACAAGATATATATTCAAAATTATCATGAAAATTAATTAAGATAAAATAAAGTGTTCCGGTACACCGTGTGACATAACTTACTCGGATATACTGTAGACGGGTAAGGGGTGTCACATTTAGTGGTATCAGAGCACGGTTTAGGCGTTTCTGGGCGTAGATTGAGTCCATACCATGCATTGCATTTGTAAGAGTCGAGGTGACACTAATGCATATCTGTTTGTCTTTCTTATTTTTAATAGGATATGGACCCTACATCTCAGAGGGCAGTTGAGGAGAAAGTGGAGAGTCATGCTCCACCTGCAGCAGCTGAGACTGGGGGTGTGGGAGAACCTGCTCCGCCAGCTCAAGCAGAGCCTGCTCAGCCTCCACATGCCATGTTCCAGCAAATGGCCGAATTCTTCAGACAAATGGCTGGGGTAATGCTAGCACCACCACCTCCGCAACCAAAATCACACCTGGAAAAATTGAGAAAGTTTGGAGCAGTGGACTTCTTTGGCAAGAGAGAAGATGATTTTGTTGCAGCCGAAAATTGGTTGAACAGAACAGGCAGAGTTTTAAAACAACTCCACTGCACTCCAGAGCAAAATCTAGAAGCTGCTGTATCATTGCTGCAAGACGATGCATATGAATGGTGGGATACTGTGTCCAGTGAAGTACAACCAGAAATAGTAACTTGAGACTTCTTCCTCTCCGAATTTAAGAAGAAATATGTGGGTAGTGTATACCTGGAAGAGAGAAGAAGAGAGTTCATTAATCTGAGGCAGAGACAGCTGACAGTGGCTGAGTATGAAAAGGAATTTGTCCGATTAAGCCGCTACGGAAGGGAGATAGTCCCTAATGAAGCTGAAAGGTGTAAGAGATTTGAAGAGGGATTAAATGATAATATAAAGATCATGATCACTGCCTTGGGAATCACAGACTTCACCAAGTTAGTGGAAGCTGCAATAAAGGTTGAAAAAGTAAGAATCAGTGAGCAGACTAGAAGGGAAAAACAGCAGAAGAGGGGCCTGTGTCGCCTAGTTCAGCTCTGCATCCGGGAAGAGGTTCAAGGGTCCACACGCATGCAGTTCAGTCAACTACAAGGTCGTGGTCACCTCAGGGCCTGTGCCACGCTTACCCCTAGGAGAGATCAGTCCACACCATTAGTGGGCAGCTCTCCAGGGATGGGATTCAGGGGACCAGCCTCAGCATCTTCTGCATGCCCACATTGTTTGAAATGGCATAAGGGGGAGTGTTGGAGAGTGACTGGTGCCTGCTTAAGGTGTGGGTCAACAGATCATCAGTTGAAGAACTGTCCACGCAGAACTACTACAGCTGCTCCAACACAAGCGCATGCACCGCCCCGCACCACAAAGGGGTAGGAAATCGCAACTGACGCAGATGGGACCATCACAGAGGCTCAGATCTCGAGCCAGAGAGGCCTGATAACAGACCACCTGCCAGAGCCTATCCCATTAGAGCTCAAGAGGAGCAAGATGCCCCGGACGTCATCAAGGGTACGTTCTCCCTCTACAATACATCTGTGCATGCATTGGTGGATTCAGGATCCACTCATTCATACATCTGCATCAACTTACCCGTAGAAAGGGGGATACTAGTAGGGGAGAGTGACCAAGACATTCTGGTCACTAATCCATTAGGCCACAGTGTAGTGGTGAACAAAGTATACAAGGGTTGCCCGTTAAGGATTCAGGGGTATGAATTTTTGGCATACCTGATTGAGTTGCCCTTCCATGAGTTTGATGTGATTTTGGGAATGGACTGGTTGTCACGTCATCAGGCAATAGTTGATTGCAAATTGAAGAGAATTTCTTTGAAAACTTCTGAAGGTAATGAGATCATTGTTGTGGGGGAAAGGACAGATTTCTTGTCCAATGTCATCTCAGCCATAGTTGCAAGAAGAATGATGAGAAAAGGCTGTGAAGCCTACCTAGCACATGTGGTGGATACTAGGCAGGCTAAGCCAAACTTGAGTGATATACCCATAGTAAGAGACTTCCCAGAGGTATTTCCTGAAGAGTTACCTGGTTTGCCACCAGAAAGGGAAGTTGAATTTGCTATTGAGACACTGCTTTGCACAAAGACCCATTTCCATTGCTCCTTATAGGATGGCACCCATCGAATTGAGGGAGTTGAAAACTTCGGTTGCAAGAGTTGCTTTATAAGTGGTTAATACGCCCAAAGGTGTCACCATGGGGAGCTCCAAGGTCGCTTTGTGAAAAAGAAGGATGGGACTTTGAGGCTATGCATTGATTACCGGCAGTTGAATAAAGTGACAGTGAAGAATAAATATCCGTTGCCTAGAATTGATGATCTGTTTGATCAGTTGAAGGGAGCAGAAGTATTTTCTAAGATTGATCTCAGATCAGGGTATCATCAGTTGAGGGTGAAGGATGCAGGTGTGCCAAAGACTGCATTCAGGACCCGATATGGGCATTATGAGTTTCTAGTGATGCCCATTGGCCTAACAAATGCACCAGCGGTATTTATGGACCTTATGAACCGTATCTTCCATCCACACTTAGATCGGTTCGTAGTGGTCTTTATTGATTATATTCTGGTGTATTCCAAGACCAAGGAAGAACATGATGAGCATTTGAGGATTATTTTGCAAACTCTGAGAGAAAAGAAGCTGTATGCTAAATTGTCCAAGTGTGACTTCTGGTTGAATGAGATTGCATTTCTTGGACACATAGTGTCAGCTGATGGGATTAGGGTGGATCCCAAGAAAATAGAAGCAGTGATGGAATGGAAGCCTCCCAGAAATACAACTGAGGTCAGAAGCTTCTTGGGGCTAGCTGGGTATTACAAGAGATTTGTGAAGGGATTTTCCTTAATAGCTGCTCCAATGACCAAGCTGTTACACAAGAATGTCAGATTTGATTGGAATGACAAGTGTCAGACCAGTTTTGAGAAGTTGAAGGCTATGTTGACAGAGGCACCAGTGTTAACACAGCCAGTGTCAGGAAAGGACTTTGTGGTCTACAGTGATGCCTCACATAATGGGTTAGGGTGTGTATTGATGCAAGAGGGAAAGTTGGTTGCTTATGCTTCCAGACAGCTAAGGCCACATGAACAGAACTACCCTACCCATGATCTAGAGCTTGCAGCAATTATTTTCACACTGAAGATATGGAGGCATTACTTCTATAGTGAAAAATGCTACATTTACACAGACCATAAAAGTCTAAAATATTTGCCAACTCAGAAAGAGCTCAACCTTAGACAGAGACGATGGATTGAGTTCCTGAAAGACTATGATTGTGTAATTGACTACCATCCTAGGAAGGCAAATGTAGTTGCTGATGCTTTGAGCAGAAAATCCATCACAGCTTTGAGATCATTGAATGCCCGTCTATCTTTGGTTCGGGATGGAGCTATTTTGTCTGAGTTGCAAGTGAGGCCAAACCTGTTACAGCAGATTTTAGATGGGCAGAAGGTAGATGAGAAGCTAATGGCTATTATGAGCAAAATCTCAGAGGGAAAAGCAACTGACTATGAGGTGAAAGCAGATGGGTGTCTGTATTACAAAGGAAGACTGTGTGTACCAGATGATGGGGAATTGAAGGCCAGTATTCTAAAAGAGGCACACACCAGTGTATATGCTATGCACCCAGGAAGTACAAAGATGTATCATGATCTGAAGCTTCATTATTGGTGGCCTGGTATGAAGAAGGACATAGCTGACTATGTGACTAAATGCTTGACATGTCAGCAAGTCAAGGCAAAACATCAAGTTCCATCAGGTTTGCTACAGCCTATACGCATACCTGAATGGAAATGGGATCGGGTCACTATGGATTTTGTAAGTGGTCTACCTCTCACCCAGAAGAAACATGATGCAGTATGGGTGATAGTAGATAGATTGACTAAGCACACTTTCTGCCAATTAGGACTGACTACTTGTAACACCCTCCCTGTAGCAACTCCGTACATTCTACTGTTTCGGTGACCGGTGTCAGTCTGGACAGCTAGAACGTCCGAAAAAATATTTAAACTAAAGTCAGGAACCATAATTAACTCAAATATTAATAAGAAAAATTTAGGAAAAATTTTAGAAATAAAATACAACCAAGTTAAACGAGCCGGTGCCCAAGCGATGGGTAACTAGAGGGAAGTTGCGATTCTCGCAACGAGGAGCCCTATACCCGAGGAAAAATTTATAAAATAATTTTTGGGACTCCAGAGAAGGGTCATTGAGGTTCCTATGGCATTAGAATGCCAAGAAAATATTTAGAAAAATTTTTCAATCGGTACAGACAATTTTGACCCGTTGAGCCAAACGGAGGGCATTATGGTCATTTCGCCTTCAGAGACGATTTTTGGCCGACTTGTCCAGTTAAGTAAATAATTATTATGATCTAAAATATGAATAAATATTGCTAAAAATTGAATTGAAAATGAGTAGAGAAAAGAAGAAAAGAAAATGAAAGAAAATACCTAATTATGACATCATATGATGTCATTAAGAACCTATCCACCAATCACCATTTAACTAATTAACTAAAGAAAAAAAAAATGAAATAACAAGAGATAAAAATGAAACAATTCCAGCAGCTCCTTCATTTCATTCCCGAACTAAAGAAAACAAAAAGAGGAAGACCACCATTAAAGCTCCAAATGAGCTTGATTCCCTAGCCAACTACACCAAAACCTCACCCTCTCTTCACAAAAAATTTCCCTTATCACTAGAGCTAAATTTGGGCAGCCATTAGAAGAGAAGAAAGTGAAGGAAAGTGAAGGGTAAAAATTCATCCAAGAGGTTAGTGCCATAACCTTTGCTTTTACATCTTTCTAATCTTGAATTTGAGCTAAGTTAAGTTAAAAATTTGAGAAAAATTAAATTAATGAAGCATGGTTATATTCCATGAAGTTTTGGCAGCCTTGACATGAGTTAGGGTTAGGAGAAATCTTTGGTTTAAAGTGACATATTGCTGCCCCTCTTATAAATTATATGATTAGTATAGCAAATTAGGAGTGGGATGCATGAATTGGAGGCTTGGTCAATTAGGGTTAGGGTTTTGGGAGTGAAAATTTGATTTGGCTTATGAAATGATTAAAGGACATTCTAATGGTCAATTAGTGACCATTTGAGGCAAGTTAATCATAATTTGAAGTGAGCTAATGCATGGCAAAGTGAAATGTGCAGGCTGCCTAGAGACAACAGTAATGAGGCTATGATTCCAGCCCACTTAGACAGCTATATTTTTGGCTGTGTTGGTCCAATTGGTGTTTGGCCAATTGGAAATGAAACTAGGCTTATAATGGCACATTTTTGCTGAAGAAACCATGCCCAAAAGACCAAAGCAAGTAGACCAAAAGTTGGCCCCAATCCGGATACCTTGCAACAGCACCTGCAGAAATGACCAAATGAACAGTAACTGTTCATTTGGCCATAACTCACTGTTGAAATGGTCAATTGACCTGAAATTTTTACAGCAACAAGATAAGACATAGACAAACAACTTTCATGAAGAAACCTACCCCAAATTATGAGCAGAACCTAACCAAAATGGCAGTCACAGTCACTGTTCATGGTACTATAGATTTGGTAAATTCTGCAGAATTGAAATCCGGCCAGCTGTGGTTTTTGGACCATATCTGGAGCTACAAAACTCCAAATGGAGTGATTCAAAAAAAGAAATTCAACTAGACAAAATAAGGAACAACTTTCATGTTTACCATTTCCTCAAATTCCCACTGCAACAGGACCCAATGGAACAGTAAAGTTGGGTCACAAAAACTGAAAATTCTACTCTCTTGGTTTTAGGTTTGGAAATGGATTTGGTGGTTAATTTCAACAAGTTTTAAATGTAAAATGTGGTACATTGGGGATGCTAAAACCAATGTACCTATTTTCTATCCAAAAGTCAACATTTTTGTTGACCAAAGAGGTGAATAGTGACACAAAAACTTGAAATTCAAATTTTGAGATTAGAAATGCATATAGGGGACTTTAAATTGCAATTGGCAATTAATACTAGCAAATGTAAAACTCAAAATGTGGTATCTTGGAGAACTTAGGTTCAATAAATTTATTATGTATTAAAAAGTCAACATTTTGGTTGACTAGTAAGGTGAATAGTAATCAAAATAATTAGCAAACTAATATGAAGACCTAGAACCAATTCTAAGCTTAAATGCTTAGAATTGTATGACAAATGTGGACTATGCATCCTAGTCAAAATTGTTAAAAAGAAATTAAGGCTATAAATTTGAAATCCATAAAATATTCATGGATTACTTGAAACATGAAAAATAAGTTACCTAATTGATGTGAATAGATAGCTAGGGCTTATATGCCCATCACAAATGGAATTCATAAAATATTAGTAACTCAACTTGAAATATAAAATTTGTAATTACATAAGTAGATTCTTGAATGTATAAATGAGAAAGGAAAAATGTTTTGAATACAATGGTACATGTGAACCATTGTTTAGAATTGTGATCAATATGAATAACATAATGAATAAATAAATAAACCATATTAATGTATAAATGAGACATTAGTTCTCATTATTGTAGAGAGGAGGAGTATTTTGAGTAAAATGGTATAAAAGGATATTTGATGTGAATTGTGATCATATAAATGATCAAATGAATGTATGAATTATAATTAAAATTTATCATGAAATAATAAAGTCATAAAACACAATATATTAATATTTAATGATATTATGTGCCCTTGTATTACCTAGACATGTGTGTCAGATTGGATAGTTTGGCATGCCAATAGGGTATTGTTTTAGCAGTACTGCGAAAGGCTTTATGCCTGTATTCATGGCTTTATGCCTGTATTCATGGCTTTATGCCCGTATTCATGGCTTTATGCCTGCACTCATGGCTTAATGCCCGATTAGGTAATATCATGGCTTTTTAGCCATACTGACTGCATACGTGGTTGACGTTCTGCGTCCCATGTAATGACGGCCCGAGACACCGCGGTGTCCAGTGCCAACGACCCGTTATCCAGTTTAGTCAGCCTGTCATAGGTTACTTGGGCAGTGAAATTTATTGAAATAAGTTAAGAATATTAGCAATTAAAAATATTAGATATTAAATAAAAGAAATGAGTAAGATGACCTAAAATAAATTAGAATAGTTATTTATTAAAAAGAATTGAAATGAACTGGACCGATATCAAAATTTACTTATTATGAAATAATCTGAAACAACCTAGAAAGTATTGAGAAAATGCTAAAAGATTAGCAAAGAAAATTATAACACACATAAATATTGCAAATGTAACTTACATGATAATATAAGCATATATTTATTATTTTTAGATCATTTTTCTTTGTACATTATTACTGTACATTGGCGAAATAAACACTTTCAAAGAAGACTAAATTAGGATAAAACATATTAAATTTTAGAATCGCATGTGAAGTATAAATAAATCTTAATTATTTAAATTATGTTTTATTTCTATCTTTATTTGTATATTATTTCCTTGTTATATTATTGCACCACTAAGCAGCAATGCTTAGCGCGATGGAATTGTTTCCTCGCGCAGTAATCAAGTTAAAGCCCAGCGAATACTAAACAGAGATTTTGGAGTTCTGATCTGCAGAGCGTTCAAGGTTGTCACCTCCTCAGCAATGCATGTAGATAGGGCTCACATTAAGCATATCATGTATTTTGTGTATGTTATTTATTTCTTATATTGTAATATAAATTAGCAAACTGTAATTAATTTGTATATCATGTAAATTAAGGATTTATTTAATTATTGCAAATTATGTAAATTAATGCAAATTTGAGAATTTTGCTATAAGAATGGAGCATGAATGAATTTGTACAAATGAGTATAGATTTGAATTACATAATGATTTTTCAAATGATGATATGAGTATGGAAATGATTATGAAATTAAAATGTATGGATGAGATTTGAAATATGAGAAAACTATGAGAATGATTGATGAGATAATTATGATTAGCATGGATGAGTTTTTTTTTTATTTTAAAATATTGTTGAATTTTCAAACTGGTGAATAGTATAACACATCAAACGATAATAAAATAGGGAAAACTTTGTTAGTTTCTCCGTTAAAAAAATAATCAATATTAAATATAATGAGAACAAAATTTTTAAAGAAATAAAGTGAGGTAAGTTAGGGTGCTCCAGCACCGAATGTAGCACGTCTTGCTCGGTTACATTGTAGTCGGGTGAGGGGTGTTACACTACTCACTGGAGAAGTTAGCAGAATTGTATATCAGTGAGATAGTTAGACTACATGGAATTCCACTTTCCATCATATCTGATCGAGACCCAAGGTTTACATCGAGATTTTAGAAGAAGTTGCATGAGTCCTTGGGTACACAACTCCACTTCAGCATAGCATTCCATCCTCAGACGGATGGACAATCCGAAAGAGTAATCCAGGTAAACAATTGAACCAATTGAATTAATACAATTATTGAACTAAAATGATAACAATAACATGAAAAATATATCAGGTCCTTGAGGATATGCTGAGGAGTTGTGTCATTGAGTTTGAGGGAAGTTGGGATAAATACCTCCCACTGGCAGAATTTGCATACAACAATAGCTACCAAGCTAGTATCCAAATGGCCCCGTATGAAGCACTGTATGGGAGAAAATGTAGAACTCCAGTGTGCTGGACTGAATTGGGCGAAGACAAACTGGTGGGGCCAGACCTGGTGAAACAAACTGAGAAGAAAGTGAAACTAATCTAAGCCAATCTAAAGGTTGCCTCAGACAGACAGAAATCTTATGCCGACCTGAAGAGAAAAGAAATAGAATATGCGATTGGCGACAAAGTGTTCCTCAAGGTGTCACCATGGAAGAAGGTATTGAGGTTTGGAAGAAAAGGTAAGTTAAGCCCTAGGTTCATTGGCCCATATGAAGTCATTGAACGTGTGGGTCCAGTAGCCTACAGGCTAGCTTTACCACCAGAGCTGGACAAGATCCACAATGTGTTCCACGTGTCCATGCTCAGAAGATACCGCTCAGATCCTTCACATGTCATCTCTAGGGAAGAAATTGAAATACAGCCGGATTTGACATATGAAGAAGAACCTCTACGGATCCTAGCTCGGGAAGTAAAAGAATTGAGGAACAAGCAGATTCCACTGGTGAAAGTGCTTTGGAGGCACCACAACACCGAGGAGGCAACTTGGGAAAGTGAAGAGACAATGAGGCAACAGTTCCCTCAACTGTTTGCATCAAGTAAATTTCGAGGACGAAATTTAAATTAGAGGGGAAGAGTTATAACACCCTCCCGGTAGCAACTCCGTACATTCTACTGTTCCGGTGACCGGTGTCGGTCCGGATAGCTAGAACGTCCGAAAAAAAATATTTAAACTAAAGTGAGGGACCATAATTAACTCAAATATTAATAAGAAAAATTTAGGAAAAATTTTAGAAATAAAATACAACCAAGTTAAGTGAGCCGGTGCCCAAGCGATGGGTAACCCAGAGGGAAGTTGCGGTTCTCCCAACTAGGAGCCCTAGACCCGGGTAAAAATTCATAAAATAATTTTTGGGACTCCAGAGAAGGGTCATTGAGGTTCCTATGGCATTAGAATGCCAAGAAAATATTTAGAAAAAATTTCAAGCAGATGCATAATTTTGACCCATTAAGCCAAACGGAGGGCATTTTGGTCATTTCGCCTTCAGAGACGATTTTTGGCCGACTTGTCCAGTTGAGTAAATAATTATTATGACATAAAACATGAATTAATATTTATGAGAAAATAATTAAAAATGAGTGAAAGAAATAAAGAAAAGAAAAGAAATAAGATTAATATATATAAATGATGTCATGATGACCTCAATTAAAATTTTTAAACCAATGGGAGATTAACAAGTTTTATTAAGGGATAAGAAAGATATAAAATAAGGCCAAATAATAGAAAGAAATTATCATCTTCCTCTTTGTTTCCGATGACCGGCACCCTTCCAACACTTTCTTCCTCCATTGTTGCTCAAAGTGAGCTTGAAATCTCCCAAAATCCAACCTTAAAATCCTAATATCCTTTCACAAAAATTCATCCCCACATCACAAGGCAACTCTAGGCAGCCATAAGAAGTAGAAATTCTAAGAAGAATACAAGTCCAAGAAGTGCCACTTAAAGGTTAGTGCCTAATTATATCTAAATCTCTCTTATTCCATGTTAAAGACTTAAAGTGAGTAAGGATTTGTGAATTAAATGAATGGAATTTATGTGTATGTATACCATGAATTTCGGCAGCCCTAAGGAAGAAACAAGATTGAGTGTTTTGATGGACTTGGAGTGAACTAGAGATTATGTTTAAAGTATGTAATTATAAGGATAATGAATTAGTTGGTTAATTAAGGTATGTTATGAAAACTCATAATGGGAATTAAGGTTTTGGGAGAAAAATTTGGACTTGGCCTATGAAATTGTTAAAGAACATTCTAAGGGTCAATTAGTGACCATTTGAGGTAAGTTGACCATAATTTGGACTGAAATATAGCATGGCAAACTAAAATGTGTATGCTGCCTAGTGAGCGCAGCAGGGTGGCTGTGATTCCAGCCCACTTAGACAGCCATAACTTTGGCTGTATAGGTTCAATTGGTGTTTGGCCAATTGGACATGAAACTAGAAATATAATGGCACAATTTTGCTGAAGAAACCATGCCCAAAAGACCAAAGCAAGTGGACCAAAAGTTGGCCCCAATCCGGATACCCTGCAAGCAGATTCTGCAGAATGACCAAATGAACAGTAGATTCTGCAGAATGACTAAATGAACAGTAACTATTCATTTGGCCATAACTAACTGTAAAATGGTCCATTTTACCTGAAATTTTTACAGCAACAAGATAAGATATAGACAAACAACTTTCATGAAGAAACCTACCCCAAATTATGACCAAAACCTATCCAACAAGGCACTCACAGTCACTGTTCATTGTACTGTAGATTTGGTAAATTCTGCAGTTTTCAAATCCGGCCAGCTATAGTTTTTGGACCATATCTGGAGCTACAAAACTCCAAATGGAGTGATTCAAAAAAAGAAATTCAACTAGACAAAATAAGGAACAACTTTCATGTTTACCATTTCCTCAAATTTCCACTGTAACAGTTCCTAATGGGACAGTAAATTTATGGTACAAAAGCTGAAAATTCTGCCCCTTAGTGCTAAGCTTAAAAATGGATTTGGTGATTAATTCCAACAAGTTTTAAATGCAAAATGTGGTACATTGGGAGTGTTAAAACCAATACACCTATTTTCTATCCAAAAGTCAACATTTTTGTTGACTAATGAAGTGAATAGTGACACCAAAACTTGAAATTCACAAATTGAAGAATTTTAAAGTATTAAATGCCCTAGTATACCTAACAAGATTGGTTTGGATAGTTTGGCATGCCAATAGGGGTCGATTAGCGATCGCACATGGCATTATGCCATTCTCAGGATTTTATGGCTTTTAGCCATTTTGATATTGTATTGAGACTTGGCCTCGTGCCTAATATTATTTACTGACTTGTTAGCCGCTGCTGCACACCGGGAGATACATATGTGACCGATGGTGTGACGGCCCGAGGTACTTGATACCCAGTGCCAGTTTACCCGTTTATCCAGTCCAGTCGTCCAGTATAGGTTACTTGGGAAACCAAATGAATGAAAATGGACAAAGTTAAAGAAATAAATGAATATAACAAATACAAAACAAATAAGACATATACATTCAATACATATTTATTTTCTGCTATTTTCTTTTATTTTATTATTGCACCACTAAGCATCATTGCTTAGCGCGTTGCTTTTGCCACGCATAGGTTCTGGAGATACTGATCGTGAGCCCAGTAGTCCGCAGACTGGGTGAGTCCATCCTACAGCTCTGCATAGTGTCCGTGTCACCCCACCCTCCACAGTGCATTGGTAGGACACTAGGTTTCATTTTGGTATTTTGTAACTAAATTTTTTTTATTATTTTCTCATATGTAATTGAACTTATGTAATGTATTTTGATGTTCATGTAAATAATGAGAATTGTGTTTGTGAATGGAAAAGTGAATGTTTGTCTGTGATTTATCCATGATCATCACATGAGATGCATGACTGAGAAATGAGATTGAAAAATATTGAGATTTTGATATTGGAGTTTGAGGTGATTGAATATGATTATAGGAAGTGTTTTTCACAGGTTCCGAAGAACTGTTTTCTCCATTTTTAGCCGGTACTCTGCCGGATTTTCTATAAAATTTTCGGAACCTCAAATAAATTAAAATTTCAATAAATGACTTAAATAGATTATATTTCACAAGATATATATTCAAAATTATGATGAAAATTAATTAAGATAAAATAAAGTGTTCCGGTACACCATGTGATATAACTTACTCGGATATACTGTAGACGGGTAAGGGGTGTCACAAGGTACCAGCCATAACATCAGATGTCTCGGCCTCTTCCCTCTGTCTCATTGCATACATTCTAACTGGAGCACTGTCTTGCTCTGATTGTTTCACTGTGCCTTGGCTGCCTGCTGGGCTACCTCTACCCCTGCCTCTACCTCTGCTAGGTGGTTGTGAACTTCTGGTGACAGGGCTCTGAACTGACCCTTCTGCAGTAGTAGGAGGTGGTCCAACTCTGCGACTCATCAGTGCGATCCTTGGCAAAGTGTCCTGTGCCTCCACAGTTATAACAGGCTCCAATAGCCTTGTAGCAGATCCCACCATGATTTCTTCCACATGTCTCACATTGGTGGGGAGGGTAGGAACCTCTGGTACTTTCTTCGACTGGATAGGGAGGCTTCATCCCGAATATCTTCCCCTACTGCATTTCTTGCCACCTCTGCTGTGTCCCCTGTGATTCTTCCTCTTTCCAGTAGGACCACTGGAACTCTGTTCTACAGATTTTCCCTCTTTCTCTGTCTTCTCTGATTTCTTTTTCTCAGGAGCAGCTTCAGACTCAATTCTTTCTAACTCTAGAGCTTGAGAAATAAGTTCAGAGAAGTTAGTGTGTTTGAAGCCGACTACTTGTAATCTGATACTGGGCTTCAAGTCGGTTTCAAACCTCTTGCATCTCTCCCTGCTGGTAGAAAGTAAACTCATCACAGAATGGCTCAAAGTGGGAAAATTCTCTTTCATACTCACCACTAACTGCTCCCTGTTTCAGACTTAGGAATTCTTGTAACTTCTGGTCTACATAAGCATCAGGGACATATTTCTGTATGAATTCCCTGAGAAAGTCATTCCATGTTAGCACTGCAGGTTCTACCAGATTGTGGGGAATGGTTTTCCACCAGTCATAAGCATCCCCCTGTAACAAAGATACAGAGTATTCGAATCTGAGCTCCTCTATGCAATGCAGTTTCTTGAATACCCTATCCATCCTTTCTAACCACTGCTCAAATTTCTAGAGGATCTATGTCCCTTGAACTCAGAGTCCCCGTATTTCATCAATTTATCATACTGCCTAGTAGGAGATTGTGGTTGTACCACTGGTGTCTGTATTGGGACTTGAGTAGGCACATTACCAGCCATTTGTTGGAACATTGCAGCCATCTGCTGAGCGAACTAAGCAGGAAACTGCGGTACTGCAGGGGCTGGTGTGGCTGAACCACTGACATTGTGTAGGCCTGGGGCATCCCCTTGCACCTCAACCTCAATAGATTGATCGACTGAACGATCACCCTCTTCCATAGCCAATGCAAGGATTCTAGATCTCCTGAACAAATAACACAAGGAGATTCCCTCCCATTAGTACATATTTATAATGTAATGTACTGTATGTATCAAACAATGATATTGAGCAGTTGTACTATGAAGAAAGAATATTCAAATAACAGGTGAAAACAGAATTTAAAAACTAGCTCTGATACCACTAAAACATGTCACACCCTACCCCTCTGTCAGGCATAACATGATCCCGTAGTATATCAAATGAATTACCAACTCCGTCTACTGATAACCCATTAAATACACTACAAGGGATTTTAAAAACTTATCTTACTTCTTTTACAGTGGTGAGCACTATTTACAGGTGTTAAAAACCTTTTTGAACTGAAGTGATAGAACTAACACATTTGAATTATTTGGAATTTCTGTAAAAATTTTGGCAGAGTGCCATTTGTATTTTGGATAAAACAGTTCTTCAGAAAACCTGTAAAAAGCACTTCAATATTTTTCCAAATCTCAACTCCAACATTTTTCTCAACACAACATATTTCTCAACTCAAATCCACAGTGATTTTTCAAAGACTGAGATAAAAGAAATATAATACAACTTTTACAAGTCAAAATAACTCATAATTTACTTTACAACTTCAATGTACAATTTTAATTTACAACTGCTCAAAACCAAAAATAATATGTACATACAGTAGTCATACATTACAGTACAAAATACAAAATGTGGTATACTCGTTATACCCGAAAATCTTTCGCTGGAGGTACTAGCAGCCTAGTCTGCTGCCCTGTCTGTCTGTCTACCTGCGACAGCAATAAAAAGCTATCGCTGAGACAATGTCTCAGTGGTGCACAACATTAACTAAATACAATTTTAAATCACAATTCATAGATCATTTAAATGATGGATATGTAAAATCATAGTTAAATTCAAGACAGTGAGTGTCAGAAGGAATTTAACACAATATCACAATAAATCTCAGAGATCAAAACATAGTTAACTTCAAAAAACAGTAAATGTCAATAAGGATTTAACTCCATTTCACAATCTCATAATACAAATCAATAAATCACACACAGCTTAATCATGTTCCAAAGTTCAATTCGTCCCAAAAGCCGATGGCTAATGAGGTATTCAATTCGTCCCAAAAGTCAATGACTAATGAGGAATAACGTAGCTAGCTAGCAAAAATATGAGTACTCATCCAATTTGTCCTCAACAGGCACACACCTCAACACTTCAGCCAGAGAGGGAATTCAATTCGTCCCACTAGACAAGCTAGTGAGGAATACAATCAATATACATGATAGCTGTAGTTTCAAACCATTTCCAATGCTTTTCAGTCAATAAGTATCCATCAATATCATTCAAACAATTTTACACAGTTTCAAACCATTTACAATGCTTTTCAAGCAATAAATATCCATTCAAACACATTTCCACAATTTAAAACAATAATGTACAAATAGTCATAATTCATTTCAATTGAAAAATTCAAAAGAAATAGTTGTTGTGCACAAACCTCTGATAACTGTCTCCTAGTCTGGTCTCAGTGTTTCCTTCCCTTTCCCTGAGTCTTTACTAACTGAGAAACACAATTTGAAGTGTTTCAGTACTAAATTAAACTGTCTCTATCGATAATGCTTGATAAGTAATTCACTGAAAGCTATTATTTGTTTAATCACCTAATATATCGACCCTCAATGCGTTCTAGGTAATTTAGGTTTTAGTGTCACTAATATGTCACATTCGATAGTCTTTTAGGGTTGGTACATGTTACCAATTTCATTTCCTTGTTTAGTGCATTTTATTGCAACTTGCTGGATTCCGGGATACTAGTTTGACCTAGCCGGACGACCTAGTTCCCTTGGTTTTCGGGTTTCAGTCAAAACTACAAACTTGTAGATCTATGTCTTACGGAGCGCGGGGCAAAATTTTAGGTCATTCTGAGTTATGTAGACCAAGTTATGGTCATTTTACTATTGCTGGTCAAATGGCATCAAATTAGGTCATTTTAGGTCAAATTTGGTCAACTTTGGTTCGGCCAGTTTTTGGACCCGGACTTGTGCAAGCTGTTTGACTTGCTTATGGTCATTTATGGGCTTTGGTGTCTTCATAAGACTTGTAGGTATGGGTCTTAGCTATTCATGGTTAAAATTTCAGATCAATTGGACCTGTTTTGAGTGAGTTATGGCCTAAACATTAACTGCTGCCCAAATGGTTAGTTTTCAGGCCTCACTTGCACTTAATCCGAATTTGGTCACTTTTCAAGCTACCTTGCAAGCAGAATTTTGGTATGTTTCCTTCATGAAAGTTGGCACATTTTGTGCCTAGTTTCACCTCCAATTGGTGTTATACCAATTGGAGTTACATATTTAGAGTTATAGGCTGAAATGCACACTGTCCTTAAATACATTACTTAAACATCTAGCAATTACACATTACCTTGCTACAAGTCCATCTCTCTTACCAATTCTGATTTGGTACATTACCAAAACCATATATCACTTCACTTTAAAGTCACTTTGGGCAGAATACAATTATCTTCAATACACCAAATGAAACTCTAATTCACAAAGTCCAAATACAACCATAAATACACATAAACACTCCTAATTGTTACATACAATTTCCTCAACCAATTTACATACATATTCATCAATCCTCAATGTTACAATTTACCCAATATCTTCATGAATTTAAACACTCATCAAGAAGCCTCAAGGCTGCCGAAATGCTTCACATTGCCAAAGTGTCCATAATTTCGTCAACTTCAATCCCAATTGCACAATCACAACATATACATGGAAATAACTTACTAGGACATTAATCACCCTACTCAACATAATTTCCCATTAAATATATGTAAGAATAAATCATCAAATATACAACTCCATGGCTGTCCAAACTGGATATATCAATAACTCCTCAAAACTTAAAAATTTCTTCACCAAGCAAACACCCATAACATGCTTTCAAACTTTAACAAAGAAATATTCAAAAACACAAACTTACCTATTGTTGGGACTTGCTTAATCTTCACTAAAACTTCTTAATATTGGTATCTACTTCTTCCTTGTGAAGTGGGGATAATTTTTAATGAAGCTACCTAGGTGTTTAGAGGTAAAATGAAGGAGTGGATGAAGCTTTATGCAACACGGCAATGGAGGTTTCCCATTTCTTCATTTCGGCATGGATGGAGGAGTTGGAGAAAAATGAAATTGCAGATTGTGTAATAGGTGTACACCTGCCCATTTAGTGTTTAGTTTATTCCTTAGGAGTCCACTTACACAATTTAAAGCATATTATAAGTTTAACTTTCATTTATTCCACATTAACCCATAATTTTTGCTATTTACTTTAGGTACCATCAATTTAATTTTTCATTATATTTTCCAAGTGTAATATTATTTATTTTTAATGGACATTTAGGTCAAAAGACAATTCGGGATGTCGATTGACCATAATGCCCCTGTTCGGGTTGCATTCCCGATTTTTCAAGAATAATCGGGTTTTGTCATTTTCGATTTCTCACTTTTCTTTGTACTAATTATTTAATTTTTCTTTGATATTTCTAATGATATTTATACTTCAATTGATGTCTCTTTAAGTCCTATAAATATTTTCCAGGGTTCCCCGCGGTCCAGGGCCAGTCAACGGTCCACGCCGTGACTTCCCGATGCGGTCACCCATCGCTAGGGTTCTCGGCTCGCTTAACTTGGTTACATTTCTTTGCTATTATTTTTCCCTTGTTTTTCTTGTATTTTCTTTTCTTGTATTTCGTTATTTTATGTCTCCTCACTCATAACGAAGTGTAGTTCTAGGCATCCTAGCTGTTCGGATAACACTGGTCACCGGAACAGTAGAACGCACTACCGAACATAGGGGTGTTACAGTAGCCATGCAGAAAATAGCATCAGCTAAAAATCCAGCTGATCCATTCAATAAGCCTATGTCACAGACTCAGCTAGACCGACATCTTGAGAAGATAGGTCTAAGATATTGTAATGAATGGCTCTAGTGCTAGTGGGAGATTGTTAGTAGTATGCCCTAGAGCAGATCATTTAGTATGTACCTTGTACATATTTTTATTAATAAAAGGCTTTTCCACTTTTTTGTTTACATAATATATTTATGTGTAACAGAAAAGGTCCATTGATATTTTGTTAGAAATATTATTCTTAAGTTGTTAAGAATATGAGTGACATTATTTCTAGCACAAAGTATCATAAATAGGTTCACAATCGAGGATACTTCATAATAAGGACATGACTTATCCAGAAAGATTGTATTCATGTTTGTTCCCAAGTTATTTATATGAGATATAAATAAGATGGAATGGTGAGTCTCATGCCATATGACAAACATGATAAGTACTTATAAATGATAAGTAGGCCGAACCAGTGACACTTATGACAAGCACATGGAGTTTACTCTTGTCAATGTTTTGTCATAAATCATATCAGTGCATATAATCTTTAGACCTGAGATAGCACAGTTATCTTGTATATAGGTAGTTTGAGTTTGATACTGCTTTCATACTTATACTGTGTATGGGTATATGGGCATGTGTTGGCTCCTACTAGTTATATATGGAGGTAGGTGTTGATCAAGATGGAATCTGTTCCTCTAAGTAAATAGAGATAAAATCCTATGTTCATTTAATTATTCTTGATGTTTCAAGTTCCTGGCTAGGACAGATAGATTTAATTAGAAAAGAGTTTCTGATGAGAAAATATTTTTAATCAAGAACTGGAATTAAAAGAGAACATAATATTTATAGCAAATGGAGTTTGACATAAACCATGAGTCCAGCTTGAGTTGGGATTTTGTAACAGAGAGATTCTAGTGCATGGTAACATATGATTATAGGTTCATTTAAGGTAAACCTTATTACTAATTGGGTGTCCATGGCATGCTATGCTAGGTGTTAACCATGGTCTATGAGGTGCATAAAATGATTTAGAGAAATCATTTATGGTAAGAAAGAGTTCTGAAGATATTAAGAGTTGATATCATGTCTCATTGCCAATTAGTGATGAGCCTAGTAAGTCACACACATACACAAGTAGTCACCTAATTAAATATGATTTAATTAATTAATTAAAGAGTTTAATTGATTAATTAAATAGGTTTGGTTTGCAATTAGATTGCAAAGTCCCTAGCATGACTTGAAACCAAATCTAGATTATTAGATGTACAGTATAAGTTAAATTTATATTTAAAGTGTTTAAATATAAATTTAATTAATGAGAAATTAATTAATAGAGATTAATTAATTAATTTATATTTGATATAAATTAATTAGAAGAAGAGAAATAATTATTTTGGGTTAAGAACACAAAATTAAGACATAGGGGCATTTTGGTCATTTCGCAGTGTGACACGTGGCACCATGAGAGGTGACACATGGCATTAGACATAAGCTTGCCAAATGTCTTTTAATCATGTAAGATGATTAAAATTAAGATTAAATATAGGTTTGACACTTGGCACAATGTGATTGGGTCACTTAAACCTAGAGCTAATCAAAGGGTGACATGTGGCAAGGGTTTAATGTGTTAACCTAGCTATATAAGTGTTATTATGAAAAAATAAAATACAACCAGCAGCCACACTCCTTTGTCATGCCATTTTGAAGCTCTCCCTCTCTTCCTCTTCATCTCTCATCAATTCAAAGAGATTAGCCATTAATCTCTTGAATTAAAAATACTAGAAATTGTTTCTAGTGTCTTGTTTACATCTATAATCTCTTAAAAGGCAGAACTTAAATTTCTAATTAATAGAAAAAGCTTTAGAAGCTGTTCAAGGGCTGCCATAGGTGTTCTTGGTGTGAACAAGCTAGAGGGACAATATTTGGTGTCCTAAAGACGAATCTCAAAGGCGCAAATACGCTGCAGTGCATCAAGAGGTTAGTGTAATCATTCTTGATTTAATATAGGGTTCTAAAATTAATCTGATTAATTTTAAAATCTTAAATGGCAAATACAGATCCAAAAAAACATATTAAAAGAGTTTTAATATGTTGTTTATCATTGAAATCAAATAGTTAAAAATAAATCTTACATGATGCATGTGACTCTAGGTGAAAATTTTTGAATTCAATGGTATAAACTTGTGTTTTTCATGCTTCCGTTCCTTCACCATGTACATAGATTTTGATGTATGCATGTAATAATATGTATGTAAATTATTTGAGCAGTTGTATAAAAACTCTTGTAAAATATTTTAGTATATAATTAAATGTAAATTATTGTAAATGTAAATTTGAGATTTCATTTACTTGAATAGTTTTGTAATATAAATTTTGAGTCTTGTAATCAATAAAATGTTTCTTTATGATGAGATTGGTTTGAAAATGAATTGATTGTTTATTGAGATTTGAATTTTGAATTGAAATGAAGTTATTGGAGTTGTATTTGAGAAAACATATTAGGAGTATTTTCTTTTGCAGGATTGAAAAACTGTTTTCTCAAAATACAGCCGGCACTTTGCCGAAATTTTGAAAAAATTTTATAACACCAGATTTTAATCGATAACTTAAATTTCAAGAAAATTATTTTAAAATTCCTTGTAGTATATCTAATGGGTTATTGGTAGGCGAAGTACTGTAATTCATTAGGTGTACTGCGGGATCATGTTACATCTTACGGGGGAGTAGGGTGTGACATCTCCTATGTCTATGGTACATGAGTTGAAAGTATTGTATGCCAGCTTAGAGATTAATGATGAGGGGCAGACAGTAGTTGCATGGCATGTACAACCAATGTTAATTGATCAGATCAGAATGGCTGTTCAAAATGATCAAAAGTATCAGAAGCTGTTAGAAGAAGTTAGACAGGGCAAGAAACCAGAATTCTTAGTGAGAGATGACGACCTACTGCTTCACCAGGGCAGAATGTGCATTCCTAATGATGTTGATTTGAAGCAGATCATTATGAAGGAAGCACATGAGTCTCCTTTTGCTATGCACCCTGGTGGCACTAAAATGTACAGAGGACTGAAAGAACATTACTGCTGGAAGGGTATGAAAAGAGATGTGGCAGAATTTGTTTCTAAATGCATAACTTTTCAGCAAGTAAAGGCAGAGCATTAAGTATCAGCTGGTTTGTTACATCCACTACCAGTACCGGAATGGAAATGGAAGAGATTAACAAAGGATTTTGTGATGGGACTTTCGAGGACACAGAAGAGCCATGATGTAGTATGGGTCATTATTGACAGACTGACCAAGTCTGCTCATTTTCTGCCTGTCTGGATGGACTACAGTTTAGAAAGATTAGCCAAGTTGTACATTGATGAGATAGTAAGATTGCATGGAGTGCTAGAATCCATCGTATCAAACAGAGATCCTAGGTTCACTTTTAGATTTTGGGGTAGTCTTCAGAGAGCCCTAGGAACTAGATTGAACTTTAGCACAACATTCCACCCACAAACAGATGGCCAGTCTAAAAGAGTAATTCAGATCTTAGAGGACATGCTATGGGCTTGTGTGATTGAGTTTGAGAGCAGTTGGGACACACACTTGCCTTTGATTGAGTTTGCTTACAACAACAGTTACTAATCAAGCATTGGAATGCCTCCATATGAAGCTTTGTATGGCAGAAAATGTAGAACCCCATTGTGTTGGGATGGCGTGGGTTGAAAAAAGATGATTGGGCCAGAAACTATTCAGCAGACTGAAGAGAAAATCAGATTGGTTAGAGATCGACTCAAAGCTGCATCAGACCGTCAAAAGTCCTATATTGATATGAAGACAAGGGATATTGAATATGCAGTGGGTGACAAAGTATTCCTCAAGGTTTCCCCTTAGAAGAAAATTATGAGATTTGGCAGAAAGGGGAAACTGAGTCCTCATTTCATCGGACCATATGAGATTCTGGAGAGAGTGGGTCCTTTGGCATACCGTTTGGCACTACCTCCAGAGTTGGAGAAGATACATAATGTCTTCCATGTGTCCATATTGAGGAGGTATCGATCAGACCCATCTCATGTACTAATAGTAGAGGAAATTGAAGTGAATCCAAACCTCACATATGAGGAAGAACCCATAGAGATTCTGGCATATGAGGTAAAATAGCTACAGAGCAAGCAGATACCATTAGTGAAAGTACTATGGAACCATCATTCAGGCCAGGAAGCTACTTGGGGACAAGAGGAGGACATGAGGAGATAGCATCCACAACTGTTCAGAGACTGATACTAGGTAAAATTTTGAGACGAAATTTATTTATTTTTTTTTGGGGGGGGGGGGGGGGGGGATAATTTTAAAACCCTTATTTGCATAGTTGGTACATTTTACTATTTCGGTAACTGGTATTGGTTCAGACAATTAAGGGGATTAGAATCACATCTAGATAAGCCCTAAACGCAAATAATTAGTAATTGCCAAATAGTTAAGTATAAAAAAGAAAAATATAACAAAAAAGGTTAAATGAGCCGGGAGTTACAGCGATGGGTGAACTTTCCGGGAAGTGACTGCGAGGTCAGCCTTAGCTCAAATTTCGAACTGAAAAATGCGATGCCACGATCTTTAGGACTATTGGGAACACAGTGGAAAATAGAAAATCACAAAAAAGAGTTATTAAGCAGGTCAAATAATTAGGTTAGAGATCCAAAAGAAATATTGAATAACTTGCAAACCGGTTTGAACTAGCGAGGGGCAATTCGGTCAATTTACCCCTAGAGCTGACTCCTGACCTAACTGTCCAATAAAATCGGAGAAAAAAAAAATTTCAGAATCGGGAATTAAGTTAAAGAACTAATAGAAAAATAAATGCAAAAGAAAAGAAAAATGAAAATTTACATCATCACATTACCTCATTTATGACATCATAATTCAATTTTATTTACCCCTATTTTTGACCAAGTCAACTATTGCTTAAATAAACATAAAAAAAAAACAAAATTAAAAGAGAAAAAGCTCTTTTTCCCAACCATGCCAGCACTCATCTCCTTCTTCTCTCTCTTTACTTTTTTTTCCTCCATTAAAATCCACCATTAAATCTTGCTTCAATCAATTGATAAAAGCTTATAATCTACAATAGAGTAGGAGATTGAAGAGGAAAAAGAAAAGAGAAAGTAAAGGAAATTTAGTGATTGAATTTCAAGTTTGAGGTTAGTAGTTGAATTGATAATTTGTGTTTAATGCTTATGTTTTTAGTTTAAGTAGCTTAAATCTTAACTTAAAATTAAAAGAAAACACTTGTTGGGGGAGTAACTAAAAATTCGACCAGCCTTAGGTGTGGTTTGAATTGATGGAATTTGGTGAAATTAAATGGTTTTTTAGGTTGAGTTATGTATCTAGAGTATGGATATATATTTTGAATGCATTAGATTTTAACTTTACGTAATTAGGGTTCTTAAGTATTTTGACAATTGGGAAAAAAATTGGAGAATTGGTTAATTGATGCCATTGACCTTACTTGAGTTGAGAAATGGTCAATTGTGACCATTTGTGGTGTGTGTGAATTGCTAGAACCAAGTTATAATTCGGATTGCTTAGTGATCAGATTTTAGCAGCTTGACCTAAGTCCCTTTCAGGGACTAAAATTGGAAATTTACCAACCCAATTGGTGTGATGTCAATTGGGAATGAAAATAAACACAAAATGGCACAATTATCATTTAGGAACTATGCCCAGAAAATGACATTAGGATAGTGAACAATTAGGCTAAATCTGGATTTGGGCATACTGCCCCGTACAAAATAACCAAATGAATAGTAGTTACTTAAATGACCATAACTTGGTTTAGGAAGGTCCAAATAACCTGAATCTTAGACCGATGGAAAGTTGAGACATAACCCTACAACTTCCATGGAGACAACAAACCCAAATTTTGACCATAACCTATCCAAAATGTCACCTGCAATCAGCACACCAAAACTGCCAGTATCCAAAAAATGCCCAGAATTCTAGGTAATACCAAATCCGGCCAGCCCCATTTAAATAGTCATATCTTGGGCTACAAAACTCCAAATAGAGTGATTCAAAAAGAGAAATAAATTTAAGACAATAAGGAACAACTTCTATGAAGAAAACTTAGCCAAATTTCAATAGTAACTTGATCAATGGAATAGTACAAAATAGGACACAAAATCTAAAATTTGGAAATTTCACCTAAGAGACTTAAAATTCCAGGAAAAAACTAAAACCAACAAATTAGATAATCAAAATGTGGTATGTGGGTGAAATTGAAATCTCTATACCTATTAAGCATGAGAAAGTTAACAATTTGACTTAAATAGTATCGTGAATCATAACCCCGAAGTGCAAATTTTAAAGAACGTCAAGTTAAGCATATTGAAGCTAGAAATAAATAGATTTGAATTTGTTTTTGGATTTATGATAAATTGTGATGCTCAAACACTGTAAAATTGTGTGTTTCAGTTGAAAGGAATACTGGGAAAGGACCGGAGACTTCGAGTCAAGGTCTAGAGGCGACTCGCACGAGGTTTGTGCACAACATAAAATTTGTCTTTAAATTTCTTTTGCAATTGTATAAAATGAATTGTGATTTATTTTGATTGCAACTTTGTGATTGAAATGAACAAATTGTGTTGACCTAAATTGTTGTAAAGTTTAATTGTATGTGTTTGATTTGCAAATAAATGTTTAGTAAATTGCTAAGACAGTTTTAAAACTACAGTATCATGACCATATATTTGAATGCTTCACTAGCATGACTAGTGCGAGGAATTAGTTTTGAATTTTGATTCCCTCTTTGGCTGAAGTGTTGAGGTGTGTGCCAATAGAGGAAGAAATTGAATGGGTACGCATAAATTGGGCTAGCTAGCCTTGTGATTTCTCATAAGCCTTTGGCTATTGAGATGAACATTATTCTGATGGCATGATATAACTGTGTGTTTTTATGAAACCTATTTTGAGACTTCCAAAATGAGACTGTTTTGACTAAAATTATAAATTGTCTTTTGTATCTACTTTTCATTTTCAGTACTATATTTGAATAAATGTGATTTGAATTGTGCATAAAATGTTATTTTAGTATGTTGTGCACCACTGAGTCATAGTACTCAGTGATGGCTGTTTATTACTGTCGCAGATAGAGAGACTAGTAGAGCAGCAGAGTGAGTTGCAGAGAATCTCGGAGCTACATTCTTGATATTTTATCGGGTATAATTTTATACCCTGATTATAATGTTTATTTTGGTGTATGTAACTGTATGTACATGTATAAACTATTCTTGAGCAGTTGTATAAATTTTGTAATCATATTATTTTGGATTTTCTGCAGTAAATTTATACTGATGAATGTAAATTGATTTTTCTTTAATAGAATATTAATGAAGTTAGTATTATTTTTGAAGACAAGTGAATTGAGAATTGTTTTGAATTATAAAGTTCGGAGAAATAATGTTGATTTGTGTTGTGGTAGTGGTTGATTTTGATGAAATAAATTATTGGAAGTGTTTTTACAGGTGTTTAAAGAATTGTTTTTCTCAAATACAGTAGGCACTCTTCCGAAATTTTTCCAAAAATTGCAAAAAAATAAAAATGGACAAAATTTTAACTAGTCTTTAAACTTCAAGTAAATGTTTTTAATACTTGCTATAAAAGCTCACCACTTTCAAACAGTAAGAAAATTGTTTTAAAATCCCTTGTAGTGTATTTAATGGGTTATCGGTAGACGGAGTCGGTAATTCATTAGGTATACTACAGGATCATGTTATGCCTTACAGAGGGGTAAGGTGTGACATGTTTTAGTGGTATCAGAGCGTGGTTTTTTGAAGTATGTTTTGACTTGTGAATTTGTGTCTTTTCTTTGATAAGTACAACTACTCAATGTCCTTATTTGTTACATACAGTGCATTACATCATAAATATGAACTAACGGAGGAAAATCTCCTTGTGTTATTTATTCAGGAGATATCCTAACTCCAAACTGAAATGGAAGAAGGGGATCACTCAGTTGAGCAGTAAGTAGAGGCTGAAGCCCAAGGGGAAGCCCCAGCTCTCCAAAATGTTAGTGGGTCAGTGGCACCAGCCCCATAAATGCCACAATTTCTGGCATAGTTCGCCTAGTAAATGGCTACAATATTTCAATAGATGGCTAGGGGTGTACCTGCTCAAGCTCCACTCTAGACTCCTGTGGTGCAAGCTCAGGCTACAATCAGACAGTATGATAAATTGTTATAATATGGGGCGACCGAATTTGAGGGTACAATAGACCCTCTAGAGGCAGAACAGTAGCTGGAGAGAATGGACCAAGTGTTTAAGAAACTACACTGCCCAGATAAACTGAAATTTGAATATTCTGTGTCATTACTTCAAGGGGATGCGTATGATTAGTGGAAGACCATCCCCCATAGCTTGGCAGAACCACCAGTATTGACCTGGGATGACTTCATCAGAGAGCTCAGATAGAAATATGTCCTAGATGCATATGTGGATCAGAAATTGCAAGAATTTTTGAGTCTGAAACAAGGCAACAGATCAGTGGTAGAGTATGAGAGGGAGTTCTTTCACTTAAGCCACTATGCTGAGAGTCTCCTGTCTACCAGCAGAGAAAGGTGTAAGAGGTTTGAAACCGGTCTGAAGCCTAGTTTAAGAGTATAAGTGGTCAGCTTTAAATACAGTAACTTCTCTGAACTAATGTCTCAAGCACTGAAAGTAGAAAGAATTGAATTAAAAGCGACACTAGCGAAAGAGAAATCTAAGAAGATTGAGAAATCAGACAAAGATAAAGGTGAAAAACCAGTTGAGCAAAGTTCCAGTGGCAATACTAGAAAAAGAAAGAAATTTAAGGGATCAGGCAGAGGTGGAAGGTTCGGAAGGGGCGGATTCTCTGAACAGAGACCCCCTAAGTCTGGTCAGTAGTCGACCAGGGGTTCATATCCTCCCCGCCCCTGTGAGACATGTGGCAAGACTCATGGGAGAGAATGCTATTGGGCTACAGGAGCCTGTTTTAACTATGGAGGCACGGGCCATCTCGCTAAGGACTTCACCAGTGCCCGTAGATTTGGGCCACCTCCCACTGCTACGGAGGGATCCATTCAGAGTTCTGCTACCAGAGGTTCACAACCGGTTAGCAGAGGAAGAGGCAGAGGTAGAGGCAATGCTTCTGGCAGTCAGGGTATCATTAACTAATCAGCACAAGGGAGTGCTCCGGCCAGAGTTTACACTATGAAACAGCGGGAAGAGGCTGAGACTTCCGATATTGTAGCCGGTACTTTCTCTATCTCTGATCAGGATGTCTTTGTGTTGTTTGATCCAGGTTCAACCCATTCATATGTTAGTGCTAGCATAGTTAGTTCTCTTGCGGTTCCTTGTGTCAAGATGAGTTTTGAAGTGCTAGTAACAAGTCCATTAGGATAAGAGGTCAGAGTCAATAGAATGTATAGAGATTGTCCTTTAGGGATCCAAGGACATGTTTTTCTGTCAGATTTGATTGAAATGCCCTTCAGAGATTATGATATTATCTTGGGCATGGATTGTTTAGCCAGGCATCACGCCATGATTGACTGTAGATTGAAGACAATCACTTTTGGTCTCCCTCTATACGGTGATGTGGTAATACACAGGGAGAGGCAGTTACTGCCATCAAACATTATTTCGACTGCACTAGCTAGAAGGATGATCAGAAAAAAGGGTGTGAAGCATACTTGGCACGTGTGATAGACACCCAAGTGGGGAGTCTAGCACTGAGGGACATCCCTATAGTAAATGACTTTCTGGATGTATTTCCTAATGAATTGCCAGGATTACCTCCAGAAAGAGAGGTGCATTTTGAGATTGATGTCATGCCTGGTGTAGACCCAATCTCCATAACACCATATAGAATGGCACTAGCAGAACTGAAAGAATTGAAAGTGCAATTGCAAGAGCTGCTTGACAAGGGCTTTATCCGCCCTAGTGTGTCACCTTGGGGAGCGCCAGTATTGTTTGTTAAGAAGAAAGATGGCACTCTCCGCTTATGTATTGACTACCAGCAGTTGAATAAGGTGATAATAAAGAGCAGATACCATTTGCCCCGCATTGATGACTTGTTTGATCAGTTGAGGGGTGCAGCTGTGCTCTCCAAAATTGACCTAAGATCGAGTTATTATCAGTTAAAGGTGCAAGAGCCAAGTATCCCTAAAATTGCCTTTAGAACCTGCTATGGCCATTATGAGTTCTTAGTCATGCTATTCGAGTTAACTAATGCTTCGGCTTCTTTTATGGATCTGATGAACACTACCTTCAAACCATACCTCGACCAGTTTATTGTGGTATTCATAGATGATATATTGGTTTACTCGAGTAGTGCAAAGGAGCATGATAGATATCTGCGAATCGTACTGCAGAATTTGAGGGAGAAACAACCATATGCCAAATTATCGAAGTGTGAATTTTGGCTGAAAGAAATATCCTTTTTGGGGCATATAGTATCGGCAGAAGGCATCAAGGTAGATCCAAGTAAGATTAAAGTTGTCCTTAATTAGAGACCACCCAGAAATATCATAGAGATTTGCAGTTTTATAGGTTTAACTAGATACTACCGCCATTTTGTGAAAGGGTTCTCCATGTTGGCATCTCTATTGACCAAATTACTTCGAAAAGATGTGAAATTTCAGTGGACTGACAAATGCCAGCAGAGTTTTAATGAGTTAAAGAGATGTTTAACTGAAGCTCCAGTCCTTACTTTACCTACCTCGGGTAAAGAATATACAGTTTACAGTGACACTTCTCACAATGGGTTAGGCTATGTACTGATGCAAGAGCAAAATGTCACTGCCTATGCATCACACTAGCTAAAACCGCATGAGAGGAATTATCTGACACATGACTTGGAGCTAGCAGCTATTGTGTTCACTCTTAAGATCTGGAGACATTAGTTGTATAGGGAGAAGTGCTACATCTACACAGATCATAAGAGTTTGAAGTATCTGAGCACCCAGAAAGAGTTGAATTTGAAACAGAAGAGATGGTTAGAGTTGATAAAAGACTATGATTGTCTGATAGACTATCAGTCAGGGAAAGCTAATGTGGTGGCTGACGCTTTAAGTCGTAAGACTATGGCAAGTCTATGGGTTTCTCCTTTGTCTATGGTATATGAGTTGAAAGTAGTGCATGCTAACTTAGAGATTAATGATGAGGGGCAGACAGTTGTTGCCTGGCATGTACAGCCAATGTTGATTGATCAGATCAGAATGGCTACTCAGAATGATTAGAAGTATCAGAAGCTGTTAGAAGAAGTCAGACAAGGCAAGAAACCAGAATTCTCAGTGAGAGATGACAACTGATGGGTGTCGAATCCACCAGAAATTAAATTAATTGAAATTACCAACTATAAAATATTTTTAGTAGCAAATGGTAAATCCAGGTTGAACCCTAGAGACTGAATTATTGGATTTTCATGCACTTGTGTAATGGGAAACGGAAAAGACAAAGATAGGGGGGTTTTGTAACACAAAATCAGAAGAAAGCAGAAATTCAAGAACTAAATATGAAAATATCAATTTAAACAAATTTCAGTCCAAGGTAATTCTCATTCCAATGCATTGATTTGATCATAGACAAAAGAAATATAATTATTTCTTATTGAATACTTAACGTAGATTTACCAAATAGTGAGGTAAACCCCTGACTCCCCTATACTCATCAATTCGAACCCAGCACTCTTATTGACTCTAATTATTAACTAAGCTAGTATTAAGCAATCCTCATCAAATTAATAACTGCTTTAAGAAAAGGAAGCAGTTAAGCTGAACAACAATTTATGAAGCATAAATCATTTAATCCATCTTATTATTTTCTTATGTTATTATTGAAAACTGGGATCATAATCAATAAAACCTAATTGCTATATGTTCAATCTTACACAACAATTACGGATTATGAAGATGAACTAGCAATTGATCTCATCAAATAATCAACTAATAGGACTTTTTAGCAAATCATTCAATAGATCAAAGACAAATAAATCAGAAAACAATAGATATTCAAAAAGACATAAATTAAATTAAGAACCTAGTCTCACAAATCAAGTAAAAGAACTTGAATCCCTTGAACTAAATTAAAAACTTAGCCACTCATGGCTTACAAGAAAAAAAAGAAGAATTTTAAAAGATGAATGGAGAGGCTGCTGAATGATTTTGGAGGCGTATGAATATATCTGAGTCGGCTGCTATCTCTTCTATTTATAATAAATAGTCTAGGGTTAGGTTTTTTAGAGTCTTTGTCAAAAACTGCAACTGGAGCAAAATTAGGAATCTGACTGTCGACGGATACACAGCCTGTGTATCACTACATGACCCAAGGCCGTGTAACTTACTAGAGCTGAATGGGCATGTTTCGCATGGGCACAGAAAGTTACACGGGTCTCCAAGATTTACACGGGTCAAGTTACACAACCCGTGTACTTTGTCTCTTCCTCGGTTCTCTGGATTTCTTCTGGCAGAATGTTACACGGGTCTTCAAGATTTACATGGGTCAAGTTACATGGCCAGTGTACTTTATATCAACCACGCTTCTCAATCCTTCAAACTTTTCAAGCTTCTTTCCACATTATATTGCTCCGGAACTTCACAAAAACCCTGAAAAATACAGCAATAGTCAAATTTCTCTATTTAACACAATTATTTTAACAACTCTCTAAACATGTGCCTAATAAATAACTATACTTAATCAACTGAATTAAACATAAAAACACATTAAAAACACTAAATGTGATGGGAGTAAAATTAATAAATTATGCACTTATCAAATTCCCCCACACTTATTCGATGCTTGTCCTCAAGCATGACTTAAATTCCCAATCAACTCCACTTAGAAGTTCCTTAACTTCACCCTATCACAACATTATTTAACAAAAGATTAAAAGTTTAAAAGAAGAGGCAAGTAAGGTAATAACCATCACAACAAATTCCATCAACACCATACCAATATATCAATAATTTTCCAATACAAAACAAAAGGCTTGAAATCAATTAAGCTCACACAATTAAAGTTCCATAAAATTTTAAGTTAATACATACCAAAACACAAGGTTAAGTTATCAAAGCACAACAATTATAGCTCTTTGCAAATCTTAGGGGAGATAGAAATGGGCTTTTTTTTTTTTTCAAAATTGGAACTTCTCTATCGTCACAGTTACTTTTAACCGTCACCTTCAGAAAAGTACCTTGCTCTTGTCCTAGCTAGCTTTTGGCCTGAGAATCGATATGGGGTTCATGAAGACCCCTGGTTAGTTCGCTTAACTAAAATAGCGGAGCAATTTTCAAGTTCAACCTTTTATTTCCTCCAATTTATGCATCTACATATTATAAAGTGCTCTGATAAATTAAACAAAGTTCTGAAATATGCATGACACTAGTTTAAAGCACACATAACTAATCATTTCACCATTAAATCAAGCCTAAATGATTTATGCATGAAAAAAATTTCTCTATGGTATGGAGAAGAGGAAAAATCCATCGTTAAAGTTACTATTACCTTGCCTAAAATTTCAAAATTTGAATCTAAAATAGAAAAGTCATTTTAAGGACAAAGCACTTCTCTCCGAGAGTTAATATAGAATAATGAATCAAGCTTATAAGAACCTTTTTTTAAAAAAAAATTGAAGCAACAAATTTCTCCTCCCCCACACTTAAAACTTACATTGTCCCCAATGTAAAGGCCAAATGCAAAAGAGAAGCAAAAATGCTAGAAAATAAAATAAAATAAGGGAAAGCAAACAAATCTATTTATGGCTAACAAGCCACCCATGGTGTAACACCCCTTACCCGTCTATAGGATAGCCGAGCAAGGCGTGCTACACGGCGTGCTGGAGCACCTAGTCTGTGAATATCACATTTTCTAAACTCAATTTGATTTTAAAAAGTCTTTTATGTAATATTCATATCATACTGATACTATTTTCACACTTTGATAAAATCAGTGTTTCAAGACTGGTAATAAAAATTTGGCAAGGTGCCGTCTGTATTTTGGACAAACTGTCCTTCCAAACCTGTTAAAAACAATTCAATATGATAATATCAAAATTTCAAATATTTCACAGTCTCTATTTCTCAGTAAAGTCAATAGACTTTTACAGTCATTAAACAGTTCCATAATACAGTCCATAATAATTTAAATATGTACAGAAAATTTCCATGTTATTTAATATGTACAAAATATTACAAACTTTAGAGCTTTCATAACATTACTAAATACAGGGCTGAATTTCAAATATACAACAAAAGTATAAAATACAAGATATCCTAAGTCCTACCATGTATGCAATGCAGTGCAGATGACTCTTGACTCCTGTGCAGATCTGATGTCTCACCCGGTCGTAGGCTTGCTGGGCTCCCCAGCTGTGTCTCCAATACCTACGCGTTACAAAAGCAACGCGCTAAGCAATTTTGCTTAGTGGTGTCAAATATAAAGAAATATACACTAAAATAAAGTAAATAAAGTGTTTACAAATTTTTAGTGGTGCTGTCTGTCAGTAGATTGGATTTATGTATTTCAATTTTTAATAGTACTTGGATTACTGCCCGTGTAGCCTATATACTGACCAGACTGGATAAATGGATATACTGGCACTAGGTACTTAGTACCTCGGGCCGTCACACCATCGGTCACAAAGCGTCTCCCGGTGTGCAAATAGCGTGGCTAAAAAGCCATATAGTCAATCTGGCGATAAGCCAAAAATAAATACACAATATGTATAGCCGTAGGGTATTAAAGTCACAGTGCGGCATAATAAGCCGTAAAAACACAGTATGACATAAAGTCATTTCACAGAACAGCTGTCAGAATCCTATTGGCATGCCAACCTATCCATACTAGTCAACTAGGCAAACTAGGGCACACTATTAATTAATTGTTTCATTCTTCAATTTTTGGAGTTTACTAACTATTATATAATTCACAAGTCAATGCATATGTTGACCTTTTTAGGTGATATGGATAAGTTGTTTCTAGCATCAATATGTCAAAATTTATATCTCAATATGCTGCCAATATAGTGCAATTTACCATTTTTACAAGTTGGCGTTCATTGCCATAATGCTTCAAGCATTACTGTATGCAAAATGTCAAATTCTCAATTTTTGTGTGCTAGATTGGTCTAGCTTAAAGTCCTATTTCCCTTGGTTTTTAGCTTCTGGTCAAAGAAGCAAAATTGTAGCTCTATGTCTTATTGCACGCGGGGCAAAATTTCAGGTCATTATGAGTTGTGTAAACCAAGATATGGCCAATTTGCTAAAGCTGGACAGATTGCACTTTTAGTGCAAAATTTGGTAAATTTTTAGGTCGCTTTTGGTTCGGCAGTTTTTGTACCTGAACTTGTGCAAGCCATTTGACTTAGTTCGGGCCATTTCTGGGCTTGGGTGTCTTCATAAGACTTGTAGATATAGGTCTTAACTATTCATGGTCAAAATTTCAGGTCAATGGGACCTGTTTTGAGTGAGTTATGGTGTAAATACTAACTGCTGCCCAAATGGTCAGTTTTCAGGCCTTAAATGCACTAATCCGGATTTGGTCACTTTTTAAGATCAGTTTCTAGGCAGAATTTTGGCAACATTTATACATGAAAGTTGGCCTATTTGGTGTCTAGTTTCACCCCATATTGGCTTTATACCAATTGGGTTCACAGTTTGGCACTTATGGCCTAATTTAGGTGCTGCTGTCAATATACAACCTGCACAAAGCTCATACACTCCCAATTTAATATTCCTTCTCCTCCTCATTACTACAATATTCAATCAACAACACTTCCATACATATATTGTACACAATTACAGCAACAATTCTGGGCAGAATGTTCAAGTTCTCAATGCACACAATTCATCATTAAATTCAACATTCACTTCCACCAAAATTCAACATACTTCAATGTTAATATTATGCATATACTTCAACATATTCATACTTCAATATCACTTACACTTGCTGCCCACAATTTAACATTAACATATATCATTAATAACCACATGTTCACACACAAATTCATGCTATTAGGGGCTGCCAAACATGTAACACCCTCACTGTAGCAACTCCGTACATTCTACTGTTCCGATAACTGGTGTCGGTCCGGACAGCTAGAACGATCGGAAAAATATTTAAACTAAAGTTAGGAACCATAATTAACTCAAATATTAACAACAAAAATTTAGTAAAAATTTTTGAAATAAAATACAACCAAGTTAAACGAGCCGGTGCCCAAGCGATGGGTAACCAGAGGGAAGTTGCGGTTCTCGCAACTAGGAGCCCTAGACCCGGGGAAAAATTCATAAAATAATTTTTGGGACTCCAGAGAAGGGTCATTGAGGTTCCTATGGCATTAGAATGCCAAGAAAATATTTAGAAAAAATTTTCAATCGGTACAGCCAATTTTGACCCGTTAAGCCAAACGGAGGGCATTTTGGTCATTTCGCCTTCAGAGGTGATTTTTGGCCGACTTGTCCAGTTGAGTAAATAATTATTATGACATAAAATATGAATTAATGTTGATAAAAAATTTATTTGAAGTTAGTAAAGAAAGAAGAAAAGAAAAATCCATAAAAATGCCAAATATAACATCATTATGATGTCATTTAAAAGCTTCCACCAATCCCATTTAAACAACTATTTAATTAACTAATAAAAAGAGATAAACAAGGCCAAAGGAATTAAAATACAGCTACCTTCTTCTTCAGCCAAAATGTGAGTTTCTCCTCCATAACCCTCCATGAGAGTTTCCTTTAATTACTTCCATTTCCCATGAAATTCCACTACTAAACCCTAAGTCACCTTCACTAAAACTTGTCCATACCTCTTGGGAAAGTGATTGGCAGCCTAGGAAAGGAAAGAAAGTGAAGAATTTGAGCTCTTGGAAAAGCTCTCAAGTGAGGTTAGTGCTATACTTCCACTCTCACTCTTTTAATCTTTGTTAGAGCATCACTTTAAGTTAAAAAATTGTAAAAATTTGAAGTAAATTATATATGTTAGGGTATCTTCAATTTTTGGCAGCCCTAAGGAAGGATGAGTTTGATTATTTTAATGGACTTAAAGTGGATTAGAAATCATATTTAAAGCATGTATGCATGTGGTTAGTGAATGAGTTAGTAATTAAGGTATATTGTGAAAACTTATAATGGAAACTAGGGTTTTGAGAAGTGAAAATTTGACTTGGCTTAGGAAATTGTTAGAGAACATTTTAAGGGTCAATTAGTGACCATTTTAGGTAAGTTGACCATGGACTGAAATGTAGCATGGCAAAGTGAATGAGTATGCCGCCTAGGGACAGCAGCAGGGTGACTGAAATTTCAATCCACTTAGACAGCCATAACTTTGGCTGTGTAGGTCCAATTGGTGTTTGGCCAATTGGACATGAAACTAGACTTATAATGGCACATTTTTGCTGAAGAAACCATGCCCAAAAGACCAAAGCAAGAGGACCAAAAGTTGGCCCCAATCCGGATACCCTGCAACAGCACCTGCAGAAATGACCAAATGAACAGTAACTGTTCATTTGGCCATAACTCACTGTAGATATGGTCAATTGACCTGAAATTTTTACAGCAACAAGTTAAGACATAGACAAACAACTTTCATGAAGAAATCTACCCCAAATTATGACCAGAACTTAATCAAAATGGTAGTCACAGTCACTGTTCATTGTACTGTAGATTTGGTAAATTCTGCAGAATTGAAATCCGGCCAGCTGTGGTTTTTGGACCATATCTGGAGCTACAAAACTCCAAATGGAGTGATTCAAAAAAGGAAATTCAACTAGACAAAATAAGGAACAACTTTTATGCTTACCATTTCCTCAAAGTTCCACTGTAACAGTCCCTAATAGAACAATAAACTTATGGTACAAAAACTGAAAATTCTACCACTTAGTGTTAGGCTTAGAAATGGTAATGGTGATCACTTCCAACAAGTTTTAAATGCAAAATGTGGTATGTTTGGAGTGTCAAAACCAATGTACCTATTTTCTATCCAAAAGTCAACATTTTTGTTGATCAATGAGGTGAATAGTGACACCAAAACTTGAAATTCAAATGTGAAATTAGAAATGCATTTAGGGGACTTTAAATTGCAATTGGCAATTAATACTAGCAAATGTAAAACTCAAAATGTGGGATCTTGGTGTAATTAGAATTAACATATCCCTTAAGTATAAAAAAGTCAACATTTTGGTTGACTAGTAAGGTGAATAGTAATCAAAATGAGTAACAAACTAAGATGAAGACCTAGAACCAATTCTAAGCTTAAATGCTTAGAATTGTATGACAAATGTGGACTATGTATCTTAGTCAAAATTGTTAAAAGGAAATTAAGACCATAAATTTGAAATCCATGAAATAATCATGGATTACTTTAAACATGAAAAATAAGTCACCTAATTGATGTGAATAGATAGTTAGGGCTTATATGCCCATCACAAATGGAATTCATAAAATATTAATAACTCAACTTGAAATATAAAATTTGTAATTACATAAGTAGATTCTTGAATGTATAAATGAGAAAGGAAAAATGTTTTGAATGCAATGGAACATGTGAATCATTGTTTAGAATTGTAATCAATATGAATAACATAATGAATGAATGAGACATTAGTTCTCATTATTATAGAAAGGAGAAGTAATTTGAGTACAATGGTATAAAAGGATAATTGATGTGAATTGTGATCATATAAATGATCAAATGAATGTATGAATTATAATTGAAATTTATCATGAAATAGTGAATTCATAAAACACAATATATTAATATTTAATGATATTATGTGCCCTTGTATTGCCTAGACACGTGTGTCAGATTGGATAGATTGGCATGCCAATAGGGTATTGTTTTAGTAGTACTGCGAAAGTCTTTATGCCCGTATTTAAGGCTTTATGCCCGTATTCATGGCTTTATGCCCGTATTCATGGCTTTATGCCAACATTCATGGCTTTTATGCCCGATTATGTGTTATCATGGCTTTTAGCCATACTGACTGCATACGTGATTGACGTTCTGCGTCCCATGGTATGACGGCCCGAGGCACCGCGGTGTCCTATGTCAACGACCTGTTATCCAATTTAGTCAGCCTGTCATAGGTTACTTGGGCAGTGTAATTTATTGAAACAAATTAAGACTATTAGTAATTAAAAATATTAGAAATCAAATAAATGAGTTAATAAGACTTCAAAAGAATTAGTTACAATTATGAAATGATCCAAACCACGTAAAAATTGTTAATTAAAATGATAAAAGAGTTACAAAAATAGGTATAACTTAACTAAATATTTTAAATGTACCTTCTATTGCCATATAAATATAAACTGAGTATTTTTATTAATTCTGTATGTTGTACATTATCACTGTGAATTTCGGAATTAAACGCTTCCAAAGCGACACAAATGAGAACAAAAGATAATTAATATTAGACACATTGTATTAAATTAAATTGATTCTTAAATATTCAAATTATGCTTCGTTCTTTCTTTATTTGTATATTTTATTTTCTTGTTCTATTATTGCACCACTAAGCAGCAATGCTTAGCGCGATGGATTTGTTTCCTCGCGCAGGTACTTTGACTAAGATTTTTGGAGTCCAGATCTGCAGAAGTGGCTGGAGTATTCAAGGTTGTCACCTCCTCAGCAATGCATGTAGATAGGGCCCATATAGATCATATTTTGTATTTAGTATAAAATGCTAGATATTGTATTATAATGTAGATTATGAGCAGGTAATTAATAGAAATGTAATGTAATTTAATAAATTAGCCTTTTCATATGTAATTAATTTATATATCATGTAAATTATGAAATTATGTAAATTAAAGAAATTTGAAAATTTTATTTATGTGATTGAGCATGAATGAGATTGTATGGATTCGAAGACAGATTTGAAATATATAGATAATGCATGGAAATGAATATGAAATTGAGATATATGAATGAGATGTGAATTATGAGATGGTTATGAAAATAATTGATGAGATTTTATTTGTAAAATATTATTGAAACTTTCAAACAGGTAAATAGTAAAATACGTCAACTGGTAATAAAATAGGGGAAACTCCGCTGGTTTCTCCGTCGAAAAATAATTAATATTAAAATATAACGAGATCAAAATATGAAAGGAATAAAGTAAGATAAGATAGGGTGCTCCGGCACCGATTGTAGCACGCCTTGCTCGGCTACACTGTAGTCGGGTGAGGGGTGTTACAAAACATGGCAGTTTGCTCAAGGCATCAAGGTTCCATTTCTCACCTTTAATCTAAACACTACAAGCACATACTTATGCACAAACTTACTACAACTTTCATTTGAATTAATCAATCTTCATTTTCATTCACTAGAAGTAAAAATAACTCAAGCTCAATCGAAAATGGACAAGTCCATTTCTCACTATTTCTTTCATTTCTCTTCACCAAAACACTCACCTCAACCTAAACACAAGCTTTCCTAAAGTAAGGGAGAGGTTTTGGACGCTTACAACTTTTGGAGCTTATCAAAACTTCAACAAATCTGGTTTTTCTTGTTGCCAATATCTTCCCCAAGGTGAATAGGCAAGCTTTAATGAAGGAAGCAAGTGAAAATGAGGGCTTGATGATGGAGAGAGAAAGCTTCATGCATGGTGGCCATGGAGGTTTTTGGGAGGAACAATTCGGCAAGCTTTTTCTCAAGGTTGAAGATGACCCATTTCTACCCACTAATGTTTATTTTATGTACTTTATATTATAGTTAGTGGAGCACTAATAAATGGTTTAACGTTTAATTATATTAAGTTTCCTTTATTTACACATTTACCTCTTTTCTTTCACAATTTACATAATGTATCACAATTTAATTTTTCATGTCTTTTCTAAAGTGTAATATCATTTATTTTTAATGGACATTGAGGTCAAAAGGCAACACTAGGTGTCAAATGACCAAAATACCCCACTTCGGGTTATATTCTCGATTTTTCGGTAACACCGATTTTTGTCTGTTTCTCGATTTTTCATTTTTCTTTGTACTAATCTATTAATTTTTATTTGATATTTCTAGTGTCAATTACATTTCAATAAACCTTTATTTATGTCTCAAAATTAAATTCAGAGGGTTCCTTATGGTCCTGAGGTCGGCAACGGCCTTCCCAGTGCGTTCACCCATCGCTGTGGTGCCAGCTCATTTAACTTAGTTTCATTTTCTCTCTTTCATTTTTGTTTGATTTTTCTTGTATTTTCTTTTTATTTATTTCATTATTATATGTCTGTTTACTATCACCGAAGTGTAGTTCTAGACATCCTAACTTGCCTGGACTATTATTTAACTACTGGAACAACTGAATGTACAGAACACGTACAGTGGAGATGTTACACATGGGTTGCCTCCCAAGAAGCACCTTCGTTTATTGTCGTTAGCTCGATATGGCCAAGCTCCTTAATCATCATAAATTGGGTTACTCGATTTGAGTTCCTCCATTGTATGCTCTTGAAACCCTTCATAAAATGGCTTGAGTCTATGACCGTTGACCTTGAACACCTTATTAGTTCCTAAACTTTGAATTTCAACTGCACCATAAGGAAATACATTAGTAACAACAAAGGGTCCAATCCAACGAGAACACAACTTACCAGGCATCAGCTTCAATATGAAATTATACAATAAAACTTTTTGTCCAACCACAAACTACTTTCTTAGAATTAGTTTGTCATGGAATGCCTTAGTCTTTTCTTTATAGATCTTAGAGTTCTCATAAGCCTCAAGTCGAATTTCCCCTAATTCCTGCAATTGCAATTTTCTTTCCACACCAGTAGTATCCAAATCCAAATTACATTGTCTAACAGCCCAATAAGCCTGATGTTCTAACTCCACAGGAAGGTAACACAACTTACCAAATACCAATATGAAAGGGAACATGCCTATTGGTGTCTTATAAGTAGTCCTATAAGCCCACAATGCATCATCAAGTTTAAGGCTCCAATCTTTTCTATTTGGTTTCACTATTTTTTCCAAAATAGACTTGATCTCTCTATTAGACACCTTTGTTTGCCCACTTGTTTGAGGATGATAAGCTGTAGATACTCTATGAAAAACACCATATCTCCTCAACAATGCCTCAATAGTTCTATTACAAAAATGTGTACCCTGGTCACTGATTATAGCTCTAGGAACTCCAAACCTGCTCAAATGATCTGCTACCAGGTTCTTCTTATCCTTAATTTGAAGATCAAATTCTTACAGCAGAAGGATCCATCTAATCAACCTTGGTTTTGCTTCCTTCTTTGCCAAGAGCTAATTCAACGCTGCTAACCGCTCAAGCATCTGATCAATGAATGGCAGTGGGAAGTGATCCTTCCTTGTTGTTGAATTCAGCTTGTGATAGTGTATGCACATTCGCCATCCACTTTGAATCCTTATTAGAACAAGTTCATTATGTTGATTTGCTACCACAGTGACTCCTGATTTTTTTGACACTACTTGGACTGAACTGACCCAATTGCTATATGAAATTGGGTAAATAACTCCTGCATCTAGTAGCTTTAAAATCTCCTTCTCACAACCTCCATCATCTGTGAGTTTAATCTCCTTTGAGCTTCTCTACTTGGTTTAGCCTCATCCTCTAGTAAAATCCTATGCATGCACACTGATGGACTTATACCTTTGATGTCAGCTATTGTCCATCCAATTGCTTCCTTGTGTAGTCTCAGAACCCTAGTCAATCTGTCTTCTTCAATCTTTGTTAAATTACTTGAGATGATAACTGGAAGTGTCTCATTGTCTCCCAAGTAAATATACTTCAAATGGTCAGGTAAAGGCTTGAGTTCAAGAACTGGTGCCTGCACCACAGAAGGTAATAATTTTATGTGAGATATAGGTAAGTCAATCTTTGATATTCCATACCTTTTTTGAACAGGAGGTAATGACTGCAATGCCATTACTGCCTCTTGAACCTCTACACTTAATGTTTGATTGGTATTGATTTATTGAATTCCTTGACTAATCACCACTTCTAACTCATCCTCCATGCTTAACTCAAAAACATCATGCACAACTGTATCAATAACATCAATAGAAAAAATAGAATGATCATCAGCAGGATACTTCATGGCATCAAAGATATTAAATTTGACAATCTCTCCATCGAACTCCATGGTTAAGGTACCATCATCCACATCAATTTTTGTCTTGGCAGTTTTTAGGAAAGGTCTTCCAACCAAAATCAAAGCTGACTTTGATATGGGAACACTATCATCCTCCATATCCAGAATGTAAAAATCTGTAGGAAAAATCAATTCTCTAACCTATACCAACACATCCTCAACTACTCCCAATGGGTAAGCACTAGAACGATCAGCTAATTGAATAATGACACTGATTTCTTTCAAAGGACCTAAATTTAAAGTTTGAAAAACTGAATTTGACATAACATTAATAGATGCTCCTAAAACTGCCATTGCACGTTCAAATTTAGAATCACCTATTCTGCAGGGAATAGAAAATGAACCTGAATCCTTACACTTAGGGGATAATTTTCGTTGAATTAATGCCGACACATTTTCCCCCACACTGATCTTCTCATTATTCCTCAACTTGAGCTTTGTAGTGCATAATTCCTTAAGGAATTTAGCATACTTGGGAACTTTGATCGCATCAAGTATAGGTATATTAACCTCTACCTTCCTAAAAGTCTCCAAAATTTCTTTCTCTTGTTCTTCTTTCTTATTTTTAGCCAACCTGCAGGGAAATGGAGGAAGAACAAAATTATTAATCTTATTCAATTTAGGTTCAGTATTTAACTCAACTTTAGGAACTTCAGACTCTTTTGCTCCTTGCTTTTTCTTTTTCATTGGCTCATGTGGAGTTTGATTATCAACTTCTTTCCCACTCCGCAACAGTATCACACTTGCATTTTCTCTGGGGTTCATGACTGTTTGTGATGGGAGCTTTCCAGAACCTTGAGCTTCCAGCCTACTCACTGATGAAGCTAGCTGACCAATCTGCCTCTCTATGTTTTGAATGCTATTTCTAGTCTCCTATTGAAACTGTTGTGTATTGTTAGCCAAAGCCTTAACAATTTCATTAAGTGACATACCTTGATTTGAGAGAGGTGGAGGTGGAGGCGGTTGTGGTTGATTCACTTGTGGTCTTTGCTGCTGGTATCGGTTTTGCACCGATTGATTCCCATAACTCAGATTGGGATGATCTCACCATCCTGGATTATAAGTATTCGAATAGGGATCATACTTACGTTGTGGCTGTCCATGATGTATTACTGCATTAGCATGTTGCATTGATTCATCCTCTTATAACGCAAAACACATATCAGTAGCATGACCTAAACCCGAACAAATTCCACATATCTTAACAATTTGCATGTTCCCTACAGCCAATTATCTCACCAAAGAAGTTAAATCAGAAATTTGTTTCTTAAGGTTAGATGTACTTACCTCATTAACCTTCATGGGAGTGTGAACCATTCTCATTCCAAACTGTTGAGAATTTGTTGCCATGTTAGCAATCAGCCTCTTTGCCTCTTCTGGTGTCTTGTCAACCAAAGCTCCTCCACTAACAGCATCTATCATACTGTGGTCCATTGGTAGAAGTCCCTCATAAAAATACTGAATCAAAAGCTGCTCACTTATTTGATGATGGGGACAGCTTGCACACAGTTTCTTAAATCGTTCCCAATACTCATACAAGCTCTCTCCATTGTACCGCCGAATGCCACAAATTTCTCTTCTTATATTGGCAGTACGGGAAGTAGGAAAATACTTCTCTAGAAATATCTGCTTCATCCCATTCCATGAGTTGACAGATCCAGATGGAAGGTAATACAACCAATCCTTAGCTGTGCCTTCCAGTGAGAAAGGGAAAGCCCGAAGCTTGATCTGATCCTCTGAAACTCCTTGAGGTTTCATGCTGTTATGTGGATCCTCACCTGCAAGATCATGAAACTTAGGAAACAAATGGATTAGTCCAGATTTCAACACAAAAGCAATATTTAAAGCAGGATATTGAATACACGAAGGCTGTTGGTTTAGATTAGGAGTAGCTAACTCTTTCAAAGTCCTTGCAGCCATGGTTTCGTTTTTAGAATTTGAATCTGAATCCGAATTTGAACTTAGCTCCTTTGGAGATTAGACTCTTTCAGATGTATTCAGAATCACCCTACCTTGCTTAGCCAATTTTCTCAACTATTTAGCTGTTTTTTCTACTTTTGGATCAAAGATCAACTCACCAGATTGAGAAGTTCTTGTCATAAAAAAAAATAAAATCAAAGTAAAAACAAAAAAATGCCTTAAAACCCTAGAAAACAATGGAATTTAGCCTCAAGAGGGTGGGGTCAAGGAATCCTATTGATTGATTGGTCTTGATCAGAGCATCATTTCCTTCAAAATAGGTATGGGTCGCCCTCCAAATTCAACCAAAATCCTTAATAAATAGTAACAAAGAACAGTAACACCGTAATTTTTTTCCAAAAACTAGAAAATAACAACACTTCACAAACAAAATTAATAACAGAATATCTAACACCAAAAACACGAAATCAAATAAACTTCAGTCCCCGGCAACGGTGACAAAATTCTTGATGGGTGTCGAATCCACCAGAAATTAAATTAACTGAAATTACCAACTATAAAATATTTTCAGTAGCAAATGGTAAATCTAGTTCGAACCCTAGAGACTGAATTATTGGATTTTTGTGCACTTGTGTAATGGGAAATGGAAAAGACAAAGATAGGGGGGTTTTGTAACACAAAATCAAAAGAAAGCAGAAATTCAAGAAATAAATATGAAAGTCTCAATTTAAACAAACTTCAGTCCAAGGTAATTCTCATTCTAATGTATTGATTTGATCATAGATAAAAGAAATACAATTATCTCTTATTGAATACTTAACGTAGATTTACTAAATAGCGAGGTAAACCCCTGACTTCCCTATACTCATAAATTCGAGCCCAGCACTCTTATTGACTCTAATTATTAACTGAGTTGGTATTAAGCAATCCTCATCAAATTAATAACTGCTTTAAGAAAAGGAAGTAGTTAAGCTGAATAACAATTTATGAAGCATAAATCATTTAATCCATCTTATTTTTTTCTTAGGTTATTATCGAAAACTGGGATCATAATCAATAAAACCTAATTGCTACTTATGTTCAATCTTGCACAATAATTACGGATTATGAAGATGAACTAGTAATTGATCTCATCAAACAATCAACTAATAGGCCTTTTTAGCAAATCATTCAATAGAGCAAAGACAAATAAATCAGAAAACAAATTAAGAACATGGTCTCACAAATCAAGCAAAAGAACTTGAATCCCTTGAACTGAATTAAAAACTTAGGCACTCATGGCTTAGAGGAAAATAAAGAAGAATTCTAAAAGATGAATGAAGAGGCTGCTGAATGATTTTGGAGGCGTCTGAATATATCTGAGTCGGTTGCTATCTCTTCTATTTATAATAAATGGTCTAGGGTTAGGTTTTTTAGAGTCTCTATCAAAAATTACAATTGGAGCAAAATTAGGAATCTGACTCAAGGCCCGTGTATCACTACACGGCCCAGGGCTGTGTAACTTACTGGAGCTGAATGGGCATGTTTCGCATGGGCACAGAAAGTTACATGGGTCTCCAAGATTTACACGGGTCAAGTTACACGGCCTGTGTACTTTGTCTCTTCCTCAGTTCTCTAGATTTCATCTGGCAGAATGTTACACAGGTCTTCAAGATTTACACGGGTCAAGTTACACGGCCCGTGTACTTTATATCAACCACACTTCTCAATCCTTTGACCTTTTCAAGCTTCTTTCCACATTATATTGCCTTGGAACTTCACCAAAACCCTGAAAAATACAGCAAGAGTCAAATTTCTCCATTTAACACAATTATTTCAACAACTCTTTAAACATGTGCCTAACAGATAACTATACTTAACCAACTGAATTAAACATAAAAAAACATTAAAAACACTAAATGTGATGGGAGTAAAATTAATAAATTATGCACTTATCAACTGCCTACTGCTTCACTAGATCAAAATGTGCATTCCTAATGATGTTGATTTGAGGCAGATAATTATGAAGGAAGCACATGAGTCTCCATTTGCTATGCACCCTGGTGGTACTAAAATATACAGAGGACTGAAAAAACATTACTGGTGGATGGGTATGAAAAGAGATGTGGCAAAATTTATTTCCAAATGCTTAACTTGTCAGCAAGTAAAGGCAGAGCATTAAGTACCAGCTGGTTTGTTACATCTACTACCAGTATCGGAATGGAAATGGGAGAGATTAATGATGGATTTTATGATGGGGCTTCCGAGGACACAGAAGAGTCATGATGCAATATGGGTCATTATTGACAGACTGACAAGTTTGCTCATTTTTTGCCTGTCTGGATGGACTATAGTTTAGAAAGATTGACCAAGTTGTACATTGATGAGATAGTAAGACTGCATGGAGTGCCAGTATCCATTGTATCAGACAGAGATCCTAGGTTCACTTTTAGATTCTGGGGTAGTCTTCAGAGAGCCCTAGGAACTAGATTAAACTTCAGCACGGCATTCCACCCATAGATAGATGGCCAGTCTAAGAGAGTAATTCAGATCTTAGAGGACATGCTACAGGCTTGTGTGATTGAGTTTGAGGGCAGTTGGGACACACACTTGCCTTTGATTGAGTTTGCTTATAACAACAGCTACCAATCAAGCATTGAAATGCCTCCATATGAAGTTTTGTATGGCAGAAAATATAGAACCCCATTGTGTTGGGATGATGTGAGTGAAAGAAAGATGATTGGGCCAAAAATTATTCAGCAGACTGAAGGGAAAATTAGATTGGTTAGAGATCGACTCAAAGCTGCATCAGACCGTCAGAAATTCTATATTGATCTGAAGACAAGGGATATTGAATATGCAGTGGGTGACAAATATTCCTTAACGTTTCCCCTTGGAAGAAAATTATGAGATTTGGCAGAAAGAGGAAACTGAGTCCTCATTTCATCGGACCATATGAGGTTTTGGAGAGAGTGGGTCCTTTGGCATAACGTTTGGCACTACCTCCAGAGTTGGAGAAGATACATAATGTTTTCCATGTGTCCATGTTAAGGAGGTATCGATCAGACCCATCTCATGTACTATCAGTGGAGGAAATTGAAATGAATCTAGACCTCACATATAAGGAAGAACCCATAGAGATTCTGGCATATGAGGTGAAATAGCTACGGAATAAGCAGATACCGTTAGTGAAAGTGCTGTGGAACCATCATTCAGGCCAGGAGGCTACTTGGGAACAAGAGGAGGACATAAGGAGACAGCATCCATAGCTATTTAGAGACTGATACCAGGTAAAATTTCGAGACGAAATTTTTTTTAAGGGGGGGGGGGGGAGAATTGTAACACCCCTATTTGCATAGCCTGGTATATTTTACTATTCCGGTGGCTGATATTGGTCCGGAAAATTAAGGGGATTAGAATCACATCTAAAACACCTAGATAATCCCTAAATGCAAATAATTAGTAATTGCCAAATAGTTAAGTATAAAGAAGAAAAATAGAACAAAAAAGGTTAAATGAGCTGGGAGTCGCATCGATAGGTGACCTTCCCGAGAAGTGACTGCGAGGCCAGCCTTAACTCAAATTTTGAATTTGAAAATGTGACGCCACAATCCATAGGACTATTACGAACATAGTGGAAAAGAGAAAATCACGGAAAAGAGTTGTTAAGCAGGTCAAATAATTAGGTCAGAGATCCGAAAGAAATATCAAATAACTTGCAAACCAGATTAAACCAGCGAGGGGCAATTCGGTCAATTCACCCCTAGAGCTGACTCCTAACCTAACTATCCAATAAAATCGGAGAAAAGAAAATTTCGAAATCAGGAATTAAATTAAAGAACTAATGGAAAAATAAATGCAAAAGAAAAGAAAAATGAAAATTTACATCATCCCATTACCTCATTTATGACATCATGATTCAATTTTATTTACCCCCATTTTTGACCAAGTCAACTATTGCTGAAATAAACATAAAAACAAAAATAAACAAAATTAAAAGTGAAAAAGCTCATTTTTCCCAACCATGCCGGCACTCATCTCCTTCCTCTCTCTCTTTACTTTTTTTTTCTTCTATTAAAATCCACCATTAAAGCTTGCTTCAAGCTTTAAATCCCCCACTAAACCCTAATCTCTTTCCCAATCAATTGATAAAAGCTTTTAATCTACAATAGAAAAGGAGATTGAAGAGGAAAAAGAAAGGAGAAAATGAAGGAAATTTGGTGATTGAATTTCAAGTTTGAGGTTAGTAGTTGAATTGATAATTTGTGTTTAATACTTATGTTTTTAGTTTAAGTAGCGTAGATCTTAACCTAAAAGCAAAAGAAAACACTTGTTGGGGGAGTAACTTGAAATTTGGCCAGCCTTAGGTGTAGTTTGAATTGATGGAATTTGGTGAAATAAAATGGTTGTTTAGGTTGAGTTATGCATGTAGAGTATGGATATATGTTTTGAATGCTTTAGATTTGAACTTTATGTAATTAGGGTTCTTGAGTATTTTGACAATTGGGAAAAAAATTGAAGAATTGGTTAATTGATGCCATTGACCTTACTTGAGTTGAGAAATAATCAATTGTGACCATTTGTGGTGTGTGTGAATTGCTAGAACCAAGTTACAATTCGAATTGGTTAGTGATCAGATTGTGGCAGCTTGACCTAGGTCCCTTTCAGGGACTAAAACTGGAAATTTATGCACCCAATAGGTGTGAGGTCAATTGGGAATGAAAATAGACACAAAATGACACAATTTTCATTTAGGAACCATGCTCAGAAAATGACATTAGGATAGTGAACAATTAGGCCAAATCTGGATTTGGGCACACTACCCCATACAAAAATGATGAAATGAACAGTAGTTACTTAAATGACCATAACATGGTCTAGGAAGGTCCAAATGACCTGAATCTTATACCGATGGAAAGCCCTACAACTTCCATGAAGAAAATAAGCCCAAATTTTGACCATAACCTATCCAAAAAGTCACCTGCAATCAGCACACCAAAACTGTCAGTATCCAAAAAATGTCCAGAATTCTGGGTAATACCAAATCTGGCCAGCCCCATTCAAATAGTCATATCTTGGGCTACAAAACTTCAAATGGAGTGATTCTAAAAGGGAAATAAATTTAAGATGATAAGGAACAACTTCTATCAAGAAAACTTAGCCAAATTTCAACAGCAACTTGACCAATAGAACAGTACAAAACAGGACACCAAATCTGAAATTTGGAAATTTCACCTAAGAGACTTAAAATTCGAGGAAACAACCAAAACCAAAAAATTAGGTAACCAAAATTTGATATGTGTGTGAAATTGAAATCCCTATACCTATTAAGCATGAGAAAGTTAATAATTTGACTTGAATAGTGTCGTGAATAATAACTCTGAAGTACAAATTTTAAAGAACATCAAGTTAAGCATATTAAAGCTAGAAATAAATAGATTTGAATTTGTTTTTGGATTTATAATAAATTATGATGCTGAAACACTGTAAAATTATGTGTTTCAGTTGAAAGGAATACTGGGAAAGAACCCGAGACGTCGAGTCAAAGCCTAGAGGCAACTCGCACGAGGTTTGTGCACAACATAAAATTTGTCTTTAAATTTCTTTTGCAATTGTATAAAATGAATTGTGATTTATTTTGATTGCAACTTTGTGATTGAAATGATCAAATTGTGTTGACCTAAATTGTTGTAAAGTTTAATTGTATGTGTTTGATTTGGCAATAAATATTTAGTAAATTGCTAAGACAGTTTTGAAACCACAGTGTCATGACTATATATTTGAATGTTTCACTAGCATGACTAGTGGGAAAAATTAGTTTTGAATTTTGATTATCTCTTTGGCTGAAGTGTTGAGGTATGTGCTAGTAGAGGAAGAAATTGAATGGGAACCCATAGATTGAGCTAGCTAGCCTTATGATTCCTCATAAGCCTCTGGCTATTGAGATGAACATTATTCTGATGGCATGATATAACTGTGTGTTTTATGAAACCTATTTTGAGACTTCTAAAATGAGATTATTTTAACTAAATTTATAAATTGTCTTTTGTATCTACTTTTCATTTTCAGTACTATATTTGAGTAAATGTGATTTGAATTATGCATAGAATGTTATTTTAGTATGTTGTGCAAGACTGAATCATAGTACTCAGCGATGGCTATTTATTGCTATTGCAAATAGAGAGACTGGTGGAGCTGCAAAGTGAGCTGCTGAGGATCTTGGAGCTACATCCTTGAGATTTTGTCAGGTATAATTTTATACCCTGATTGTAATGTTTATTTTGTTGTATGTAACTGTATGTACATGTATAAACTAGTCTTGAGCAGTTGTATAGATTTTGTGATCATATTATTTTGGATTTTCTGCAGTAAATTTATACTGATAAATGTAAATTAATTTTTCTTTAATGGAATATGAAGTTATTTATTATTATTTTTGAAGATAAGTGAATTGAGAATTGTTTTTGAATTATGGAGTTGGGAGAAATGATGTTGATTTGTGTTGTGGTAGTGGTTGATTTTGATGAAATGAATTATTGAAAGTGTTTTTACAGGTGTTTGAAGAATAGTTTTTCTCAAATACAGTCGGCACTCTATAGAAATTTTTCTAAAAATTGCGGAAAAATAAAAATGGATAAAATTTTAACTAGTCTTTAAACTTCAAGTAAATGTTTTTAATACCTGCTATAAAAGCTCACCACTTTCAAAAAGTAAGAAAATTGTTTTAAAATCCCTTGTAGTGTATTTAATGAGTTATCGGTAGACAGATTCGGTAATACATTAGATATACTACGGGATCATGTTATGCCTTATAGAGGGGTAAGGTGTGACACGTGTAACTTCATGTCTCCCTTAGAGTTAAAATTTGCAAGAGTTTTATGGACTTCCAGAAAGTTACACGGGGCGTGTTAAACCTATACACGACCCGTGTAATCTTCAGATTCTCCAATTTTTTCCCTTATGAAAAACTTTTCTCACCACAATGCATAAAATGGATGTAAAGGTTAGCAATGGAGCTACTTTCCCGGTTTTGTTCAATTTTCTCTTGTGTGGTTTTGACTTAATGATTCCTCTCCTCTCTTGCTTCCAGCTCCTTGCTTTTCTAAAAGGTCCTACAAAATGAAACACTAATGAATATGAAACAAAAATCAAAATAAGAAAGGAAAAGAAGAAAAGTTCAGAAAAATTTTTGATTGCCTCCCAAAAAGCGCTTGTTTATAGTCATTAGCTCGACTCTGCCTTCGTTCTATCATGGTCTGTCTGGAGGATGGTCGAGGGTGCAGTTGGCTCCCTTTTTTATGGGTTCTCCTTGAAAGTAAGGCTTTAGCCTCTACCCATTGACTTTAAATGCTCCTGAGGTTTGGCTCTATAGTTCTACTACTCCATGCGGAAAGACTTAGGTTACCTTAAAAGTTCTACACCATCTTGATTTCAGCTTCCCTAGAAAGAGAGAGTTGAATAACAGGACAAGGTCTCCTTCTTTTATTTCTTTCCTTGCTATGCGCCTGTCATGCCATCTTTTGGTTTTATCTTTGAAGATTTTGGCATTTTCGTACGCATCCTGTCGGATTTCTTCCAACTCATTCAGTTGTAGGAGCCTTTTTTCACTAGCAGCTTTGAGGACAAAGTTTAGGATCTGAATTATCCAGTAAGCTTTATGTTCAAGTTTGAGAAGGAGATGGCATGATTTTTCATAAACCAGTCGGAAGGGTGTCGTGCTAATTAGGGTTTTATATGCAGTGCGGTATGCCCACAGTGCATCATCTAACTTTATGCACCAGTCCTTCTTGGATCAGTTTATAGTTTTCTCTAGAATTCGCTTCAGTTCCCTATTTGAGATTTCTACTTGGCTGCTGGTTTGAGGATGATAAGGTGTGACCACCTTATGAGTCACTCCATACTTTTTTAATAGTGTTTCAAATTGTTGGTTGCAGAAGTGACTTCCTCCATCGCTGATTATTGCTTGTGTGTGCCAAATCTTGTGAAGATATTCTTCTTAAGGAACCTTATGACCACTCTAGCATCGTTGGTTAGTGTAGCTATTGCTTCCACCCATTTTGACACATAATCAACACTAATCAGAATATACTTGTTTCCATGGGAAGAAGGGAGTGGACCCATGAAGTCTATGAAAGAGCGGAAGCATGGAAATTGGTGCATTGGAGCATTGAATTTCAAAATTTTCTTCTAGGGTTTCATATATCATGCCACATCTCTTATGTGCCTAATTAATTTCAATGCTCAATTGTATATTAAAAAAATTTTAATATGTATTAGGATCTTCATTTGCCATTTAAGATTGTGAATTAATAAATTAATTTAATTAAACCCTAGTTTGAAAGAGGAATTTGGATACTAAACTTTTTGATGCACTATGGATGCAATTGACACCTTTAGGAAGCTCCTAGAACCCCAAGTGTTGTCTCTCTAGCTTGTCCACACCAAGATCACTAATGGCAGCCCCCAATTTTGCTTCTCAAGCCTTTGCTAACTAATTATAATTTTGTGTTTTGCTTTTAGAGAGGTTATATGTATGTATAGGACACTAGAAACAATTTCTAGCAATTTTAATTCAAAAGGGAATGAATAATTTCTCTTTGAATTGATGAGAAAGCAAGAGGAAGGAGAGGGAATAGTGGTGGCACCACCTTTAGAATAGAGAGAGTACTTATTTTTAATTCTTTTTTCTTTCCCTTTTATAATTAGGTCAAATAATCACTTAAACCCTTTGTCACATGTTACCACCACATTGCATCTTATTTTTAATTGACTTAATCGCATTAAGCCAAATGTCAAAGGTAGACTTAATCTTGACTTTGATCCTCTTACATGATAGGAAGACAAATGGCAAGCTTGTATGGTTCCATGTGTCACCATCTCATGGTGCCACATGTCACCATGTGAAATGACCAAATTACCCTTATGTTTTAATTTTGAGTTCTCAACCCAAAATCATTATTTCTCCTCTTCTAATCAATTTATATCAAATATAAATTAATTAATTAATCTCCATTAATTAATTTCTCACAATTAAATTCATATTAAAACACTTTAAATATAAATTTAACTTTTATTACACATCCAATAACCTAGATTTGATTTCAAGTCATGCTAGGGACTTTGCAATCTCATTGCAAACCAAACCTATTTAATTAACCAATTAAACTCTTTAATTAATCAATTAAATCACATTTTACTTGGTGATTGACTTGTGTATGTGTGTGACTTACTAGGCTCATCACTAATTGGCAGTGAGATATGATATTAACTCTTAATATCATCAGAACTCTTTCTTACCATAAATGATTTCTCTAAATCATTTTAGGCATTTCATAGACCATGATTGAAACCTAGCATAGCGTGCCATGGCCACCCAATCAGTAACAAAGAATACCTTAAATGAACCTATAATCATATGTTATCATGCACTAGAATCTCTCTGTTACAAAATCCCAATTTGAGCTGGAGTCATGGTTAATGTCAAACCCCATTTGTTATGAACATTATGTTCTCCTTCAATTCCAGTTCTTGATTAATTAGATTTTCTTGTCATAAACTCTTTTCTAACTAAATCTGTCTGTCCTGGCCAGGAACTTAAAACATCAAGAACAATTAAATAAACATAGAATTTTATCCCTATTTACTTAGGGTAACAGATTCCATCTTGATCAACACCTATCTCCATATATAACTAGTACGAGCCAACACATGCCCATATATCCATACACAGTACAAGTATGAAAGTAGTATCAAACTCAAACCACCTATATACAAGATAACTGTGTTATCTCAGGTCTAAATATTATATGCACTTATATGATATATGACAATGCATTGATAAGAGTAAACTCCATGTGCTTGTCATAAGCATCACTGGTTCGGCCTACTTATCATGTATAAGTGCCTATCATATTTGTTATGCAGCATGAGACTCACCACTCCATTTTATTTATAACCCATATAAATACCTTGGGAACTAACATGATTAGAATCTTTCAGGATAAGTCATGTCCTGCGTGAAGTATCCTCGATTGTGAACCAATTTATGATACTTTGTGCCAGAAATACTGTCACTCATATTCTTAACAACTTAAGAATATAATTTCCAACAAAATATCAATGGACCTTTTCTATTACACAAAAATATATTATGTAAATGAAAAAGTGAAATTGCCTTTTATTAATAAAATATGTACAAGATACATACAAAATGATATGCTCTAGGGCATACTACTAACAATCTCCCACTAGCACTAGAGCCATTCATTACAATATCTTAAACCCATCTTTTCAAGATATCGGTCTAACTGAGCTTGTGACATAGGCTTCATGAATTGATCTGCTGGATTTTCAGCTGATCCTATTTTCTGCATGGCTATATCGCCCTGCCCAACTATCTCTCTGATAATATGGTAGCGCCTTTCTATGTGTTTGGATTTATTGTGAGACTGGGGTTCCTTAGCCTGTATGACTGCTCCATTATTGTCAAAGTGGAGAGGAACTACTGACTCAATGGAAGGAACTACGGCAAGTTTTGTCACGAACTTCTTTATCCAAACAGCCTCTTTTACAGCATCTGATGCAGTAATATAATCAGCCTCTGTAGTGGAATTAGCAGTTGTACTCTATTTGGAACTTTTCCAACTAACTGTACCTCCATTACAAATGAACACAAACCTAGAGGTAGACTTTCTATCATTGATATCTGATTGGAAATCAGAATCAATATAACCATCCAATTATAAGTCACCACGTCCATAAATCAAGAATAAATCCTTAGTTCTTCTCAAGTATTGAAGGATATTCTTGACAGCTATCCAGTGTTCCAAACCTGGATTGGTTTGAAACCTGCTAGTCAAACTAATAGCATATGCGATATCCAGCCTAGTACACAACATTGCATACATTAAACTTCCAGTAGCTGAAGCATATAGAATCCTGGCTATTTTATCTCTTCCTTCTAGTGTCTTTGGAGACATCTCTTTAGAAAGGTGGATACCATGTCTTACTGGCAACAATCCTCTCTTGGAATCAAGCATGTTAAACCTCTTTAACACCTTTTCCAAGTATAGACTTTGAGATAAATTAATTATTCTTTTCACTCTATCTTTATAAATGTGGATTCCAAGAATATAGGTTGCCTCCCCTAAGTCTTTCATGGAGAATGTATTTGACAACCATACCTTCACAGGTTTCAACATACCTATGTCATTACCTATCAACAGAATGTCATCCACATATAAGACAAGTAAAGTGATAGCACTATTACTAACCTTCTTATATACATATGGTCCATCCACATTTTTTATAAAACCAAATAACTTAATGGCTTCATCAAAACGAATGTTCCAACTCGCTTTAGCTTGCACACCTTGGAACTATCTTGGGATTTAAAACGCCTAGGTTGTTCCATGAAAATGTTTTCATCAATGTATCTCTTGAGAAAAGCTATTTTGACATCCATCTGCCAAATCTCATAATCATAGTATGTAGCTATTGCTAATAGAATCCTAATTGATTTAAGCATGGCAACAGGTGAGAAAGTCTCCTTATAGTCGATTCCTTGCCTTTGGCGAAACCCTTTCGCTACTAGCCTTACTTTATAGGTCTATACCTTTCCAACATAACTATTTTTCTTCTTGAAAATCCATTTATTCCTTACAGGTACAATACCTTTAGGTGGGTCAACAAGGTCCCAAACTTGGTTCTTATGCATGGAATCAATTTTGGATTTCATAACTTCAATCCATTTTGAAGAATCTATATCTGATATAGCTTCTTCATAGGTAAGAGGATCATCCCCATGATCTACTTCTTCATGAGTAAACAACTGTTGTTCATCTTCATGAAGAAAACCATATCTCACTGGTGGGTGAGATATCCTGGTTGATCTGTGAGGAATTACTGTAGATATTTCATCAATAGTTGTAGGTTGACTAGATGGATCTATATCCATTTGATCTATTGGTTAGTTAGAATTCTCCAATTCTAATTCTATTTGCCTTCCTTTGCCACCTTCTTGAATAAACTGTTATTCAAGAAATACGACATCTCTACTTACCACAACCTTTTGTGATGTAGGAAAATAAAAATAATATCCAAAACTTTCTTTTGGATATCCAACAAATCGACCTTTTTTCTGATCTGGTTTCCAATTTATCAGTGTTCAGCTTTTTAATGCAAGCTGGACAACCCTAAATCTTAACATGCTAAAGACTGAGTTTTCTTTCATGCTATATCTCATAAGGTGTGTGAGAAACTAATTTTGATGGAATCCTATTCAGAATATGCAAAGCTGATTCTAATGCAAATCCCTAAAAGGAGATTGGCATATAAGTATAGCTCATCATACTGCGTACCATATCTAATAGGGTACGATTTCTCCTTTCAGATACACAATTCAATTGTGGCGTTCCTAGACGAGTCAGTTGGGAGACAATGCCATGTTCTTTGAAGTATTCATCAAATTCACTACTTAAGTATTCACCTCCATGATCTGATTGAAGAGTTTTAATACTTTTTTCAATTTGATTTTCTACTTCAAATTTAAATTCTTTAAACTTTTCAAAGGATTCATGTTTATATTTCATCAAATACAAATACCCAAATCTTGATATGTCATCTGTAAAGGTAATAAAGTATTGAAAACCACCTCGTGCCATTTCTTTAAATGGACCACATACATCACTATATATTATCTCCAAAATATTTTCAGCTCTTAGTCTTTGTCCAACAAAGGGTGATCTAGTCATTTTGCCTTGAACACAGGATTCGCAAGTTGGATTGGGTTTAAAACCCAATGAGGACAAAATCCCCATTTTCTCTAATTTTGTAATCCTATCTTCTGCAATGTGACCTAATCTTAAGTGCCAAAGATGTTTTGGACTAGATTTGATTTTCATAATGGCATTACATTCATTTTGATTGCTTGCATTCAATTTGTGTTTATCATTATTATCCAAATAATAAAGACCATCATGCATATAACCCAAGCCAACATATTTATTTTCAAAATAAATATTGCAAGCATTATTTGTGAACTAAAATTCATAACCGTTTCTAGTCAAACTAGATATAGAAATGATGTTCTTAAATGCATCATGTACATACAAAATATTATTTAAACACAAAACATGTCCAAACATGTAAAAAGATTTAGATCCTATGGCTAAAACTTCAATAGTTGAGCCATCGCCAATCCAGAGTCTAATATCTCGAGTGTGCAAGCTGCTACTTTTGCTAGTTTCTGCATATCATAAGAAATGTGAGAATTGGCGCTAGTATCTAAAACCCAAGCTGTAGATGAACTATGAGCATCATCAGCATCTAAATAACAAGATATAGGCATACCTTCTGAAGGTCTATCCTTCTTATCCTTCAGAGAAGCAAGATACTTTGGGCAATTCCTTTTCCAATGCCCATCTTTCTGGCAGTGGAAACACTTTCCCTTGCCTTTGTCAGCTTCGGTCTTGCCATTCTGTTTGGCTATCCTTTTGGAAGGTTTAGGAATTTGAGGTTTCTTATTCTTATTACCCTTCTTCTTTTTAGACTTTCCAATATAAGAAAAAGATGCAATCAAAGCCACCTCTTTTCCTTTATTGCCCGGCATATTCTTTTGGGCAATAATAACCAGCATGTTAAGCAACCCAGCCAGAGTGCATTCTTGCATAATTATATAGAAATTTATACAAAATTCCCAAATAACTCTGGTAGGGACTGAAGTATCAAATCCGTTTATAGTTAGAAATCCATATGAAAATCAAGATGTTCCAGCTACTCAATAAGCCAAATCATCTTATGGACATGATCTCCCACATTCTGTCCCTCTGACATCCTCATTCAGAATAGCTGTCTAGATATCTCATACCTAGCATTCCTGCAGTGCTCACCATACAACTCTTGCAGGTGAAGGAGGATCTCACTGGCATTTTGCATATTTTTATGTTGCTTCTGTATCTCATTACTCATAGAAGCAAACGTGTAACATTTGGTTCTCATATCATGCTCCTTCCATTTGTACAAAGTGTTATGTTCTTCTTGAGTGGCCTCTAGAGGTAAGGGACCAGGAACCTTTAAATATCTAACATATCTAATATGTTCTAGGTTCAGGATAAGTTTTAAAATTTCTTAGCCAATCGGAAAAATTAGGTCCCATTAACCTATTGTGATCAAGTATGCTCGCAAGGACATTGGATGGTGGTGGTTGTTGTGTGCTCATTATTATCAAAAAATTAACTGTAGAAAATAACTAGATTAATTAGTAAATGTATCAAGTAATTAACTAAAATGATTATGGTCTTTTAATCAAATTGGTGCTCCCACTAACTTGGCAAATCCTACACTTCCAAAGTAGGAAACGGAAATCCTAGTTGGATGGATTTCTAGTGGGTGATTGAATTCTTATAGTCTTATTGATCATCCTTAGGCACATCCATTATTGGAATTACAATAAACTATAAGTGAGCAACTCCTTGCCCATCACATCTCATGAGAGGTTCAATCATTTATCTAGCCCCTAATGCTCAAAATCTCAGGCACATCCATTATTGATTTATCTTGCATTAGTTAAGTTGATCCCATTGAGCCAGTAAACATGCAAATAATTTTAATGTCCTCAGGCACATCCATTATTGGCCATCAACTATTTATATATTTACAACATCTCATGCTTAACAATTATTCTTAAGAAAATCTCTTAAATAAATGCATCACATGTAAGTATTTAAAATTTCTTAAAATAATTGCCTCAATGGAGGGCCCATGATATAATTACTTTAATTATACCATTTCCAACTTAATCATTTGTTTGGAAGATTTAGTGGTCAACTTAATTACTATTATGGTCCCACTTTGCACATTATCCAATTGGCATGCATATATCATGTACTTGCATACATTCCTATACATCTCACGCATACATGGATAAACAAATAATATGGTATGATCATGGACTTTCTAAGGGATTCAATTCTGAGCCACCAAGAATTGAATCAGTGCATTCCTAGGTGTATTTCATTCATTCATTTTATAAGAGTTGCTGAAGGAGTACATAATCAACACTTGATCTTGATTTTCTCCCACTGGTCCCACCAATGCTCATGACCTCCTTGATCTTCTTGCAATCCAATTACATTGTAATCCTTGGCATACCAAGGAAAATTTATAAGAATATGGACTTTAATGTCCTCAAATAAATGAAATTACAATCCAAATTATTACAACATTTATAATACATGCTACTAAAATAAAATTAATTATTTTACAATTCAAAGAAAAATAAAAGAAATAAATCCAATCATATTGGTCTTTTATTGTCCATGATCATCTATTATGCATATTAAAATTTAACAATTAAATAAAATATACATACTAAAAAATTAAATTGAATATCACATCTTCAACCAAAAAATTCAGATTTGAATCTCATTCAAACAAATTTACATTTTGAAACCCTTTCCATATTTAATACCTTGAAAATATTTTTCAAACATTAATTGTGTAATTAAAATTCCTAATCAAGCAATTTAATTAGGTATGGGCCTAATTATGGGCCTTAAGATATACAACAATTGCATAAAGAAGCCCAAAATCGAAAAGCACCCTTGGGGTGTGCATCTCAACCATACCGCCTCCTCTTTGATAACCATCACATTGATGCCACCACACATGAACACCCAAACAGCTTTAAATCAAACCAAATTTGATCCAATCACACAATTAAATCTCATATTCAATCCTAATGATAAATATAGTGGCTCTGATACCAATTGAAGGAGCGAAAGCATGGAAATTAGTGCATTGGACCATTGAATTTCAAAATTTTTCTTCTAGGGTTTCATGCATCATGCCACATCTCTTATATGCTTAATTAATTTCAATACTCAATTGTATATTAAAACACTTTTAATATGTATTAGGATCTTTATTTGCCATTTAAGATTGTGAATTAATAAATTAATTTAATTAAACCCTAGTTTGAAAGAGGAATTTGGGCACTAACCTCTTTGATGCACTATGGATGTAATTGACACCTTTAGGAAGCTCCTAGGACCCCAAGTGTTGTCCCTCTAGCTTGTCCACACCAAGATCACCAATGGCAACCCCCAATTTTGCTTCTCAAGCCTTTGCCAACCAATTATAATTTGGGGTTTTACTTTTAGAGAGGTTATATGTGTGTATAGGACACTAGAAACAATTTCTAGCAATTTTAATTCAAAAGGGAATGAATGATTTCTCTTTGAATTGATGAGAAAGCAAGAGGAAGGAGAGGGAATAGTGGTGCCTCCACCTTTAGAATAGAGAGAGTTCTTATTTTTAATTCTTCTTTCTTTCCCTTTTATAATTAGGTCACATAATCACTTAAACCCTTTGCCACATGTCACCACCACATTGCATCTTATTTTTAATTGACTTAATCACATTAAGCCAAGTGTCAAAGGTAGACTTAATCTTGACTTTGATCATCTTACATGATAGGAAGACAAATGGCAAGCTTATATGGTGACATGTGTCACCATCTCATGGTGCCACATGTCACCATGTGAAATGACCAAATTGCCCTTATGTTTTAATTTTGAGTTCTCAATCCAAAATTATTATTTCTCCTCTTATAATCAATTTATATCAAATATAAATAAATTAATTAATCTCCATTAATTAATTTCTCACAATTAAATTCGTATTTAAACACTTTAAATATAAATTTAACTTTTACTATTCATCTAATAACCTAGATTTGGTTTCAAGCCATGCTAGGGACTTTGAAATCTCATTGCAAACCAAACCTATTTAATTAATCAATTAAACTCTTTAATTAATCAATTAAATCACATTTTACTTTGTGATTGACTTGTGTATGTGTGTGACTCACTAGGCTCATCACTAATTGGCAATGTGATTTGATATTAACTCTTAATATCATCAGAACTCTTTCTTACTATAAATGATTTCTCTAAATCATTTTAGGCATTTCATAGACCATGGTTGACACCTAGCATAGCGTGCCATAGCCACCCAATCAGTAACAAAGAATACCTTAAATGAACCTATAATCATATGTTACCATACACTAGAATCTCTGTGACACCCCGAACCTCTGAGTTATGAATAGTACCATTTTTGGTCTATGACTAGTACTATTTAAAGAACACCTTGAGAAACAAAAATAAAAGGGGAAATTAATTGAGATAGACACAATAAAAATTTAAATGACCCAAAAATTTAAGGACTCATTAGGTATTATTAAATAGGAGGATTATGACCCGATGAGGGGGCATTTTGGTTAATTCACCTCAAGAGTTGACTTTTGACCAAAATGTTAATTAAATTAAATGAAATTAATGAATTGAATTATGGGGTAAATTTGAAGAAAAATTTAAGAAATAAAAACTTAAAATTTCATTTCCATTATGACAAAATTAAAATTTATGACTTATGGCCTTTTGATAATTAAATTTAAGTGTTTAATTAAAGGAAATGAATAAGTATAAAAGGAATTCTTCTTCCTTTCTCTCCCCCATAGAATTGTCGCCCCATATTCTCTCCCTCTCCCTCTCTTTTATTTCTTCTTTCTTCACTCTTCCACTTACAATCTCTCTCAACCCATGATCTCCCCACTTGTCCTCCATGGGTTTTCCATCTAATTGGTAGAGAACATCAAATTAATCTTTGATTTAGAGATTAAAAGCAAGGAGAAATAAGAGATTAGAAGAAAATTAAAGATTTGGGAATTAGAAGGAGGTCATCAAGAGGTAAGTTCTTTAATGCTCATTTAGTTATACAAACTTTAAATTAAGTTATATTATTATGAAATTTCATAAGAAATGAAAGAAAACATATATGGAATTTAAACTAGGGTTTTGGCCAAATGGGAGAAAAGTTAAGGTTTGATGTCTTTGAATGAAATTGATGATGATATTAAGCTTAGTTGAAGTAGTATACATGATTGGGGCAAAGAAATTGCATGAAATGTGTATAAATTTAATTATAGGAGATTAGGGTTCATGGGAAATGTCACACCTTACACCTCTGTAAGGCATAACATGATCCCGTACAATACCTAATTAACTACCAAACCTCACCTACCGATAACTCATTAAGTACCCTACAAGGGATTTTAAAACAATTTTCTTACTTTTATAAGCGGTGAGCATTTTCTAATGGATATTAAAATCATTTATTCAAAGTTCTAAAACTAGTAAAAATTTTTGTTTCATTTTATTTTTCCGCAAATTTTATAAAAATTTCGACAGAGTGCCTTCTATATTTTGGGAAAACAGTTCTTCAAATACCTATAAAAAAGCACTTCCAATGATTTATCTTAACAACTTCATCAAATCAACATCCATCCCACCAATTTCAACATCATTTCTCCATTTCCAAAATTCAACATCATCAAAATACTCTAATTCAATTTCATTCAAATTAAAATAAAATATTTCCATTCATATTTCAATAAAGATAAAACAATTTATATACATCATTCTAAAAATTTATATTAAGAAAAATCCAAACTAAAATTTATTACAAGCTTTATAAAACTCTATACAACTTTATACAACTGCTCATAACCAATTTTACATATCCATATAGTTACATACATTTACATACATCAAAATAATTTTTACAATAAAGGTATAAAATATACCCGATAGACTTCAGAGTAGGTAGCTCCTCAATCCTCAGCAGTTCACTCTGCTCCTCCTCTAGTCTCAATATCTGCGACAGCAATAACAGTCATCGCTGAATACTAAGGATTAGTGGTGCACAACATACTAAAATAATCTTTATGCGGAATTTAAATCATATTTATTCAAAATTTAAACTGAATATGCGATATCAATACAAAACATGATTTATAAGATTTTAGTTCAAACAATTTTATTTCAAAAGTCTCAAAACCATTTACATAAAAACACACAGTTATATCATGCCATTCAAAATAAATATCATCTCAATAGCCAGAGGCTAAGGAGAAGTCACATCACAGGGCTAGCTAGCTCAAATATATGGGAACTTATTCTTTTTCTTCTTCTACTGGCACACACCTCAAACATTTCAGCCAGAGAAGGAATCAAAATTAGAAACTGATTTCACCCACTAGTCATGCTAGTGAGGTATTCAAATATATGGTCATGACACTGTGATTTTAAAACTATCTTAACAATTTACTAAACATTTATTGTCATTTCAACACAAACAATAAATCTTTCAACAATTTAAATCAAAAGCATAATAAACATTTCAATCCAATTGTGTCACAATTTAATATCTCAATTCATTCAAAAATAATTTACAGAAGAAAATTTACAAAAATTCTATGTTGTGCGCAAACCTTATACGAGTCGCCTCTTGCCCTTGACTCGATCCCTCGGATTCTTTCCCGGTATTCTTTTCTGCTAAAACACACAGTTTCACAGTGTTTCAGTATCATAACTTATCATAAATCCAAAAATAAATTCAAATATACTTTTACTTAGCTTTAATATGCTAAACTTGGCATTCTTTAAAATTTGTGTTTCGGGGTTACTATTCACTACACTATTCAAGTCAATTTGTTGACTTTCTAATGCTTAATAGGTATGGGAATTCCAATTTCACCCACATACCACATTTTGGTTAATAAATTTGTTGGTTTTGGTTGTTTACTCAAATTCTAAGTCTTTTAGGCAAATTTGTAAATTTTCAGTTTTGGTGTCTTATGTTGTACTATTCCATTGATCATTTTTCTGTTAGAATTTGGCTACATTTTCTTTAAAGAAATTTTTCCTTATTATCTTAAATTTATTCTCCTTTTTGAATCACTCCAATTGGAGTTTTATAGCTCAAGTTATAGGCATTTGAATCATGGCTACCGGATTGGACTTACCCAGATTTTCTAGGCACCAAATTGGTTCTGGCAGTTTTAGGTCACCAACTTTGGGTGGCTAAATGACTTAGTTAAGGGAAAAAATTTAGGTTTTTGTTCTTCATGAAAGTTCTAGGTATATATCTCAGTTTTCTACTGATAAAATTTCAGGTCATTTAGACCTGCCTAGCTAAAGTTATGGCCAAATGAACAAACACTGTTCATTTGGTCATTTTTGTACAGATCAGATTGCCTAATCCAGATTTGATCAATTTGTTCACTAGGTTTTAGTCACTTTTTGAGCATGATTCCTGAATGAAAAATGTGTCATTTTATGTCTAGTTTCATTCCCAATTGGTCTCACACCAATTGTGCTTCTAAATTTTCAGTTTTGGTCCCTAAAAGGGACCTTGGTCATGCTGCCTGTAGCATGACCCTAATCACTATGAATTTAAACTTAATTCTAACACTTCCAACATACTACAATTGGTCATACATGACCATTTTTCAGCTCAAACAAGGTCAAACACACCATTAGACCAATTCTCAAAATTTTGTCTCCTAAACCCTAGGTCCAAAACCCTAACTTCCATGTTTAGTTCATTTGTGGAATTATAAATGCATATTTAGTTCTCATACACTCAATCACACTTAACTAATTCATAATTTGCATCAAAATAATCCATTCTCAAACCTAAACCCTAGCTGGCTGAATTTCTATTTAGTCCTCCAAAGATTTTTTCTTTTGATTTTTAAGTTGAGTTCTAGGTTAGTTAAGCTACAAACACAACTAATAAACTAAATTTTTCAAATTAGATTGCTTACCTCCACTTTAAAGTTCACTCCTCCAATTTCTTCTCTTTTTCCTTCTTTCTTTCTTGCTCAATAGTTGAACTAAAGTGCTAGAACAAGGTTTAGTTTAATGGATTAGGGAAATTATGGCCAAAGTGAGGGTTTTGAGAAGCTTTAATCAAGCTTCCATGGAGGTTTAGTGAGTGAAGGGAGAGAAGGTGAAGGTGGACGTCCAAAGGAAGAAGAAAGGAAATAATTTTATTTCTTTTGAATTTTCAACTTTATTAATTCATAATTATCCCAAAATTTCAATTTTTAAATATTAGAATTTATTGCATCATGCTTATGTCATGCATGATGTCATAAACTTTTTGATTTTTTTGGATTTTTCATTTCTTTTTCATTTACTTCTTTAATTTAATTCTTGATCCCAAAATTTTCTTTTCACCAATTTTATTAGACAATTAGGTTAGGAGTCAGCTTTAGGGGTCAATTGACCAAATTGCCCCTCGCCGGTTCGACCCGGTTTGCAAATAATTCAATATTTCTTCTGGATCCCTGACCTAATTATTTGACCAGCTTAACAATTCTTTTTCGTGATTTTCTCTTTTTCACTGTGTTTACAATAGTCTTAAGAACCGCAGCGTCACATTTTACGGTTTGAAATTTGAGTTTAAATCGACTTCGTAATCCTTCCCGTGAAGGTCACCCATCGCTGTGACTCTCGGCTCATTTAACTTCTTGTGTTCTGTTATTCTTATTTCTACTTAACTATTTAACAATTACTAATTATTTGTGTTTAGGGCTTATCTAGTTGTCTTAGATGTAGTTCTAATCTCCTTAATTGTCTGGACAAACACCGGTCACCAGAATAGTGAAATATACCAGGCTATGCAAATAGGAATATTACAAGAAAATTGGAGCTTTGGTGCTAGAGAGTGAAATTGGTGTGTGTAGTGTTAAATTATGATCATTTGAGGTTTATTTAGTTTGAATTGGCATTGGGTTGATGAATGAAAGTAAAGCTCTGATACCAAAACTTGTATGAAAACTAAAGCTCTGATACCACTAAAACATGTCACACCTTATCCCTGGTAAGGTATGACATGATCCCGTAGCATACCTAATGAATTAACTAACTCCACCTACCGAATAACCCATTAGTTATGCTACAAAGGATTTTAAAACAAATCATAGCTTTTTATCTTATCAATTCTTTTGCAGAAAACTGTATGAGAATAGTTAAAATTCCATGTAAACAGTCATTGGAAAAAATGATAGAATAAATTTTGCAAAAGTTACATTTTCATAAGTCTCAAAGTGAAATACGAAATAGTTATAAACTCAAAATGTGATAGCAATGCCGTGCTTTTAAATACAAATGCTCAATGTCCGTACATCCATACATATAGGTACAAAATACATTAAAAGGAAATTACAGGGGTATACCTATGATATATACCCACAATCAATACCAAATGCTGCTTCCAAGTCTCTCATTCGGTAGTCTTCTCTTTTCCCTTACCTGCGACAGCATAAAGAAGCTATCGCTGAGTATATCGCTCAATGGTGCACAACTAATAACTTTAAAACTTAAGGTAAAATACAATTTGTCAAAGCATAATAAATCACATTTTTCTTAAACATGAAAACTTCACAATAGTTCTAAGTCCATAAGAGCCATTTATTGGAATAACATTTCAAATGAGAAATCATACTTCATAAATCACAATTCACAAAGCATTAGTATTGCCAACATCAACACACAGTTTAGGCCATGACACAAAATTTCATGATTAGTGTCGTGTTGTACACCACGACAAAGCAATCTCAACCTCACTAACCGTTATTAATGAGGGAAGGGTTAGCTAGCTAATGAGTACTCATGTAGTTTTACCCCACTAACCGTTATTAATGGGAGACATAATCAATATCAATTATCAACCCCAAATAGCCGTTACTACTGGGGAGTTCCGAAAGGGACTGTCATGCTAACTGTGGTTTCAAAATAGTTTCCAAAAATTTTCCACTCAACAATCGCGTTTATAAACTAATAAACATATTCAAATTCATTATAATATCCATATATGAAGGAACGAAAGCGTGAAAAACACAAGTTTGTACCATTGAATTCAAAAATTTTAACCTAGGGTCACATGCATCATGCAAGATTTATTTTTATCTATTTGATTTCAATGATAAACAACATATTAAAACTCTTTTAATATGTTTTTGGATCTGTATTTGCCATTTAAGATTTTAAAATTAATCAGATTAATTTTAGAACCCTAGATTAATCAAGAACGATTACACTAACCTCTTGATGCCTTCGCAATGTCTGCGCGCTTTGAGATTCGTCTTGAGACACGGATGTTGTCCCTCTAGTTTGTCCACACCAAGAACACCTATGGCAGCCCTTGAACAGCTTCTAAAGCCTTTTCTATTAATTAGAAATTCAAGTTCTGCCTTTTAAGAGATTAAAGATGTAAACAGGACACTAGAAACAATTTCTAGTGTTCTTAATTCAAGAGATTGATGGCTAATCTCTTTGAATTGATGAGAGATGAAGAAGAATAGAGGGAGGGCTGCAAAATGGCGTGACCAAGGAGTGTGGCTGCTGGTTGTATTTTATTTTCTCATAACAACACTTAAATAGCTAGGTTAACACATTAAATAGCTAGGTTAACACATTAAACCCTTGCCACATGTCACCCTTTGATTAGCTCTAAGTTTAAGTGACCCAATCACATTGTGCCAAGTGTCAAACCTATATGTAATCTTGATTTTAATCATCTTACATGATTAAAAAACATTTGGCAAGCTTATGTGTTATGCCATGTGTCACCATCTCATGGTGCCACATGTCACAATCTCATGGTGCCACGTGTCACACTGCAAAATGACCAAAATGCCCCTATGTCTTAATTTTGAGTTCTCAACCCAAAATAATTATTTTTCTTCTTCTAATTAATTTATATCAAATATAAATTAATTAATTAATCTCTATTAATTAATTTCTCATTAATTAAATTCATATTTAAACACTTTAAATATAAATTTAACTTATATTATACATCCAATAATCTAGATTTGGTTTCAAGTCATGCTAGGGACTTTGCAAACTAATTGCAAACCAAACCTATTTAATTAATCAATTAAACTCTTTAATTAATTAATTAAATCATATTTAATTAGGTGATAACTTGTGTATGTGTGTGACTTACTAGGCTCATCACTAATTGGCAATGAGACATGATATCAACTCTTAATATCATCAGAACTCTTTCTTACCATAAATGATTTCTCTAAATCATTTTATGAACCTCATAGACCATGGTTAACACCTAGCATAGCATGCCATGGCCACCCAATTAGTAATAAGGTTTACCTTAAATGAACCTATAATCATATGTTACCATGCACTAGAATCTCTCTGTTACAAAATCCCAACTCAAGCTGGAGTCATGGTTTATGTCAAACTCCATTTGCTATGAATATTATGTTCTCTTTTAATTCCAGTTCTTGATTAAAAAGATTTTCTCATCAGAAACTCTTTTCTGAATAAATCTATCTGTCCTGGCCAGGAACTTAAAACATCAAGAACAATTAAATGAACATAGGATTTTATCTCTATTTACTTAGAGGAACAGATTCCATCTTGATCAACACCTACCTCCATATATAACTAGTAGGAGCCAACACATGCCCATATACCCATAAACAGTACAAGTATGAAAGCAGTATCAAACTCAAACTACCTATATACAAGATAACTGTGCTATCTCAGGTCTAAAGATTATATGCACTGAAATGATTTATGACAAAACATTGACAAGAGTAAACTCCATGTGCTTGTCATAAGTGTTACTGGTTCGGCTTACTTATCATTTATAAGTGCCTATCATGTTTGTTATATGGCATGAGACTCACCATTCCATCTTATTTATATCTCATATAAATAACTTGGGAACAAACATGAATACAATCTTTCTGGATAAGTCATGTCCTTATTATGAAGTATCCTCGATTGTGAACCTATTTATGATACTTCGTGCTAGAAATATTGTCACTCATATTCTTAACAACTTAAGAATAATATTTCTAACAAAATATCAATGGACCTTTTCTATTACACATAAATATATTATGTAAACGGAAGAGTGGAAATGCCTTTTATTAATAAAAATATGTACAAGATACATACTAAATGATATGCTCTAGGGCATACTACTAACAATCTCCCACTAGCACTAGAGCCATTCATTACAATACCTTAGACCCATCTTCTCAAGATGTCGGTCTAACTGAACTTGTGACAAAAGCTTAGTGAATGGATCAGCTGGATTTTTCAGCTGATGTTATTTTTCTGCATGGCTATATCGCCTTGCCCAACTATTTCTCTGATAATGTGGTAGCGCCTTTCTATGTGTTTGGATTTTGGTGAGACCTTAGTTCCTTAGCTCAGATGATCGCTGCTCCATTATTGTCACAGGTAGTGGAACCGGCGACTCAATGGAAGGAACTACTATAAGTTCATCACGAACTTCTTTATCCAAACGACTTCCTTTGCAAAGATTCGATGCAAAGAATATACTCACCTCTGTAGTGGAATCTGCGATGTGCTCTGTTTGGAACTCTTCCAACTGACTGCACCTCCATTAAAAATGAACACATATCCAGAGGTAGACTTTCTATCATCGATATCTGATTGGAAATCAAAATCAGTATAACCATCCAATTGCAAGTCTCCACCTCCATAAATCAAGAATAAATCCTTAGTTCTTCTCAAGTACTGAAGAATATTCTTGACAGCTATCCAGTGTTCCAAACCTGGATTGGATTGATACCTGCTAGTCAAACTAACAGCATATGCGATATCCGGCCTAGTACACAACATTGCATACATTAAACTTCCAATAGCCAAAGCATATGGAATCTTGGCCATCTTATCTCTTTCTTCAGGTGTCTTTGGAGACATCTCTTTAGAAAGATGGATACCATGTCTCACTGGTAACAATCCTCTCTTGGAATCAAGCATGTTAAACCTCTTTAACACCTTTTCCAAGTATAGACTTTGGGATAAACCAATTATTCTTTTCGCTCTATCTCTATAGATGCGAATTCCAAGAATATAGGTTGCCTCCCCTAAGTCTTTCATGGAGAATGTATTTGACAACCATACCTTTATAGTCATCAACATACCTGTGTCATTACCCATCAATAGTATGTCATCCACATATAAGATAAGGAAAGTGATAGCACTATCACTAACCTTCTTATATATACATGGCTCATCCTTATTTTTGATAAAACCAAATGATTTAATGGCTTCATCAAAACGGATGTTCCAACTCCTCGAAGCTTGTTTCAACCCATAAATGGATCGCTTTAGCTTGCATACCTTGGAACCATCTTGGGATTCAAATCCCTTAGGTTGTTCCATGAAAATGTTTTCTTCAATGTATCCATTGAGAAAAGCTGTTTTGACATCCATCTGCCAAATCTCATAATCATAGTATGCAGCTATTGCTAATAAAATCCTAATTGATTTAAGCATGGCAACAGGCGAGAAAGTCTCCTCAAGTCGATTCCTTGCCTTTGGCGAAACCCTTTCGCTACTAGCCTTGCCTTATAGGTCTCTACCTTTCCATCAGAACCAATTTTCTTCTTGAAAACCCATTTGTTCCCTATAGGTATAATACCTTCAGGTGGGTCAACAAGATCCCAAACTTGATTCTTATACATGGAATCAATCTCGGATTTCATAGCATCAATCCATTTTGAAGAGTCTATATCTGATATAGCTTCTTCATAGGTAAGTGGATCATCTCCATGATCTACTTCATCATGAGTAGACAACTCTTGTTCTTCTTCATGAAGAAAACCATATCTCACTGGTGGGTGAGATACCCTGGTTGTTCTACGAGGAACAGCTATAGATGTTTCATCAACGGGTATTGGTTGACTAGATGAATCTATATCCATCTGATCTATTGGTTGGTCAGAATTCTCAAATTCTAACTCTATTTGCCTTCCTTTGCCTCCTTCTTGAACAAACTGTTGTTCAAGAAATGTGGCATCTCTACTTATCACAATCTTTTGTGAAATAGGCAAATAAAAATAATATTCAAAACTATCTTTTGGATATCCAACAAATCGACCTTTTTCTGATCTGGTCTCCAATTTATCAGTGTTCAGCTTTTTGATATAAGCTGGACAACCCAAATCTCAACATGCTTAAGACTTGGTTTTCTTCCATGCCATATCTCATAAGGTGTGGAAGAAACTGATTTTGATGGAATCCTATTCAGAATATACAAAGCTGATTCTAATGCAAATCCCCAAAAGAAGATTGGCATATCAGTATAGCTCATCATACTACGTACCATATCCAATAGGGTACGATTTCTCCTTTCAGATACACCATTCAGCTGTGGCGTTCCTGAAGGAGTCAGCTGAGAAACAATGCCATGCTCTCTCAAGTATTCATCAAATTCAGTACTCAAATATTCACCTCCACGATCTGATCAAAGAGCTTTAATATTCTTTCCTGTTTGATTTTCTACTTCAGATTTAAATTCTTTGAACTTTTCAAAAGATTCATGTTTGTATTTCATCAAATACAAATACCCAAACCTTGATTTATCATCAGTAAAGGTAATAAAATAATGAAAACCCCCTCTAGCCATTTCTTTAAATGGACCACATACATCACTATGTATTAGCTCCAAAATATTTTCAGCTCTTATCCCTTGTCCAACAAAGGGTGATCTAGTCATTTTACCCTGAAGGCAAGATTCACAAGTTGGAGTAGGCTCAAAGCCCAATGAGGATAAAATCCCCATTTTCTCCAATTTTGTAATCCTATCTTCTGCAACATGACATAACCTTAAGTGCCAAATATATTTTGAACTTGAGTTGGTTTTCACCATGGCATTGCATTCATTTAGATTGCTATACTCGCGGTGGAAACATTTTCTTACTGGCAATGGAAACGCTTTCCTGTTTTCAATGGAAACACTTTCCTGTTGGTAGTGGAAACACTTTCCTTTGCCTTTGTCAGCTTTGGTCCTCCTTTTCTGTTTAGCTATTTTCTTGGAAGGACCAGGAATCTGAGGTTTCTTTTTCTTATTGCCCTTCTTCTTGTTGGACTTTCCAGCAGAAGAAGATGCAACCAAACTACCTCTTTCCCTTTATTGCCTGGCATATTCTTTTGGGCAATAACCAGCATGTTGAGTAAACCAGCTAAGGTGCATTCCTGTTTAGTCATATGGAAATTTGTCACAAAATTCCCAAAAGACTTAGGAAGGGACTGAAGGATCAAATCCGTCTGTAGTTGGAAATCCATGTTGAAGTCAAGATGTTCCAACTGCTCAATCAGCCGAATCATCTTGTGGACATGATCTCCAACATTCTGTCCCTCAGACATCCTCATACGGAATAGCTGTCTAGATATCTCATACCTAGCATTCCTGTTGTGCTCACCATACAACTCTTGTAGGTGAAGAAGGATCTCACTCGCACTCTGCATGTTCTCATGTTGCTTCTGTAACTCATTACTCATGGAAGCAAGCATGTAACACTTAGCTCTCATATCATGCTCCTTCCACTTGTCCAAAGTATCATGTTCCTCTTGTGTGGCCTCTGGAGGTAAGGGACCAGGAACATTTGAATCTAGAACATATCCTATATATTCAAGGTTAAGGACAAGCTTCAAATTTCTTAGCCAATCAGACAGATTTGGTCCTATCAACCTATTATAATCAAGTATGCTTGCAAGGATATTGGATGGTGGTGGTTGTTTTGTGCTCATTTTTATCAGAAAATTAACTGCAGAAAATAACTAGATTAATTAGTAAATGTATCATGTAATTAACCAAAATGATTATGGTCTTTTAATCAAATTGGTCCTCCCACTAACTTAGCGAATCCTACACTTCCAAAGTAGGAAACGGAAATCCTAGTTGGATGGATTTCTAGTGGGTGATTGAATTCTTATAATTCTATTGATCATCCTCAGGTACATCCATTATTGGAATTACAATAAACTATAAGTGAGCAACTCCTTGCCCATCACATCTCATGTGAGGTTCAATCCTTTACCTAGCCCCTAATGCTCAAAATCTCAGGTACATCCATTATTGACTTATCTTGCATTAGTTAAGTTGATCCCATTGAGCCAGTAATTATGTAAATAATTTTAATGTCCTCAGGTACATCCAATATTGGCCACCAAACCATTTACATATTTACAACATCTCATGCTTAACAATTATTCTTAAGAAAATCTCTTAAATTAATTGCATCTCATGCAACTATTTAAAATTTCTTAAAATAATTGCCCCAATGGAGGGCCTATGTTATAATTACTTTAATTATAGTATATCCAACTTAATCATTTATTTGGAAGATTTTATGGTCATTCTAATTACTATTAAGGTCTCACTTTGCACATTATCCATTTAGCATGCATATATCATATAATTGCATACATTTCCATACATCTCATGCATTCATGGATAAGCAGTAAATATGGTATGATCATGGACTTTCTAAGGGATTCAATTCTGAGCCACCAAGAATTGAATCAGGGCATTCCTAGGTGCATTTCATTCATTCATTTTACAAGAGTTGCTGAAGGAGTACATAATCAACACTTGATCTTGAATTCCTCCCACTGGTCCCACCAATGGTCTTGACCTCCTTGAACTTCTTGCAATCTAATATTACATAGTAATCCTTGGCATACCATGGCGAATTTACAAGAACTTAAATAAATGAAATTACAACCCAAAAATTATTACAAACTTAATAATACATGCCCAAAATAAATTAAAATAAATTAATTAATTTACAATCCCAAAGAAACATAAAAGAAATAAATCCAATCACATTGGTCTTTTATAGTCCATGATCATCCATCATGCATATCACTATTTAACAATTAAATAAAACATACATACTTAAATTAAATTGAATATCTCATATTCAACTTAAAAATCTAGATTTGAATATGATTCAAATAAATTTAAAAATTCAGATTTGAATCTCTTTCAAACAAATTTAAAAATTCATATTTGAATCACATTCAAACAACTTCAAAAATTCAGATTTGAATCACATTCAAACATTTTTAAAAAAATCAGATTTGAATCACATTCAAACATTTTTTAGAAAAATCAGATCTGAATTTTATTCAATTAATTTTAAAAAATCAGATTTAAATATGATTCAAACAACTTTAAAAATTCAGATTTGAATCACATTCAAACAACTTTTAAAATTCAGATTTGAATCACATTCAAACAATTTTTAAAATTCTGATTTGAATCATAATTTAATTGTGTGATTAAAATTCCTAATTAAACATTTTAATTAGTCATATGATTAACCTTTCATCATGCAACAATTGCAGAATTTAATAACAACCATGCGCACCATGATCTTCCAAAGCCATGCGCACCATGTTGGAGTTCATCAAGCATGCCGCCACACCTCTTGATCCAACCAGCAATGGATCAATCATCTCATGATCAAATCACACAATTAAATCATATAATAAACAATCTAAATGGCAAATATAGTGGATCTGATACCAATTGAAGGAACGAAAGCGTGAAAAACACAAGTTTATACCATTGAATTCAAAAATTTTCACCTAGGGTCACATGCATCATGCAAGATTTATTTTTATCTATTTGATTTCAATGATAAACAACATATTAAAACTCTTTTAATATGTTTTTGGATCTGTATTTGCCATTTAAGATTTTAAAATTAATCAGATTAATTTTAAAACCCTAGATTAAATCAAGAACGATTACACTAACCTCTTGATGCAATCGCAATGTGTCCGCGCTTTGAGATTCGTCTTCAGGACACCAGATGTTGTCCCTCTAGCTTGTCCACACCAAGAACACCTATGGCAGCCCTTGAACAGCTTCTAAAGCCTTTTCTATTAATTAGAAATTCAAGTTCTGCCTTTTAAGAGATTAAAGATGTAAACAGGACACTATAAACAATTTCTAGTGTTCTTAATTCAAGAGATTGATGGCTAATCTCTTTGAATTGATGAGAGATGAAGAAGAATAGAGGGAGGGCAGCAAAATGGTGTGACCAAGGAGTGTGGCTGCTGGTTGTATTTTATTTTCTCATAACAACACTTAAATAGCTAGGTTAACACATTAAACCCTTGCCACATGTCACCCTTTGATTAGCTCTAAGTTTAAGTGACCCAATCACATTATGCCAAGTGTCAAACATATATGTAATCTTGATTTTAATCATCTTACATGATTAAAAAACATTTGGCAAGCTTATGTGTTATGCCATGTGTCACCATCTCATGGTGCCACGTATCACACTACAAAATGACCAAAATGCCCTTGTGACTTAATTTTGAGTTCTCAACCCAAAATAATTATTTTTCTTCTTTTAATTAATTTATATCAAATATAAATTAATTAATTAATCTCTATTAATTAATTTCTCATTAATTAAATTCATATTTAAACACTTTAAATATAAATTTAACTTATATTATACATCCAATAATCTAGATTTGGTTTCAAGTCATGCTAGGGACTTTGCAAACTAATTGCAAACCAAACCTATTTAATTAATCAATTAAACTCTTTAATTAATTAATTAAATCATATTTAATTAGGTGATAACTTGTGTATGTGTGTGACTTACTAGGCTCATCACTAATTGGCAATGAGACATGATATCAACTCTTGATATAATCAGAACTCTTTCTTACCATAAATGATTTCTCTAAATCATTTTATGAACCTCATATACCATGGTTAACACCTAGCATAGCATGCCATGGCCACCCAATTAGTAATAAGGTTTACCTTAAATGAACCTATAATCATATGTTACCATGCACTAGAATCTCTCTCTACATAAAATCTCAACTCAAGCTGGAGTCATGGTTTATGTCAAACTCCATTTGCTATGAATATTATGTTCTCTTTTAATTTCAGTTCTTGATTAAAAGATTTTCTCATCATAAACTCTTTTCTGAATAAATCTATCTGTCCTGGCCAGGAACTTAAAACATCAAGAACAATTAAATGAACATAGGATTTTATCTCTATTTACTTAGAGGAACATATTCCATCTTGATCAACACCTACCTCCATATATAACTAGTAGGAGCCAACACATGCCCATATACCCATACACAGTACAAGTATGAAAGCAGTATCAAACTCAAACTACCTATATACAAGATAACTGTGCTATCTCAGGTCTAAAGATTATATGCACTGATATGATTTATGATAAAACATTGACAAGAGTAAACTCCATGTGCTTGTCATAAGTGTCACTGGTTCGGCCTACTTATCATTTATAAGTGCCTATCATGTTTGTTATATGGCATGAGACTCACCATTCCATCTTATTTATATCTCATATAAATAACTTGGGAACAAACATGAATACAATCTTTCTGGATAAGTCATGTCCTTATTATGAAGTATCCTCGATTGTGAACCTATTTATGATACTTCGTGCTAGAAATATTGTCACTCATATTCTTAACAACTTAAGAATAATATTTCTAAAAAAATATCAATGGACCTTTTCTATTACACATAAATATATTATGTAAACGGAAGAGTGGAAATGCCTTTTATTAATAAAAATATGTACAAGATACATACTAAATGATATGCTCTAGGGCATACTACTAACAATATAAAGGTGGCAACACCCAAATTTCTCAAATGCAAGAGAAAAACCATATTTCAGTCAAAGTAAACTTGTTCAAAGCAAACTCATTCAAATAAACATATTCCAAACAATTTACAAGTTTAAAAATGAAGAAAAAGTTAGTTGTGCACAAACCTTCAATAATTCTCCTTCCTTGTTACCTACTTCTACTTGTCCGTTCCAACTTCTTTTTCTACTGAAAATACACAAATAGAATACCTCATTACCAATCTCAATTGCTGCCAAGAACTTATTACATGCATGTTTAATACATCCCAAGTTAGCTTTGAAAATTTTAGAATATTTTGGTTTTGGGACAGCTTGGTGCCCCAATCTTTGAACCCAATTTATACCTAGTTTCGATCATAATTTGGTGAGGTGTTCTTCATGAAAATTGTTCATTTAGGTATTAAATTTATTTTCCTTTTTGAATTGCCTAATTCGGAGCTGTGTAGGTCAAGTTATGACTAAAATATGGTTACTGTTCACGTCACTATTTATGCTACAGAATCAGCTCTAGCAGATTTGTCAATCCAACTTCGTTCAGCAATTTGATCAAGTTAAGTCCATAATTTGGTCTAATGTTCTTCATACGAAATGTTCTAGTATGTCTTAGGTTTCCATTGGTTCAAGAATTGCCTAAATTGGAGTGTTCTAGAGAGAGTTATGGCCATGCAAAATTTACTGTTCATATGGTAAATCTGCAGTTCTGCAGATTCGATGATTCAACTTTGCTTAGCAATTTGATTGGGTTAAGTCCATAATTTGGCCTCAAGTTCTTCATATGAAATGTTCTACTATGTCTTACGTTTCCATGGTTAAAGAATCGCCTAAATCGGAGTTTTCTAGAGAGAGTTATGGCCATGCAAATTTACTATTTATATGGTCAAATTCTGCAGGTTCCAGAATTGTGTCTCTAAGTTCAAGCCAAGGTTTAGGCAATTTCTAGGCAGTTTCTGGGGTGGGTCTCTTCATAAAAATTCTAGCCCTATGTCTTAAGTTTCATTTCCAATTGGTTTCACACTAATTGGAGTTGTGTAGCTCAATTTATTAGCTGTCAAACACACTGAACTCAGTGTGCAAATTCTGCCCTAGGTTTAAAATTTTTATTTCTTCAATTATTCCCTCTAACCAACCTCAATTCACATTTAATTGACCCAAAATGACTATAATTTAGCATTGACACATCAATGACACTTCTTAGCATAAAACCCATAATTTTCAAACCCCAAAGTTTGTAATTTTCCCTAATCCTACCATTTCGTTACTTCCATTCATCAACCCAATGTCAATTCAAACTAAATAAACCTCAAATGATCATAATTTAACACTACACACACCAATTTCACTCTCTAGCACCAAAACCCAATTTTCCTATGAACCCTAATCTCCCATAATTAAATTTATGCAATCCCATGAAATCTTACTACTTTCAATCATACATACTACTTCACTTTAACTTAAATTTATCATCAATTTAACTAAAAATACATCAAACCCTAATTTTTCTCCCATTTGGCCAAAACCCTAGTTTAGGTTCCATACATGTTTTCTTTCATTTTCTTATGAAATTTCATCATAAAATAACTTCATTCCAAGCTTATACAACTAATCTAACATGAAAAGAAACTTACCTCTTGTTGATTTCTTTCCAACATCACTTTTCTTCCAATTCTTGTTCTCCTTGCTTTTAATCTCTCAATCAAAGATCTCTTTGATATTTTCTTTTAGAGGGCTATGGAATTTATGAAGGGAATTTAAGGGAATTAAAACTTGAGAGGGGAAATCAATGAGGGAAAGAAGTGGAAGAAGAAGAGAAAAAGAGAGAGAGAGGAAGAGAGAGGAGAGGGTGGTGGCATCTTATAAAAAAAAGAAATGAAGAAGACATTTGTCTTCTTATATATATATATATATATATATATATATATATATATATATATCCCCAAAATTAGCTTATTAAAATTATAAATTTTAATTGTGTCATAAGGATAATTAAACTTAAATTTTTATTCCTTTTTTTTTTTACATTTACACTTAATTTTTCCTTTTAATTAAATAATTAAATTTAACTATCAAAAGCCCATAAGTCTTTCATTTTAATTTTGTCATAATGGAAATGAAAGTTTAAGTTTTCATTTCATAAATTTTCCCTTACATATTTTTACTTGAATTTTTCTTCAATTTTTACCCCAAAATTCAATTCATTAATTTCATTTAATTTAATTGACATTTTGGTCAAAAGTCAACTCTTGAGGTGAATTGACCAAAATGTCCCTCATCGGGTCATAATCCTTCTTTTTATAATACCCAATGAGTCCTTAGCTTTTTTGTTCACTAGAATTTTTATTGTGTCTATCTTAATTAATTTTCTATTTATTATTGGTCCTCAAGGTGTCTTTGAATAGTATTAGTCACGAACCAAAAATGGTACTATTCATAACTCGAAGGTTCGGGGTGTTACAAAATTATGGACTTAACTTAATCAAATTGCTGAACAAAGTTGGATCGTTAAATTTGCCAGAATTGAAACTGCAGGGTGAATAGTAACATAAACAATAACCGTGTTTTGGCCATAACATGAGCTACACAGCTCTGAATTAGGCGATTCAAAAAGGAAAATAAAGCTAAGACCCAGATGAACAATTTTCATGGAACACCTCACCAAATTATTGGGTCACTTAGTGCCCTCACTAGGTAAATATTGGGGGCACTAAGTGTGACACCCCTTTCCCGTGTACAGTATACCCGAGTAAGCAATGTCACACGGTGTACCGGCACACTCTAATATACCTTAATTAATTTTTATCATGCTTTTGAATATAATTTGTGAAATATAATGTATTTGAGCCATTTATCGAAATTATAATTTATTTGAGGTTCCGAAAATTTTAAAGAAAATCCGGCAGAGTACCGGCTAAAAATGGAGAAAACAGTTCTTCGGAACCTGTGAAAAACACTTCCAATAACCATATTCTATCATCTCAAATTCCAATATCATCACAAACTCAATATTTTTCAACATCATGTTCTCAATCATCATTTCTCAGGGTACTCATATAAAAACAACAAATAAATACTCAAATTACTTCCATACATAACCATAAACCTTCATTATTTACATGAACCTCAAAATACATTACATAAGTTCAACTACATATGAGAAAATAAAAATTTAGTTACAAAATACCAAAATGACACCTAGTGTCCTACCAATGCACTGCAGAAGTTGTGGTGACACGGACACTGTGCAGAACTGCAGGATGGACTCACCCAGTCTGCGGTCTACTGGGCTCACGATCTGTATCTCCAGAACCTACGTGTGGCAAAAGCAACGCGCTAAGCAATAATGCTTAGTGGTGCAATAATAAAATAAAAGAAAGTAGCAGAGAATAAATATGTATTGAATGTATATGTCTTATTTGTTTTGTATTTATTATATTCATTTATTTCTTTAACTTTGTCCATTTTCATTCATTTGGTTGCCCAAGTAACCTATACTAGACGACTGGACTGGATAAACGGGTAAACTGGCATTGGGTATCTAGTACCTCGAGCCGTCACACCATCGGTCACATATGCATCTCCCGGTGTGCAACAGAACAACTAACAAGCTGTAAATAGTATTAGGCACGAGGCCAAGTCTCAACACAATATCAAAATGGCTAAAAGCCATAAGATCACAGAATGGCATAATGCCATGTGCAGTACTGCTAACTGAACCCTATTGGCATGCCAAACTATCCAAACCAATCTTGTTAAGTATACTAGGGAATTTGATACTTTAAAATTCTTCAATTTGTGAATTTCAAGTTTTGGTGTCACTATTCACCTCATTGGTCAACAAAAATGTTGACTTTTTGATAGAAAATAGGTACATTGGTTTTGGCACTCCCAACATACCACATTTTGCATTCAAAACTTGTTGGCATTAATCACTATTACCATTTCTAAGTTTAAACCAAGTGAGCAGAATTTTTTAGTTTTTGTATCTAAACTTCACTGTTCCATTAATGACTGTTACAGTGAGAATTTGAAGAAATGGTAAACATGAAAATTGTTCCTTATTTTGTCTAGTTGAATTTATTTTTTTGAATCACTCCATTTGGAGTTTTGTAGCTCCAGATATGGTCCAAAAACCACAGCGGGCCGGATTGAAAAAACTGCAGAATTACCAAATCTACAGTACCATGAACAGTGACTGTGACTGCCATTTGGGTTAGGTTATGATCATAATTTGGGGTAGGTTTCTTCATGAAAGTTGTTTTTCTGTGTCTTAACTTGTTGCTGTAAAAATGTCAGGTCAATTGACCATATCTACAGTGAGTTATGGCCAACTGTTCATTTGGTCATTCTGCAGAATTGGCTTGCAGGGTACCCGGATTGGGGCCAACTTTTGGTCCTCTTGCTTTGGTCTTTTGGGCATGGTTTCTTCAGCAAAAATGTGCCATTATAAGTGTTAGTTTCATGTCCAATTGGCCAAACACCAATTGGACTAACACAACCAAAGATATGGCAGTCCAAGTGGGCTGGAATTACAGCCACCCTGCTGCACTCACTGGCCAGCATACTCCTTCACTTTGCCATGCTATATTTCAGTCCAATTTATGGTCAAATTTCCTCAAACGGTCACTAATTGACCATTAGAATGTTCTTCAACAATTTCATAAGCCAAGTCCACATTTTACTCTCAAAACCCTAGTTTCCATTATAAATTTTCATAACATACCTTAATTGCTAACTCATTCACTAACCACATGCATACATGCTTTAAACATGATCTCTAATCCACTTTAAGTCTATCAAAACACTCCATCATTATTCCTTCCTTAGGGCTGCCAAAATTCATGGTAGGCATACACACAAATTTGGTTCATTTAATTCACAAATTCATGTTGATTTCAAGTCCCTAACATGGAAAATAAGAGTTTTAATTAGATAGGTGCACTAACCTCTTGTAGGGCAGAATTTTCCAAGCTTCAATTTCACTTTCTTTTGTTTTCTTGGCTGCCAAACACTCTAGCAAGGTTGGGTGACAAATTTTAGTGAAGATAACTAGGGCTTTTGGTGGAAGAAAGCTAGGGAAAATCAAGCTTGAAAAAGCTTGCAAATAGGTAACAATGGTGGAGGTTCATGGCAAGAGGAAGAAAAAGAAAGAGAAGTCTGATTTTCTTTCCATTTTCCAGCCCATTTTGGCTTTTAAACACATTTATGCCATGTGTCAACACATGAGTGGGTAAAGGCACACTAATGACATCATGTGATGTCATAAATTCCCATTTAATTCATTTTTTTTTCTTTTCTTTTCTACTCATTTTCAATTCAATTTTTAGTAATATTTATTCATATTTTATGTCATAATAATTATTTACTCAACTGGACAAGTCGGCCAAAAATCACCTCTGAAGGCGAAATGACCAAAATGCCCTCCATTTGGCTTAACGGGTCAAAATTATGCATCTGATTGAAAATTTTTTAAATATTTTCTTGGCATTCTAATGCCATAGGAACCTCAATGACCCTTCTCTGGAGTCCCAAAAATTATTTTATGAATTTTTACAGGTCTAGGGCTCCAAGTTGCGAGAACCGTAACTTCCCTCTGGGTTACCCATCGCTTGGGCACCGGCTCATTTAACTTGGTTGTATTTTATTTCTAAAATTTTTCCTAAATTTTTCTTATTAATATTTGAGTTAATTATGGTTCCTCACTTTAGTTTAAATATTTTTCCGAACGTTCTAGCTGTCCGGACCGACACCGGTCACCGGAACAGTAGAATGTACGGAGTTGCTACCGGGAGGGTGTTACACTAAGCTATGCAAGACCAAAACTTTCTAAAATTTACAGAGCTAACTTGGGATATATTAAACATTCATGTAATGAGTTCTTGGCAGCAATTAGTATTAAGGTATTCTATTTATATATTTTCAATAGAAAAAGAAGTTGGAACGGACAAGGAGAAGTAGGTAACAAGGAAGGAGAATTATTGAAGGTTTGTGCACAATTAACCTTTTCTTCATTTTTAAACTTGTAAATTGTTTGGAATGTGTTTATTTGAATGAGTTTTCTTTGAACAAGTTTACTTTGAGTGAAATATAGTTTTTCTCTTGCATTTGAGAAATTTGGGTGTTGCCACCTTTATTTGGATATTATGATGAATTTAAATGTGTTTATTGGTTTATAAATGTGATTGTTGAGTGGGAAATTTTTTGGAAACTGTTTTGAAACCACAGTTAGCATGACAGTCCCTTTCGAAACTCCCTAGTATTAATGGCTACTTGGGGTTGATAATTGATATTGATTATGTCTCCCATTAATAACGGTTAAGGGGGTAAGATTACATAAGTACTCATTAGCTAGCTAGCCCTTCCCTCATTAATAACGGTTAGTGAGGTTGAGATTGCTTTATCGTGGTGTACAACACGACACTGATCGTGAAATTTTGTGTCATGGCCTGAACTGTGTGTTGATGTTGGCAACACTAATGCTTTGTGAATTGTGATTTATGAAGTGTGATTTCTCTTTTGAAATGTTATTCCAATAAATGGCTCTCATGGACTTAGAACTATTGTGAAGTTTTCATGCTTAAGAAAAATGTGATTTATTATGCTTTGACAAATTGTATTTTACCTTGAGTTTTAAAGTTATTAGTTGCATACCACTGAGTGATATGCTTAGCGATAGCTTCTTTATGCTGTCGTAGGTAAGGGAAAGGAGAAGGCTGCCGAGTGAGAGACTTGGAAGCAGTATTTTGGTATTGATTATGAGTATATATTGTAGGTATACTACTGTAATTTCTTTTTGATGTATTTTGTACCTATATGTATGGATGTACGGACATTGAGCAGTTTGTATTTGAAAGCATTGCATTGCTATCACATTTTGAGTTTGTAACTATTTTGTATTTTACTTTGAGACTTATGAAAATATAACTTTTATAATATTTAGTCTATCATTATTTCCAATGAATGTTTACATGGAATTTTAACTATTCTCATGTAGTTTTCTGCAAAAGAATTGATAAGATAAAAAGCTATGATTTGTTTTAAAATCCTTTGTATCATAACTAATGGGTTATCAGTAGGTGGAGTTCGGTAATTCATTAGGTATGCTACGGGAACATGTTTTGCCTTACTAGGGATAAGGTGTGACATGTTTTAGTGGTATCAGAGCTTTGGTTTTTATACAAGTTTTGAAATAGCATGTTTGAAAATTTTTGATAAGTGCAATTGCTCAACTGTCATTAATTGATACATATAGTGCATTACATCATAAATGTGGACTAATGGGGGGAAATCTCCTTGTGTTTGTTGTCCAGGGAGTAGAATTCTTTGTGATTCAGTATGGAAGAGGGGGATCACACAGTAGAGCAATCAGTAGTAGCTGAGGTACAAGGGGAGGCCCCAGCTCCTTAGAATGCCAGTGGGTCAGCTACACCCGTCCCGCCTATGCAGTTTCCTGCTCAGTTCGCTTAGCAGATGGCTGCACTATTTCACCAAATGGCTGGCAATATGCCAGTCCAAGCTCCTGTGCAAGCACCTCCAGTGCAACCACCATCCCCAACCAGACTATATGATAAGTTAATAAAGTATGGGGCAACAGAGTACAAGGGTACAGTGGACCCATTGGAAGCTGAGCAATGGTTAGAATAGATGGAGAGAGTATTCAAGAAACTGCACTGCATCAATGATTTGAAGTTCGAATACTCGGTCTCTCTACTGCATGGAGATGGATATGAGTAGTGGAAGACCATTTCTCACAGTTTGGTTGAGCCCCCTGTGTTGACATGGGATGACTTTCCCAGAGAATTTAGACAAAAGTATATTCCTAGCACATATATAGATATGAAGCTATAGGAGTTTCTTAGTTTGAAGCAAGGGAACAGGACTATAGATGAGTATGAGAGAGACTTTTCCCGCCTCAGCCACTATGCTGGAAGCCTACTCACTGCCAGTAGAGACAGATGCAATTGGTTTGAGGCCGATTTGAGGCCTAGTTTGAGATTGCAAGTGGTTGGGTTTTGACATGACAACTTCTCTGGGTTGATATCACAGGCCCTTGAATTAGAAAGGATAGAACTAAAAGGTGCATCTGAGAAGGTAACCACTAAAAAAGAGAAGAGTAGTAAGCCTACAGGTCAGAGTCCAAGTAACAATTCGAGTAAGAGAAAGAGCTTTGGGGGACCAAGTAACAGAGGATCTAGTAGGAGAAGATTCTTAGGGCAGAGGCCACCTAGATCTAGACAGCAGACATCTAGGGGTTCCTTTCCTACCCGTGCTTGCGAGACTTGTGGTAGGACTCATGGAGGAGTATGTTATAAGGCCATAGGAGCCTGTTACAACTGTGGGGGAAGTGGGCATTTTGCTAGAGATTGCACTAGTGCTCATAGGTCTGGGCCGCCTACCACCATTGAGGGATCTGTTCAAGGTTCTACTTCCAGAGGACAACAGACAACTAGTAGAGGCCGAGGTAGGGGTAGAGGTAGAGGTAACACTTCTGACAACCAGGGCACAGCGAGCCAACCAGAGCAGAGTGGTGCATCAGCCAGAGTGTACACCATGCGCCAGAGGGAGGAAGCTCAGACATCAGATGTTATGGCTGGTACTTTCTCCATCTTTGATAGAGATGTATATGTGCTGTTTGACGCTGGTTCTACACATTATTATGCTAGTGCCAGTATTACATGCTCTGTTGCTATTCCTTGTGTGAAATTGGATTATGATGTTCTAATGACTAGCCCTTTAGAACAAGAGGTTAGGGTGAACAAATTGTATGAAGATTGTCCTTTGGTGATCCAAGGACATACATTCCTATCAGACTTAATTTAAATGCCCTTTCGAGATTATGATATTATCTTAGGCATGGATTGGTTAGCCAGGCATTACGCCATGATCGACTGTAGACTAAAGACAGTCACTTTTGGTCTTTTTGAGTATGCAGACGTAGTGATACACGGGGAGAGGCAGTTATTGCCATCCAACATCATTTCAGCTGCACTTGCTAGAAAAATGATTAGAAAGGGATGTGAAGCTTATCTAGCTCATGTGATAGACACCCAGGTGGGGAATCCAGATCTTAAAGATATTCCTACAGTATGGAATTTTCCGAATGTCTTTCCAGAAGAATTGTCGGGATTGCCTTCGGAAAGAGAGGTGCAGTTTGAAATTGAGACTATGCCTGGTGTGGAGCCAATCTCCATCACTCCTTATAGGATGACACCTACTGAGTTGAAAGAGTTGAAGGTGCAATTGCAGGAATTGTTAGATAAGGGTTTCATCTGCCCTAGCGTGTCACCTTAGGGAGCACCAGTATTATTTGTGAAGAAGAAGGATGGTACTCTCCGCTTATGCATAGACTACAGACAGTTGAATAAGGTGACCATAAAGAATAGATATCCTCTACCATGGATCGATGATTTGTTTGATTAGTTGAAGGATGTAACTGTATTCTCCAAAATTGACTTGAGATCGGGCTACTACCAGTTGAGGGTATAGGAGCAAAGTATTCCCAAAATTGCCTTTAGGACTCAGTATGGCCACTATTAGTTCTTGGTAATGCCATTCGGGTTAACTAATGCTCTAGCTATTTTTATGGGCATGATGAACACTATCTTCAGGTCATATTTAGACTAGTTTGTTATGGTGTTCATTGATGATATTTTGGTGTACTCAAAGAATGCAAAGGAACACGACAAGCACTTGAGGATAGTATTGCAGACTTTAAGGGAGAAGCAGTTGTATGCCAAACTATCGAAATGTGAGTTTTGGCTAATGGAGATTACATTTTTTGGGCATATTGTATCTGTAGAGAGTATTTAGGTGGATCCTAGCAAAGTAGAAGCTATTCTTAATTAGAAGCCACCTAAAAATGTCACGGAAGTTTAGAGTTTTCTTGGTTTAGCCGGGTATTACCGAAGGTTTGTGAAGGGATTCTCCATGCTAGCATCTCCACTAACCATGCTACTTAGGAAGGATGTAAAATTTCAGTGGACTAATCGGTGCCAGGAAAGTTTTGATGGGTTAAAGAGGCATTTAGCTGATGCTCCAGTCTTATCCTTACCCACTTTGGGTAAGGAGTATACCATATACAGTGATGCTTCTCATAACGGATTAGGCTATGTGTTAATGCAAGATAGGAATGTCATTGCCTATGCTTCACGCCAACTTAAACCGCATAAGAGGAATTATCCTACGCATGAGTTGGAGCTGGCAACCATTGTCTTTGCCTTGAAGATCTGGAAACATTACTTGTATGGGGAGAGATATTATATATACATAGATCATAAAAGTTTGAAGTACTTGGGCACACAAAAGGAGTTAAATTTGAGGTAGAGGAGATGGTTAGAGCTGATAAAAGATTATGATTGTTTGATAGACTATCAGCTTGGAAAAGCTAATGTTGTAGCTGATACTTTAAGTCGCAAGACTATGGCTGGTTTGAGGGTTTCTCCATTGTCCATGGTGCATGAGTTAAGGGCATTGCATGCTAATTTGGAGATTAATGAAGATGGGCCGATGGTAGTTACTTGGCAAGTGAAGCTAATGCTGGCAGAACAAATTAAAGCAGTTGCACAGAAGGATGATAAGTATGTGAAGTTAATGGAAGAGGCTCGGGATGGCAAAAAATTAGAATTATCAATAAATGATGAGGGCTTGTTGTTATATAAGGGCAGAATGTGCATTCTTGAGAATGTTAAACTGAGGTAGACCATTTTAAAGGAAGCACATGGTTCACCTTTTGCAATGCACCCTGGTAGAACCAAAATGTACAGAAGTGTGAAAGAGCACTATTGGTGGAGAGGAATGAAGAAAGACATTACAGAATATGATGTCAAATGCCTAACTTGTCAGTAAGTAAAGGCAGAACACCAAGTGCTTGCAGGGTTGCTACAGCCATTGCCAATTCCCAAGTGGAAATGGGAAAGAATCACTATGGATTTCATGACAGGACTTCCACGTACATAAAAGAATCATGATGCAGTTTGGGTTATTGTTGATAGATTGACCAAGTCTGCACACTTTTTGCCAGTGAGGATGGATTACAGCCTGGAAAGATTGGCCAAACTGTAAATTGATGATGTGGTGAGGTTACATGGAGTGCCAGTGTCTATTGTGTCGGACAGAGACCTAAGGTTCACTTTTAGATTTTGGGGTAGTCTCCAAAAAGCCCTAGGAACTAGATTGAACTTTAGTATAGCATTCCATCCACAGACAGATGGCCAATCTGAAAGGCTCATTTAGATTTTGGAGGATATGCTTCGGGACTGTGTGATTGAGTTTGAAGGGAGTTGGGACACACACTCGCCTTTAATTGAATTTCCCTACAACAACAGTTATCAGTCAAGCATTGGGATGCCTCCATACAAAGCACTTTATGGCAGAAACTGTAGAACTCCCTTGTATTGGGATGAAGTGGGTGAGAGGAAATTGATTGGCCCAGAATTAGTGCAGCAGATGGAAGAAAAGATTAAGCTCATTAGAGACAGACTCAAAGTTGCAATGGATAGACAGAAGTCCTACATTGACCTAAAGAGAAGAGATATTCGGTACAGTGTGGGTGACAAGGTGTTCTTGAAAGTTTCCCCATGGAAGAGGATAATGAGGTTTGGCATGAAGGGGAAACTAAGTCTTCGCTTCATTGGGCCGTATGAGGTTCTGGAAAGAGTGGGTTCATTGGCATATAGACTTGCATTGCCTCCGGAGTTGGAAAAGATTCATAATGTCTTTCATGTCTCCATGTTGAGGAGGTACAAATCAGACCCCTCTCACATTTTGCCAGTAAAGGAGATTGAAGTGAATCCAGACCTGACATATGATGAAGAGCCCATAAAGATCTTGGCATATGAGGTAAAACAACTGAGGAACAAACAGATACCTTTAGTCAAAGTGCTGCGGAACCATCATTCAGGCTAGGAGGCTATATGGGAGCGTGAGGAGGACATGAGGGGGCAACATCCACAGCTATTTAGAGAATGAGACCAGGTAAATTTTGAGGACGAAATTTTATTTACAAGGAGGGGAGAATTGTAGCACCCCGAACCTCCGAGTTATGAATAGTACTATTTTTGGTCTATGACTAGTACTATTCAAAGAACACCTTGAGGACCAGAAATAAAAGGAGAAATTAATTGAGATAGATACAATAAAAATTTAAATGACTTAAAAATTTAAGGACTCATCGAGTATTATTAAATAGGAGGATTATGACCTGATGAGGGGCATTTTGGTCAATTCACCTCAAGAGTTGACTTTTGACCAAAATGTTAATTAAATTAAATGAAATTAATGAATTGAATTATGAGGTAAATTTGAAGAAAAATTTAAGAAATAAAAACGTAAAATTTTATTTCCATTATGACAAAATTAAAATTTATGACTTATGGGCTTTTGACAATTAAATTAAGTATTTAATTAAAGGAAATGAATAAGTATAAAAGGAAGTCTTCTTCCTTTCTCTCCCCCATAGAATTGCAGCCCCATATTCTCTCCCTTTCCCTCTCTTTTATTTCTTCTTTCTTCACTCTTCCACTTACAATCTCTCTCAACCCATGATCTCTCCACTTGTCCTCCATGGGTTTTCCATCTAATTGGCAAAGAACATCAAATTAATCTTTGATTTAGAGATTAAAAGCAAGGGGAAACAAGAGATTAGAAGAAAATTAAAGATTTGGGGAGTTGGAAGGAAGTCATCAAGAGGTAAGTTCTTTAATGCTCATTTAGTTATACAAACGTTAAATTAAGTTAGATTATGATGAAATTTCATAAGAAAATGAAAGAAAACATGTATGGAATTTAAACTAGGGTTTTGGCCAAATAGGAGAAAAGTTAGGGTTTGATGTCTTTGAATGAAATTGATGATGAGATTAAGCTTAGTTAAAGTAGTATACATGATTGGGGCAAAGAAATTGCATGAGATGTGTATAAATTTAATAATGGGAGATTAGGGTTCATGGAAAAATTGGAGCTTTGGTACTATAAATGAAATTGGTGCATGTAGTATTAAATTATGATCATTTTAGGTTTATTTAGTTTGAATTGGCATTAGGCTGATGAATGGAAGTAGTAAAAAGGTAGGATTAAGGAAAATTGCAAACTTTGGTATTTGAAAATTGTGGGGTTTGTGCTAGGAAGTGCCATTGATGTGTCAATGCTAAATTATAGTCATTTTGGATAAATTAAATGTGAATTGAGGTTGGTTATCAATGCTAAATTATAGTCATTTTGGGTAAATTAAATGTGAATTGAGGTTGGTTAGTGGGAATAATTGAAAAAATGAAAATTTAAACCTAGGGCAGAATTTGCACACTGAGTTCAGTGTGTTTGACAGCCCATAAATTGAGCTACACAACTCCAATTGGTGTGAAACCAATTGAAAATGAAACTTAAGATATAGGGCTAGAATTTTCATGAAGAGACCCAACCCAGAAACTGCCTAGAAATTGCCTAAAACTTGGCTTGAACTTGGAGACAAAATTCTGGAACCTGCAGAATTATACACATGAACAGTAAATTTTGCATGGCCATAACTCTCTCTAGAAAACTCTAATTTAGGTGATTCTCAAATTGATAGAAACTTAAAACATAGTATAACATTTCATATGGAGGACTTAAGGCCAAATTATGGACTTAACCCAATCAAATTGCTAAGCAAAGTTGAATCATCAAATCTGTAGAAAATCTAGAATCTGCAGATTTACCATATGAATAGTAAACTTTGCATGGCCATAACTCTCTCTAGAAAACTTCAATTTAGACGATTCTTGAACCAATGGAAACCTAAGACATAGTAGAACATTTTGTATGAAGAACATTAGACCAAATTATAGACTTAACTTGATCAAATTGCTGAACGAATTTGGATCATTAAATATACTAGAACTGAAACTACAGGGTGAACAGTAACGTAAATGGTAACTGTTTTTTAGCCATAACTTGAACTACACAGCTCCGAATTAGGTGATTCAAAAAGGAAAAATAAAGCTAAGACCCAGATGAATAATTTTCATGAAGAACACTTCATCAAATTATGATTGAAACTGGGTAAAAATTGGGTTCAAAGATTGGGGCACCAAGCTGTCCAAAACTAAAACTTTCTAAAATTTGCAAAGCTAACTTGAGATACATTAAACATTCATATAATGAGTTCTTGGCAGCAATTGAGATTAGTATTGAGGTATTCTATTTGTGTATTTTTAGTAGAAAAAGAAGTTGGAATAGATAAGGAGAAGTAGGTAAGAAGGAAGGAGAATTATTGAAGGTTTGTGCACAACTAACATTTTCTTCATTTTTAAACTTGTAAATTGTTTGTAATGTATTTATTTGAATGAGTTTACTTTGAACAAGTTTACTTTGACTGAAATATAGTTTTTCTCTTGCATTTGAGAAATTTGGGTGTTGCCATCTTTATTTGGATATTATGATGAATTTAAATGTGTTTATTATTTTATAAATGTGATTATTGAGTGGGAAATTTTTTGGAAACTGTTTTGAAACCACAATTAGCATGACAGTCCCTTTCAGAACTCCCCAATAGTAACGGCTACTTGGGGTTGATAATTGATATTGATTATGTCTCCCATTAATAACGGTTAGGGGGGTAAGACTGAAGGAGCAGAAGCGTGAAAAACATAAGTTTAATTAATCAATTAATTGCAAACCAAACCTATTTAATTAATCAATTAAACTCTTTAATTAATTAATTAATTAAATTATATTTAATTAGGTGATAACTTGTGTATGTGTGTGACTTACAAGGCTCATCACTAATTAGCAATGAGATATGATATCAACTCTTAATATCATCAGAACTCTTTCTTACGATAAATGATTTCTCTAAATCATTTTATGTACCTCATAGACCATGGTTATCACCTAGCATAGCATGCCATGGCTACCCAATTAATAAGGTTTACCTTAAATAAACCTATAATCATATGTTACCATGCACTAGAATCTCTTTGTTATAAAATCCCAACTCAAGCTGGAGTCATGGTTTATGTCAAACCCCATTTGCTATGAATATTATATTCTCTTTTAATTCCAGTTCTTGATTAAAAGATTTTCTCATTAGAAACTCTTTTCTGAATAAATCTATCTATCTTGGCCAAGAACTTAAAACATCAAGAACAATTAAATGAACATAGGATTTTGTCTCTATTTACTTAGAGGAACAGATTTCATCTTGATCAACATCTACCTCCATATATAACTAGTAGGAGCCAACACATGCCCATATACCCATACACAGTACAAGTATGAAAGCAGTATCAAACTCAAACCACCTATATACAAGATAACTGTGTTATAGCAGGTCTAAAGATTATATGCACTGATATGATTTATGACAATGCATTGACAAGAGTAAACTCCATGTGCTTGTCATAAGTGTCATTGGTTCGGCCTACTTATCATTTAGAAGTGCCTATCATGTTTGTCATATGGCATGAGACTTACCATTCCATCTTATTTATATCTCATATAAATAACTTGGGAACAAACATGAATACAATCTTCTGGATAAGTCATGTCCTTATTATGAAGTATCCTCGATTGTGAACCTAGTTATGATACTTTGTACTAGAAATACTGTCACTCATATTCTTAACAACTTAAGAATAGAATTTCTAACAAAATATCAATGGACCTTTTCTATTACACATAAATATATTATGTAAACGGAAAAGTGGAATTGCCTTTTATTAATAAAAACATGTACAAGATACATACTAAATGATATGCTCTAGGGCATACTACTAACAAAGACTACATGAGTACTCATTAGCTAGCTAGCCCTTCCCTCATTAATAATGGTTAGTGAGGTTGAGATTGCTTTGTCGTGGTGTACAACACGACACTGATCATGAAATTTTGTGTCATGGCCTAAACTGTGTGTTGATGTTGGCAACACTAATGCTTTGTGAATTGTGTTTTATGAAGTATGATTTCTCTTTTGAAATGTTCTTCCAATAAATGGCTCTTATGGACTTAGAACTATTATGAAGTTTTCATGCTTAAGAAAAATGTGATTTATTATGCTTTGAAAAATTTTGTTTTACCTTGAGTTTTAAACTTATTAGTTGTGCACCACTGAGTGATATACTCAGCGATAGCTTCTTTATGTTATCGCAGGTAAGGGAAAGGAGAAGGCTGCCGAGTGAGAGACTTGAAAGCAGCATTTTTGTATTGATTGTGGGTATATATCATAGGTATACCCCTGTAATTTCCTTTTGATGTATTTTGTACCTATATGTATGGATGTACGGATATTGAGCAATTTGTATTTAAAAGCATTGCATTGCTATCACATTTTGAGTTTGTAACTATTTTGTATTTTACTTTGAGACTTATGAAAATGTAACTTTTATAATATTTAGTCTATCATTATTTTCAATGAATGTTTACATGGAATTTTAACCATTCTCATGCAGTTTTCTGCAAAAAAATTGATAAGATAAAAAGCTATGATTTGTTTTAAAATCTTTTGTAGCATAACTAATGGGTTATCGGTAGGTGGAGTTCGGTAATTCATTAGGTATGCTACGGGAACATGTCATGCCTTACTGGAGATAAGGTGTGGCAATCTCTCTGTTACAAAATCCCAATTCGAGCTGGAGTTATGGTGTCACACCCTACCCCTCTATAAGGCATAACATGATCCCGTAGTATACCTAATGAATTACCAACTCCGTCTACTGATAACCCATTAAATACATTACAAGGGATTTTCAAAACTTTTCTTACTTCTTTTACAGTGGTGAGCACTATTTACAGGTGTTAAAACCTTTTTGAACTAATGTGATAGAATTGACACATTTGAATTATTTGGAATTTCTGTAAAAATTTTGGCAGAGTGCCCTCTGTATTTTGGATAAAACAGTTCTTCAGAAAACCTGTAAAAAGCACTTCAATATGTATTTGCAAATCTCAACTCCAACATATTTCTCAACACAACATTTTTCTCAACTCAAATCCGCAGTGATTTTTCAAAGACTGAGATACAAGAAATATAATACAAAACTATTCAAGTAAATGAAATCTCAAATTTACATTTACAATAATTTACATTTAATTACATACTAAAATATTTTACAAGAGTTTCTATACAACTGCTCAAATAATTTACATACATATTATTACATGCATACATCAAAACCTATGTACATGGGTATACCTATGATATACCTGGAGCTGATCTGAATATATCTTCAAGGAAATTTACTTACTGCTCTATGCTCTTCTTACCTGCGACAGCATACAAAGCTATCGCTGAGTGGTGAACTCAGTGGTGCATAACTATAATTTAAAACATAGTACAATATACATTGACAAAATTTACAGTAAATAAATTGGGAATCTGAATACTCATCAAATTTCAAAACTCAAAATATTTGTTGCCAATAATGTAAATCATTTGTATAAATGACTTTGATCACAAAATTCAATTTATCAAACCATGACTAACCATTTAAGTAATTCAACAAAATCAATTATACATAAACCATAATTGAAATCACAATTTCTTACCATTCAAAAGCCATTCTGTATCTCAAAAATCAATCTTTATCTCACTAATATGCAAGACTAATCCGAAAGGGCCATATTCGATGTGATTCTAACTCCCTATGGTCGGGGAGGTCGAATCAGATTCTAACTCCCTATGGTCGGGGAGGTCGAATCATCGTGCACAGTACCATCACAATAATGAGTCTTCCGCAAGGGATATAACGATAAAATAAACTTAGATCTAACCTCAAATCAGAGGAAAATCTAAGCCTGTGCACGTACCATGGTAATCAAAACACAACTAACTCCATTGTCTTCTCAACAAATGAGAGAGACGGGTAATAACCTAGTCAAGCATCTATAGTGAGATATAAAACAATATTACAATCCATTTAGTGAGCATAAATCACAATATAATTCGATTCAAAGTCAATTCTAATATCCAATAATTTTTATGCTCATCACAATTCAAATCATAAATTTGCATTTTTCCATGAAAATTACCTTCACAATTCAAAACATGTTCTATCACAATTTTCCAAAACATAATTTGTTCAATCCATAACAATGCTTAATACTTGTGGAAATACCATTTCACAAAGCTGAATTCATACATACTATAACAATTTTCAATAATCATTGAATTAAATCCAATGCTTGTTAAACATAATACATAAGAAAAATATGTCATTTAATCATGTGAAATATTCAAAGTAAAATCAGTTAAAAACTAGTTGTGCACAAACCTCTGATGACTGTCTCCTGGTCTGGACTCAGTGTTTCCTTCCCTTTTCCTGAGTCTTTGGTAACTGAGAAACACAATTTGAAGTGTTTCAGTACTAAATTAAACTGTCTCTATCTATAATGTTCGATAAGTAATTCACTGAATTCAATTATTCACTGAATACCTTTATTTGCTTAGTCAGCCTAATATGTCGACCCTCGATGTTTTCTAGGTACTTTAGGTTTTAATGTTATTAATATGTCATATTCGATAGTATTTTAGAGTTGGTACGTTTTACCAACTCATTTCTTATTTAGTGCATTTTAATGCAACTTGCTGGATTCCGGGATACTAGTTTGACCTAGCCGGACGACCTAGTTCCCTCGGATTTCGGGTTTCGGTCAAAACTACAAACTTGTAGATCTATGTCTTATTGCACGCGGGGAAAAATTTTGGGTCATTCTGAGTTATGTAGACCAAGTTATGGTCATTATACTATTGTTGGTCAAATGGCATCAAATTAGGTCATTTTAGGTCAATTTGGTCAACTTTGGTTCGGCCAGTTTTTGGACCCGAACTTGTGCAAGCTGTTTGACTTGCTTCTGGTCATTTCTGGGCTTTGGTGTCTTCATAAGACTTGTAGGTATGGGTCTTAACTATTCATGGTTAAAATTTCAGGTCAATTGGACCTGCTTTGAGTGAGTTATGGCCTAAACACTCACTGCTGCCCAATTGGTCATTTTTCAGGTCCTAATTGTACCTAATCCGAATTGGTCATTTTCTTAGGTCACCTTGCAAGCAGAATTTTGGTATGCTTTCTCAATGAAAGTTGGCACATTTTGTGCCTAGTTCCACCTCCAATTGGTCTCATACCAATTGAGGTTACACATTTAAACTTATTGGCTAAAATGTACACTTCCCTTGGTTACTTTGCTTAACACACATCAATTACACACATTTACCTTGCAATATGTTTACTTCCCTACCAAATCTGTTTTGATACATTACCAAAACTATATATTACTTTACATTAACATCACTTTGGGCAGATTACAATTATCCTCAACATACCAAATATAACTCTAATTCCCAAAGTTCAAATACCATTACACATACACATAAACATCACTAGTTTTTACATACACTTTACACAACAATTTCATACACATATCCTTCAATCCTTAATGCCACAATTCTGCCCATATCTTCATGAACACATACACTTATCCAAGAGTTTCAAGACTGCCGAAATTGTCCTTCAACACCAAAGTGTCCTACAATTCATTAAATCCCATTCCAAGTGCAAAATTCACCATATACATGTGAAGTAATTCACTAGGTTATTAAATCATCACAACCAACATAATTCTCATCAATTATATGTACAAATACTCCATCAATACATGATTATATGGCTGCCCAAAAATGGATATCTCAATACTCTTCAAACTTAAAAATTTCCTTCACAAAACCAACACCCATAACATGTATACAAAGTTTATCAAAGAAATCTTCAAAAATGCTAACTTACCTTATGGTTGAAACTTGCCAAACCTTGATTAAACTTCTTAAAATTGGTATCAAACTCTTCCTTGTGATGTGAGGATAAAACTTAATGAAGAAACCTAAGTGATTAGAGGTGAAATAAAGGAGTTAATGGAGCTTTCTCAAATTTTGGCTATGGAGTCTTTAATGGAGTTCACTTCGGCATGGGAGAAGAAATGAAGATGATGAAGTATTTGGTGGGTTTAAATCTGCCCATTAGTGAATATTATAATCCCTTAGTGGTCCACTCACATAAGAAATTGATTTTATATGTTTAATTTTCATTTATTCCACATTAAACCCATAGTTTTTGCTATTTTCTTTAAGTACCACCAAATTAATTTTTCATTTTATTTTCTAAGTGTAATATTATTTATTTTTAATGGACATTTAGGTCAAAAGACAATTCGGGAAGTCAAATGACCATAATGCCCCTGTTCGGGTTGCATTCCCGATTTTTCGGTATCACCGGGTTTTGTCCGTTTTTCGATTTCTCACTTTTCTTTGTACTAATTATTTAATTTTTCTTTGATCTTTCTAATGATATTTATTCTTCAATAAGGGTCTATTTAAGTCCTAAAAATGTTTTCCAGGGTTCCCCGCAGTCCAGGGCTAGTCAACGGTCCACGCCGTGACTTCCCGGTGCGGTCACCCATCGCTAGGTTTCCCGGCTCGCTTAACTTGATCACATTTCTTTGCTATTATTTTTCCTTTGTTTTTCTTGTATTTTCTTTTCTTGTATTTCATTATTTTATGTCTCCTCACTCATATTGAAGTGTAGTTCTAGGCATCCTAGCTGTCCGGACAACACTGTTCACGGGAACAGCAGAACGCACTACCGAACTTAGGGGTGTTACATATGGTTAATGTCAAACCCCATTCACTATGAACATTATGTTCTCTTTTAATTCCAGTTCTAGATTAATTAGATTTTCTTATTAGAAACTCTTTTCTGACTAAATCTGTCTGTCCTGGCCAGGAACTTAAAACATCAAGAATAATTAAATGAACATAGGATTTTATCCCTATTTACTTAGAGTGACAGATTCCATCTTGATCAACACCTATTTCCATATATAACTAGTAGGAGCCAACACATGCCCATATACTGATACACAGTACAAGTATGAAAGTAGTATCAAACTCAAACCACCTATATATAAGTTAACTGTGTTATCTCAAGTCTAAAGATTATATGCACTGATATAATATATGACAATGCATTGACAAGAGTAAACTTCATGTGCTTGTCATAAGCGTAACTGGTTCGGCCTACTTATCTTGTATAAGTGCCTATCATGTTTGTTATGTGGCAAGAGACTCACCACTCCATCTTATTTATATCTCATATAAATATCTTGGGAGTAAACATAATTACAATATTTCTGGATAAGTCATGTCCTGTGTGAAGTATCCTCGATTGTGAACCAATTTATGATACTTTGTGCTAGAAATACTGTCACTCATATCCTTAACAACTTAAGAATAGAATTTCTAACAAAATATCAATGAACTTTTTCTATTACACATAAATATATTATGTAACACCCTCCCGGTAGCAACTCCGTACATTCTACTGTTCCGGTGACCGGTGTCGGTCCGGACAGCTAGAACGTCCGGAAAAATATTTAAACTAAAGTGAGGGACCATAATTAACTCAAATATTAATAAGAAAAATTTAGTAAAAATTTTAGAAATAAAATACAGTTAAGTCAAAAGAGCCGGTGCCCAAGCGATGGGTAACCAGAAGTAAGTTGCGGTTCTCGCAACGAGGAGCCCTAGACCCGGGGGAAAAATTATAAAATAATTTTTGGGACTCCAGAGAAGGGTCATTGAGGTTCCTATGGCATTAGAATGCCAAGAAAATACTTAGAAAAATTTTTCAATCGGTACAGACAATTTTGACCCGTTAAGCCAAACGGAGGGCATTTTGGTCATTTCGCCTTCCGAGGTGATTTTTGGCCGACTTGTCCAGTTGAGTAAATAATTAATATGACATAAAATATGAATAAATATTACTAAAAATTAATGTGAAAATGAGTAGAGAAAAGAAGAAAAGAAAATGAAAGAAAAACCTAAATATGACATCACATGATGTCATTTGGAGGGCTTCCACCAATCACAACCTAATAAGCCAAATTAAAAAGAGAACAAAATGACAAATGAAGACACAAAATTTCTGGTTCTTCTTCTTCATTTAGACGTGAATCTCTCCCTCTCCCTCCACCATTTTATCAAGCTTTGAACTTGATTTTCTCTTCATCCACTCACTAAAACCCATAAGTCTCTTCATCAAAAATTAATCCCACACCTAGACAAAGCTTTTGGCAGCCTAGAAAAGGAAGGAAAGTGAAGTTTTAGCTTGAAGAAATCTACCCTACAAGAGGTTAAAGTGAGGTTAGTGCTATCCTTTCACTCTCACTCCTTTAATCCTTGTTAAAGCATCATTTTAAGTTAAGAAATTATAAGAGTTTGAAGTAAGTTATATGTGTTAGGGCATCTTTAATTTTTTGCAGCCCTAAGGAAGGATGAGGTTGATTGTTTTAATGAATTTAGAATGGATAGAAATGATGTTTAAGGTATGAATATGCATGGATATTGAATTAGTGTGCTAATTGAGGTTTATGGATAATTTAAATTGGACATTAGGGTTTTGAGAAGTGAAACTTGGATTTAGCTTATGTAATTGTGAAAGAACATTATAAGGGTCAATTAGTGACCATTTTAGGTATGTTGACCATGAATTGGACTGAAAAATAGTATAGCCAAGTGAATGTGTAGGCTGCCTTGTTAGTGCAACAGAGGGACTGAAAATTCAGTCCACTTGCACAGCCATAACTTTGGCTGTGTACGTCCAATTGATGTTTGGCCAATTGGACATGAAACTAGGATTATAATGGCACATTTTTGCTGAAGAAACCATGCCCAAAAGACCAAAGCAAGTGGACCAAAACTTGGCCCCAATCCGGACACCCTGCAACAGCCCCTGCAGAAATGACCAAATGAAGAGTAACTGTTCATTTGGCCATAACTCACTGTAGATTTGGTCAATTGACCTGAAATTTTTACAGCAACAAGTTAAGACATAGACAAACAACTTTCATGAAGACTACCCCAAATTATGACCAGAACCTAACCCAAATGGCAGTCACAGTTACTATTCAAACCTCCAACTCTGCAGATTTTCATTTGAGCAGTAATGTTTGGATGGCTATAACTCTCTCTAGAAAACTCGGATTTAGGCGATTCTTGAACCGATGAAAACCTAAGGCATAGTAGAACATTTCATATGAAGAAAGTTAGACCAAATTATGAACTTAACTTGATCAAATTACTGACCAAAGTTGGACCAAAATCTGCCAAAACCCAAAAGTGCAGCATGAGCGATTGCGTGAGCGATAAACTTATTTTGGCCATAACTTGAGCTACAAAACTCCAAATGGAGTGATTCAAAAAAGGAAATTCAACTAGACAAAATAAGGAACAACTTTCATATTTACCATTTCCTCAAATTCCTACTACAATAGTGCCCAATGGAATAGTAAAGTTGAGTTAGCAAAATTGAAAATTTTGCTTCTCTTGGTTTAAGCTTAGAAATGATATTAATGCTTAATGCCAACAAGTTTTAAATGAAAAATGTGGTATGTTTGAAGTGCCAAAGTCAATGTACATATTTTCTATGCAAAAGTCAACATTTTTGTTGACCAATGAGGTGAATAGTGTCACCAAAACCAAAAATTGGCAATTTTGCCAAAATGACCTAAGCTTTGAGAAAGTGACCAAAACCAACAAGTTTTGAATACAAAAATGTGGTATGTTGGGAGTATTAAAACCAATGTACCTATTGTTTATGCAAAAGTCAACATTTTAGTTGACTAATGAAGTGAATAGTGACATGAAAACTTGAAATAAGCTTGGAAATGGATTTGGTAATTGATTCCAACAAGTTTTAAATGCAAAATGTGGTACATCGGGAGTGTTAAAACCAATGTACCTATTGTCTATGCAAAAGTCAATATTTTTATTGACCAATGGGGTGAATAGTAATCAAAATGATTAGTGAATTAAGATGAAGACCTAGAACCAATTCTAAGCTTAAATGCTTAGAATTGTATGACAAATATGGACTATGCATCCTAGTCAAAAATTGTTAAAAAGAAATTTAGGCCATAAATTTGAAATCCATGAAATATTCATGGATTACTTGAAACATGAAAAATAAGTCACCTAATTGATGTGAATAGATAGTTAGGGCATATATGCCCATCACAAATGGAATTCATAAAATATTAGTAACTCAACTTGAAATATAAAATTTGTAATTACATAAGTAGATTCTTGAATGTATAAATGAGAAAGGAAAAATGTTTTGAATACAATGGTACATGTGAACCATTGTTTAGAATTGTGATCAATATGAATAACATAATGAATGGATAAATAAACCATATTAATGTATGAATGAGACATTAGTTCTCATTATTGTAAAGAGGAGAAGTATTTTGAGTACAATGGTATAAAAGAATAATTGATGTGAATTGTGATCATATAAATGATCAAATGAATGTATGAATTATGATTGAAATTTATCATGAAATAATGAAGTCATAAAGCACAATATATTAACATTTTAAAATATCAAATGCCCTAGTATACCTAACAAGATTGGTTTGGATAGTTTGGCATGCCAATAGGGTATTGTTTTAGCAGTACTGCGAAAGGAAAGGCTTTATGCCTGTATTCATGGCTTTATGCCCGTATTCATGGCTTTTATGCCCGTATTCATGGCTTTTATGCCGATTATGTGATATCATGGCTTTTTAGCCATACTGACTGCATACATGGTAGACGTTCTGCGTCCCATGGTATGACGGCCCGAGGCACCGCGGTGTCCAGTGCCAACGACCCGTTATCGATCCGATCGTCTAGTATAGGTTACTTGGGCGTCAATTAAAGTATTATTCAATTCAGCTAAGTTAAGTTAAGTATAATGAAAATCCAGTACAATTAAATTAAGTATTGAATGAATAAGCAAAAGAGATTAGCAAAAGAAACATAACAAAAATATAAATTGCAGGACCGTACAGACTTGAAATACAATACAGATAGAATAAATTATATACCTGCTAGTATTACTGAAAAGTTATAAACTAAGCACTTCCAAAGAGGAACAAACTAGTATATAAGATCGTTGATACTAGAAATACCATACCAAATTAAATTGATTCTTGAGTATCTGAATTATCATTTATTTCTTTCTTTACTTGTATATATTATTTCTGGTTATATTATTGCACCACTAAGCAGAAATGCTTAGCGCGATGGAATTGCTTCCTCGCGCAGGTACTGAAGGTAAAACCAGTAGACTGTCGACTGAGATTTTTGGAGTCCAGAGCTGCAGAAGTGTCAGAAGAGTTCAAGATTGTCACCTCCTCAGCAATGCATGTAGATAGGGCTCATTTTATACATGTTATGTATATTGTGCATTCCTAGCACATTGTAAATTATTTGTATATCTTGTACAAAATAAACTCATGTAATTAACCTATGAATTATGGAAGCTATTCAAAGTAAGTATTTTAGTATGTGAATTGAATTTGAGTTATAATGAGATTATACTTGTGAATATTGAGATATTGAAAATCTAATGAGATTTATGAGAAATCTGGATACTGTATTGAGATACATTATGTTTGAAAATTTTTGAGACTATTAAGTTTGAGAAATTGAGTATATATTGAAATTGTCTTTGGCGAGTTGGAAGAATCATTAGTCCAAATTACAGCCGACACTTTGTCGGATTATCGTTAAAATTTTTGAAATTTCCAATTTAGTTAGATTTTGATAAAAGTAAAAATAGCCTAAATCTTCAATAAAGTTTTTGAATAAATAAATCAAGAACTGTAATGAAATCAGATAAAATAGAGTGCTCCGGCACACTGAGTGGCATAACTTGCTCGGCTACACTGTAGTCGGGTAAGGGGTGTCACATATTATGTAAAGAGAAAAGTGAAATTGCCTTTTATTAATAAAATATGTACAAGATACATACAAAATGAGATGCTCTAGGACATACTACTAGTAGTCTATCCCCCATACATCAAACAATTCTACCTCAAGTATACCATGCAGTGGCATTTCATTCCTTCTTGAAGTGTTACCTATTCTTTGGCTTTGATCACAAGCTAGCATAAAGGATCTCATATCCTTAAATAAATGTAGCCAGTAAAACCCTGCTTGCAAGATCTTGGCTACTGTTTTTGAAGTGCCAATGTGTCCTCCATATAGTGATGAATGGCAGTGTTGCAGAATGCTCTCTATTTCCTCTTCTGGTATGCATCTTCTTATCAGCCCATCATTACATCTCTTGTACAGCAGAGGTTCCTCCCATGTGTAGAATCACACATTATGCATAAATTTCTTCTTTTGCTAATAAGTCATGTTTGGAGGCAATACCCTGCATACAAGAAAATTAACAAAGTAAGCATACCATGGAGCTTGGGAGAATGCTAGTAATTGCTCATCAAGAAATGAATCATTAATTGGCAAATCCTTGAAGTCCCCTGTGTACTCCAATTTCAGCCTGGAAAGATGGTCAGTCATTGTTAGTAGTATGCCCTAGAGCATATCATTTAGTATGTATTTTGTACATGTTTTATTAATAAAAGGCATTTTCATTTTTCCGTTTACATAATATATTTATGTGTAATAGAAAAGGTCCATTGATATTTTGTTAGAAATTCTATTCTTAAGTTGTTAAGAATATGAGTGATAGTATTTCTAGCATAAAGTATCATAAATTGGTTCACAATCGAGGATACTTTACATAGGACATGACTCATCCAAAAAGATTATATTCATGTTTGTTTCCAATGTATTTATATGAGATATAAATAAGATGGAATGGTGAGTCTCATGCCATATAACAAACATGATAGGCACTTATGCATGATAAGTAGGCCAAACCAGTGACATGTATGACAAGCACATGGAGTTTACTCTTGTCAATGCACTGTCATAAATCATATCAGTGCATATAATCTTTAGACCTGAGATAGCACAGTTATCTTGTATATAAGTGGTTTGAGTTTGATACTACTTTCATACTTGTACTATGTATGGGTCTATGGGCATGTGTTGGCTCTCACTAGTTATATATGGAGGTAGGTGTTGATCAAGACGGAATTTGTTACCCTAAGTAAATAGGAATAAAATCCTATATTCATTTAATTATTCTTGATGTTACAAGATCCTGGCCAGGACAGATAGATTTAATCAGAAAAGAGTTTCTAATGAGAAAATCTTTTTAATTAAGAACTGGAATTAAAAGAGAACATAATATTCATAGCAAATGGGGTTTGACATAAACCATGACTTCAGCTCGAATTGGGATCTTGTAACAGAGAGATTCTAGTGCTTGGTATTATATAGTAAAAGGTTCATTTAAGGTATTCCTTATTACTGATTGGGTGGCCATGGCATGCTATGCCAGGTGTTAACCATGGTCTATGAGGTGCATAAAATGATTTAGAGAAATCATTTGTGGTAAGAAAGAGTTCTGATGATATTAAGAGTTCTGATGATATTAAGTGTTGATATCATATCTCATTGCCAATTAGTAATAAGCCTAGTGACTCACACACATACACAAGTAATCACCAAGTTAAATGTGATTTAATTAGTTAGTTAAAGAGTTTAATTGATTAATTAAATAGGTTTGGTTTGCAATTAGATTGCAAAGTCCCAAGCATAGCTTGAAACCAAATCTAGGTTATTGGATGTATAGTATAAGTTAAATTTATATTAAAAGTGTTTAGATATGAATTTAATTATGAGAAATTAATTAATAGAGTTTAATTAATTAATTTATATTTGATATAAATTGATTAGTAGAAGAGAAATAATTATTTTAGGTTGAGAACTCAAAATTAAGACATAAGGGTAATTTGGTCATTTCACACGGCACCATGAGATAGTGACATATGGCACTACACATAAGCTTGCCATTTGTCTTTTAATCATGTAAGATGATCAAAGTCAAGATTAAATCTAGGTTTGACACTTGGCACAATGTGATTAGGTCAATTAAACTAAGAGCCAATCAGAAGATGATATGTGGTAAGGGTTTTAAGTGATGACCTAGCTATACAAGGGAAAGGATGAAAGAACAAAAGAACAATCTGATTTCTTTCATTGTGTGCCGCCACCCATTGAGTGCCTCTCCTCTCTTCTTCTTCATCTCTCATCAATTCAAAGAGAAAACAATTGTTTTCTTTGAATTAAAATTGCTAGAAATCATTTCTAGTGTCCAATATACATCTGTAACCTCTCTAAAAGGCAAAACCTCAATTTCTAATTGATTGGAAAGGCTTGAGAAGCTATTCAAGGGGCTGCAATTGGTGATCTTGGTGTGGACAAGCTAGAGGGACAACATCTGGTGTCCTAGGTGCATCCCAAATGTACCAAACACAACTACAGTGCATCAAAAGGTTAGTGCACATGTTCTTGATTTAATCTAGGATTCTAATGAATTAATCTGTTAATTCTAAAATCTTAAATGGCAAATGTAGATCCAAAAAACATATTAAAAGTGTTTTAATATGCTATTGAACATTGAGATCAAATAGGTAAATAATGAATCTTGCATAATTCATGAGACCCTAGAAGAAAAATTTTGAATTCAATGATCTAAACTAATATTTTTTATGCTTCTGCTCCTTCAATTGGTATCAGAGCCACTATATTTGCCATTTTGATTGTTTATTATATGATTTAATTGTGTGATTTGATCATAAGATGATTGATTCATTGCTGGTTGCAAAAAAATATGTGACGGCACACATGGTGGAGCCACCATAGGTAGCGACATTAATGGCAACTCATGGTGAGCAAGGTTTGCTTGAATGTGGGCTTGGTTTCAAAGCCCATAATTAGGCTATGACTAATTAAAGTGTTTAATTAGGAGTTTTAATCACAAAATTAAATTTTGATTCAAATCTGAATTTTTAAATTTGTTTAAATGTGATTCAAATCTGAATTTTTAAATTTGTTTGAATCATATTCAAATCTGGATTTTGAAGTTGAATATGAGATATTCAATTTAATTTTAAGTATGTATGTTTTATTTAATTGTTAAATATTGATATGCATGATGGATGATCATAGACAATAAAAGACCAATGTGATTGAATTTATTTCTTTTATGTTTCTTTGGGTTGTAAATTAAATTAATTTATTTTAATTTATTTTGGTGGCATGTATTATAAAGGTTGTAATATTTTTGGGGTTCTAATTTTATTTATTTGGTTCTTGTAAAATCGCCTTGGTATGCCAAGAATTACTATGTAATTGGATTGCAAGAAGATCAAGAAGGTCAAGAGCATTGGTAGGACCGGTGGGAGGAATTCAAGATCAAATGTTGATTATGTACTCCTTCAGCAACTCTTGTAAAATGAATGAATGAAATGCACCTAGGAATGCCCTAATTCAATTCTTGGTGGCTCAGAATTGAATCCTTAGAAAGTCCATGATCATACCATACTTATTGTTTATCCATGAATGCATGAGATGTATGGGATTGTATGCAAGTATATGATATACGCATGGTAAATGGATAATGTGCAAAGTGATACCATAATAGTAATTAGGCCGACCACAAAATCTTCCTAACAAATGATTAAGTTGGAAATGGTATAAAGGTAATTATATCATGGGCCCTCCATTAAGGCAATTATTTTAAGAAATTTTAAATACTTGCATATGATGCAATTAACTTAAGAGATTTACTTAAGAATAATTGTTAAGCATGAGATGTTGTAAATATGTAAATAGTTTGGTGGCCAATAATGGATGTGTCCGAGGATATTAAAATTATTTGCATATTAATTGGCTCAATGGGATCAACTTAACTAATGCAAGATAAGTCAATAATGGATGTGCCTGAGATTTTGAGCATTAGGGGTTGGGTAAAAGGATTGAACCTCACAAGAGATGTGATGGGCAAGGAATTGCTCACTTATAGTTTATTATAATTTCCATAATGGATGTGCCTAAGGATGATCAATAGGATTATAAGAATTCAATCACACACGAGAAATCCATCCAACTAGGATTTCCATTTTCTACTTTGGAAGTGTAGGATTTGCTAAGTTTGTGGGAGGACCAATTTGATTAAAAGACCATAATCATTTTGGTTAAATATATGATACATTTACTAATTAATCTGGTTACTTTCTATAGTTAATTTTCTGATAATAATGAGCACACCACAACCACCACCATCCAATATCCTTGCAAGCATACTTGATCACAATAGGTTGACAGGGCCTAATCTCTCTGATTGGCTAAGAAATTTGAAACTTGTCCTGAACCTTGAACATATAGGATATGTTCTAGAGTCAAATGTTCCTGGTCCCTTACCTCCAGAGGCTACTCAAGAGGAACATAAAACTTTGGACAAGTGGAAGGAGCATGGTATGAGAGCCAAGTGTTACATGCCTGCTACTATGAGTAATGAGTTACAGAAGCAGCATGAGAACATGCAGAGTGCAAGTGAGATCCTCCTTCACCTATAAGAGTTGTATGGTGAGCATAGTAGGAATGCTAAGTATGAGATATCTAGACAGTTATTCTGCATGAGGATGTCTGAGGGACAGAATGTTGGGGATCATGTCCACAAGATGATTCAGCTGATTGAGCAGCTGGAACATCTTGACTTTAACATGGATTTCCAACTGCAAACGGATTTGATCCTTCAGTCCCTTCCTGAGTCATTTGAGAATTTTGTTACAAATTTTCATATGACTAAGCAGGAATGCACCTTGGCTGGTTTACTCAACATGCTGGTTATTGCTCAAAAGAATATGCCGGGAAATAAAGGAAAAGAGGTAGCTTTGATTGCATCTTCTTCTGCTGGAAAGTCCAACAAGAAGAAGGGCAATAAGAAAAAGAAACCTCAAATTTCTATTCCTTCCAAGAAATTAGCTAAACAGAAAGGGAAGACTAAAGCTGATGGAGGTAAAGGAAACTGTTTTCACTGTCAGCAGGATGGGCACTGGAAAAGGAACTGCCCAGAGTATCTTACTTCTCTGAAGGACAAGAAGGATACACCTTTGGAAGGTATGTCCATATCTTGTTATTTAGATTCTAATGATACTTATAGTTCATCTACAGCTTGGGTTTTAGATATTGGTGCCAGTTCTCACATTTCTTATGATATACAGGAACTAGCAAAAAGTAGCAGCTTGCATTCTCGAGATGTTAGACTCCGGATTGGTGATGGCTCAACTGTTGAAGCTTTAGCCATAGGATCTAAATCTTTTTACATGTCTGGACATGTTTTGTGTTTGGATAATATTTTATATGTACTTGATGATTTTAAAAACATCATTTCTATATCTAGTTTTACTAGAAATGGCTATAAATTTCAGTTCACAGATGTTGTTTGCAATATTTATTTTAGAAATAAATATGTTGGCTCGGGTTATATGAATGATGGCATTTATTATTTGGATAATAATGACAAACACAAATTGAATGCAAGTGATCTAAATGAATGCAATGCCATGGTGAAAATCAGCTCAAGTTCAAAATATATTTGGCACTTAAGATTAGGTCATGTTACAGAAGATAGGATTGCAAAACTGGAGAAAATGGGGATTCTATCCTCATTGGGTTCTGAACCTACTCCAACTTATGAATCCTGCCTTTAAGGCAAAATGACCAGATAACCCTTTGTTGGACAAGGGTTAAGAGTTGAAAATATTTTGGAGCTAATACATAGTGATGTATGTGGTCCATTTAAAGAAATGGCTAGAGGCGATTTTCATTATTTTATTACTTTTACTGATGATAAATCAAGGTTTGGGTATTTTTATTTGATGAAATATAAACATGAATCCTTTTAAAATTTCAAAGAATTTAAATATGAAGTAGAAAATTAAATAGGAAAAAGTATTAAAGCTCTTCGATCAGATCATGGAGGTGAATAATTGAGTGCTGAATTTGATGAATACTTGAAAGAGCATGGCATTGTTTCCCTGCTGACACCTCCAGGAACACCACAGCTGAATGGCGTATCTGAAAGGAGAAATCATACCCTATTAGATATGGTACATAGTATGATGAGCTATACTAATATGCCAATCTCCTTTTAGTGATTTGCATTAGAATCAGCTTTTCATATTCTAAATAGGATTCCATCAAAATCAGTATCTTTCACACTTTATGAGATATGGCATGGAAGAAAATCAAGTCTTAAGCATGTTAAGATTTGGGGTTGTCCAGCTTATATAAAAAAGCTAAACACTAATAAATTGGAAACTAGATCAGAAAATGGTCGATTTGTTGGATATCCAAAAGAGAGTTTTGGATATTATTTTTATTTACCTACATCACAAAAGGTTGTGGTAAATAGAGATGCCACATTTCTTGAACAACAGTTTGTTCAAGAAGGAGGAAAAGGAAGGCAAATAGAGTTAGAATTGGAGAATTATGACCAACCAATAGATCAAATGGATATAAATCCATCTAGTCAACCTACACCTATTGATGAAACATCTACTATAATTCCTCACAGATTAACCAGGACATCTCACCTACCAGTGAGATATGGTTTTCTTCATAAAGAAGAACAAGACTTGTCTACTCATGAAGAAGTAGATCATAGAGATGATCCACTTACCTATGAATAAGCTATATCAGATATGGGCTCTTCAAAATGGATTGATGCTATGAAATCCGAGATTGATTCCATGTATAAGAATCAAGTTTGGGATCTTGTTGACCCACCTGAACGTATTATACCTATAGGGAACAAATGGGTTTTCAAAGAAGAAAATTGGTTCTGATGGAAAGGTAGAGACCTATAAAGCAAGGCTAGTAGCGAAAGGGTTTTGCCAAAGGCAAGGAATTGACTATGAGGAGACTTTCTCGCCTGTTGCCATGCTTAAATCAATTAGGATTCTATTAGCAATAGCTGCATACTATGATTATGAGATTTGGCAGATGGATGTCAAAACAACTTTTCTCAATAAATACATTAAAGAAAACATTTTCATGGAACAACCTAGGGGTTTTGAATCCCAAGATGGTTCCAAGGTATGCAAACTAAAGCGATCCATTTATGGGTTGAAATAAGCTTCGAGGAGTTGAAACATCCGTTTTGATGAAGTCATTAAGTCATTTGGTTTTATAAAAAATGAGGATGAGCCATGTGTATATAAGAAGGTTAGTGATAGGACTGTCACTTTCCTTGTCTTATATGTGGATGACATTTTATTGATGGGTAATGACATAGGTTTGTTGACAATTGTAAAGGTATGGTTGTCAAATACATTCTCCATGAAAGACTTAGGGAGGTAACCTATATTCTTCGGATTCGCATCTATAGAGATAGAGCGAAAAGAATAATTGGTTTATCCCAAAGTCTATACTTGAAAAAGGTGTTAAAGAGATTTAACATGCTTAATTCTAAGAGAGGATTGTTACCAGTGAGACATGGTATCCACATTTCTAAAGAGATGTCTCTAAAGACACCTGAAGAAAGAGATAAAATGGCCAGGATTCCATATGCTTCGGCTATTGGAAGTTTGATGTATGTAATGTTATGTACTAGGCCGGATATCACATATGTTATTAGTTTGACTAGCAGGTATCAATCCAATCTAGGTTTGGAACACTGGATAGCTGTCAAGAATATCTTTAAGTACTTGAGAAGAATTAAGGATTTATTCTTGATATATGGAGGTAGTGACTTGCAATTGGATGGTTATACTGATTCTGATTTCCAATCAGATATCGATGATAAAAAGTTTGTCTCTGGATATGTGTTCATTTGTAATGGAGGTGCAGTCAGTTGGAAGAGTTCCAAATAGAGTACGACTGCAGATTCCACTACCGAGGATGAGTATATTGCTGCATCAAATACTGCAAAAGAAGTTATTTGGATAAAGAAGTTCATGACAGAACTTGTAGTAGTTCCTTTCATTGAGTCAATAGTTCCACTTTATTACGACAACTATGGAGCAGTCATACAGGCTCAGGAACCCCGGTCTCACTAGAAGTCCAAACACATAGAAAGGTGCTATCATATTATTAGAGAAATAGTTGGGCGACGCGATGTAGCCATACAGAAAATAGCATCAGCTGAAAATCCAGTTGATCCATTCACTAAGCCTATGTTACAAACTTATCTAGACCGACATCTTGAGAAGATGGGTCTAAGATATTGTAATAAATGGCTCTAGTGCTAGTGGGAGATTGTTAATAGTATGCCCTAGAGCATATCATTTAGTATGTATCTTGTACATATTTTATTAATAAAAGGCATTTTCACTTTTCCTTTTACATAATATATTTATGTGTAATAGAAAATGTCCATTGACATTTTGCTAGAAATTCTATTATTAAGTTGTTAAAAATATGAGTGACAGTATTTCTAGCATAAAGTATCATAAATTGGTTCACAATCGAGGATACTTCACACAGGACATGACTTATCAGAAAGATTGTATTCATGTTTGTTCCCAATGTATTTATATGAATATAAATAAGATGGAATGGTGAGTCTCATGCTATATAGCAAACATGATAGGCACTTATGCATGATAAGTAGGCCGAACCAGTGACATTTATGACAAGCACATGGAGTTTTCTCTTGTCAATGCATTGTCATAGATCATATCAGTGCATATAATCTTTATACCTGAGATAGCATAGTTATCTTATATATAGGTGGTTTGAGTTTGATACTGCTTTCATACTTGTACTATGTATGGGTATATAGGCATGTGTTGGCTCCTACTAGTTATATATGGAGGTAGGTGTTGATCAAGATGGAATCTGTTACCCTAAGTAAATAGGGATAAAATCCTATATTCATTTAATTGTTTTTGATGTTTCAAGTTCCTGGAAAAGACAGATAAATTTAATCAGAAAAGAGTTTCTAATGAAAAAATCTTTTTAATCAAGAACTGGAATTAAAAGAGAATATAATATTCATAGCAAATGGGGTTTGACATAAACCATGACTCCATCTCGAATTGGGATTTTGTAACAAAGAGATTTTAGTGCATGGTAACATATGATAAATGGTTCATTTAAGGTATTCCTTATTACTGATTGGGTGGCCATGGCATGCTATACTAGGTGTTAACCATGGTCTATGAGGTGCATAAAATGATTTAGAGAAATCATTTATGGTAAAAAAGAGTTCTGATGATATTAAGAGTTGATATCATATCTCATTGCCAATTGGTGATGAGCCTAGTGAGTCACACACACAGATAAGTAATCACCATGTTAAATGTGATTTAATTAATTAGTTAAAGAGTTTAATTAATTAATTAAATAGGTTTAGTTTGCAATTAGATTGCAAAGTCCCTAGCATGGCTTGAAACCAAATCTAGGTTATTGAATGTATAGTATAAGTTAAATTTATATTAAAAGTATTTAAATATGAATTTAATTATGAGAAATTAATTAATAGAGTTTAATTAATTAATTTATATTTGATATAAATTGATTAGTAGAAGAGAAATAATTATTTTGGGTTGAGAACTCAAAATTAAGACACAAGGGTAATTTGGTCTTTTCACAGGGTGACATGTGACACCATGAGATGGTGACACATGACACTACACATAAGCTTGCTATTTGTCTTTTAATCATGTAAGATGATCAAAGTCAAGATTAGATCTAGGTTTGACACTTGGCACAATGTGATTGGGTCAATTAAACTAAGAGCCAATTAGAAGATGACATGGGGCAAGGGTTTTAAGTGATGACCTAGCTATATAAGGGAAAGGATGAAAGAACAAAAGAACAATATGATTTCTTTCATTGTGTGCCACCACCCATTGAGTGCCTCTCCTCTCTTCTTCTTGATCTCTCATCAATTCAAAGAGAAAATAATTGTTTTCTTTGAATTAAAATCGCTAGAAATCATTTCTAGTGTCCAATATACATCTGCAACCTCTCTATAAGTAGGATTTAAATTTATCCATTGCAAACACTATTGCTAGGAATTCCTTCTCTGTGGTGGCATAATTGATTTGCGCTTCATCGAGTGTCTTACTGGCATAATAAATGGAATAGAACTTTTTATCTTTTCTTTGCCCGAGCATCGCTCCAACAGCAAAGTTACTCGCATCGCACATCACCTCGAATAGTAGCTTCCAATCTGGTGGCTACATTATTGGTGCTGAGATCAGGGCTTCTTTGATCCTGTTAAAAGAGATAAGGCAATTTTCATCAAAATCAAAGAGAACATCTTGATTTAACAGATTGGTAAGTGGCTTAGCTATTTTGAAAAAATCATTAATGAATCTTCTATAGAACCCTGCATGTCCCAAAAAGCTTCGCACTCCCTTGACTGATGTTAGTAATGGCATGTTTTCAAAGATCTCAATTTTTGCCTTATCAACCTCAATTCCTCTTTCTGATATCAAATGTTCCAGAACTATACCTTCCCTTACCATGAAGTGGCATTTTTCCCAATTTATTGAAGGAGCGGAAGCATGGTGATTTGTTCATTAGAGCATTGAATTTCAAAATTTTTCTTCTAAGGGTTACATACATCATGCCAGATCTCTTTTGTGCCTAATTAATTTCAATGCTCAATTGCATGTTAAAACACTTTTAATATGTATTAGGATTTATGTTTGCCATTCAAGATTGTGAATTAACAAGTTAATTCATTTAAATCCTAGTTTAAAAGAAGAGTTAGAGTACTAACCTCTTTGATGCACTATGGATGTAATTGGCACCTTTAAGAAGCACTTAGGACCCCAAGTGTTATCCCTCTAGCTTGTCCACACCAAGATCACCAATGGGCAGCCCCCAAATTAGCTTCTCAAGCCTTACCAACTAATTATAATTTGGGTTTTTGCCTTTTGAGAGATTGCATGTGTGTATAGGACACTAGAAATAATTTCTAGCAATTTTAATTCAAAGGAATTTGGACAATTCTCTTTGAATTGATAAAAAAGAAGAAGAGGAGAGAGAGAGCAAAGAGTGCTACCACCTTGAGAGAAAATAAGAGTGTTATGTTTCATCTTTTCTTTTCCCTTTTATGTAATTAGGTCATTAAGTCACTTAAACCCTATGCCACATGTTACTACCTCATTGCATCTTATTTTTAATTGACTCAATCACATTAAGCCAAGTGTAAAAGATAGACTTAATCTTAACTTTGATCATCTTACATGATAGGAAGACAAATGGCCAGCTTATATGATACCATGTGTCACTATCTCATGGTGCCACATGTCACCATGTGAAATGACCAAATTATCCTTATGTTTTAATTTTGGGTTCTCGACCCAAAATCATTATTTCTCCTCTTCTAATCAATTTATATCAAATATAAATTAATTCATTAATCTCCATTAATTAATTTCTTATAATTAAATTCATATTTAAAAACTTTAAATATAAATTTAACTTATACTATACATCCAATAATCTAGATTTGGTTTTAAGCCATGCTAGGGACTTTACAATCTTATTGCAAACTAAACCTATTTAATTAATCAATTAAACTCTTTAATTAATCAATTAAACTCTTTAATTAATCAATTAAATCATATTTAACTTGGTGATTAACTTATGTATGTGTGTGACTCACTAGGCTCATCACTAATTCGCAATGAGATATGATATTAACTCTTAATATCATCAGAACTCTTTCTTACCATAAATGATTTCTCTAAATCATTTTAGGCATCTCATAGACCATGGTTGATACTTAGTATAGCGTGCCACGGCCACCCAATTAGTAATAAGGAATACCTTAAATGAACCTTTAATCATATGTTACCATGCACTAGAATCTCTCTGTTATAAAATCCCAATTTGAGCTGGAGTCATTGTTAATGTCAAACCCCATTTGCTATTATGTTCTCTTTTAATTTCAATTCTTGATTAATTAGATTTTCTTGTCAGAAACTCTTTTCTGACTAAAACTGTCTGTCCTGGCTAGGAAGTTGAAACATCAAGAACAATTAAATGAACATAGGATTTTGTCCCTATTTATTTAGGGTAACAGATTCCATCTTGATCAATACCTATCTCCATATATAACTAGTAGGAGCCAACACATGCCCATATTCGCATACACAGTACAAGTATGAAAGTAGTATCAAACTCAAACAAACAATATATAAGATAATTGTTTTATCTCAGGTCTAAAGATTATATGCACTGATATGATATATGACAATCCATTGACAAAACTAAACTCCATTTGCTTCTCATATGTGTCACTGGTTCAACCTACTTATCATGTATAAGTGTCTATCATGTTTGTTATATGGTATGAGACTCACAATTCCATCTTATTTATATCTCATATAAATACCTTGGGAATAAATATGAATACAATCTTTCTGGATAAGTCATGTCCTGTGTAAAGTATCCTCGATTGTGAACCAATTTATGATACATTGTGCTAGAAATACTGTCACTCATATTCTTAACAAATTAAGAATATAATTTCTAACAAAATATCAATGGACCTTTTCTATTACACATAAATACGTTATGTAAATGGAAAAGTGAAATTGCCTTTTATTAATAAAATATGTACAAGATACATACTAAATGATATGCTTTTGAGCATACTAATAACAATCTCCCACTAGCACTAGAGCCATTTATTATAATATCTTAGACCTATCTTCTCAAGGTGTCGGTCTATCTGAGCTTGTGACATAGGCTTCGTGAATGGATAAGCTAGATCTTCCGCTGATGCTATTTTCTGCATGGCTACATCGCCTCGCCCAACTATCTCTCCTATAATGTGATAGCGCCTTTCTATGTGTTTGGATTTCTTGTGAGACCGAGCTTCCTTAGCCTGTATGACCACCCCATTGTTGTCACAGTAGAGTGAAACTACTGACTCAAAGGAAAGAACCACTGCAAGTTCTGTCACGAACTTCTTTATCCAAATAGCCTCTTTTGCACTATTTGATGCAACAATTTACTGAGCCTCTATAGTGGAATCAGCAATCGTACTCTATTTGGAACCCTTCTAACTGACTGCACCTCTATTACAAATAAACACAAACCCAGAGGTAGACTTTCTATCATCGATATCTGATTGGAAATCAGAATCAGTATAACCATCCAATTGCAAGTCACCACCTCCATAAATCAAGAATATATCCTTAGTTCTTCTCAAGTACTTAAGGATATTCTTGACAGCTATCCAGTGTTCCAAACCTGGATTGGATTGAAACCTACTAGTCAAACTAACAGCACGTGCGATATCTAGCATAGTACACATCATTGCAGACATCAAACTTCCAATAGCCGAAGCATATGGAATCCTGGCCATTTTATCTCTTTCTTCAGGTGTCTTTGGAGACATCTCTTTAGAAAGGTGGATACCATGTCTCATTGGTAACAATCCTCTCTTAGAATCAAGCATGTTAAACCTCTTTTACACCTTTTCTAAGTATAGACTTTGGGAAAAACCAATTATTCTTTTCGCTCTATCTCTATAGATGTGAATTTCAAAAATATAGGTTGCCTCCCCTAAGTCTTTTTAATGGAGAATGTATTTGACAACCATACCTTTACAGTTGTCAACATACCTATGTCATTACCTATCAATAGAATATCATCCACATATAAGACAAGGAAAGTGATAGCACTATCACTAACCTTCTTATATACACATGGTTCATCCACATTGTTTATAAAATCGAATGACTTAATTGAAGGAACGGAAGCGTGAAAAACACAAGTTTATACCATTGAATTCAAAAATTTTCACCTAGGGTCACATGCATCATGCAAGATTTATTTTTATCTATTTGATTTCAATGATAAACAACATATTAAAACTCTTTTAATATGTTTTTGGATCTGTATTTTCCATTTAAGATTTTAAAATTAATCAGATTAATTTTAGAACCCTAGATTAAATCAAGAACGATTACACTAACCTCTTGAAGCAACTGCAATGTCTGCGCTTTGAGATTCGTCTTGGGACACGGATGTTGTCCCTGTAGCTTGTCCACACCAAGAACACCTATGGCAGCCCTTGAATAGCTTCTAAAGCTTTTTCTATTAATTAGAAAATCAAGTTCTGCCTTTTAAGAAATTAAAGATGTAAACAGGTCACTAGAAACAATTTCTAGTGTTCTTAATTCAAGAGATTGATGGCTAATCTCTTTGAATTGATAAGAGATGAAGAAGAAGAGATAAAAACCCTCAAAGTGGCGTGACAAAGGAGTGTGGCTGCTGGTTGTATTTTATTTTCTCATAACAACACTTAAATAGCTAGGTTAACACATTAAACCCTTGCCACATGTCACCCTTTGATTAGCTCTAGGTTTAAGTGACCCAATCACATTGTGCCAAGTGTCAAACCTATATTTAATCTTGATTTTAATCATCTTACATGATTAAAAAACATTTGGCAAGCTTATGTGTTATGCCATGTGTCACCATCTCATGGTGCCATGTGTCACACTGCAAAATGACCAAAATGCCCCTGTGTCTTAATTTTAAGTTCTTAACCCAAAATAATTATTTTCTTCTTCTAATTAATTTATATCAAATATAAATTAATTAATTAATCTCTATTAATTAATTTCTCATTAATTAAATTCATATTTAAACACTTTAAATATAAATTTAACTTATATTATACATCCAATAATCTAGATTTGGTTTCAAGTCATGCTAGGGACTTTGCAATCTAATTGCAAACTAAACCTATTTAATTAATCAATTAAACTCTTTAATTAATTAATTAAATCATATTTAATTAGGTGATAACTTGTGTATGTGTGTGACTTACTAGGCTCATCACTAATTGGCAATGAGACATGATATCAACTCTTAATATCATCAGAACTCTTTCTTACCATAAATGATTTCTCTAAATCATTTTATGCACCTCATAGACCATGGTTAACACCTAGCATAGCATGCCATGGCCACCCAATTAGTAATAAGGTTTACCTTAAATGAACCTATAATCATATGTTACCATGCACTAGAATCTCTCTGTTACAAAATCCCAACTCAAGCTAGAGTCATGGCTTATGTCAAACTCCATTTGCTATGGATATTATGTTCTCTTTTAATTCCAGTTCTTGATTAAAAAGATTTTCTCATCAGAAACTCTTTTCTGAATAAATCTATCATCTGGCAGAACTTGAAACATCAAGAACAATTAAATGAACATAGGATTTTATCTCTATTTACTTAGAGGAACAGATTCCATCTTGATCAACACCTACCTCCATATATAACTAGTAGGAGCCAACACATGCCCATATACCCATACACAGTACAAGTATGAAAGCAGTATCAAACTCAAACTACCTATATACAAGATAACTATGCTATTTCAGGTCTAAAGATTATATGCACTGATATGATTTATGACAAAACATTGACAAGAGTAAACTCCATGTGCTTGTTATAAGTGTCACTGGTTCGGCCTACTTATCATTTATAAGTGCCTATCATGTTTGTTATATGGCATGAGACTCACCATTCCATCTTATTTATATCTCATATAAATAACTTGGGAACAAACATGAATACAATCTTTCTGGATAAGTCATGTCCTTATTATGAAGTATCCTCGATTGTGAACCTATTTATGATACTTTGTGCTAGAAATATTGTCACTCATATTCTTAACAACTTAAGAATAATATTTCTAACAAAATATCAATGGACCTTTTCTATTACACATAAATATATTATATAAACAGAAAAGTGGAAATGCCATTTATTAATAAAATATGTACAAGATACATACTAAATGATATGCTCTAGGGCATACTACTAACAATCTCCCACTAGCACTAGAGCCATTCATTACAATATCTTAGACCTATCTTCTCAAGATGTCGGTCTAGCGAGTGCGTGACATAGGCTTAGTGAATGGATCAGCTGGATTTTCAGCTGATGCTATTTTCTGCATGGCTATATCGCCTTGCCCAACTATATCTCTGATAATGTGGTAGTGCCTTTCTATGTGTTTGGATTTTGGGTGAGACCTTAGTTCCTTAGCTCAGTATGATGCTCCATTGTTGTCACGATGTAGTGGAACTGGCGACTCAATGGAAGGAACTACTGTAAGTTCTGTCATGAACTTCTTTATCCAACGACTTCCTTTGCGACATCGATGCGACAATATACTCAGCCTCTGTAGTGGAATCTACAGTCGTGCTCTGTTTGGAACTCTTCCAACTGACTGCACCTCCATTACAAATGAACACATATCCAGAGGTAGACTTTCTATCATCAATATCTGATTGAAAATCAGAATCAGTATAACCATCCAATTGCAAGTCTCCATCTCCATAAATCAAGAATAAATCCTTAGTTCTTCTCAAGTACTTAAGAATATTCTTGACAGCTATCCAGTATTCCAAACCTGGATTGGATTGATACCTGCTAGTCAAACTAACAGCATATGCGATATCCGGCCTAGTACACAACATTGCATACATTAAACTTCCAATAGCCGAAGCACATGGAATCCTGGCCATCTTATCTCTTTCTTCAGGTGTCTTTGGAGACATCTCTTTAGAAAGATGGATACCATGTCTCACTGGTAACAATCCTCTCTTGGAATCAAGCATGTTAAACCTCTTTAACACCTTTTCCAAGTATAAACTTTGGGATAAACCAATTATTCGTTTCGCTCTATCTCTATAAATGCGAATGTTAGAAGTATGCCCTAGAGCATATCATTTAGTATGTATCTTGTACATATTTTTATTAATAAAAGGCATTTTCACTTTTCCGTTTACATAATATATTTATGTGTAATAGAAAAGGTCCATTGATATTTTGTTAGAAATATTATTCTTAAGTTGTTAAGAATATGAGTGACAATATTTCTAGCACGAAGTATCATAAATAGGTTCACAATCGAGGATACTTCATAATAAGGACATGACTTATCCAGAAAGATTGTATTCATGTTTGTTCCCAAGTTATTTATATGAGATATAAATAAGATGGAATGGTGAGTCTCATGCCATATAACAAACATGATAGGCACTTATAAATGATAAGTAGGCCGAACCAGTGACACTTATGACAAGCACATGGAGTTTATTCTTGTCAATGTTTTGTCATAAATCATATCAGTGCATATAATCTTTAGACCTGAGATAGCACAGTTATCTTGTATATAGGTAGTTTGAGTTTGATATTGGTTTCATACTTGTACTGTGTATGGGTATATGGGCATGTGTTGGCTCCTACTAGTTATATATGGAGGTAGGTGTTGATCAAGATGGAATCTGTTCCTCTAAGTAAATAGAGATAAAATCCTATGTTCATTTAATTGTTTTTGATGTTTCAAGTTCCTGGCCAGGACAGATAGATTTATTTAAAAAAGAGTTTCTGATGAGAAAATCTTTTTAATCAAGAACTGGAATTAAAAGAGAACATAATATGCATAGCAAATGGATTTTGACATAAACCATGACTCCAGCTTGAGTTGGGATTTTGTAACAGAGAGATTCTAGTGCATGGTAACATATGATTATAGGTTCATTTAAGGTAAACCTTATTACTAATTGGGTGGCTATGGCATACTATGCTAGGTGTTAACCATGGTCTATGAGGTTCATAAAATGATTTAGAGAAATCATTTATGGTAAGAAAGAGTTCTGATGATATTAAGAGTTGATATCATGTCTCATTGCCAATTAGTGATGAGCCTAGTAAGTCACACACATACACAAGTTATCACCTAATTAAATATGATTTAATTAATTAATTAAAGAGTTTAAATTGATTAATTAAATAGGTTTGGTTTGCAATTAGATTGCAAAGTCCCTAGCATGACTTGAAACCAAATCTAGATTATTGGATATATAATATAAGTTAAATTTATATTTAAAGTATTTAAATATGAATTTAATTAATGAGAAATTAATTAATAGAGATTAATTAATTAATTTATATTTGATATAAATTAATTAGAAGAAGAAAATAATTATTTTGGGTTAAGAACTCAAAATTAAGACACAGGGGCATTTTGGTCATTTTGCAGTGTGACACGTGGCACCATGAGATGGTGACACATGGCATAACACATAAGCTTGCCAAATGTTTTTTAATCATGTAAGATGATTAAAATCAAGATTAAATATAGGTTTGACACTTGGCACAATGTGATTGGGTCACTTAAACCTAGAGCTAATCAAAGGGTGACATGTGGCAAGGGTTTAATGTGTTAACCTAGTTATTTAAGTGTTGTTATGAGAAAATAAAACACAACCAGCAGCCACACTCCTTTGTCACGCCACTTTGAGGGTTTTTATCTCTTCTTCTTCATCTCTTATCAATTCAAAGAGATTAGCCATCAATCTCTTTGACTTAAGAACACTAGGAATTGTTTCTAGTGTCCTGTTTACATCTCTAATCTCTAAAAAGGCATAACTTGAATTTCTAATTAATAGAAAAGGCTTTAGAAGCTGTTCAAGGGCTTCCATAGGTGTTCTTGGTGTGGACAAGCTAGAGGGACAACATCTGGTGTCCTGAAGACGAATCTCAAAGGCGCAGACACGCTGCAGTGCATCAAGAGGTTAGTGTAATCGTTCTTGATTTAATCTAGGGTTCTAAAATTAATCTGATTAATTTTAAAATCTTAAATGGCAAATAAAGATCCAAAAACATATTAAAAGAGTTTTAATATGTTGTTTATCATTGAAATCAAATAGATAAAAATAAATCTTGCATGATGCATGTGACCCTAGGTGAAAATTTTTGAATTCAATGGTATAAACTTGTGTTTTTCACGCTTCCGTTCCATCAATTGGTATCAGAGCCACTATATTTGCCATTTAGATTGTTGATTATATGATTTAATTGTGTGTTTGATCATGAGATCAAAAGTTCATTGCTGGTTGCAAAGCAAGTTGGCGGCATACTTGAAAAAACACCATCAATGGTGCGCATGGTTTGGCTTCCATGGGTGGTTTAAGGTTTGGCTTTTAATTCTGCAATTGTTGTATGATCTAAGGCCTATTCTTTGACTAATTAAAGTGTTTAATTAGTAGTTTTTATCACACAATTAAATTATGATTCAAATCAGAATTTTAAAAATTGTTTGAATGTGATTCAAATCTGAATTTTAAAAGTTGTTTGAATGTGATTCAAATCTGAATTTTTAAAGTTGTTTGAATCATATTTAAATCTGATTTTTTAAAATTGATTGAATAAAATTCAGATCTGATTTTTTAAAAAATGTTTGAATGTGATTCAAATCTGATTTTTTAAAAAATGTTTGAATGTGATTCAAATCTGAATTTTTGAAGTTGTTTGAATGTGATTCAAATCTGAATTTTTAAATTTGTTTGAATGAGATTCAAATCTGAATTTTTAAATTTATTTGAATCATATTCAAATCTGGATTTTTAAGTTGAATATGAGATATTCAATTTAATTTAAGTATATATGTTTTATTTAATTGTTAAATAGTGATATGCAAGATGGATGATCATGGACTATAAAAGACCAATGTGATTGGATTTATTTCTTTTATGTTTCTTTGGGATTGTAAATTAAATAATTTATTTTAATTTATTTTGGGCATGTATTATTAAGTTTGTAATAATTTTTGGGTTGTAATTTCATTTATTTAAGTTCTTGTAAATTCCCCTTGGTATGCCAAGGATTACTATGTAATATTGGATTGTAAGAAGTTCAAGGAGGTCAAGAGCATTGGTGGGACTAGTGGGAGGAATTCAAGATCAAGTGTTGATTATGTACTCCTTCAACAACTCTTGTAAAATGAATGAATGAAATGCACCTAGGAATACCCTGATTCAATTCTTGGTGGCTCAGAATTGAATCCCTTAGAAAGTCCATGATCATACCATATTTACTGCTTATCCATGAATGCATGAGATGTATGGGAATGTATGCAATTATATGATATATGCATGCTAAATGGATAATGTGCAAAGTGAGACCTTAATAGTAAATAGAATGACCATAAAATCTTCCAAACAAATGATTAAGTTGGAAATGCTATAATTAAAGTAATTATAACATAGGCCCTCCATTGGGGCAATTATTTTAAGAAATTTTAAATAGTTGCATAAGATGCAATTTATTTAAGAGATTTTCTTAAGAATAATTGTTAAGTATGAGATGTTGTAAATATGTAAATGGTTTAGTGGCCAATATTGGATGTACCTGAGGACATTAAAATTATTTGCATAATTACTGGCTCAATTTTATCAACTTATATAATGCAAGATAAGTCAATAATGGAGGTACACGAGATTTTTAGAATTAGGGGCTTGGTATATGTTTGAACCTCACATGAGATGTGATGGGCAAAGAGTTGCTCACTTATAGTTTATTGTAATTCCAATAATGGATGTACATGAGGATGATCAATAGAATTATAAGAATTCAATCACCCACTAGAAATCCATCCAACTAGGATTTCCGTTTTCTACTTTGGAAGTGTAGGATTCGCTAAGTTAGTGGGAGGACCAATTTGATTGAAAGACCATAATCATTTTGGTTAATTACATGATACATTTACTAATTAATCTGGTTATTTTCTGCGATTAATTTTACGATAAAAATGGGCACAAAACAACCACCACCATCCAATATCCTTGCAAGCATACTTGATCACAATAGGTTGTGGGACCTAATCTGTCGATTGGCTAAGAAATTTGAAACTTGTCCTGAACCTTCAACATATAGGATATGTTCTAGATTCAAATGTTCCTGGTCCCTTACCTCTAGAGGCCACACAAGAGGAACATGAAACTTTGGACAAGTGGAAGGAGCATGATATGAGAGCTAAGTGTTACATGCTTGCTTCCATGAGTAATGAGTTATAGAAGCAGCATGAGAACATGCAGAGTGCGAGTGAGATCCTCCTTCACCTACAAGAATTGTATGGTGAGCACGGCAGAATGCTAGGTATGAGATATCTAGACGGCTATTCCGTATGAGGATGTCGAGGGATGTAGAATGTTGGGGATCATGTCCACAAGATGATTCGGTGATTGAGCAGTTGGAACATCTTGACTTTAACATGGATTTCCAACTACAGACGGATTTGATCCTTGATCCCTTCACGAGTCTTTTGGAAATTTTGTGACAAATTTCCATATGACTAAACAGAATGCACCTTAGCTAGTTTACTCAACATCTGGTTATTGCCCAAAAGAATATGCTGTGCAATAAAGGAAAAGAGGTAGCTTTGGTTGCATCTTCTTCTCTTGGAAAGTCCAACAAGAAGAAGGGCAATAAGAAAAAGAAACCTCGATTCTGGTCCTTCCAAGAAAATAGCTAAGCAGAAAAGGAAGACTAAAGGCGATGGTGGCAAAGGAAAGTGTTTCCACCGCCAAAAGGATAGGCCTTTGGAAAAGGAACCGCCAGAGTATCTTGCTTCTCTGAAGGACAAGAAGGATACACCTTCGGAAGGTATGTCTATATCTTGTTATTTAGATTCGATGATACTCATAGTTCATCTGACTTGGGTTTGAGATCTTGGTGCGATTCTCACATTTACGATGATATGCAGAACTAGCAAATAGTAGCAGCTTGCGTTCTCAAGATGTTAGATTCAGGATTCGCAAAAGCTCAACTGTTGAAGATTTAGACATAGGATCTAAATCTTTTTACATGTTTGGACATGTTTTGTGTTTGGATAATATTTTATATGTACCTGATGATTTTAAGAACATCATTTCTATATATAGTTTGAATAGAAATGGCTATGAATTTCATTCATCGATGATGTTTGCAATATTTATTTTAGAAATAAATATATTGGTTCGGGTTATATGAATGATGGTCTTTATTATTTGGATAATAATGACAAACACAAATTGAATGCAAGTGATCTAAAAGAATGCAATGCCATGGTGAAAACCAACTCAAGTTCAAAATATATTTGGCACTTAAGGTTATGTCATGTTGCAGAAGATAGGATTGCAAAACTGGAGAAAATGGGGATTCTATCCTCATTGGGCTCTGAGCCTACTCCAACTTGTGAATCTTGCCTTCAGGGCAAAATGACTAGATCACCCTTTGTTGGACAGGGGCTAAGAGCTGAAAATATTTTAGAGCTAATACATAGTGATGTATGTGGTCCATTTAAAGAAATGGCTAGAGGGGTTTTCATTATTTTATTACCTTTACTGATGATAAATCAAGGTTTGGGTATTTGTATTTGATGAAATACAAACATGAATCTTTTGAAAAGTTCAAAGAATTTAAATCTGAAGTAGAAAATCAAACAGGAAAGAATATTAAAGCTCTTCGATCAGATCGTGGAGGTGAATATTTAAGTACTGAATTTGATGAATACTTGAGAGAGCATGGCATTGTTTCTCAGCTGACTCCTCCAGGAACGCCACAGCTGAATGGTGTATCTGAAAGGAGAAATCGTACCCTATTAGATATGGTACGTAGTATGATGAGCTATACTGATATGCCAATCTCCTTTTGGGGATTTGCATTAGAATCACTTTGTATATTCGAATAGGATTCCATCAAAATCAGTTTCTTCCACACCTTATGAGATATGGCATGGAAGAAAACCAAGTCTTAAGCATGTTAAGATTTGGGGTTGTCCAGCTTATATCAAAAAAGCTGAACACTGATAAATTGGAGACCAGATCAAAAAAAGGTCGATTTATTGGATATCCAAAAGATAGTTTTGGATATTATTTTTATTTGCCTACTTCACAAAAGGTTGTGATAAGTAGAGATGCCACATTTCTTGAACAACAGTTTGTTCAAGAAGGAGGCAATGGAAGGCAAATAGAGTTAGAATTGGAGAATTCGACCAACCAATGCATCAGATGGATATAGATCCATCTAGTCAACCAATACCCGTTGATGAAACATCTACAGTTGTTCCTCGTAGAACAACCAGGGTATCTCACCCACCAGTGAGATATGGTTTTCTTCATGAAGAAGAACAAGAGTTGTCTACTCATGAAGAAGTAGATCATGGAGATGATCCACTTACCTATGAAGAAGCTATATCAGATATAGACTCTTCAAAATGGATTGATGCTATGAAATTCGAGATTGATTCCATGTATAAGAATCAAGTTTGGGATCTTGTTGACCCACCTGAAGGTATTATACCTATAGGGAACAAATGGGTTTTCAAGAAGAAAATTGGTTCTGATGGAAAGGTAGAGACCTATAAGGCAAGGCTAGCAGCGAAAGGGTTCCGCCAAAGGCAAGGAATCGACTATGAGGAGACTTTCTCGTCTGTCGCCATGCTTAAATCAATTAGGATTTTATTAGCAATAGCTGCGTACTATGATTATGAGATTTGGCAGATGGATGTCAAAACAGCTTTTCTCAATGGATACATTGAAGAAAACATTTTCATGGAACAACCTAAGGGATTTGAATCCCAAGATGGTTCCAAGGTATGCAAGCTAAAGCGATCCATTTATGGGTTAAAACAAGCTTCGAGGAGTTGGAACATTTGTTTTGATGAAGCCATTAAATCCTTTGGTTTTATCAAAAATGAGGATGAACCATGTGTATATAAGAAGGTTAGTGACAGTGCTATCACTTTCCTTGTCTTATATGTGGATGACATACTGTTGATGGGTAATGACACAGGTATGTTGACAACTATAAAGGTGTGGTTGTCAAATACATTCTCCATGAAAGACTTAGGGGAGGCAACCTATATTCTTGGGATTCGCATCTATAGAGATAGAGCGAAAAGAATAATTGGTTTATCCCAAAGTCTATACTTGGAAAAGGTGTTAAAGAGGTTTAACATGCTTGATTCCAAGAGAGGATTGTTACCAGTGAGACATGGTATCCATCTTTCTAAAGAGAATTCTTCAAAGACACCTGAAGAAAGAGATAAGATGGCCAGGATTCCATATGCTTCGGCTATTGGAAGTTTAATGTATGCAATGTTGTGTACTAGGCCGGATATCGCATATGCTGTTAGTTTGACTAGCAGGTATCAATCCAATCCAAGTTTGGAACATCGATAGTCACAAGAATATCCTTAAGTACTTGAGAAGAACTAAGGATTTATTCTTGATTTATGGAGGTGGAGACTTGCAATTGGATGGTTATACTGATTCTGATTTCCAATCAGATATCGATGATAGAAAGTCTACCTCTGGATATGTGTTCATTTGTAATGGAGGTGCAGTCAGTTGGAAGAGTTACTAGGCTCATCACTAATTGGCAATGAGACATGATATCAACTCTTAATATCATCAGAACTCTTTCTTACCATAAATGATTTCTCTAAATCATTTTATGCACCTCATAGACCATGGTTAACACCTAGCATAGCATGCCATGGCCACCCAATTAGTAATAAGGTTTACCTTAAATGAACCTATAATCATATGTTACCATGCACTAGAATCTCTCTGTTACAAAATCCCAACTCAAGCTGGAGTCATGGTTTATGTCAAACTCCATTTGCTATGAATATTATGTTCTCTTTTAGTTCCAGTTCTTGATTAAAAAGATTTTCTCATCAGAAACAATTTTCTGAATAAATCTATCTGTCCTGGCCAGGAACTTGAAACATCAAGTACAATTAAATGAACATAGGATTTTATCTCTATTTACTTAGAGGAACAGATTCCATCTTGATCAACACCTACCTCCATATATAACTAGTAGGAGCCAACACATGCCCATATACCCATACACAGTACAAGTATGAAAGCAGTATCAAACTCAAACTACCTATATACAAGATAACTATGCTATCTTAGGTCTAAAGATTATATGCACTGATATGATTTATGACAAAATATTGACAAGAGTAAACTCCATGTGCTTGTCATAAGTGTCACTGGTTCGGCCTACTTATCATTTATAAGTGCCTATCATGTTTGTTATATGGCATGAGACTCACCATTCCATCTTATTTATATCTCATATAAATAACTTTGGAACAAACATGAATACAATCTTTCTGGATAAGTCATGTCCTTATTATGAAGTATCCTCGATTGTGAACCTATTTATGATACTTTGTGCTAGAAATATTGTCACTCATATTCTTAACAACTTAAGAATAATATTTCTAACAAAATATCAATGGACCTTTTCTATTACACATAAATATATTATATAAACATAAATGTGGAAATGCCATTTATTAATAAAATATGTACAAGATACATACTAAATGATATGCTCTAGGGCATACTACTAACATTAATGGCTTCATCAAAATGGATGTTCCAACTCCTCGATGCTTGTTTCAACCCGTAAATGGATCGCTTTAGCTTGCATACCTTGGAACCATCTTGGGATTCAAAACCCCTAGGTTGTTCCATGAAAATGTTTTCTTCAATGTATCCATTGAGAAAAGTGTTAGTAGTATGCCCATGAGCATATCATTTAGTATGTATCTTGTACATATTTTTATTAATAAAAGGCATTTCCACTTTTCCGTTTACATAATATATTTATGTGTAATAAAAAAGGTAAATTAATATTTTGTTAGAAATATTATTCTTAAGTTGTTAAGAATATGAGTGACAATATTTCTAGCACGAAGTATCATAAATAGGTTCACAATCGAGGATACTTCATAATAAGGACATGACTTATCTAGAAAGATTGTATTCATGTTTGTTCCCAAGTTATTTATATGAGATATAAATAAGATGGAATGGTGAATCTCATGCCATATAACAAACATGATAGGCACTTATAAATGATAAGTAGGCTGAACCAGTGACACTTATAACAAGCACATGGAGTTTACTCTTGTCAATGTTTTTTCATAAATCATATCAGTGCATATAAACTTTAGACCTAAGATAGCACAGTTATCTTGTATATAGGTAGTTTGAGTTTGATACTGCTTTCATACTTGTACTGTGTATGGGTATATGGGCATGTGTTGGCTCCTACTAGTTATATATGGAGGTAGGTGTTGATGAAGATGGAATCTGTTCCTCTAAGTAAATAGAGATAAAATCCTATGTTCATTTAATTGTTCTTGATGTTTCAAGTTCCTAGCCAGATGTATAGATTTATTCAGAAAAGAGTTTCTGATGAGAAAATCTTTTTAATCAAGAACTGGAATTAAAAGAGAATATAATATTCATAGCAAATGGAGTTTGACATAAACCATGACTCCAGCTTGAGTTGGGATTTTGTAACAGAGAGATTCTAGTGCATGGTAACATATGATTGTAGGTTCATTTAAGGTAAACCTTATTACTAATTGGGTGGCTATGGCATGCTATGCTAGGTGTTAACCATGGTCTATGAGGTTCATAAAATGATTTAGAGAAATCATTTATGGTAAGAAAGAGTTCTGATGATATTAAGAGTTGATATCATGTCTCATTGCCAATTAGTGATGAGCCTAGTAAGTCACACACATACACAAGTTATCACCTAATTAAATATGATTTAATTAATTAATTAAAGAGTTTAAATTGATTAATTAAATAGGTTTGGTTTGCAATTAGATTGCAAAGTCCCTAGCATGACTTGAAACCAAATCTAGATTATTGGATGTATAATATAAGTTAAATTTATATTTAAAGTGTTTAAATATGAATTTAATTAATGATAAATTAATTAATAGAGATTAATTAATTAATTTATATTTGATATAAATTAATTAGAAGAAGAAAAATAATTATTTTGGGTTAAGAACTCAAAATTAAGACACAGGGGCATTTTGGTCATTTTGCAGTGTGACACGTGGCACCATGAGATGGTGACACATGGGATTACACATAAGCTTGCCAAATGTTTTTTAATCATGTAAGATGAGTAAAATCAAGATTAAATATAGGTTTGACACTTGGCACAATGTGATTGGGTCACTTAAACCTAGAGCTAATCAAAGAGTGACATGTGGCAAGGGTTTAATGTGTTAACCTAGCTATTTAAGTGTTGTTATGAAAAGAAAAAGTAACCAGCAGCAACTCCTCTCCTTTGTCACGCCACTTTGAGGGTTTTCATCTATTTTTCTTCATCTCTCATCAATTCAAAAAGATTAGCCATCAATCTCTTGAATTAAGAACGCTAGAAATTGTTTCTAGTGTCCTGTTTACATCTCTAATCTCTTAAAAGGCAGAACTTGAATTTCTAATTAATAGAAAAAGCTTTAGAAGCTGTTCAAGGGCTGTCATAGGTGTTCTTGGTGTGGACAAGCTAGAGGGACAACATCTGGTGTCCTGAAGACGAATCTCAAAGGCGCAGACACGCTGCAGTGCATCAAGAGGTTAGTGTAATCGTTCTTGATTTAATCTAGGGTTCTAAAATTAATCTGATTAATTTTAAAATCTTAAATGGCAAATACAGATCCAAAAACATATTAAAAGAGTTTTAATATGTTGTTTATCATTGAAATCAAATAGATAAAAATAAATCTTGCATGATGCATGTGACCCTAGGTGAAAATTTTTGAATTCAATGGTATAAACTTGTGTTTTTCACGCTTCCGTTCCTTCAAAAAGCTGTTTTGACATCCATCTGCCAAATCTCATAATCATAGTATGCAGCTATTGCTAATAGAATCCTAATTGATTTAAGCATGGCAACAAGCGAGAAAGTCTCCTCATAGTCGATTTCTTGCCTTTGGCGAAACCCTTTTGCTACTAGCCTTACTTTATAGGTCTGTACTTTTCCATAAGAACCAATTTTCTTCTTGAAAATCCATTTATTCCCTATAGGTACAATACCTTAAGGTGGGTCAACAAGGTCTCAAACTTGGTTCTTATGCATGGAATCAATTTCGAATTTCATAACTTCAATCCATTTTGATGAGTCTATATCAGATATAGCTTCTTCATAGGTAAGTGGATCATCTCTATGATCTACTTCTTCATGAGTAAACAACTCTTGTTCATCTTCATGAAGAAAACCATATCTCGCTGGTGGGTGAGATATCCCGGTTGATCTGCAAGGAATTACTGTAGATGTTTCGTCAATAGGTGTAGGTTGACTAGATGGATTTATATCCATTTGATCTGTTGGTTGGTCAGAATTCTCTAATTCTAACTCTATTTGCCTTCCTTTGCCTCCTTCTTGAATAAACTATTGTTCAAGAATTATGGCATCTCTGCTTACCACAACCTTTTGTGATATACACAAATAAAAAAAATATCCAAAACTTTCTTTTGGATATCCAACAAATCGACATTTTTCAGATCTGGTTTTTAATTTATTAGTGTTCAGCTTTTTGATATAAGCTGGACAACCCCAAATCTTAACATGCTTAAGACTTGGTTTTCTTCCACGCCATATCTCATAAGGTGTGGAAGAAACAGATTTTGATAGAATCCTATTCAGAATATGCAAAGCTGATTCTAATGCAAATCCCCAATAAGAGATTGGCATGTCAGTATAACTCATCATATTGCGTACCATATCTAATAGGGTACAATTTCTCCTTTTAGATACACCATTCATTTGTGGCATTCCTGGAGAAGTCAGCTGGGAAACAATGCCTTGCTCTTTCAAGTATTTATTAAATTCAGTACTTAAGTATTCACCTCCATGATCTGATCGAAGAGTTTTAATACTTTTTCCTGTTTTATTTTCTACTTTAGATTTAAATTCTTTGAACTTTTCAAAGGATTCATGTTTGTATTTCATCAAATACAAATACCTAAATCTTGATTTATCATTAGTAAAGGTAATAAAGTACTGAAAACTATCTCTTGCCATTTCCTTAAATGGACCACATACATCACTATGTATTAGCTCCAAAATATTTTAAGCTCTTAGTCATTGTCCAACAAAGGGTAATCTAGTCATTTTTCCCTGAAGGCACAAGTTGGATTAGGTTCAGAACCTAATGACGATCAAAGCCCCATTTTCTCTAGTTTTGTAATCCTATCTTCTGCAATGTGACCTAATCTTAAGTGCCAAAGATATTTTGAACTTGAGTTGATTTTCATCATGGCATTACATTCATTTAGATTGCTTGCATTTGATTTGTGTTTATCATTATTATCCAAATAGTAAAGACCGTCATGTATGTAACTCGAGCCAATATATTTATTTTCAAAATAAATATTGCAAACATCATCTGTGAATTGAAATTCACAACCATTTCTAGTCAAACTAGATATTGAAATGATGTTCTTAAAAGCATCAGGTACATACAAAATATTATTTAAACATAAAATATGTCCACACATGTAAAAAGATTTAGATCCTATGGCTAAAGCTTCAACAGTTGAGCCATCGCCAATTCGGAGTCTAACATCTCGAGCATGCAAGCTGCTACTGTTTGCTAGTTTCTGCATATCATAAGAAATGTGAGAATTGGTACCAGTATCTAAAACCTAAGCTGTAGATGAACTATGAGCATCATCAGCATCTAAATAATAAGATATAGGCATACCTTCTGAAGGTGTATCGTTCTTGTCCTTCAAAGAAGCAAGATACTTTGGACAGTTCCTTTTTTAGTGCCCATCCTTCTGGCTGTGGAAACACTTTCCTTTGCCTCCATCAACTTTGGTCTTCACTTTCTGTTTGGCTATCTTCTTGGAAGGTCCTGGAACTTGAGGTTTCTTTTTCTTATTGTCCTTCTTCTTGTTTGACTTTCCAGCAGAAGAAGATGCAATTAAAGCTACCTTTTTTCCTTTATTGCCCGGCATATTCTTTTGGGCAATAATAAGCATGTTAAGTAAACCAGCCAAGGTGTATTCCTGCTTAATCATATGGAAATTTTTCACAAAATTCCAAAATAACTCAGATAGGGACTGAAGGATCAAATATGTCTGTAGTTGAAACTCCATGTTAAAGTCAAGATGTTCCAGTTGCTCTATAAGCCAAATCATCTTATGGACATGATCCCTAATATTCTGTCCCTCAGACATCCTCATTCGAAATAGCTACCTAGATATCTCACACCTAGCATTCCTGCTATGCTCACCATACAACTCTTACAGGTGTAAGAGGATCTCACTTGCATTTTACATGTTCTCATGCTGTTTCTGTAACTCATTACTCATAGAAGCAAGTATGTAACATTTGGCTCTCATATCATGCTCCTTCCACTTGTCCAAAGTGTCATGTTCCTCTTGAGTGGCCTCTGGAGGTAAAGGACTAGGAACCTTTGAGTCTAGAACATATCCAATACGTTCTAGATTCAGGACAAGTTTTGAATTTCTTAGCCAATCAGAAAGATTAAGTCCCGTCAACCTATTGTGATCAAGTGCTCGCAAGGATAGTGGATGGTGGTGGTTGTTGTGTGCTCATCATTATCAGAAAATTAACTGCAAAAAATAACTAGATTAATTAGTAAATGTATCAAGTAATTAACCAAAATGATTATGGTATTTTAATCAAATTGGTTCTCCCACTAACTTGGCGAATCCTACACTTCCAAAGTAGGAAATGGAAATCCTAGTTGGATGGATTTCTAGTGGGTGATTGAATTTTTATAGTCTTATTGATCATCCTTAGGCACATCCATTATTGGAATTACAATAAACTATAAGTGAGCAACTCCTTGCCCATCACATCTCATGTGAGGTTCAATCATTTATCTAGCCCCTAATGCTCAAAATCTTTGGCACATCCATTATTGATTTATGTTGCATTAGTTAAGTTGATCCCATTAAGCTAGTAAATATGCAAATAATTTTAATGTCCTCAGGCACATCCATTATTGGCCATCAACTATTTACATATTTACAACATCTCATGCTTAACAATTGTTCTTAAGAAAATCTCTTAAATTAAATGCATTATATGCAAGTATTTAAAATTTCTTAAAATAATTACCTCAATGGAGGGCCCATGATATAATTACTTTAATTATACCATTTCCAACTTAATAATTGGTTTGGAAGATTTAGTGGTCAGCTTAATTACTATTATGGTCTCACTTTGCACATTATCCATTTAGCAAGCATATATCATATACTTGCGTACATTCTCATACATCTCATGCATGCATGGATAAACAAATAATATGGTATGATCATGGACTTTCTAAGGGATTCAATTCTGAGCCACCAAGAATTGAATCAGGGCATTCGTAGGTATATTTCATTCATTCATTTTACAAGAGTTGCTGAAGGAGTACATAATCAACACTTGATCTTGATTTCCTCCCACTGGTCCCACCAATGCTCTTGATCTTCTTGCAATCTAATTACATTGTAATCCTTGGCATACCAAGGCGAATTTACAAGATCATGGACTTTAAAGTCCTCAAATAAATGAAATTATAACCCAAAATTATTACAACATTTATAATACATGCCACTAAAATAAAATTAATTATTTTATAACTCAAAGAAAATAAAAGAAATAAATCCAATCACATTAGTCTTTTATTGTCCATGATCATCCATCATGCATATTAAAATTCAACAATTAAATAAAACATACATACTAAAAAATTAAATTGAATATCACATATTCAGCTAAAAAATTTAGATTTGAATCTCATTCAAACAAATTAAATTTAGAAACCCTTTTCCGAATTTAACTCTATGAAAACAATTTTCATAAATTAATTGTGTGATTAAAATTCTTAATTAAATAATTTAATTAGGTATGGGCCTAATTATGGGCCTTAAATACACAATAATTGTATAATGGGCCCAAGAAACCATGTGCACCATTAGGTTAGGTTCATTCTTTTGATGCCGCCACCTTTGAGGCACTTCAACATGCATGCTGCCACACATATGGCACTCAAATAGCTTTAGATCAATTCAAATTTGATCCAATCACACAATTAAATCTCATATTCAATGCTAATGGCAAATATAGTGCCTTTGATACCAATTGAAGGAGTGGAAGCACGGTGATTAGTTCATTGGAGCATTGAATTTTAAAAATTTTCTTTTAGGGTTTCATGCATGATGCCACATCTCTTATGTGCCTAATTAATTTCAATGCTCAATTACATATTAAAAACCTTTTAATATGTATTAGGATCTATGTTTACCATTCAAGATTGTGAATTAACAAATTAATTTAATTAAACCCTAATTTAAAAGAGGAGTTTGGGCATTAACCTCTTTGATGCACTATGGATGCGATTGGCACCTTTAGGAAACATCTAGGACCTCAAGTGTTGTCCCTCTAGCTTGTCCATACCAAGATCACTAATGGGCAGCCCCCAATTTTGCTTCTCAAGCCTTACCAACCGATTATAATTTGGGGTTTTGCTTCTAGAGAGGTTGTATGGATGTATAAAACACTAGAAACAATTTCTAGCAATTTTAATTCAAAGGAAATGGAGTGATTCTCTTTGAATGTGCTGCCACACTTGAGAGGCTAGAGAGAATGATATGTTTCTTCTTTTCTTTTCCCTTTTATAATTAGGTCAAGTAATCACTTAAACCCTTTGCCACATGTCACCACCACATTGCATCTTATTTTTAATTGGCTTAATCACATTAAGCCAAGTGTCAAAGCTAGACTTAATCTTGACTTTGATCACCTTGCATGATAGGAAGACAAATGGCAAACTTATATGATGTCATATGTCACCATCTCATGGTGCTACATATCACCAAGTGAAATGACCAAATTACCCTTATGTTCTAATTTTGAGTTCTCAATCCAAAATCATTATTTCTCCTCTTCTAATCAATTTATATTAAATATAAATTAATTAATTAATTTCTCACAATTAAATTCATATTTAAACACTTTAAATATAAATTTAACTCATACTATACATTCAATAGCTTAGATTTGATTTCAAGCCATGCTAGGAACTTTGCAAACTTATTATAAACCAAACCTATTTAATTATTTAATTAAACTCTTTAATTAATCAATTAAATCACATTTTACTTGGTGATTATCTTGTGTATGTGTATGACTCACTAGGCTCATCACTAATTGGCAATGAGATATGATATTAACTCTTAATATCATCAGAACTCTTTCTTACCATAAATGATTTCTCTAAATTATTTTAGGCATCTCATAGACCATGGTCGACACTTAGCATAGCGTGCCGTGGCCACCCAATCAGTAATAAGGAATATCTTAAATGAACCTATAATCATATATTACCATGCACTAGAATCTCTCTATTACAAAATCCCAATTCGAGCTGGAGTCATTGTTAATGTCAAACCCCATTTGATATGAACATTATGTTCTCTTTTAATTCCAGTTCTTGATTAATTAGATTTTCTTGTCAGAAACTCTTTTCTGACTAAATCTGTCTGTCCTAGCTAGGAACTTGAAACATCAAGAATAATTAAATGAACATAGGATTTTAACCCTATTTACTTAGGGTAACAGATTCCATTTTGATCAATACCTACCTTCATATATAACTAGTAGGAGCCAACACATGCCCATATACCCATACACAGTACAAGTATGAAAGTAGTATCAAACTCAAACCAGCTATATACAAGATAATTGTGCTATCTCAGGTTTAAAGATTAAATGCACTGATATGATATATGACAATGCATTGACAAGAGTAAACTCCATGTGCTTGTCATATGCGTCACTGGTTCGGCCTACTTATCATGTATAAGTGCCTATCATATTTGTTATATGGTATGAGACTCACCATTCCATCTTATTTATATCTCATATAAATACCTTGGGAACAAACAAGATTACAATCTTTCTGGATAAGTCATGTCCTTATTATGAAGTATCCTCAATTGTGAATCAATTTTTGATACTTTGTGCTAGAAATACTGTCACTCATATTCTTAACAACTTAAAAATAGTATTTCTAACAAAATATCAATGGACTTTTTCTATTACCGATAAATACATTATGTAAATGAAAAAGTAAAATTGCCTTTTGTTAATAAAATGTGTACAAGATACATACTAAATGATATGCTCTAGGACATACTACTAACACATTTTTGACGTCTATGATTGCTCCAGCAATTGCCAAGAATGGTCTTCCCAAGATGATAGGGATCTGAACATCTTCTTCCATCTCAAGGACAACAAAGTCTACTGGAATGAAGAATTTGCCCACTTTGATGGGGATGTTCTCAAGTATGCCCATAGGACATTTAACAGATTAATCAATCAATTGTAGTGAAATTGTTGTGGGCTTCAGTTCTCTGATCTCCAACTTTTTGCGTATTGATAGAGGCATTAAACTCACACTTGTCCCAAGATCGCAAAAGGCCTTGTCTATTTTCTTGTTGCCAATGAGGCAGGGTATGGAGAAGCTTCCTGGATCTTTCAACTTTGGAGGCAGTTTGTTTTGCAGTATGGCACTGCATTCTTCTATTAGAGCAATTATCTCATAGTCTTCCAGTTTTCTTTTCTTTGATAGAATTTCCTTAAGAAATTTGGCATAGGATGGCATCTGAGAGAGTACTTCAGTGAAGGGAATGTTGATCTAAAGTTTCTGTAAAACTTCTAAAAACTTTCCAAACTGCTTGTCTAATATGGCTTTTTGAAATCTCTGAGGAAAAGGTAGGGGAGGCTGGTATGGCTCTGGTAACTTCTTTTTTTTCCCTGCTTCCTCTTTCTGATCTTTCCTAGCTTCTTCCTCCTTTTTCTTTACTTGGCCTTTAGATTTTTCTGAGGTTTTCTCTATCGGTTCTTCCTCTGGTTATACTAGAGTTCTCCCACTCCTCAATGTAACTGCTTTACAATGCTCTCTTGGCTTCATCTTTAGTTGACTAGGCAGTTTACCAGCAGCCTTACTTGAAGAACTTACTGAGCAATTTAATTCTCTAGCATCTTGTTATGGGTAGCAAGTTGGTCCATTCTAGAAGTCAGCTGTTTAATCAATTCATTCTGTTTTTGTTGAGCTGCTAGGAAACCTTCCATCATGGATTCCATGGTCATCTTCAATTCAGGTTACTAAGGTTGCGGAGGCTGCGGAGGCGGCGGTGGCTGTGGAAAGTTTTGGCCTCTGTTCTGAAATCCAGGGGGTGCTGGTGGTTTGTACCCCTATTGTTTGTTTATTGGCTGATTCTGCTAATTGGACCATAAGAAATTTGGATGGTTCCTCCATCCAGGGTTGTAAGTGTTTGAATATGGATTGTTAGGCTGCCTTTCGTTAAAGCTTCCTCCATTATTCACATAGTTCATCTGTTTTGTGAGAGGTTCATTAAAGCTATTATATTCTGAACTCATGTATCCTCCTCCATAGATGTCCTCATATTGACTGTTCATCCTTGTAGCATTGGCTTGCATTTTATCAAGCCTCCTTGTGAGCTGGTCAAATTGAGCATTTACCATGCTTAGGGCATCCACTTCCAGGACCCCCGCTGTTCTCCTTTTGGTTCCTCTTTCATTTGCACACTCATAATTATGATATGCGACCCTCTCTAGAAGTTTAAGTGCTTGTGTCACTATTTTCTCCATTAGGTCACCTTCTACAGCCGAATCTATTTTGCTCCTTGTAGAGGGTAGTAACCCATTATAGAAATTTTACACTAGTAGCCAATCCTCTATGCCATGATGTGGACATTTCCTCTGCAGGTCCTTATATCCGTCCCATGCGTCATGGAGTGATTCACCTTCCTTTTGTCTAAAGGTGTTGAGCTCAAGCCTCAGTCTTGCAGTCTTTATAGGTGGGAAATACCTTGCTAGAAAAGCTTGTGAGAGGTTTTCCCAAGTGGTGAATGTTCTAGTTGGTTGAGAAAGTAACCACTTCCTTGCTCTGTCTCGAAGGGTGAATGGGAATGCTCTGAGTCTTATGGCTTGATCAGACACTCCATTTATCTTAAACGTTTCAGATAGGGAAAGAAAGCAGTGGAGGTGATAGTGTGGATCTTTTATTAGTGAACCTCTATGCTGGGTTTGTTGAATCATTTGAAGCCATGCTGGATTTAACTCAAAGCTATTAGCTTCCACTGTGGATCTTGTGACACTGGGCTGAAATCCTTGGACAGATGGAGCTCCATAGTCTCTCAAGAGTCTTGGCCTATCATTATTATCAACCATGGTTGGAATTTTGGGATTTTCTTAATCGTGCTCTTGATGTTTCCTTTCCCTCCTAATGGCTCTCAAAGTTCTATCTATTTTGAGATCAAAGTCTAAGATTTCTTCTTCTGGCCTTGTTCTGGTCATATACCAGGTCAGGCACCTGAAAGAAAAGAAAAGAAATAAAACAAATAAAATAAAATTAGATAATAAATATAATTGCCTAAATCAACTAAATTGCCTATCGCTCAATATTACTAAAGCCAAAATCCCCGGCAACGGCGCTAAAAACTTATTTGCTGGTTTTACAACCATCGCAAGTGCACAGATTGCTAACAAGTAATAAAGTGATGAATAGAGTATCATTCTCACAAGAAATTTAATTAGTAACTACCAAACTACACAGTAATTTTGACTATTTAGGCTATCGAATAATGAGGGAATGAAAGTTATTTATTTTAAACACTAGAATGATAAACTTAAAATGAAATAATCTATTTTGAAACAATTCCAGAATTAAGATTTCACACTTGAATCTTACTATGGATGTTATCTTGTTTATTTACTAGATTGAGAATTGTTTGCCTTAATGGAAATTAATCCTAAGGTATCCTAAGTCCTCTCTCAAGGCACCTATGGTGTATTTTAATTAACTTAAACCCGACTTTCGTGGTGATCAAATTAATTAAAAGCCTTTAAGGTCTTTGACCAATTTTGAAATTCCACAAAGGTAATCAGCCTATGTCTAGGTTAGAATTTGTACGTTCAATATCTTGATTTTCTTATATTAATCTTCATCTTTTAGTCCTTCAATTAACATCTATAATCAATACTAAGTGGGTACCAACACATAGCATGCATTAAGATCACAAGAAATTAAATCAAGGAACAAATCTCAAATCCAATAAATAAAACTTAATGTTTCCCTTAATAATGATTACAAGCATTACTCTCTCAATTCCAGAATATGAAAACTACTCACTCATGGTGAGTTCAGCAAACATAATAAAAATGAAGTAAAGAACAATAAAAATCCGTTTAAGGAAATGGAATGAAAGAACAGAAAATGGTTTGCAGCTTTGATTTTATGGAACTTCGGCTGAACAATATTCTTCTCCTCAAGACGGCTGAAGAGAGTGCAGAAGTGAGCACTCTTTGAAACTCCTAAAAAGCTGTATAAAAAGGTTGCTCTCTGTTTTTTATTATTTCTACTGTTATTTATAATAGCTGTTCTAGGGTTAGGTCATTTTGAGTCCAAAAAGCCTTAGGAGTCTGTTTTGAATGTGTAAACAAAAGCAGGAATTTGGGTTAGGAAACTGGCTGCCGCATGATACACAGCCCGTGTGTTACTATACAGTCCCAGGCCATGTAACTTACTGGAGCGGAATGACAGAGTCTTGCATTGGCACAAAGGTTTACACAGGTCTGTGTTGGCTACACGAGCCTGGTTACACGACTCGTGTACTTTTGTTCTCAGAAAATTCTTCAAGCTTGTGCCCAGCAGAGACTTACATGGGTCCCTACAGATTACACGAGTCCAATTGCACGACCCGTGTACTTTTGTTCCTCCATTGGCTCTGTGGATTTCATCTAGCAGAAGGTTACACGGGTTTGTGGCCTTGCTTACACGGCCCGTGTACTTTGTATTAGTAGCAATTCTCAGTCTTTTGACCGCTTCAAGCTTCCTTTTGCACTCCTATGCTCTGTGACTTCACCAAAACACCTGAAATACTGCAGAAACATGGAATTTAGAGCCTGGCACTGGAATTTACAAAAGTTAATGAAATCAATAACTATGCATGAGATTACTATTCTAAATGCCATGAAATATTATATAAATGTGCTTAAAAATATCTATATAATATAAGTGTATCAGGAGTATCAATTAGAAGAGGCTTAGAGTAGTACACTTTATAGTCAAACTTGCCTGGAGTTTCTCCTAATAGTCCCTTCATAGTATCTTCCTCCATGGAGTTTTTAAAGGGTTCTAGATCCATTATCTTCAAGGACTTACCTTAGAACAAGGGCTAACCTCCACTTGTATTTCTTATAGCTGGTCTTATTGCTTCTTCGTTAAAGTTCTTGGTCATTTAAGGTGCATTTCTACATTAAATATTCACACTTTGTTCAATTAAACACTTTACACCTATGACATTAGCATATAAGTAGCCCTAGATCATGGTTGGTTTCTATTTTAGAGATTATTACCATACTTACTGTCACACCTTACCCCTTTGTAAGGCATAACATGATCCGGTAGAATACCTAATAAACTACCATACTTCACCTACCGATAACTCATTAAGTACCCTATGAGATCATGTTATGCCTTACAGAGGGGTAAGGTGTGACATGTTTAGTGGTATCAGAGCTTATCTAGTTGTCTTAGATGTGGTTTTAATCCCCTTAATTATCCGGATAGACACCAATCACCGAAACAGTAAAATATATCAGGCTATGCAAATAGGGGTGTTACACTTACAATGTTGCCCTATTAATAATGTTGCCAAATTCTTTCCATGCCTTGGGATTAATATGCAAACATTAAAGACTGATGTGAACCCATGAGGAAGACTATGGAACCCACCACCTTTTATTGGTGATTCTCTAAGGAAAGCTCAGAATCAGGTTATGGACACTGGTTTTCCTTGACCTAACACTTGAATGAAGTGCAAACCAAAAGGAAATACAAGTAAAAAGAAATCAAATTCAAGACCCTTCACTAACTTGTAGTAAGAACCAAGAATATAAACTAAAACTTAACAAATTGATTAGATTTGTTAAAAGTGATTTAAGTTCTTCAAGAATAAATGAAGAAAATCCTCTTAATGAAGTTGTATTCTCTGAAAATGTAAGTTTTATTACAAAGGAAAAAGAAGAGGGGTAGAAGCGGGGTTTTATATCCCTTACACAAATTCAGTCAAAGAAAAGAGGGTGAAGAAGGCATATTCTTCCACTAAAAAAAAACATTCCAATACCTATTTTAATGGCCTGGAAATTGTCTCTACCAAAAGAGGCAAGTAGCGAACCAATTCAAACCTCTCTTACACACTTACAAAGCTAAAAATGACACATACACATAAATGGAAAATAGAAAGAGTAAACTAAGAAAACAAGTAAACCCCTTTATGATCTAAATATGACACATATGCTCTATGCAGTAGCTAAAGAAAAGTGTGTATGCAAATGTATGTAAAACCATCAAAGTCTCCAAATGCTCAAAATGTGGTGCACCAAAGTTAGGAGTTGATTCAGCCATGGTATGTCTCCAAAGGTGAGGATTCGGCCATATGGCTAACTTGCACTAAATTGATCCATCTTTGCTCCAATTGATCCTTATAGGTTCAACTAATGTGTTCTTGAACCAATCCTTGCATCTTCTTTACCATTGATCTTGTGATAGGATCTTGGATTGTTTTATTAGATATTACATGATCTCCATCATCCTCTCCCTCTTTAAAAGACTTTGTCCTCAAATTGTCATCATTTACATAATAAGGAGAAAGATTAGTAACATTACATGTAGCACTAACATTATGCTTACTCGAGAGGTTAATCTTGTAGGCATTGTCATTAATCATCTCTAACACCTCAAAAGGACCATCACATTTAGGTTGCAATTTTGACTTTCTTTGTGTAGGAAACCTCTCCTTTGTCAACTGCACCCATACTAAGTTTCTTGGTTGGAAGATTACACACCTTCTACCCTTGTTGGCTTACTTAGCATTCTTTTCATTTACCATATTAATTTGCCATTTTCCTTGCTCAGGGATCTTTTTGACTAATTCAACTTTCCTTTTGCCATGTAGACTAGCAAGCTTATTAATAGGCAATGGCAAAAAAACCAAAGGTGTTAATGGGTTAAATCCATACACAATTTTGAAAGGAGAAAAGCCAATGGAAGAATGCATAGCTCTATTATATGCAAATTTAATAAATGGTATGTAATCCTCCTAAGATTTCAAGTTTTGTTTAACCATGGTACGCAACAGTGTTCTTACAATCCTATTTATAACTTCAGTTTGTCCATCTAACTATGGGTGAAAAGTAATAGAGAAACAAAACTTGGTGCCTAACTTCCCTACAACACCTTCCAAAAGAAACTCAAACATTTCACATCCCTTTACTAACAATAATTCTAAGAATACCACGTAATCTCACAACTTCCTTGAAAAACAAATTAACAACATACAAAGCATCATCAATTTTGTTACATTGTATAAAATGGGCCATCTTTAAGAATCTATCAACAACAAAAATGGAATTATGCCCTCTCTTGGACCTAAGCAAATCCAAAATAAAGTCCAAAGAAATGTTTACCCACAGTTCACTAGGCACATTCAAAGGCATATACAATCCTTGAGCTAAAACTTTAGATTTTGCTTTCTTACATATTATGCACCTAAAAAATATTCTCTCTACATTCTTATTCATATGTGGCTAAAAGAAATGTTCTTTCAAAACATCTAAAGTCTTAGTTACCTTAAATTATCCCATTGACCCACCACCATGTGATTCCCTCGCAAGCAATTCCCTAATGGAACAATTTAGCACACATAGATTATTTTCCCTGAATGAGAATCCATCATGCTTATAGAATTTATCAAATGCAACATGGTCACGTGCGTCATACACTTTAGCAAAATCAACATCTCTAGCATACAAATCATTTACATATTCAAAGCCTAACATTTTAGTGTCAAGTATGGAAAGAAGTGTATACCACTAAGAATGTGCATCAGCCACCACATTTTCTTTAGCTTGCTTATATTGGACCATTTATGAAAAGGACTCAATGAACTCACTCCATTAGGCTTGCTTCTTGTTGAGTTTGTTTTAACCCTTTAAATGCTTCAATGACTCATGGTTACTATGGATAATAAACTCCTTAGGCCATAGGTAATGCTTCCATGCATCCAAGGCCCTTATTAAAGCATACATCTCCTTATTATAAGTAGAGTAATTCAAGGTGGCTCCATTCAATTTCTCACTAAAGTAAGCTATTAGGCGCCTTTCCTGCATTAAAACGGCACTAATACCTATCCCAAAGGCATCACATTCAATCTCAAAAGTTTTGGCAAAATAAGGTAAAACCAATAATGGAGTAGAACACAATTTTTCTTTAATCAAGTTAAATGCATGTTATTGTTTTTTTCCCCATTTTAACCCAACATTCTTTTTAACAACTTATGGGAAAGGGGGGTCATAGTAAGGTATGAAGCGAAATATCATTCACTAGAATTATATAAAATGCACCAGGTAATGCCCAGTAAAGATGATAGAGTTACAATGGTCTCACTTAAGTACCAACTCCTTAGACAGCATTTCCTAAACAAGCACTTTATACAATCCTAATAGAATCAAACCACTGGTAAGTACCGTCTTCCCATAACACTACCATGATACTAAGGATTTATGCCACGAAGGCATAGATAGATAGGAGTTGCTACCAGAGTAATAACCAGGACATATTCAGTATTTTTTTCGAGGGTTATGGATGGTAACTTACTCCTTGCAGAGTTTCCACAACCATCATTACCATAGCCCAATGTCTAGGCTCGGGATAGTGGGTATGTAAGGGGAAAGTGTTAGGCACCCCTTACACCTGGTCTAACCTCATTAATTCGAGTGCCAGTCCTCTACTAATGATTCTAGAAGTCTTATTTATTATTTCTTAATTAAACTTTATCCTAAAAATGCAATTCTAGTCGAACATACGCAAGTAATTCACAAAAGAGTTGCTGTTTATATAACACCCCTATGTTCAATAGTTTTATATATTTCATTGTTCCGATGACCAGTGCCGGTTCGGACAGTCAAGAGGCTTAGAACCATATTTAAGTCACCTAGAAAAGCTATAAACAAAAATTAATAGAAATTATATGAAGGAAAAATTGAAATGAGAAAAACAAAGTATAAAGGGTTAAATGTGCCAAGGTCACAGCGATGGGTGACCTAACCGAAAAGTGATTACAAGGTCAGTCAAAACCCTAATTTCGTATGAGACATTGTGACACCGCAAGTGTAGGAATTATTGCGAAGTTAAGGGTATTATAAAAACCCCAGAAAAGAATAAAAAACCAGATCGAAAAATTGAACTAGGATTTGGGGAGCAATACAGTGTTATTGAAAAATTGGATCAGACCGGTCAGGGGCAATTTGGTCAATTCACCCTTAGAGGTGACTTGGCCTAAATGTCCAATAATATATAGGAAATTAATATTTTGAAAAATAGAACAAAAGAGGAAAGGTGTATGAAAAGAAAAGAAAAGGAAATTAAAAGAAATAAATTATGACATCACTTTAGTGATGCAAGCATGGCATCATAAACATTTTAATTTAATTAAATGAAATTGGGATAAGTATAAATAGTGAGGAAATTAAAAAAAAAATAAATTCCACCATTTTCTACATTTGGCTGAATAAGTCTCTCTCTCCTCTCTTTCTCTTTTGCTCATTTCCTCCATTAATAAATGCTTTAAGCTTTTAAAACCTTAAAATTGTTACCATAAACCCTACCCAAAAATCATAGAAAATCCTTAATCTGCCCTAGAAGAAGTGGATTGAAGAAAGAAATTGAGAAGAAATTTAAGGGAAGTGCAGAGTAAGAAGGGCATCATTAAGGTTAGTGGAATTCTTTCATTCTCTCTCTTTGAATTCATATTTGAACAATTAATTTGAGTTAGAATTGGAATAAGAGAGTGAAGACACAATGAGATAGCGAATGGAGATGAGAAGGAGACTGTATTTAAGATGAAAAAGGATGTGTACATAACTATTTGAGAATAGGATTGAGACTATGGAGAAAGTGAAGTATGATAACATGGAAAGGTGAAGAAATAAGGAGGTAGTAGCTCCTTGACTATTTACACTGGGCAAATTTCGAGGATGAAATTTTTATTAGAGGGGGAGAATTGTAACACCCTCATTGTAGCGATTTCGTACATTCTACTGTTCCGGTGACCGGTGTCGGTCCAGACAACTAAAATGTCTAGAAAAATATTTAGACTAGAGTGAGGAGTCATAAATAGACCAAATAATAGTAAGAAAAATGTAGGAAAAATTTTTCAAATAAAATACAAGTTAAATGAGCTGGTGTCCTAGCGATGGGTAACCTAGTGGGAAGTTGCGGTCCTCGCAACTAGGAGCCCTCGACCCTGGAAAAAATTCATAAAATAATTTTTAAGACTCTAGAGAAGAGTCATTGAGGGTTCTATGGCATTAGAATGCCAAGAAAAGGTTTAGAAAAATTTTTCAATCAGTACAGACAATTTTAGTCTGTTAAGCCAAAAGGAGGGCATTTTGGTCATTTCGTCTTCAGAGATCATTTTTGGCTGACTTGTCCATTTAAGTAAATAATTACTATGATCTAAAATATGAATAAATATTTCTAAAAATTGAATTGAAAATGAATAAAAAAGAAAAGAAAAGAAAAATGAAGAAAATTGAAATTTTGACGTCATATGATGTCATTAAGAAGGCCTCCACAAATCACAACACAACAAGCATATTTAAAGTTATTAAAAAGAGATAAAATGGGATGAAATGAAACAACAATCTGCATCTCATCTCCTTCATTCAGCCATTTCTCTCTTTTCTTTCCTCACACCATTTTCATGCAAACTTCTCACTAGAAATTCTCTTAAAAAATCACCATAAATTCCTAACTTGACTTCACTAAATTTGATCCTCACACCTTATAACACCTCTAGGCAGCAAAAAGAAGAGAAGAAAAGGAAGATTTGGAAACTTGGAAGAGTGATCAATTGAGGTTAGTGCCTTATTATTCTCTTTTACATCTTTATTTCTTGTTAGAACAACAAATTAAGTAATGAAATGAATAAAAATTTTGAAGTAAACTATACATGTTAGGGTTTGAGTTAATTTTGTTACCTTGGTGATATGGCTTGAGATTGATTTTGTTGAGGCTGTTTGTTGATCATTTGAAGTGTTATGAATGATAAATTGTAGTTGGGAGTAAGGAGGATGGAATATTGGAGTGATGTTTCATGTGCAGGAAATTCGGACCTATGAGTCTAGGGTCTTGTTTGACCTATAATTGAAGTTGTGTGACTCCAATTGGGATGAGGCTAATTAGAGGTGAAACTAAACTCAAAATACCCCATTTTTTATGAAGAAACCATGCCCAAATTCTATCCATATGTTGACCAATTTGCTGGTCCAATTTGGAAATCCAAACACTGAACCTAGAAAATTAACCAAATGGCCATAACTTCCTCTAAACAGGTCCAAATGACCTGATTTTTGTGTCATTGGAAAGATTTGACATAGGACTACAACTTTCATTCAGAACACAAAGCCCAGAAATGCCTCTAACCAAATGAAATTGCTGGCCCAACTGAGGTCACCAAACTGACTAGAACCATTCTGCCTAGAATTTCCTGGACTAAAGTTCACTCGACCAGTTTTGATAAAATGGCCATAACTTGGTCTATAAAAATTCAAATGCTACGAAACCAATGGAAAACGTTTTATAAGACATAGGCCTACAATATTGATCTTTTGACCAAAACCCAGAACCCAAAGGAATTAAGTCAAATGCTTAAAAGAACTTGGTACATCCAAACCTAGAAATTTGCTCAATTTCATCCTGGATTAGTGTTTATAGCATATCTTGCACTAGACAACTCCATTTGGGATGAGCCATACCTTTCTAGAAACATAAGACACAGGTCCCCAACTTTGTTTTAGAAACCTTTCTCAAATTATGAATGTAAGAACCTTAAAAATCCACTTGCAGTCACGGACTTGAACCTGGACCCGGAAGACGCAGGGTACGGGAGTCTAAGCCAATTAAATTGGTATAATTAATTCTACAAAACTTGAAAAATTATAATTAAAATTTTTGATTAACTATAAGACATAGGGAAACAAATTATATGAAGAATGCTAAGCCTAAAAGTAACTACAACATGTCCAATTAAATTGGAAAATGGTAATACCAAAACCTGCCTAATTAAAGAGATAGAATTAGGAAATGAACTAGTTATGGTTATTTGGCCATAACTTGGGTTGTGTAGGTTCAATTGGTGCAAGGCCAATTGGACATGAAACTAGACACATAATGGCACAACTTTGGTGTAGAAACCCTGTCCAGAAAACCAAACCAAGTTGACTAAAAACTTGCCCTAATCTGGGTGACTTGCATTCTGCCTAGGCAAAATGACCAAATAAATAGTGTTTATTCATTTGGTCATAACTCAGTGTAGAAAGTTCCAATTGACCTTAAATTTTACCAGAAGATAGATGAGACATAGACCTACAACTTTTATGAAGAAACCAAACCCAAATTTTGATCATAACATGTTCAAAAACTGACTTGCAGTCAGTGTACAAAACATTGTAGATTTGGTTCTGTCCAGAAAATCTAGAAAATTTGCAATTCGACCAGTTATGGTGTTTAGGCCATAACTTGATCTAAAAAACTCCAAATGGAGTGATTCAAAAAAAGAAATGTAACTAGACACAATAAGGAACAACTTTTATGAAGAAAATTTTGTCAAATTTCTACTATACAAATGACCAATGGAACAGTAACTTAGTGCTTGAAATAAGAAAATTGTAAAGTAACCAACATTAAGCTTTGAAATGGTATTGGCAACCAATACCAACAACTTTAGAATGCAAAATGTGGTATCTTGGTGAACTTAGGTTCAATAAATTTATTATGTATTAAAAAGTCAACAATTTGAGTGAATAGTACTATGAATAGTAATACAAAGACACAATGTAAGAACTATATTGTTAAAGGGAAATTAAGGCCATAAATTTGAAATCCATGCAATGTTCATGGATTGCTTTAAATATGAAAAGTAAACCACCTAATTGATGTGAATAGATAGTTAAGGCTTATATGCCCATTACAAATAGAATTCATAAAATGAATAAATGAGAAAGGAAAATGTTTTGAATACAATAGTACATGTGAACCATTGTTTTGAATTGTGATTAATATGAATGAGATAATGAATAAATAAATGAATCATATTAATGTATGAATGTATGAATGAGACATTAGTTCTCATTATTATAGAAAAGAAAAGTACTTTGAGTACAATGGTATAAAAGGATAATTGATGTGAATTGTGATCATATAAATGATCAAATGAATGTATGAATTATAATTGAAATTTATTATGAAATAATGAAGTCATAAAACACAATATATTAATATTTAATGATATTATGTGCCCTTGTATTGCCTAGACATGTGTGTCAGATTGGATAGTTTGGCATGCCAATAGGGTATTGTTTTAGCAGTACTGCGAAAGACTTTATTCCTGTATTCATGGCTTTATGCCTGTATTCATGGCTTTATGCCTGTATTCATGGCTTTATGCCCGCACTAATGGCTTTTATGCCCAATTATGTGTTATCATGGCTTTTTAGTCATACTGACTGCAAATGTGGTTGAAGTTTCGCGTCCCATGGTATGACGGCCTGAGGCACCGCGGTGTCCAGTGCCAACGACCCATTATCCAGTTTAGTCAGCCTGTCATAGGTTACTTGGGCAATGTAAATTATTAAAATTATTTAAGAACATTAGTAATTAAAAATATTAGAAAGTATTGAATGAAATGAGAGAAAAAAAAAAGATTAGCAATGGAAACATAATTGAATCTAGTATAAATGAAATTTTCAGAATTGTAGGAACCGAAAATACCATACTCCTAGAATTAATCTGTATATCGAATATTATTACTGTATAAATCAGTACTTCCAAAGAGGAATAAGTTAGCATATAAGATAGAAAATACTAGAAACATCATAGTAAATCAAATTGATTCTTGAATACTTAAATTATGCTCTATTTTTTTTTCTTTATTTGTATATATTATTTTCTTGTTATATTATTGCACCATTAAGCAGCAATGCTTAGCGCGATGGATTTGTTTCCTCACGCAGGTACTTTGACTGAGATTTTTGGAGTCCAGATCTGCAGAAGTCTCAGAAGTGTTCAAGTTGTCACCTCCTTAGCAATGCAGGTAGATAGGGCTTACAAAAGTTATTTTATGTATTTATAATTAGTTATCATGTTGAAATATAAATTATGAAATTATGATTAATTTGTGTATTATATAAATTGTAAATTATGTAATAATGGAAATTTGAAATTTTTTATATATGAAATGAGCATGAATGAATATGCATGGTAATGAATAAGAATCGAAATGTATGGACACTGTCAGAAATGATGATGCATGAAATGATGAGATAATTATGAGAATTATTGATGAGATTTTTATTTTAAAATATTATTAAAAATTTCAAGCAGATGAATAGTAAAATACATCAAACGTTAATAAAATAGGGGAAACTGCGTTAGTTTATCCGTCGAAAAATAATTGACATTAAAAGATAATAACTTGAAAATGATTAAAGGAATAAAGTAAGATAAGATAGGGTGCTCCAGCACCGAATGTAGTGCACTTTGCTCGGCTACACTGTAGTCGGGTGAGGGGTGTCATATTATCTTTTCAAGATCTATGCCACGTAATATTTAATTCTATGTTCTTTATATTTTAATTTATCTTGCATGTTAATGTGAATCATATAATCATGTTTAATTTGAGGGGATGCACAACTCTGCATATATTTAGTTTTCTACCTTCCAAGTTTTTATTACTTTCTGTTACCTTATGAATCTGTAAAAATTATAAAAAAAAGTTATATTCATATTGTACACAAAATTTTATTAATTTTAGGCTTAAGAATCACTGAAAAAGCTTTTTTATTTTACAAGTTATGGCTATTTGAATTTAGGGTTTCTGTAAAATCTAATTTGCAGTATACCCGACTTTTAAAGCCCATATATCCCTTGTTTATTAATATTTTTGCACGAATATGGTGTCCAAAATTAATTTCAGAATCTTATGAATCTTTTCTAATTGGTTTTTGCATTCATATCTTTTGTGGTTGATGAGTTATGAATTTTACAAGAAAGTAGTGTGATTTTGTCACTGGAAAAAGTTACGATTTGTGTAGACCATTTAGCTAAGGTTTTATTTAGTCCATAAATTTTATGTTCTTGTATGATATTTTTGTTGTCTTCTGTAATTTTTTCATGATTTTTAGGCATGTCTAAGTACTTTTTAAAAATTAGATTTCTTATTACTGTCAATCTGCCAAAATCTGGGAATTGAATGCTTCTGCATGTTCTTGAGTTCTAATTGATATTTGATCTATTTTTCTGTGTTGTTTTAATTCAATAAGTGTTATGAAGTGTTTGGAATATATTAAAAAACCTGGACCCTTAGGTAGTTGTAACTAATAAGGAATCTTAACCCTTTAGAAGACTAGAGCTAGAATCCAATATGAATTGTTATTAGTATTTTCTTATTTTCTTTATTTCCTTTATTTTCTTTAAGTTTTCTTTATTTTTTTTATTACAAACAAAATTGGTAAGTAGCCCTAAGGTAAGTACTAAGAGGACATTTACGTGAAGCTAAATGGGAGTAAGCGAGGGATATCATTGCCATACTAGAAGAGAAGCCCCTTTTTTAAGGATAGCTTGGCCTAATGGCAATTATAATTATCAATAAGTAAATAGCCTAAATTCCTAAAATAATTATTGAAATGAAAATATAGTAATAATAGAATTTTTATTTGGTAAATTAAAATGAATTTTGTTTTTTAATTTAACTGACCTTTGTATGCAATTAATTTAAATAAATACTTGGTAAATTAAAATTAATCGTATTTGTAAATTAAACTAACCTTGGCATATAAAATAAATTTCATTTAATACTTGGTAATTATAAATTAAATTTATAGGTTATAAATCTTTATTAGGTTATGATTGTTTGGACCTTATGTGATATTAGAATAAATTACACATTCACATAATTAATTTAGTTTAATTATCCTTAGGGTAACTTGGTTGAACATTAATTAATTAGGTTAATTAGAAATTTAGGGTTGTTTAAAATTGGATTTATTTATAAATTAAATTCTCAATAATAAATTAATTTTAGTCATCCAGTAAATATCATTTAAATAATTAGCAATCCCAAAGATAGTAATTACTTATGCATGAAACTCTTGTAAACTGTCATACCTTATCCCTCCATAAGGCATAACATGATCTCGTAGTATATCTAATGGATTACCAAACTTTGCCTATCATTAACCCATTAAATACACTACAAGAAATTTTAAAACTTTTTTGTGACACCCCTTACCTGTCGACAGTGTAGCCAAGCAAGATATGTCACACAGTGTACCGAAACACCATAACTTATCCCATTGATATTTATCCATTCTTAATTTATTTATTTATAGTTATTAAGTGAAATTTATGAAATTGATCTCATTTAGATCATTTATTGAAATTATAAATTAATTTGAGGTTCCAAAAATTTTATAGAAAATCCAGCAGAGTGCCAGCTAAAAATGGAGAAAACAGTTCTGCAGAACCTGTAGAAAACACTTTCAATAATTGTTCAAATCACAAATCCAATTATCACATCAATTTTCAACAATTTCTCAATAATTCCTCCATTTGTCATTCATTCATTTCACATCATCATCATGCTTAAATTATGAATAAATATTCAAATTTTATCTATAAACACAAATTTACAGATAATCACATTAATACAAAATTATGTTACATAAGTTTTAAAAATATATAATAAAATAAAAGTTTAATTACAAAGTTTACAAAAATTACAAAATACAAAATGGGACCTAGTGTCCTAACAATTCACTGTAGCCTAAGAGGTGACTTTGACTCTCTGTAGATCTATGGCCTTACCCAATCTGTGGTCTACTGGGCTCTCTATCAGTCTGTACAGAACCTATGCGTGGCGAAAGCAATACGCTAAACAATACTGCTTAGTGGTGCCAATAATACAAGCAAATATAATATACAAATAAAAGTAAAAAAATTTCCTAGTTATGGTGCTTATAAGATATAAATAATTACTAACTTATTGTTTAATCGAAGGCTAATTACATCTTATAATATTACTCTTCCTAGCATTTTATTAATCGTTCTCTTGATGATTTTGAGCCTCTTTTTATTGAAATCATTCTTGTTCTTTATCTTGATATTTAATTTTCTTACTTCCTTTAATAATTAATTCAATTACATTTATACTATTCCATGCCCAAGTAACCTATATAAATTGACCGGACTGGATAAACGGGTAAACTAGCACTGAATACCAAGTACCTCGGGCAGTCACACCATCGGTCACAATGTGTCTCTCGGTGTGCAAACAGAATGGTTAATAAGCCATAAAAGCAATAAGGCATAAAAGCCAAGTATAACATCATAATTAGTATAGCCATAGGTTATCGTATTACATAATGGCACAATAGGCCATAAAACACAGAATGGTGTGAAGCCATATGCAGTATTGCTATCAGAATCCTATTGGCATGCCAACCTATCCAAACCAATCACGCTAGGCCTACTAGGGCATTTAACACTTTTAATTACGCAATTTTTTTGAAATTGAAATTTAATTATTACTATTCATTCTATTAGTCAACTAAGATGTTGACTTTTTTTATAGCCAATAGGTATATTGGTTCTAATATCCCCAACATACCACATTTTGCATTCTAAAATTGTTGGCATTAGTTGCCAATACCAATATAAAGCTTAGTGTTGGTTATTTTAAAATTTTCAGATTTTAAGCACTAAGTTTATTGTTCCATTGGTCATTTGTAAAGTAGGAATTTGACAAAATTCTCTTCATGAAAGTTGTTCCTTTATGTGTCTTCTTTAATTTTCTTTTTGAATCACTCCATTTGGAGTTTTCTAGCTCAGGACATGCCAATTTGAATTAGGCTGGCCGGATTAGTATCTGCCCAGAATTTCTGGGCAGAATCCTATTCTGCCAGATTTGGTAGTTCAACTTTGGCTAACAATTTCCTTTAGTTAAGTCCAGAATTAGAGTTTATGTTATACACGAAAGTTGTTGTAAATTGTCTAAGCTTTTCATTGATATAAATTTCAGGTCAATTGGACCTTTCTATACTGAGTTATGTCCAAATGAATGGACACTGTTCATTCGGTCATTTTGCCCAGGCAAAATGTGAGTTACCCGGATTTGGTCAATTTTTAGGTCAGTCTATTGTGGTTTTCTGGGTAGGGTTCCTTCATCAAAGTTGTGCTATTATGTCTCTAATTTTATGTCCAATTAGCCTTGTACCAATTGAACCTATACAACTCTAGTTATAGCTACCCAAACCTGCTGGACTCACATTCAGCCCTACAGGTCACCCAAGGCAGCACACCCAATCTCAAATCCCAAGCCCCAATTCACTTCAATTCCTCATCAAACACAACCAAATGGTCATTAATTGACTACTAAGACTTCCATTCACCAAAACATAACCAAAATCCCAAATTTGTACCCAAACCCTAACTCCAACAATTTCAATTCTTTAAACACATACAATCAATAGTTTAATTTTGTCAAATTCATGTTCATTGGCATCCATCTACAACTATAATTCAATTTAATCATTGAAACCCTAATGTACCCTAAGGCTGCCAAAATTTATAGAAATTAATCATGCAAAAGTTTTTTAAATTCTCTAAATTTCACACCCAATTCATACTCTACATGATGTATACACAAAGTTTTAAAATTAATTGGCACTAACCTTGTTGTGTGCCTACCCAAGCTTGACTTGTTTTCACTTCTTTTTGCTGCCCAAGTATTGCTCTAGTGGTAGAGACAATTTTTTGTGAAGGGAGGATGGGATTTTGAGGTGGTTTTGTGGATGGAATCAAGCTCACAATTAAGCTTTCATAAAGGTTTTCCTTCTCTCTCTCTCTCTCTCTCTATGAAATCGGTAGCCAAGGTTGAAGATGGTTGTTTGATTTTTCAATTTTTATCTTCTTTTATTCATTTTTAAATAATATATGATGGTGTGTCAAAATTTGGTTAGGTGGAAATATTTTAATTGCATAAGCATGATGTCAAAATTCAAATTTTCTTCTATTTTCTTTTCTACTCATTTTCAATTAAATTTTTAGCAATATTTATTCATATTTTATGTCATATAAATTATTTATTTAACTGGACAAGTTGGCCAAAAATCATCTCTAAAAACGAAATGACCAAAATGCCCTCTATTTGGCTTATTGAGCCAAAATTGTCTGTACCAATCTAAAAATTTTTCTAAGCATTTTATTTGCATTCTAATGCCATCGAAACCTCAATGACTCTTCTCTGGAGTCCCAAAAATTATTTCATGAATTTTCTCCTGGGTTTAGGGCTCCTAGCTGCGAGGACCGCAACTTCCCATTGGGTTACCCAATGCTAGGGCACCAGCTCATTTAACTTGGTTGTATTTTATTTCTAAAATTTTTTCTAAATTTTTCTTACCATTATTTGAGTTATTTATGGCTCCTCAATCTAGTCTAATTATTTTTCCAGACGTTCTAGCTGTCTAGACCAATATGGGTCACCAGAACAGTTGAATGTATGGAATTGCTACAGTGAGGGTGTTACAACTCTTCCCCTCTAATTTAAATTTTATCCTCAAAATTTACCTGACTTAAGTAATCATGGAACTGCTACTTCCTTGCTTCTTCACTTCCTTGTATTGCCTCATCAATGTCTGGGTTTGGCTCCTCCTAAGCTTCCATAGCATATACCCGTGGTACCACTCTAACCTCGGGCCTTTTGACCGTCTCAGAAGCAACCAGCTGTGCAATGTCAGCCATCTCTGCTCTACTCAGTCTTTTGCCCCTTTGAACTATAGGGGTAGGTCTATCAACTTCTACTAGAGTTGTTGAACCACTCCTCTGAGGGCAATCTCTTATGAAATGATCTGTAGCCCCACATTTGAAACACTCTCCAGTTAACAGTCGACACTCCCCTCTGTGTCTCTTGCCACAGTGCATACATTCTGGCACCAGTGTTGATCCCCTCATTACTATGTCTGGGGAGCTAGCTACAGATATCCCAATCTGGCCTCTCTGGCCCTGTATCTAATCTTGTGCACCAGAACCCTTAAGCTTCTTACTATAATCAACATACTTGACTGCCCTGGTCCAAATTCCCTCTTACGCTGCCTATCTTTCCTATTCTATTCACTTACTTTGACCCTTTCCACTTTCAGTGCGGCTTCAACCAGTTTTCTAAAATCCAAAATTCCCAAAGCTATTATCATAATTTTAATATTATCATTTAGCCCTCTTCAGACCTTCTCCACCTCTTAGCTTCTATGGAGACTATCTCCTTCCCATATCTACTTAATCTCACAAATTCTCTCTCATATTCTGCTACAGTCAACTGTCTCTGCCTCAAGCTAATAAACTCTCTTCTTCTATCTTCTAGGTACACACTTCCCACATACTTCTTCCTGAACTCAGTGAGGAAGAAATCCGAAGTTATCAGCTCTGGCTGGACCTCACTAGATACTGTGTCCCATCACTGATAGGCATCATCTTGAAGTAGGGACACAACACCCTCGAAGTTCTACTTTGGGGTGCAATGGAGTTGCTTCAGTACCCTTATGATGCGGTCTAGCCAATTCTCAGTCGCCACCAAGTCATATTCTTTCTTACCCATAAAATCCATAGCCCTAAATTTTCTGAGCTTTTCTAAATGTGACTTCTGTTGTGGAGGTGGTGGCGGTGGCATAACTCGGACCATTTGTTTGAAAAACTCGACCATTTGTTAAAACATGGCCTGTGGAGGCTGTATAGGCACTTTTGGTGCTGGTAGAGCAGGTTCTCCCTTACCTCCAGTCTCAGTTGCAGGTGGAAAATGACTCTCCACTTCTTTCTCAACTGCCCTCTGTGACGTAGGGTCCATATCCTAATCAAAATAAGAAAAACAAATAGATCTGCATTAGTGTCACCTCGACTCTTACAAATGTAATGCATGGTATAGACTCTATCTAGACCCAGAAATGCACTAAACTTGGCTCTGATACCATAAAATGTAACACCCCTTACCCGTCTACAGTGTAGCCTAGCAAGATATGCCACACAGTATACCGAAACACCATAACTTATCCCATTGATATTTATCCGTTCTTAATTTATTTATTTATAGTTATTAAGTGAAATTTATAAAATTGATCTCATTTAAATCATTTATTAAAATTATAAATTAATTTGTGGTTCCGAAAATTTTATAGAAAATCCAGCAGAGTGCCAGCTAAAAATGTAGAAAACAGTTCTTCAGAACCTGTAGAAAACACTTTTAATAAATTTTCAAATCACAACTCCAATTATCACATCAATTTTCAACAATTTCTCAATAATTCCTTCATTTGTTATTCATTCATTTCACATCATCATCATGCTCAAATTATGAATAAATACTCAAATTTTATCTACAAACACAAATTTATAGATAATCACATTAATACAAAATTATATTATAGATGTTTTAAATATACATAACAAAATAAAAGTTTAATTACAAAGTTTACAAAAATTACAAAATACAAAATGGGACCTAGTGTCCTACCAATGCACTGTAGCCTGAGAGGTGACTTTGACTCTATGTAGATCTGTGGCCTCACCCAATCTGTAGTCTACTGGGCTCTCTATCAGTCTCTTCAGAATCTACGTGTGGAAAAAGCAACGGGCTAAGCAATACTGCTTAGTGGTGCCAATACTCAACCCAACTCAATTAAGCCTTTGTCCCAAAAATTTGGCGGCTATATGGATTCGCTTTCTCCACTCTGAACAATTTTGAGTTAAATCCTCAGAAATATGTAATGCTTTTAGGTCATGTTGTACTACTCTCCTCCAAGTCAATTTAGGTCTACCCCTTTTTTTCTTTCTATCCTCTAACCTAATGTGCTCTACTTGTCTAACTGGAGCCTCCGTATGTCTACGCTTCACATGACCAAACCACCTCAATCTCCCTTCTCTCAACTTATCTTCAATTAGCACCACTCCTACCTTTTTCTCTAATACTCTCATTACGGACTTTATCTAGTCTAGTATGGCAACTCATCCACTTTAACATTCTCATCTCTGCAACTCTTATCTTAGATGCATACGACTCTTTTAGTGCCCAACACTCACTACCATATAACATAGCCGGTCGTATGGCTGTACGGTAAAATTTTCCTTTTAATTTATTAGGAATCTTACGATCACATAAAACTCCCGTGGCACATCTCCACTTCAACCAACCGTCCTATGACTAACATGCTCCTCACATCCCCCATCTACTTGAAGGACTGAGCTTAGATATTTAAAGTGATTACTTTGGGACAGTACCACTCCATTCAAGCTAACTCCTTTCCTATCACCAATTTGGCCTTCACCGAACTTGCAATGCATGTATTCTGTCTTCATTCTACTTAACTTAAAACCCTTTGACTTTAGAGTACTTCTCCAAAGTTCTAGCTTTCTATTGACTCCTTCTCATGTCTCATTTATCAGAACAATATCATCCGCAAACATCATGCACCAAGGAATACTCTCCTGTATATGTTTCATCAGGTCATCTAAAACTAATGTAAAAAGGTAAGAGCTTATGGCTGATCCTTGGTGTAATCCAATTGAGAAGTGGTGCCAATAATACAAGAAAATATAATATATAAATAAAAGTAAAAAAATTTCCTAGTTATTGTGCTTATAAGAGATAAATAATTACTAACTTATTATTTAGTCGAAAGCTAATTATATCTTATGATATTATGTAACACCCTCCCGGTAACCACTCTGTACATCCTACTGTTCCGGAGACCGATGTCGGTCCGGACAGCTAGAACGTCCGGAAAAATAATTAAACTTAAGAGAGGGACCATAATTAACTCAAATATTAATAAGAAACACTTAGTAAAAATTTTATAAATAAAATACAACCAAGTCAAACAAGCCGGTGCCCAAGCGATGGGTAACCGGAGGGAAGTCGCGGTTCTCGCAACGAGGAGCCCTAGACCCGGGGGAAAAATTATAAAATAATTTTTCCCACTCCAGAGAAGGGTCATTGAGGTTCCTATGGCATTAGAATGCCAAGAAAATACCTAGAAAAATTTTTCAATCGGTACAGCCAATTTTGACCCGTTAAGCTAAACGGAGAGCATTTTGGTCATTTCGCCTTCGGAGGTGATTTTTGGCCGACTTGTCCAGTTGAGTAAATAATTAATATGACATAAAATATGAATAAACATTACTAGAAATTCAATTAAAAATGAGTAGTGGAGGAAAGAAAAGAAAATGAGGAAAAGGGGTATTTATGACATCATGATGATGTCATTAAGAAAAACTATGACCAATCAAAATTTAGCCATTATTTGACTAACTAATAAAGAGATAAAAGAAGACCCAAAATAAGAAAAATTTCATCTTCTTCCTTTGAATTCCTAACCAGCCGAAACCTCTATCTCTCCTCCCTCCATTGATTTTCAATCCAAACCTTAAAATTCCCTCCTCATTTCACCCTAAAACCCTAGAGACCTTTCACTAAAATTTGCCCTAGCACCTTGCTAAACCTTTTGGCAGCCAAGAAGGAGAAAGAAATTGAAGTTTGGGGCTTGGAAAAATTCTGCCACTTGAGGTTAGTGCATCTATATCTTAAAAACTCATTATTTTCATGGTTTAGGACTTGAAACTAGTAAGAATTGTAATTTAAATGAACCAAAAACCTATGTGTATGACATCTTGAATTTCGGCTGCCCTAGCTATGGAATAGAAGGGAGAGTTTTTATGAGCTTGAAGTGAACTAGAGTTATGTTGGAAGGTTATAAACACAAGAATAATGGATTAAAAGTTAACTAAGATAACTTGTATAAAACATGAATTTGAATTAGGGTTTTGTGAGCAAAATGTAAATTTGGTTTAGGAAATTATTAGAGAGCATTTTAATGGTCAATTAGTGACCATTTTAGGTAAGTTGACCATTAAATGGACTGAAAAATAGGATTGCAAAGTGAGGTTGCAAGCTGCCCTAGGACAGCAGCAAATGGACTGAAATTTCAGTCCAATTACACAGCCATAACTTTGGCTGTGTTAGTCCAATTGGTGTTTGGCCAATTGGACATGAAACTAGGCTTATAATGGCACATTTTTGCTGAAGAAACCATGCCCAAAAGACCAAAGCAAGAGGACCAAAATTTGGCCCCAATCCGGACACCCTGCAACTGATTCTGCAGAATTGACTAAATGAACAGTAACTGTTCATTTGGCCATAACTCACTGTAGATTTGGTCAATTGACCTGAAATTTTTACAGCAACAAGTTAAGACATAGACAAACAACTTTCATGAAGAAACCTACCCCAAATTATGGCCAGAACCTAACCCAAATGGCAGTGGAAGTCACTGTTCCTGTTACTGTAGATATGGTATTTTCTGCAGAATGGGCATCCGGCCAGCTGTGGTTTTTGGACCATATCTAGAGCTACAAAACTCCAAATGGAGTGATTCAAAAAAAGAAATTCAACTAGACAAAATAAGGAACAACTTTCATGTTTTACATTTCTTCAAATTTCCACAGTAACAGTGTCCAATGGAACAGTGAAGTTGACTCACCAAAACTGAAAATTCTGCTTGTGTTGGTTTACACTTTGAAATGGTATTAACACTTAGTGCCAACAAGTTTTAAACACAAAATGTGGTATGTTGGGATTGCCAAAGTCAATGTACATATTTTGTATCCAAAAGTCAACATTTTTGTTGACCAATGAGGTGAATAGTAACACCAAAACATGAAATTCACAAATTGAAGAATTTAAAAGTTTCAAATGCCCTAGTATACCTAACAAGATTGGTTTGGATAGTTTGGCATGCCAATAGGGTTCAGTTAGCAGTACTGCACATGGCAATATGCCATTCCGTGATTTCATGGCTTTTAGCCATTCTGACTTTATATTGAGACTTGGCCTTGTGCCTGATATTATTTACAGCTTGTTAGCTGTTCTGTTGCACACCGTGAGATGCATATGTGACCGATGGTGTGACGGCCCGAGGTACTAGGTACCCAGTGCCAGTTTACCCATTATCCAGTCCAGTCGTCTAGTGTAGGTTTACTTAGGGCAACCAATTGAATAAAAGTGAACAACGTTAACGAAATAATGGATATACCAATACCAAACAAAGAAAGCATACACATTCATTTTCTTGCTATTTTCTTCTATTATGTTATTGCACCACTAAGCATTATTGCTTAGCGCGTTGCTTTTGCCACGCGTAGGTACTGGAGATCCCGATCGTGAGCCCAGTAGACCACAGACTGGGTGAGTCCATCCTGCAATTCTGCACAGTGTCCGTGTCACCTCAACTTCTGCAGTGCATTGGTAGGATATTAGGTGTCATTTTGACATTTTGTAACTTAATTTTGTTTTCTCATATGTAATTAACCTTGTGTAATGTATATTGATGTTTATGTAAATTATGAAAATTGTACTTGTGAATGGAAATGTACATGTTTACTTGTGATTTATATGTGATCATCACATGTGATGGATGATTGAGAACTGGAATTGAAATGTTGTTGAGATCTTAATGTTGAGAATTTGTTGATAAATTGAAGTTGGGATTGTTTGGAAATTATTTGGAAGTGTTTTTAAACAGGTTCCGAAGAACTGTTTTCTCCATTTTTAGCCGGTACTCCGCCGGATTTTCTTTAAAATTTTCGGAACCCCAAATAAATAATAATTTCGATAAATGGCTTAAATAAATCATATTTCATAAATTAGCTTCAAAAGCATGACACAAGTTAAGTAAGGTATATTAGAGTGTGCCAGTACACCGTGTGGCATTACTTACTCGGGTATACTGTACACGGGTAAGGGGCGTCACATATTAACTCTTTCTAGCATTTTATTAATTGTTCTATTGATGATTTTGAGCCTTTTTTTTATTGAAATCATTCTTGTTCTTTATCTTGATATTTAATTTCCTTACTTCCTTTAATAATTAATTTAATTACATTTATACTTTTTCATGCCCAAGTAACCTATACAAATTGACCAAACTGGATAAACGGGTAAACTAGCACTGAGTACTAAGTACCTCTGGTCGTCACACCATCGGTCACAATGTGTCTCCCGGTATACAGACAGAATGGCTAATAAGCCATAAAAGCAATAAGGCTTAAAGCCAAGTATAACATCATAGTCAGTATAGCCATAGGCTATCGTATCACAGAATGGCACAATAGGCCAGAAAACACAGAATGGCGTAAAAACATACACAGTACTGCTATTAGAACCCTATTGGCACGCTAACCTATCCAAACCAATCACGCTAGGCCTACTTGGGCATTTAACACTTTTAATTATGCAATTTTTTTGAAATTGAAATTTAATTATTACTATTCATTCCATTAGTCAACTAAGATGTTGACTTTTTCATAGACAATAGGTATATTGGTTCTAATATCCCCAACATACCACATTTTGGATACTAAAATTGTTGGCATTGGTTGCCAATACCAATATAAAGCTTAGTGTTAGTTGTTTTAAAATTTTCAGATTTCAAGCACTAAGTTTACTGTTCCATTGATCATTTGTACAGTAGGAATTTAACAAAGTTTTCTTCATGAAAGTTGTTCCTTTATGTGCCTTCTTTAATTTTTTTTTTTTTTTTTATTCACTCCCTTTGGAGTTTTCTAGCTCAAGATATGAAAATTTGAATAAGGCTGGCCGGATTGGTATCTGCCCAGAATTTTTGGGCAGAATCCTATTCTGCAAGATTTGGTAGTTCAACTTTGGCTAACAATTTCCTTTGGTTAAGTCCAGAGTTAGAGTTTGTGTTCTACATGAAAGTTGTTGTAAATTGTATAAGCTTTTCATTGATATAAATTTCAGGTCAATTGGACCTTTCTACACTGAGTTATGACCAAATGAATGAACACTATTCATTTGGTCATTTTGCCCATGTAGAATGTGAGTTACCCGGATTCGGTCAATTTTTAAGTCAGTCTATTGTGGTTTTTTGGGAAGGGTTCCTTCATCAAAGTTGTGCCATTATGTCTTTAATTTCATGTCCAATTATTCTTGCACTAATTGAATCTACACAGCTCTAGTTATAGCTGCCCAAACCTACTAGACTCACATCCAGCCCTACAGGTCACCCAAGGCAGCACACCCAATCTCAAATCCCAAGCCCCAATTCACTTAAATTCCTTATCAAACACAGCCAAATGGTCATTAATTGACCATTAGGACTTGCATTCGCCAACACATAACCAAAATCCCAAACTTGTGCCCAAACCCTAACTCCAACAACTTTAATTCTTCAAACACATACAATCAATAGTTTAATTTGTGAAATTCATGTTCATTGGCATCGATCTACAACTATAATTCAATTTAATCATTGAAACCCTAATGTACCCTAAGGCTGCCAAAATTTGTAGAAATTAATCATGCAAAATTTGTTTAAATTCTCTAAATTTCACACCCAATTCATATTCAACATGATGTATAAATAAAGTTTTAAAGATTAATTTGCACTAACCTTGTCTTGTGCCTACCCACGCTTGACAAAAATTTTTGTTTTTACTTACTTTTGCTGCCCAAGTATTGATCTAGTGTAGGGACAATTTTTTGTAAAGGGAGGATGGGATTTTGAGGTGGTTTTGTGGGTGGAATCAAGCTCACAATGAAGCTTTCATGGAGGTTTTTCTTCTCTCTCTCTATGAAATCGACAGCCAAGGTAGAAGATGGCTATTTGATTTTTCAATTTTTATCTTCTTTTATTTATTTTTAAATAATATATGATGGTGTGTCAAAATTTAGTTGGGTGGAAATATTTTAATTGCAAAAGCATGATGTCAAAATTCAAATTTTCTTCCATTTTCTTTTCTTTTCTTTTTAACTCATTTTCAATTAAATTTTTAGCAATATTTATTCATATTTTATGTCATATAAATTATTTATTTAACTAGACAAGTTGGCCAAAAATCATCTCTAAAGACAAAATGACCAAAATGCCCTCCGTTTGGCTTTTTGAGCCAAAATCGTCTGTACAGATCTAAAAATTTTTCTAAGCATTTTCTTAGCATTCTAATGCCATCAAAACCTCAATGACTATTCTTTGGAGTCCCAAAAATTATTTCATGAATTTTCTCCTAGGTTTAGGGCTTCTAGCTGTGAGGACCGCAACTTCTCACTGGGTTACCCATCGCTAGGGCACCAGCTCATTTAACTTGGTTGTATTTTATTTCTAAAATTTTTCCTAAATTTTTCTTATTATTATTTGAGTTATTTATGACTCCTCACTCTAGTCTAAATATTTTTCCAGACATTCTAGCTGTTCGGACAGACATCGATCACCGGAGCAGTATAATGTACGGAATTGCTATAGTGAGGGTGTTACACTTTTTCATTAATTTAAAATTGAAAAGTGATGTGAAAGCATTATTTAAAAACCTTTAGTTGGAGTTTATGTCACAAAATAAGATTTTGGATAATTTGTTTTCCGCAAATTTTATAAAAATTTCGGCAGAGTATCGGTTATATTTTGAGAAAACAGTTCTTCAAAAACCTGTAAAAACACTCCTAATATATTTATTTCAACCCCAAACTCCAATATAGTTTCAATTCAACTCAATTTCAACAACACAATCTCCATAGTTTTTCAGTAACTCATCACCAAAACAAAATTATACAAAGAACTCAAACATTTCATTATCGAGGAATAGTAAGTTCACAAATATTTACATGGGTCAAAATAAAATTTCCAAATTTAATAGACAATGTTTATACAACTGCTCAAGTCCAAAAGTAAATATATACACAGTTATATATGTATATTACAATAATACTTACAAGGGTATAATCTGTATACCTGGTAGTGACTCCCAAAAAGCTGAACAATCCAATTCACAAGCAGCCTACTCTGCTGCTTTCTCTACCTCTCTACCCACGACAGCAACAAAGAGTTATCGTTGAGCCAAAGACTCTGTGGTGCACAACGTAAAGAAAATGATAATTTAAACAATAAATAATTCACAAGTAAATCACTTGATATGTTAACACATAAAATCATGCTAAATTTCAAAAATCTGGAAATCTTTTAAAGGAATCAAATTTCATTTCATAATTCATCAAATACTATTTTTAACAATCATAAAGCTTAATCATGATACCAACATCCAATTCGTCCCAATAGCCAACAGCTAATAAGGAATACCATAGCTAGCTAGCAAAATATATGAGTACTCATCCTATTCGTCATCAACTGGCACACACTTCGACACTTCAGCCAGAGAGGGAATTCAAAACCAATTCGTTCCATTAGGCAAGCTAGTGAGGAATTCAATCAATTAGTCATGATCGTCGTGGTTTCAAACTATTTTGCAAGTTTTTCAAGCATCAAGGTATCCATTAATTTACATTCAAACTAATTTCTCAAGAATTAAGTCAATAGCATACAAATTGTATCATTCAACATTCTTGATATATGAAAACTATAAATTTATTTCACAATTTAATCCAATTAAGATTCAAATTGAAAATCAAAAGAAAACAACGGTTGTCCACAAACCTTTTATGAGTCACCTCTTGGCCTTGACTCACTTTCTATTTATCCTTTCCAATGTCTTTTTCTATTGAAACATATAATTTAAAGTGTTTCAGTATTTCATTAAATCATTTCTAATAAGAAATTTCAACAATTAAATTTTTTCAGACTTATTCTACCTACTATGGTTTATAAATTTGGGTTCTTTATATTTTTGTTTATGGAAGTACTATTCATTGCACTATTCAAGTCAAAATATTGACTTTTTCATTTTTAATAGGTATGTTAGTCCTAAATGCACTCAAACACCACATTTTAAGTGTCAAATTTATTGGCATTGATTGCCATTCAAAATTCAAAGTTTCCTAGGAGAATTTGTAAATTTTTAATTTTGGGTTACTCATTTCTACTATTCCATTAGACTTTTTACTGTGGACACTTGGCTAAATTCCTTCATCAAAGTTGTTCCTTATTGTGTCTAGTTTAATTCCATTTTTGAATCACTCCATTTGGAGTTTTGTAGCTAAAGTTATGGCCATTTAACCATAACTGGTCAGATTGACCGAAATTCAGAATTCTGGGCAACTTTTGGTTCTGGCATATTTGAGGACCTAAACTTGGGTGGCAAATTGACTAAGTTATGGCAAGAATTTGGGTTTGTGTTCTGCATAAAAGTTGTTCTACTATGTCATAGCTTTCCAATAGCACAAAAATCAGGTCATTTAGACCTTTCTACACCAAGTTATGACTATTTGAACAAGTACTGTTCATATGGTCAATTTTGTACAGGGGTAGGGTACCTAATCCGGATTGAATCAATTTTTAAACCAACTTGTGGTCAGTTTTACGGTAGGGTTTCTGCATGAAGATTGTAGTTTTGGGTCTTAATTTTCATCTCAAACTGGCTTGACACCAATTGGAGTAATGGAATTCAATTTATAGCCACCTAAGTGGACTAAGGTCAAACTACCTAGATTGGGGCAGCACCACCTTTACCATTTCAACCCAATATATGCATTCAATCACATTTCTATTCACTCCAATTGACTAATTTAAACATCAATTTAGTCAATTTACCTCAACTCACAAAACCCCCAAAGTTTCCCCCAAATCTCAAATTGGTCTAAAACCCTAATTATGCAAATGACATAATTCATGAAATTAAAGTATATACAACACATTTATATACTAAATTAAGCTTAATTAAACTTTTAATTTCAATATTTTCCATCAAACCCTAAACATCCCATGGCTTCTGAATTCCCCATAAACTCCTTAACTTGTAACCTAAAATAAACGGGAAATACAGATCTACAATAGTGTCACCTCGACTCTTATGAATGCAATGCATGACATGCAGTCTATCTAGGTCCTGAAACACCTAAACCGGGCTCTGATACCAATAAATGTGACAACCCTCATGCGGCTACAGTGTAGTCGAGCAAAGTGTGCTACATTCGGTGCTGGAGCACCCTATCTTATCTTACTTTATTCCTTTAATTATTTTCAAGTTATTATCTTTTAATATCAATTATTTTTCGATGGAGAAACTAACGGAGTTTCCCCTATTTTATTAACGTTTAACGTATGTCACTATTCATCTGCTTGAAATTTTCAATAATATTTTAAAATAAAAATCTCATCAATATGAAGGAACGGAATCGTGAAAAACACAAGTTTATACCATTGAATTCAAAAATTTTCACCTAGGGTCACATGCACCATGCAAGATTTATTTTTATCTATTTGATTTCAATGATAAACGACATATTAAAACTCTTTTAATATGTTTTTGGATTTGTATTTGCCATTTAAGATTTTAAAATTAATCAGATTAATTTTAGAACCCTAGATTAAATCAAGAATGATTACACTAACCTCTTGATGCACTGCAGCGTGTCTGCGCCTCTGAGATTCGTCTTCAGGACACTAGATGTTGTCCCTCTAGCTTGTCCACACCAAGAACACCTATGGCAGCCCTTGAACAGCTTCTAAAGCTTTTTCTATTAATAAGAAATTCAAGTTCTGCCTTTTAAGAGATTAGAGATGTAAACAGGAAACTAGAAACAATTTCTAGCGTTCTTAATTCAAGAGATTGATGGCTAATCTCTTTGAATTGATGAGAGATGAAGAAGAATAGATGAAAAGCCTCAAGGTGGCGTGACAACGGAGAGGAGTGGCTGCTGGTCATTTTTTATTTTCATAATCACACTTAAATAGCTAGGTTAACACATTAAACCCTTGCCACTTGTCACCATTTGATTAGCTCTAGGTTTAAGTGACCCAATCACATTGTGCCAAGTGTCAAACCTATATTTAATCTTGATTTTAATCATCTTACATGATGAAAAAACATTTTGCAAGCTTATGTGTAATCCCATGTGTCACCATCTCATGGTGCCACGTGTCACACTGTGAAATGACCAAAATGCCCCTGTGTCTTAATTTTGAGTTCTTAACCCAAAATAATTATTTTTCTTCTTCTAATTAATTTATATCAAATATAAATTAATTAATTAATCTCTATTAATTAATTTCTTATTAATTAAATTCATATTTAAACACTTTAAATATAAATTTAATTTATACTACACATCCAATAATCTAGATTTGGTTTCAAGTCATGCTAGGGACTTTGCAATTTAATTGCAAACCAAACCTATTTAATTAATCAATTAAACTCTTTAATTAATTAATTAAATCATATTTAAATAGGTGATAACTTGTGTATGTGTATGACTTACTAGGCTCATCATTAATTGGTAATGAGACATGATATCAACTCTTAATATCATCAGAACTCTTTCTTACCATAAATGATTTCTCTAAAACATTTTATGAACCTCATAGACCATGGTTAACACCTAGCATAGCATGCCATGGCCACCCAATTAGTAATAAGGTTTACCTTAAATGAACCTATAATCATATGTTACCATGCACTAGAATCTCTCTGTTACAAAATCCCAACTCAAGCTGGAGTTATGGTTTATGTCAAACTCCACTTGCTATGAATATTATGTTCTCTTTTAATTCCAGTTCTTGATTAAAAAGATTTTCTCATCAGAAACTCTTTTCTGAATAAATCTATCTGTCCTGGCCAGGAACTTGAAACATCAAGAACAATTAAATGAACATAGGATTTTATCTCTATTTACTTAGAGGAACAGATTCTATCTTGATCAACACCTACCTCCATATATAACTAGTAGGAGCCAACAGATGCCCATATACCCATACACAGTACAAGTATGAAAGCAGTATCAAACTCAAACTACCTATATACAAGATAACTGTGTTATCTCAGGTCTAAAGATTATATGCACTGATATGATTTATGACAAAACATTGACAAGAGTAAACTCCATGTGCTTGTCATAAGTGTCACTGGTTCGGCCTACTTATCATTTATAAGTGTCTATCATGTTTGTTATATGGCATGAGACTCACAATTCCATCTTATTTATATCTCATATAAATAACTTGGGAACAAACATGAATACAATCTTTCTGGATAAGTCATGTCCTTATTATGAAGTATCCTCGATTGTGAACCTATTTATTATACTTTGTGCTAGAAATATTGTCACTCATATTCTTAACAACTTAAGAATAATATTTCTAACAAAATATCAATGGACCTTTTCTATTACACATAAATATATTATGTAAACAGAAAAGTGGAAATATCTTTTATTAATAAAAATATGTACAAGATACATACTAAATGATATGCTCTAGGGCATACTACTAACAATCTCCCACTAGCACTAGAGCCATTCATTACAATACCTTAGACCTATCTTCTCAAGATGTCAGTCTAACTGAGTCTGTGACATAGGCTTAGTGAATGGATCAGCTAGATTTTCAGCTGATGCTATTTTCTGCATGGCTACATCGCCTCGCCCAACTATTTCTCTGATAATGTGGTAGCGCCTTTCTATGTGTTTGGATTTATGGTGAGACCTTGGTTCCTTAGCCAGTATGACTGCTCCATTATTGTCACAGTGTAGTGGAATTGCTGCTCCATGGAAGGAACTACTGTAAGTTCTGTCACGAACTTCTTTATCCAAACAGCTTCCTTTGCAGCATCTGATACAGCAATATACTCAGCCTCTGTAGTGGAATCTACAGTCGTGCTCTGTTTGGAACTCTTCCAACTGACTGCACCTTCATTACAAATGAACACATATCCAGAGGTAGACTTTCTATCATCGATATTTGATTGGAAATCAGAATCAGTATAACCATCCAATTACAAGTCTCCACCTCCATAAATCAAGAATAAATCCTTAGTTCTTCTCAAGTACTTAAGGATATTCTTGACAGCTATCCAGTGTTCCAAACCTGGATTGGATTGATACCTGCTAGTCAAACTAACAGCATATGCGATATCCGGCCTAGTACACAACATTGCATACATTAAACTTCCAATAGCCGAAGCATATGGAATCCTGGCCATCTTATCTCTTTCTTCAGATGTCTTTGGAGACATCTCTTTAGAAAGATGGATACCATGTCTCACTGGTAACAATCCTCTCTTGGAATCAAGCATGTTAAACCTCTTTAACACCTTTTCCAAGTATAGACTTTGAGATAAACCAATTATTCTTTTCGCTCTATCTCTATAGATGCGAATCCCAAGAATATAGGTTGCCTCCCCTAAGTCTTTTATGGAGAATGTATTTGACAACCATACCTTTATAGTCGTCAACATACCTGTGTCATTACCCATCAACAGTATGTCATCCACATATAAGACAAGGAAAGTGATAGCACTGTCACTAACCTTCTTATATACACATGGCTCATCCTCATTTTTGATAAAACCAAAGGATTTAATGGCTTCATCAAAACGGATGTTCCAACTCCTCGAAGCTTGTTTCAACCCATAAATGGATCGCTTTAGCTTGCATACCTTGGAACCATCTTGGGATTCAAAATCCCTAGGTTGTTCCATGAAAATGTTTTCTTCAATGTATCCATTAAGAAATGCTGTTTTGACATCCATCTGCCAAATCTCATAATCATAGTATGCAGCTATTGCTAATAAATTCCTAATTGATTTAAGCATGGCAATAGGCGAGAAAGTCTCCTCATAGTCAATTCCTTGCCTTTGGCAAAACCCTTTCACTATTAGCCTTGCCTTATAGGTCTCTACCTTTCCATCAGAACCAATTTTCTTCTTGAAAACCCATTTGTTCCCTATTGGTACAATACCTTCAGGTGGGTCAACAAGATCCCAAACTTGATTCTTATACATGGAATCAATCTCGGATTTCATAGCATCAATCCATTTTGAAGAGTCTATATTTGATATAGCTTCTTCATAAGTAAGTGGATCATCTCCATGATCTACTTCTTCATGAGTAGACAACTCTTGTTCTTCTTCATGAAGAAAACCATATCTCACTGGTGGGTGAGATACCCTAGTTGTTCTATGAGGAACAGCCGTAGATGTTTCATCAATGGGTATAGGTTGACTAGATGGATCTATATCCATCTGATCTGTTGGTTGGTCAGAATTCTCCAATTCTAACTCTATTTGCCTTCCTTTGCCTCCTTCTTGAACAAACTATTGTTCAAGAAATGTGGCATCTCTACTTATCACAACCTTTTGTGAAGTAGGCAAATAAAAATAATATCCAAAACTATCTTTTGGATATCCAACAAATCGACCTTTTTCTGATCTGGTCTCCAATTTATCAGTGTTCAGCTTTTTGATATAAGCTGGACAACCCCAAATCTTAACATGCTTAAGACTTGGTTTTCTTCGATGCCATATCTCATAAGGTGTGGAAGAAACTGATTTTGATGGAATCCTATTCAGAATATACAAAGCTGATTCTAATGCAAATCCCCAAAAGAAGATTGGCATATCAGTATAGCTCATCATACTACGTACCATATCCAATAGGGTACGATTTCTCCTTTCAGATACACCATTCAGTTGTGGCGTTCCTGGAGGAGTCAGTTGAGAAACAATGCCATGCTCTCTCAAGTATTCATCAAATTCAGTACTCAAATATTCACCTCCACGATCTGATCGAAAAGCTTTAATACTCTTTCCTGTTTGATTTTCTACTTCAGATTTAAATTCTTTGAACTTTTCAAAAGATTCATGTTTGTATTTCATCAAATACAAATACCCAAACCTTGATTTATCATCAGAAAGGTAATAAAATAATGAAAACCCTCTAGCCATTTCTTTAAATGGACCACATACATCACTATGTATTAGCTCCAAAATATTTTCACTCTTAGCCCTTGTCCAACAAAGGGTGATCAAGTCATTTTGCCACGAAGGCAAGATTCACAAGTTGGAGTAGGGTCGAGCCCAATGAGGATAAAATCCCCATTTTCTCCAGCTTTTGCAATCCTATCTTCTCGCAACATGACATAACCTTAAGTGCCAAATATATTTTGAACTTGAGTTGGTTTTCACCATGGCATTGCATTCTTTTAGATCAACTGCATTCAATTTGTGTTTGTCATTATTATCCAAATAATAAAGACCATCATTCATATAACTCGTACCAACATATTTATTTCCAAAATAAATATTGCAAACATCATCTGTGAACTGAAATTCATAGCCATTTCTAGTCAAACTAGATATATAAATGATGTTCTTAAAAGCATCAGGTACATATAAAATATTATCCAAACACAAAACATGTCCAAACATGTAAAAAGATTTAGATCCAATGGCTAAAGCTTCAACAGTTGAGCCATTGCCAATCCGAACTCTAATATCTTGAGAACGCAAGCTGTTACTGTTTGCTAGTTCCTGCATATCATTAGAAATGTGAGAACTGGCACCAGTATCTAAAACCCAAGTCAGTAGATGAACTATGAGTATCATCGAATCTAAATAACAAAATATGGACATACCGTCCAAGGTGTATCCTTCTTGTCCTTCAGAGAAGCAAGATACTCAGGCGGTTCCTTTTCCAAAGGCCCATCCTTTTGGCAGTGGAAACACTTTCCTTTGCCTCCATCAGCTTTAGTCTTCCTTTTCTGTTTATCTATTTTCTTGGAAGGACCAGGAATCTGAGGTTTCTTTTTCTTATTGCCCTTCTTCTTGTTAGACTTTCCAACAGAAGAAGATGCAACCAAAGCTACCTCTTTTCCTTTATTGCCTGGCATATTCTTTTGGGCAATAACTAGCATGTTGAGTAAACCAGCTAAGGTGCATTCCTATTTAGTCATATGAAAATTTGTCACAAAATTCCCAAAAGACTCAGGAAGGGACTGAAGGATCAAATCCGTTTGTAGTTGGAAATCCATGTTGAAGTCAAGATGTTCCAACTGCTCAATCAGCCGAATCATCTTGTGGACATGATCCCCAACATTCTGTCCCTCAGACATCCTCATACGGAATAGCTGTCTAGATATCTCATACCTAGCATTGCTACTGTGCTCACCATTGAACTCTTGTAGGTGAAGGAGGATCTCACTCGCACTCTGCATGTTCTCATGTTGCTTCTGTAACTCATTACTCATGGAAGCAAGCATGTAACACTTAGCTCTCATATCATGCTCCTTCCACTTATCCAAAGTTTCATGTTCCTCTTGTGTGGCCTCTGCAGGTAAGGGACCAGGAACATTTGAATCTAGAACATATCCTATATGTTCAAGGTTCAGGACAAGTTTCAAATTTCTTAGCCAATCAAACAGATTAGGTCCTGTCAACCTATTGTGATCAAGTATGCTTGCAAGGATATTGGATGGTGGTGGTTGTTTTGTGCTCATTTTTATCAGAAAATTAACTACAGAAAATAACCAGATTAATTAGTAAATGTATCATGTAATTAACCAAAATGATTATGGTCTTTTAATCAAATTGGTCCTCCCACTAACTTAGCAAATCCTACACTTCGAAAGTAGAAAACGGAAATCCTAGTTGGATGGATTTCTAGTGGGTGATTGAATTCTTATAATTCTATTGATCATCCTCAGGTACATCCATTATTGGAATTACAATAAACTATAAGTGAGCAACTCCTTGCCCATCACATCTCATGTGAGGTTCAATCCTTTACCTAGCCGCTAATGCTCAAAATCTCAGGTACATCCATTATTGACTTATCTGGCATTAGTTAAGTTGATCCCATTGAGCCAGTAATTATGCAAATAATTTTAATGTCCTCAGGTACATCCAATATTGGCCACTAAACCATTTACATATTTACAACATCTCATGCTTAACAATTATTATTAAGAAAATCTCTTAAAATAATTGCATCTTATGCAACTATTTAAAATTTCTTAAAATAATTGCCCCAATGGAGGGCCTATGTTATAATTACTTTAATTATAGCATTTCCAACTTAATCATTTGTTTGGAAGATTTTATAGTCATTCTAATTACTATTAAGGTCTCACTTTGCACATTATCCAATTAGCATGCATATATCATATAATAGCATACATTCCCATACATCTCATGCATTCATGGATAAGCAATAAATATGGTATGATCATGGACTTTCTAAGGGATTCAATTCTGAGCCACCAAGAATTGAATCAGGGCATTCCTAGGTGCATTTCATTCATTTATTCATTTTACAAGAGTTGCTGAAGGAGTACATAATCAACACTTGATCTTGAATTCCTCCCACTGGTTCCACCAATGCTCTTGACCTCCTTGAACTTCTTGCAATCCAATATTACATGGTAATCCTTGGCATACCAAGGCGAATTTACAAGAACTTAAACAAATGAAATTACAACCCAAAAATTATTACAAACTTAATAATACATGCCCAAAATAAATTAAAATAAATTAATTAATTTACAATCCCAAAGAAACATAAAAGAAATAAATCCAATCACATTGGTCTTTTATAGTCCATGATCATCCATCATGCATATCACTATTTAACAATTAAATAAAACATACATACTTAAATTAAATTGAATATCTCATATTCAACTTAAAAATCCAGATTTGAATATGATTCAAATAAATTTAAAAATTCAGATTTGAATCTCATTCAAACAAATTTAAAAATTCAGATTTGAATCACATTCAAACAACTTTAAAAATTCAGATTTGAATCACATTCAAACATTTTTTAAAAAATCAGATTTGAATCACATTCAAACATTTTTTAAAAAATCAGATCTGAATTTTATTCAAACAATTTTAAAAAATCAGATTTAAATATGATTCAAACAACTTTAAAAATTCCGATTTGAATCACATTCAAACAACTTTTAAATTTCAGATTTGAATCACATTCAAACAATTTTTAAAATTCTGATTTGAATCATAATTTAATTGTGTGATAAAAATTCTAATTAAACAATTTAATTAGACATAAAATGGATCTTAGATCATACAACAATTGCACATTCACCATCCATTTACCTTTGCAGACCATTGTGGTGCATCAACCATGCGCACCATGGTGTTCATCATTTGTGCCGCCACCTTGGCTTTGCAACCAGCAATGAACTTTTGATCTCATGATCAAACACACAATTAAATCATATAATCAACAATCTAAATGGCAAATATAGTGGCTCTGATACCAATTGAAGGGACGGAAGCGTGAAAAACACAAGTTTATACTATTGAATTCAAAAATTTTCACCTAGGATCACATGCACCATGCAAGATTTATTTTTATCTATTTGATTTCAATGATAAACAACATATTAAAATTATTTTAATATGTTTTTGAATCTGTATTTGCCATTTAAGATTTTAAAATTAATCAGATTAATTTTAGAACCCTAGATTAAATCAAGAACGATTACACTAACCTCTTGATGCACCGCAGCGTGTCTGCGCCTTTGAGATTCGTCTTCAGGACACCAGATGTTGTCCCTCTAGCTTGTCCACACCAAGGACACCTATGGCAGCCCTTGAACAGCTTCTAAAGCTTTTTCTATTAATTAGAAATTCAAGTTATGCCTTTTAAGAGATTAGAGATGTAAACAGGACACTAGAAACAATTTATAGCATTCTTAATTCAAGAGATTGATAGCTAATCTCTTTGAATTGATGAGAGATGAAGAAGAATAGATGAAAAGCCTCAAGGTGTCATGACAAAGGAGAGGAGTGGCTGCTGGTTATTTTTTCTTTTCATAACCACACTTAAATAGCTAGGTTAACACATTAAACCCTTGCCACATGTCACCCTTTGATTAGCTCTAGGTTTAAGTGACCCAATCACATTGTGCCAAGTGTCAAACCTATATTTAATCTTGATTTTAATCATCTTACATGATTAAAAAACATTTGGCAAGCTTATGTGTAATCCCATGTGTCACCATCTCATGGTGCCACGTGTCACACTGTGAAATGACCAAAATGCCTCTGTGTCTTAATTTTGAGTTCTTAACCCAAAATAATTATTTTTCTTCTTCTAATTAATTTATATCAAATATAAATTAATTAATTAATCTCTATTAATTAATTTCTCATTAATTAAATTCATATTTAAACACTTTAAATATAAATTTAATTTATACTACACATCCAATAATCTAGATTTGGTTTCAAGTCATGCTAGGCACTTTGCAATTTAATTGCAAACCAAACCTATTTAATTAATCAATTAAACTCTTTAATTAATTAATTAAATCATATTTAAATAGGTGATAACTTGTGTATGTGTGTGACTTACTAGGCTCATCACTAATTGGTAATGAGACATGATATCAACTCTTAATATCATCAGAACTCTTTCTTACCATAAATGATTTCTCTAAAACATTTTATGAACCTCATAGACCATGGTTAACACCTAGCATAGCATGCCATGGCTACCCAATTAGTAATAAGGTTTACCTTAAATGAACCTATAATCATATGTTACCATACACTAGAATCTCTCTGTTACAAAATCCCAACTCAAGCTGGAGTCATGGTTTATGTCAAACTCCATTTGCTATGAATATTATGTTCTCTTTTAATTCCAGTTCTTGATTAAAAAATTTTCTCATCAGAAACTCTTTTCTGAATAAATCTATCTGTCCTGGCCAGGAACTTGAAACATCAAGAACAATTAAATGAACATAGGATTTTATCTCTATTTACTTAGAGGAACAGATTCCATCTTGATCAACACCTACCTCCATATATAATTAGTAGGAGCCAACAGATGCCCATATACCCATACACAGTACAAGTATGAAAGCAGTATCAAACTCAAACTACCTATATACAAGATAACTGTGTTATCTCAGGTCTAAAGATTATATGCACTGATATGATTTATGACAAAACATTAACAAGAGTAAACTCCATGTACTTGTTATAAGTGTCACTGGTTCGGCCTACTTATCATTTATAAGTGCCTATCATGTTTGTTATATGGCATGAGACTCACCATTCCATCTTATTTATATCTCATATAAATAACTTGGGAACAAACATGAATACAATCTTTCTGGATAAGTCATGTCCTTATTATGAAGTATCCTCGATTGTGAACCTGTTTATGATACTTTGTGCTAGAAATATTGTCACTCATATTCTTAACAACTTAAGAATAATATTTCTAACAAAATATCAATGGACATTTTCTATTACACATAAATATATTATGTAAACGGAAAAGTGGAAATGCCTTTTATTAATAAAAATATGTACAAGATACATACTAAATGATATGCTCTAGGGCATACTACTAACACAATAATTCTCATAATTATCTCATCATTTCATGCATCATCATTTCTGACAGTGTCCAGACATTTCGATTCTTATTCATTACCATGCATATTCATTCATGCTCATTTCATATATAAAAAATTTCTAATTTCTATTAATTACATAATTTACAATTTACGTATTACACAAATTAATTATAATTTCATAATTTATATTTCAACATGATAACTAATTATAAATACATAAAATAACTTTTGTGAGCCCTATCTACATGCATTGCTGAGAAGGTGACAACTTGAACACTTCTGACACTTCTGCAGATCTGGACTCCAAAAATCTCAATCAAAGTACCTGTGCGAGGAAACAAATCCATCACGCTAAGCATTGCTGCTTAGTGGTGCAATAATATAACAAGAAAATAATATATACAAATAAAGAAAAAAATAGAGCATAATTTAAGTATTTAGGAATCAATTTGATTTACTATGATGTTTCTAGTATTATCTATGTTATATGCTAATTTATTCCTCTTTGGAAGTACTGAGTTTATACAGTAATAATATTTGATATACAGATTAATTCTAGGAGTATTGTATTTTCGGTTCCTACAATTCTGAAAAGTTCATTTGTACTACTTGATTGAATTATGTTTCCATTGCTAATCTTTTTTTTTTTTCTCATTTCATTCAATACTTTCTAATATTTTTAATTACTAATGTTCTTAAATAATTTTAATAATTTACATTGCCCTGATAACCTATGACAGGCTGACTAAACTGGATAACGGGTCGTTGGCACTGGACACCGCGGTGCCTCGGGCCGTCATACCATGGGACGCAGAACATCAACCACGTATGCAGTGAATATGGCTAAAAAGCCATGACAACACATAATCGGGCATAAAAGCCATGACAACACATAATCGGGCATAAAAGCCATGAGTGCAGGCATAAAGCCATTAATGCAGGCATAAAGCCATGAATACAGGCATAAAGCCTTTCGCAGTACTGCTAAAATAATACCCTATTGGCATGCCAAACTATCCAATCTGACACACATGTCTAGGCAATACAAGGGCACATAATATCATTAAATATTAATATATTGTGTTTTATGACTTCATTATTTCATAATAAATTTCAATTATAATTCATACATTCATTTGATCATTTATATGATCACAATTCACGTTAATTATCCTTTTATACCATTGTACTCAAAGTACTTTTCCTTTCTACAATAATGAGAACTAATGTCTCATTCATACATTAATATGATTCATTTATTTATTCATTATGTCATTCATATTAATCACAATTCAAAACAATGGTTCACATGTGCCATTGTATTCAAAACATTTTTTCCTTTCTCATTTATTCATTTTATGAATTCTATTTGTGATGGGCATATAAGCCCTAACTATCTATTCACATCAATTAGGTGGTTTACTTTTCATGTTTCAAGCAATCCATGAACATTTCATGGATTTCAAATTTATGGCCTTAATTTCCCTTTAACAATATAATTCTTACACTTTGTATCTTTGTATTACTTTTTACATTACTATTCACTCAAATTGTTGATTTTTTCATATATAATAAATTTATTGAACCTAAGTTTACCAAGATACCACATTTTGCATTCTAAAATTATTGGTATTGGTTGCCAATATCATTTCAAAGCTTAGTGTTGGTTACTTTACAATTTTCAGATTTCAAGCACTAAGTTTACTGTTCCATTGGTCATTTGTACAGTAGAAATTTGATAAAATTGTCTTCACGAAAGTTGTTCTTTATTGTGTCTAGTTACATTTCTTTTTTTGAATTACTCCATTTGGAGTTTTGTAGCTCAAGTTATGGCCTAAACACTATAACTGGCCGGATTGCAAATTTTCTAGATTTTCTGGACAGAACCAAATCTACAGTGTTTTTGTACACTGATTGCAGGTCAGTTTTTGAATATGTTATGATCAAAATTTGGGTTTGGTTTCTCCATGAAAGTTGTAGGTCTATGTCTCAGCTATCTCCTGGTAAAATTTAAGGTCAATTGGACCTTTCTACACTGAGTTATGAACAAATGAATAAATACTATTCATTTGGTTATTTTGCCCAGTCAGAATGCAAGTCACCCGGATTAGGGCAATTTTTAGGTCAACTTGGTTTGGTTTTCTGGGCAGGGTTTCTGCACCAAAGTTGTGCCATTATGTGTCTAGTTTCATGTCCAATTTTCCTTACACCAATTGAACCTACACAACCCAAGTTATGGCCAAATAACCATAACTAGTGCATTTCCTAATTCTGTCTCTTTAATTAGGCAAATTTTGGCATTACCTTTTTCCAATTTAATTGGACATGTTGTAGTTGCTTTTAGGCTTAGCATTCTTCATATAATTTGTTTTCCTATGTCTTATAGTCGCTCAAAAATTTTAATTACAATTTTCCAAGTTTTGTAGAATTAATTATACCAATTTAATTAGCCTAGACTCCCGTACCCTACATCTTCCGGGTCCAGGTTCAAGTCAATGACTACAAGTGGATTTTTAAGGTTCTTACATTCATAATTTGAGGAAAGTTTCTAAAACAAAGTTGGGGCCCTACGTATTATGTTTCTGGAAAGGTATGGCTCATCCCAAATGGAGTTGTCTAGTGAAAGATATACTATAAAAACTAATTCGGGGTCAGATGAAATTGAGCAAATTTCCAGGTTTGGATGTACCAAGTTCTTTTAAGCATTTGACCTAACTCCTTTAGGTTCTAGATTTTGGTCAAAAGACCAATATTGTAGGCCTATGTCTTATAAAACATTTTCCATTGGTTTCGTAGCATTTGGATTTTTATAGACCAAGTTATGGCCATTTAGCTAAAACTAGTTTGGTGAGCTTTAGTCCAGGAAATTCTGGGCAGAATGGTTCTGGTCAGTTTGTTGACCTCACTTGGGCTAGCAATTTCATTTGGTTAGAGGCATTTCTGGGCTTGGTGTTCTCAATGAAAGTTGTAGTCCTATGTCTAATCTTTCCAGTGACATAAAAATCAGGTTATTTGGACTTGTCTAGAGGAAGTTTTGGCCAAATAGTTCATTTGGTCAATTTTCTAGGTTCAGTGTTTGGATTTTCGAATTGGACTAGCAAATTGGTCAACTTATGGACAGAATTTGGGCAGGGTTTCTTCATGAAAAATGGGGTATTTTGAGTCTAGTTTCACTTTCAATAGGCCTCATACCAATTGGAGTCACACAACTTCAGTTATAGGTCAAACAAAACCCTGGACTCATAGGTCCGAATTTCCTGCACATGAAACATCACTTCCAATATTCCATCCTCCTTACTCCCAACTACAATTTATCACTCATAACACTTCAAATGATCAACAAACAGCCTCAACAAAATCAATCTCAAGCCATATCACCAAAGTAACAAAATTAACTCAAACCCTAACATGTATAGTTTGCTTCAAATTTTTTTTTTCATTTCATTACTTAATTTGTTGTTCTAATAAGAAATAAAGATGTAAAAGAGAACAATAAGGCACTAACCTCAATTGATCACTCTTTTAAGTTTCCAAATCTTCCTTTTCTTCTCTTCTTTTTGCTGCCTAGAGATGTTATAAGGTGTGAGGATCAAATTTAGTGAAGTGAAGTTAGGGATTTATGGTGATTTTTCAAGAGAATTTCTAGTGAAAAGTTTGCATGAAAATGGTGTGAGGAAAGAAAAGAGTGAAATGGCTGAATGAAGGAGATGAGATACAGATTTTTGTTTCATTTCATCCCATTTTATCTCTTTTTAATAACTTTAAATATGCTTGTTGTGTTGTGATTGGTGGAGGCCTTCTTAATGACATCATGTGATGTCAAAATTCCAATTTTCTTCATTTTTCTTTTCTTTTCTTTTCTACTCATTTTCAATTCAATTTTTAGCAATATTTATTCATATTTTAGATCATAGTAATTATTTACTTAACTGGACAAGTCAGCCAAAAATCATCTCTGAAGACAAAATGACCAAAATGCCCTCTTTTTGGCTTAATAGACTAAAATTGTCTGTAATAATTGAAAATTTTTTCTAAAACTTTTCTTGGCATTCTAATGCCATAGAAATCTCAATGACTGTTCTCTGGAGTTTCAAAAATTATTTTATGAATTTTCTCCAGGGTCTAGGGCTCCTAGTTGCGAGGACCACAACTTTCCACTGGGTTACCTATTGCTAGGGCACCGGCTCATTTAACTTAGTTGTATTTTATTTCAAAAATTTTTCCTACATTTTTCTTACTATTATTTGGTCTATTTATGACTCCTCACTCTAGTCTAAATATTTTTTCAGATATTCTAGTTGTCCAAATCGACACTGATAACCGGAACAGTAGAATGTACGGAATCGCTACAGTGAGGGTGTTATAAATAATAACAAAAACCAACCTTGAAGAAATCTTGCAAGAAAATCTTCTTGAAGAAAAGAAAAGAAATAAGAAAGAACTAAAAGAGTTTTTGAATATATCTAAATTTTCTATAGCTCTAAAATATCTCTAAATAGCCCTGAATATTTCTGAATCTTTCTTCTTTTTTTTCTCCTTCCCTTTTTCTTTTTTATTTCTCCTCTTTTTTTTTCTTTTCTTTTTCTTCTCAGCATGGTATTTATCGAGTTTTGGGAGAGAGGTGTGGTAGGGTTTGGAGTCATAGAGTGATAGGGTTCAAATAACTTAAATAACTAGGATTGGGGAATTTGGGTGAGATTGAGATATGGGTGAAGTGTTTCAGCCAATAGGAAGAGAGGAAAAGGGGGTGGCACCAATAAGGAGTGAAGAAGAGAGTGAGGCCAAGTGGGAGAGAGAGTTTGTATGGGAGAGGGAGAGATAAAAAGATATTTTCTTATTTTAATTTTCAAAAAATAAATTAAATGGATTCTATTTAAAATTTCTAGCTAGGCTTTCTTACATTCATGGGGCCCAATTAAACTTAATTATGTCTATTTAAAAACTATCCATATTAAATTTAAATAATATTTTAAAACAAGATTTTATTTAAATTTAATTAAATTAATTTCCCAAAAATATATTATTATTAATATTTTTTCATGATCATGCCATGGAATTAATAATTCAGCTCTATGCCTCCAATTATATCTTACAGTCATATAATTTTTCATCATCAGGTTCCCCACAATCTCAATGCACACACTCATAATAAATCACAAAATAAGGGTTTGTAGTTTGCCCCCCACTTTGGCAAAAGTTGAAATAAAAGTGAAAGCATTGCTCAAGTTTTATCAAAGTGAAACTCAATCTTCTAATAACTATGAAACATTGGCTATAAGGATCAAGTATATCTTTCTCAATCAACATACTCTATGTTATGACACTAGCTACAACCTCATAATAGTGATAATTTTGTCATGTGAAAATTGAGTACATCTTGCCCTGTCGATACACTCTGCATCATTAGACTAGCTACGATCTCATGACAATGGCAACTGTGTGATTTGAAATATTATGGATTCGTATTTAGAACTACAGTCCTAAATTGTCTATGTATCCCCCTCGCTATCCTAAGGAAGAATCAGACTCACTCATAGTTTGACACTTGAAACGATGGTGATGCATGTTCTTCTATGCCTTACACACCTGCAGGTGACATGTTGATGTGTATTCTTCTACGCCTTACACAACTATGTCATATGCCCTAAACAGCATCTAAAGACTTACCAAAAAACATTTGTTTTGAAATGTTATGGGTTCAATTTAGGACGACGGTTCTAAACTGCCTACATATCCCCCTCACTATCCGAAGAAAGAATCAGACCCCCTCATAGTTTGACACTTAAAACTAAAGTGATGCATGTTCTTTTACACACCTACAGGTGACATGTTGATGTATATTCTTTTATGCCTTACACAACTATGTCATGCGCCCTAAACAATATCTAGGGACTTACCATAAAATATCTAATTCATGATTTGAAAAAATTAGGATGACTAGGTCTCAAAACTCTCTTTGTGATTTTTGTGCTTTCTGTATGCTACTTCTTATCATGGGCATGCTGATTTTACTGAAGATTCTAAAAACTTAGTACTCTGAGAGACCTCTTTTCACAAAAAATATTTTTTAGCCTCAAAATTTTCAAGGAAAACTATTCACCAAAAAGACTTCCTTAAGGTTATAATACAATTTTCCTCTGATTTTTCTTTTTCTTTGCTCCCCTCATGGTTCATTATTCTAAAGTTATTTCAAAATCTTGCTTTGCCTTGACTCATTTCTCTTCCATGAACTCCATTCTTTGTGCAATAACTTTTGCCTAAAATGCCCTTTCAGGTTTTCATTTCAGCGGGCTTACTCTAACTTTTGCCTAAGCGGCCTTTTCAAGTTTTTCACTTAGCAAGCTCCTTATTTTTTTTCTTTTTTTCTTTTTTTTTTGAAATTAGACAATTGCCAGGGTATTCATATCAAGTACCTATTCTGTTATGCTCACAAAAAATAGATTAAATCAAGATAATGCAGTTCAATTATTTGATCATTTAATGTATCCCTCAAGACACAAACATTCGCAATCATAATTAAGTAAAACCTATTCCTAGTTAATGTAATACAAATTTCTTTATTTATTCAGATACACCATTACTCCCTCTTACATTTAATTTTGCCAAATTTGCATCATTCCAAAGTTAGAAATAAACTTTATAACCTGCCGAATGGCCTTTTTAGGTTTTCCATCCAGATCTTCTCTCATCTCTTCTTTTGCTACCTTTTATAGGTTTTTAATTTAGCATTTTTTTTTACTCTTACTTTTGCCTAGACCGCCTTTTATAGGTTTTTAGCCTAGCGAGCCTATCTCACATAAAGAACCATTTGAGCCTGTCTAAGTTGACTAATTCTTGAAATTCATTCCATCTAGGTCTGATATTCTTATAACACCTCCTGGCAAGATCTTTATGACTATGTATGGACCATCCCAGTTTGGCTTAAACTTTCCTCTTAGGTGAAAAGGGATGGGCCAAGCTTGTTTTAAAACAATGTCTGTCACACCCTACCCCTCTGTAAGGCATAACATGATCCCGTAGTATACCTAATGAATTACCAACTCCGTCTACTGATAATCCATTAAATACACTACAAGGGATTTTAAAAACTTTTCTTACTTCTTTTACAATGGTGAGCACTATTTACAGGTGTTAAAAACCTTTTTGAACTGAAGTGATAGAACTAACACATTTGAATTATTTGGAGTTTCTGTACAAATTTTGGCAGAGTGCCATCTGTATTTTGGATAAAATAGTTCTTCAGAAAACCTGTAAAAAAGCACTTCAATAGATTTCCAAATCTCAACTCCAACATTTTTCTCAACACAACACATTACTCAACTCAAATCCACAGTGATTTTTCAAAGACTGAGATAAAAGAAATATAATGCAATTTTTACAAGCCAAAATAACTCATAATTATTTTACAACTTCAATGTACAATTTTTATTTACAACTGCTCAAAACCAACAACAATATGTACATACAGTGAACATACATTACATTACAAAATACAAAATATTGGTATACTCATTATACCCGGTAGTCTCTCGTTGGAGATACTAGCAGCCTAGTCTGCTGCCCTGTCTGTCTGTCTACCTGCGACAGCAATAAAAAGCTATTGCTGAGACAATGTCTCAGTGGTGCACAACATTAACCAAATACAATTTTAATCACAATTCATAAGTCATGTAAATAGTGGATACTTAAAACTATAGTTAAATTCAAGACAATAATGTCATAAGGAATTTAACACAATATTACAATAAATCTCAGTAATCAAAACATAGCTAAATTCAAAAGACAATGAATGTCAGTAAGAATTTAAACTCATTTTACAATCTTACAATATGCATCAATAAATCACACACAGCTTTAATCATGTTCCCAAGTTCAATTCATCCCAAAAGCCGATGGCTAATGAGGTATTCAATTCATCCCAAAAGTCAATGACTAATGAGGAATAACATAGCTAGCTAGCAAAAATATGAGTACTCATTCTATTCGTCTTCAACAGGCACACACCTCAACACTTCAGCCAGAGAGGGAATTCAATTCATCCCACTAGACAAGCTAGCGAGGAATACAATCAATGTACATGATAGCTATGGTTTCAAACCAATTACAGTACTTTTCAATCAATAAGTATCCATCAAATATCATTCAAACCATTTTTCACAATTTCACAACATAAAACAATAATATGCAAATAGTCATAATTTATTTCAATTGAAAATAATTCAAAAGAAATAGTTGCTGTGCACAAACCTCTGATAACTGTCTCCGGGTCTGGACTCAGTATTTCCTTCCCTTTTCCTGAGTCTTTGGTAACTGAGAAACACAATTTGAAGTGTTTCAATACTAAATTAAACTGTCTCTAACGATAATGTTCGATAAGTAATTCACTGAAGGCTATCATTTGCTCAATCACCTAATATACCGACCCTTGATGTGTTTTAGGTAAATTAGGTTTTAGTGTCATTAATATTTCACATTCGATAGGGTTTTAGGGTTGGTACGTTTTACCTAACTCATTTCCTTGTTTAGTGCATTTTCTTGCAATTTGCTGGGTTCCAGGATACTAGTTTGACCTAGCCGAACGACCTAGTTCCCTCGGTTTTCGGGTTTCAGTCAAAACTAAAAACTTGTAGATCTATGTCTTATGGAACGCGGGGCAAAATTTTAGGTCAATCCGAGTTATGTAGACCAAGTTATGGTCATTATACTATTGCTGGTCAAATGGCATCAAATTAGGTCAATTTTAGGTCAATTTGGTCAACTTTGGTTCGGCCAGTTTTTGAATCCGAACTTGTGCAAGCTTTTTGACTTACTTCTGGTCATTTCTGGGCTTTGGTGTCTTCATAAGACTTGTAGGTATGGGTCTTAACTATTCATGGTTAAAATTTCAGGTCAATTGGACCTGTTCTGAGTGAGTTATGGCCTAAACACTAACTGCTGCCCAATTGGTCAGTTTTTAGGTTTCAATTGCACTTAATCCGAATTGGTCATTCTTCATGCCACCTTGCAAGAAGAATTTTGGTATGCTTTCTCAATGAAAGTTGGCACATTTTGTGCCTAGTTTCACCTCCAATTGCTCTCATACCAATTGAGGTTACACATTTAAAGTTACAGGCTAAAATGCATACTGCCTTAATCACATTGCTTAAACATACATCAATTACACCCTTACCTTACTATATGTTCACTTCCCTTACCAATTCTGTTTTGGTACATTACCAAAACCATATTCCACTTTAAATTAACATCACTTTGGGCAGATTACAAACATCCTTAATACACCAATTAAAACTCACATTTACAAAGTCTAAGTACAATCACATATACACCTAACATTACAAATTCTTACATACACTTTACACAATCACTCTATATACATATCCATCAATCCTCAATGTCAATATTCTGCCAATACCTTCATGAACACATACATTTATCCAAGAGTTCCAAGGCTGCCGTAAATGTTCCTCAATACCAAAGTATCATACAATTCATCAATTTCCATCGCAAGTGCAAAATTCACCATATACATATAGAATAAATTACTAGGACATTAAATCACCATAACCAACATAATTTCTCATCAAATATATGCACAAATATTTCATCAAATACATAACTCCATGGTTGTCCAAAATGGACATCTCAATAACTCTTCAAACTTGAAAATTTTCTTCACAAAACCAACACCCATAACATGAACACAAAGTTTAACAAAGCAATCTTCCAAAATACAAACTTACCTTATGGTTGGAACTTGCCAAACCTTGATTAAACTTCTTGATTTTGGTATCAAGCTCTTCCTTATGATGTGTAGACAATATTTAATGAAGGAACCTAAGTGTTTAGAAGTGAAGTGTGAGGGGTTAGATGAAGCTTGAATGAAAACGGCAATGGAGGTTTATCCTTCTTCAATTCGGCTAGGTTGAGAGCACTTGGAGAAGATGGAGTTTCAGCTTGGATAATGGAATTACAGCTGCCATTTAGTGTTTAATTAAATCCCTAGTGGTCCACTCACAAATTTTAAATCATATAATAAGCTTAATTCTCACTTATTCCACATTAAACCCTTAATTCTTACTATTTACTTTAGGTACCACCAATTTAATTTTTCATTTCATTTTATAAGTGTAATATTATTTATTTTTAATGGACATTTAGGTCAAAAGACAATTCGGTGTGTCAAATGACCATAATGCCCCTGTTCGGGTAACACCGGGTTTTGTTTGTTTTTCGATTTCTCACTTTTCTTTGTACTAATTATTTAATTTTTCTTTGATCTTTCTAATGAGATTTATTCTTCAATAAGGGTCTATTTAAGTCCTAAAAATATTTTCCAGGGTTCCCCGCAGTCCAGGGCCAGTCAACGGTCCACGCCGTGACTTCCCGGTGCGGTCACCCATCGCTAGGGTTCTCGGCTCGCTTAACTTGGTTACATTTCTTTGCTATTATTTTTCCTTTGTTTTTCTTGTATTTTCTTTTCTTGTATTTCATTATTTTATGTCTCCTCACTCATATTGAAGTGTAGTTCTAGGCATCCTAGCTGTCCGGACAGCACTGGTCACCGGAACAGTAGAACGCACTACCGAACTTAGGGGTGTTACAATGTCTCCCTCTTTGATCTTTCTTGGCTTCACCTTCTTATTAAAGGTCCTGGCTATCTTCCTCCAATATGCTTGCATATGATACAAGGCTCGCATTCTCTTCTCATCAATCAAAGCATATCTTTTCTGGGCTCGCTCATTTTTTGATATCTTAGCTTCTAGCATCACTCCTAAGGATTTAACCTCTAACTCAATGGATAGCACTACTTCAGTCCTATACACTAAAAAGAATGGGGTTGCCCCCATGGATGTTCTTGTAGTAGTGCGATAACCTTAAAGAACATAAAGGAGTTTTTTTAGGGCCAATTCTTATATGTTTTAAACATTTTTATCAAAGCAACCACTACTCTGTAGGATTCAGTTTCAACCCATTTAGTGAAGTAGTCCCCACCATTATAAATCTATGGTCATAAGAAGCTATGGGAGAAATCTTTTTAATGATGTCCTACCCCAAACTGAAAACGGCCATGGTAAGTCATACTATAGAGCTCACTTAATGATAGATGGTTCAAGTTTACATGGATCTAATATTCATGGTATTTCTTGATAAACTTGGCATAATCAGTCTCCATAGTAGACCAATAATAACCTAACTTTAGAATTTTCCCAACTAGAACTTTTCCATTTATATGGGGACCACACATTCCTATATATATTTCTTTCATTATTTGCTCAGCCTATTTTGCTATCACATATAAAAGTTTGTAGAGTTGCTCCCTAGCTAAAGTAAATTAAGTGGCTAAGCTATGAATTGTTGCTCTATCTCTTTTATTGGCTGATTGTGAGTATTCTCTCACCTCCAGATGCCATCTTATACCAACATACCATTGTACTTCACCCTCTAGGTCCACATGTGCTACTATTAATCCTTCATAACATGAAATTTTATTCCTCATTAGGATAAAAAATTAACTTTTGATCACCCTTTTCCTATAGGGACACCACTGTGGCTTGGGAATCAGCCATCTGATTTTAAGCTTAAAACTTGTGCTTTATGGTCAACTTATCAAAAATTAGCTAATAGTTTCTTTACATATCCTAAGTATGACCGCAATTGTCCTTCCTTCAATTCCCATTCAATTTTAATATATGAGACCACTAGCATCGAATCTCTAATTACCTTTTCTTTCTTTGCCCTAACAACCATCAATACTTCTAGGCCACAGATGCTATTCTTATATTTAGATCTGTAGGGATCTTATGTTGTACTATGCCTCGATCAATTTCTGACATATCTTTATAAGATCAGGTAAATTCTTCGTAGTACTTTGTTAATAAGGCTATAAATTTATCTATTTCTTCTTGGGTTAAATCTTCAGCTAACTTAATGTCTTTAGGATTATCTAGTGTATCCAAATTAATAGAAATCGATTTTTATGTATTAGCAGAAACATATTCTAAATGATTATGAATGCCATGCATATGCCCATTAGAATAAATATCAAACAATTAAGCAAAAGGACTAGTCATATTAGTAATTTTTGCCTCGAAATCTTCAAGTACATAAGACAGTATCACTACTGTGAGCATTACAAAAAACAGACTCAAACTTAGGAGTGTAGCTTTAGGTGCTTAGCTTCCACATAGTCTTTAGATCAGTAGTGTTGATTTTTTGCTCTAGCTCTTTCACATGTTGTAACCCTTATTCATATGTCTAGGTAATTGCCCCCTCTTTCAAGAACTTAGGAGGCTTTGGCTCTTCTTCCTCTTCAGTTAGTTCATAGCTCAAACCATAACTCGTGATCTATCCCTTCATCTCAAAAAAAGTCACCAGGCCATCTAAACTTTTTCCTGGGCCTATGCTAGGAAAAAACTTCATCCCTTTCTTCATAGTAACCACTTTTGGATCCATCTAGTTTTCATAAATTCCAGCAACTTGAAAACCAGACACTAGTGGAACTAAACCATTTAGTTGTAATGCAACTACCTCCTTATCAGAATTGGTCCATGATTGCATCAAATTATATAGACATTCAAGGTTAACATGCATTACATTTTGTTAGCATTTAGTATCCTTTTATGTTAACTTTATATGTTTTCATTATTATTTTAGAAAATAAGTTAATCCAACCCAATTCATTGATTTTTATATTTTATCAGGTGTTTTTATGTGGTTCTAGAATCGAAGATGAGTTTGGAAGAGATCTGGAGGTCAAAACATGAAGAATACAGGGCTAGAAGCAGTACACGGGCCGTGTAACCCACCCCGTGTAACTTCCTAGACCCCGTGCAACCTTCTGGACAAAGAAAACTCAAAAAACAAAAGTGGCAGAAAGTTACACGGGGTGTGTATCACTACACGGCCCATGTAAAGTCCCCTGACAATAATTCTGATACGACTTTTCTTACTTCCAACTCGACTTGGATGGACTCCTAATGCTTCTAGGACTCTGAAATTAGGGTTTTTACACCAGATATAAATATAAAAAGTCAGGAATTGGGGGAACAGAGAATTTACATTGAGCTAATTTACATTTAAGAAGGCACATCAACCTCAAGGGAGGCAAGGGTGAAACAAGATCTGCAAGATTGCTAGAAGGGATTTTTAGTTGAAGTTCCAAAAGTCTAAGGCTGCATTCTCCTTCTGGGTTCTTTCACTCTATTTTCTTCTCATGTTTTCTCTTTATCTTTTTATAATCTTGATTGTAAAACTCACCATGGGTGAGTAGGCTCTTTATTCTAGGGTTAGGGTGTTGCACTCTCAATTTCATTATGGATCTGGTTTGATTTTATTTAATACATTGGGTATTTTATTCTTTGATTTAATCTCTTGTGATGTTAATGCATGCTATGTGTTGGTACCCACTTAGTATTGATTATAAATATTAATTGAAGGATTGAAAGGTAAAGATTAGTATTAGAAAATCAGGATTTTAAACCTAGGAAATCTGACCCAGAGATAGGCTGATGACCTTTGTGGAGTTCCAAAATTAATCAATGATCTTAAAGGGTTTTAATTAATTTAGTCACCACAAAAGTAGGGTTTATGTTAATTAAAATACACCTTGAGTGCCTTGAGAGAGGACTTAAGATAACTTAGAATTAATTTCCATCAAAGTAATAATCTCCCATTTATTGAATGAATCAGATTGATTCTATAATTGATTGAAGTGTGAACCCCTAGCTCTAGAATGCCTTTGTCCATCAGTATTTTATTTTAGTTAATTATTTAGATTTTATTTCTTTTAATTTAGATATAATTATTATTACTCTACAATTCGATCGTCTAGATAATTAAAATCACTATAGTTTAGTAATCAACACGTTCCTCATGGGAACGATACTCTACTCATCACTTTATTACTTGTTAGCGATCCGTGCACTTGCAGTGGTTGAAAAATCGACAAACAAGTTTTTAGGCCGCTGCTGGGGACCGGTGCTTGATATCAAATGACTAGTGATTTGATTAATCTAGACATTCTTATTACTTTTACAGTTTTTTTTTATCTAATTTTATTTTTTACTTATTTTTCTTGTAAGGTACATTGAGATGTTTCATCAATAAGTCTTCACAAGTTTTATTCAACAACATAATGAACTGTTTTACAATGGTTGGAGAAGATTCAATGAATTGGTAGAGCAATTTGCCAATCATTGTCTTTTAAATTATGAACTCACTCTCAATTTCTAAAATGTTCTGGATGAAGTGACAAGGAATTGGGTAGATTATGGAGCTTGGGCTACTGGTGATCATGTTCTTCAAAGAAACCATGAGGATGCCATTCACTTATTGAATGATATGGCATATTTTGATTACCATTGGCATTGGGATCCTTTACTGTAGGGTTGGAGTCACCAATATACCCCACACATTCATCAACCTAATATTTCACACCAACCATTCGAGCTACAATTAGAGAGGAGAGTGGGACTTGAAGAGGTGATAGCTCCATTCAAAAATTTTGACAAACTAATGGTGAACAATGAGCTATCACTTTATGAAGAGGAATTATATGAACAAAGTTGGGAGAATGAAGAAGCTTCATGGGAATTTGAACCTAGAGAGGAAGTTGAGCTTTAAGAACAAAATTCCTTTGAAGAGGACTTACCAGTAGAATTCCCACAAGAGCAGGAGTTACTTAAAGAACAAGTGGAACCTAGAGCTGAAGGAAACAACTCCTTTAGAGTTGGGGGATCATTGGAAGAGTATCTCCATGAAAAGAAATCAGAGATAAAAGTGTTGGAAAAAGAGATGGATGAGACTATCAATTTAAGTTCATTAATAATGGTAACACCCCTATTTGCCTAGCCTGGTAAATTATACTATTCCGGTGACCGGTGTCGGTCCAGACAATTAAGAGGATTAGAATTACATTTAAGACACCTAGATAAACCCTAAACACAAATAATTAGTAATTGTCAAATAGTTAAGTATAAAGAAGAAAAACAAAGCATAAGAAGTTAAATGAGCCGAGAGTCACAGCGATGGGTGACCTTCTCGGGAATGACTACGAGGTCAGTCTAAACTCAAATTTCGAACCGTAAAATGTGACGCTGCGGTCCTTAGGACCATTGTGAACATAGTGGAAAAGAGAAAATCACAAAAAAGAATTGTTAAGCAAGTCAAATAATTAGATCAGAGATCCAGAATAAATATTGAATTACTTGCAAATCGGAACGAATCGGTGAGGAGTAATATGGTCAATTCACCCCTAGAGCTGACTCCTAACCTAACTGTCCAATAAAATTGGAGAAAAGAAAATTTCAGGATCAAGAATTAAATTAAAGAACTACCAAAAAAAAAAGAGAAGAAATTGAAAAAGTTTTATTACATCATATGATTACATCAATTTTGATGTCAAACTTAATTTACTTTTTCCTATAAATTTAGACCAAGTCAAATGGCTAATTTAAAGAGATAAATGACATAAAAAAAAATCATTTCTTCTTCTTCAAAAAAACGTCCCCATCTCTCTCTCACTTTTTGTCACACCCTACCCCTCTGTAAGGCATAACATGATCCCGTAGTATACCTAATGAATTACCAATTCCGTCTACTGATAACCCATTAAATACACTACAAGGGATTTTAAAAACTTTTCTTACTTCTTTTACAGTGGTGAGCACTATTTACATGTGTTAAAAACCTTTTTGAACTGAAGTGATAGAACTAACACATTTGAATTATTTGGAATTTCTGTAAAAATTTTGGCAGAGTGCCATCTGTATTTTGGATAAAACAGTTGTTCAGAAAACCTGTAAAAAGCACTTCAATATATTTCCAAATCTCAACTCCAACATATTTCTTAACACAACATATTTCTCAACTCAAATCCACAGTGATTTTTCAAAGACTGAGATAAAAGAAATATAATACAATTTTTACAAGTCAAAATAACTCATAATTTACTTTACAACTTCAATGTACAATTTTAATTTACAACTGCTCAAAACCAAAAACAATATATACATACAGTGGTTATACATTACAATACAAAATGCAAAATGTGATATACTCGTTATAACCGATAATCTCTCGTTGGATGTACTAGCAGCCTAATCTGCTACTGCATGCATACGTCTACTGCGGCGACAATAAAAGCTATCACTGAGACAATGTCTCAGTGGTGCACAACATTAACCAAATACAACTTTAAATCACAATTCATAAATCATATAAATAGTGGATACTTAAAACCATAGTTAATTTCAAGATAGTAATTGTCAACAAGAATTTAAACTCCATTTCTCAATATCACAATAAATTTCAATAAGTCAGATCATGGTTAAATTCAAAAGACAGTGTATGTCAATAAGAGTTTAAATTCATTTCACAATCTCACAATACATATCAATAAATCACACACAGCTTAATCATGTTCCAAAGTTCAATTCGTCCCAAAAGTCGATGACTAATGAGGAATAACATAGCTAGCTAGCAAAAATATGAGTACTCATTCGATTCGTCCTCAACAGGCACACACCTCAAACACTTCAGCCAGAGAGGAAATTCAATTCGTCCCACTAGACAAGCTAGCGAGGAATACAATCAATATACATGATAGCTGTGGTTTCAAACCATTTCCAATATTTTTCAATCAATAAGTATCCATCAATATCATTCAAACAATTTCTCACAGTTTCAAACTATTTACAATGCTTTTCAAGCTATAAATATCCATTCAAACACATTTCCACAATTTAAAACAATAATGTACAAATAGTCATAATTCATTTCAATTGAAAAATTCAAAAGAAATAGTTGTTGTGCACAAACCTCTGATAACTGTCTCCTGGTCTTCACTCAGTGTTTTCTTCCCTTTTCCTGAGTCTTTGCTAACTGAGAAACACAATTTGAAGTGTTTCAGTACTAAATTAAACTGTCTCTAACGGCAATATTTGATAAATAATTCACTGAATGCTATTATTTGCTTAATCAACCTAATATATCGACCCTCGATGCGTTTTAGGTAAATTAGGTTTTAATGTTACTAACATATCACATTCGATAGTCTTTTAGGGTTGGTACATGTTACCAAGTTCATTTCCGTGTATACTGCATTTTCTTGCAATTTGCTGGATTCTGGGATACTAGTTTGACCTAGTCGGACGACCTAGTTCCCTCGGTTTTCGGGTTTCGGTCAAAACTACAAACTTTTATATCTATGTCTTATGGAATGCGGGGCAAAATTTCAGGTCATTTTGAGTTATGTAGAGCAAGTTATGGTCATTTTACTATTGCTGGTCAAATTGCACCAAAATTGCTCACTTTAGGTTATTTTAGGTCATTCTAGGTTCGGCCAATTTTTGGACCCAAACTTCTGTAAGCTGTTTGACTTGCTTATGGTCATTTCTGGGCTATGGTGTCTTCATAAGACGTGTAGGTATAGGTCTTAACTATTCATCGTTAAAAGTTCAGGTCAATTGGACCTGTTTTGAGTGAGTTATGGCCTGAACACTAACTGCTGCCCAAATGGTAAATTTTCAGGCCTCAATTGCACTTAATCCGGATTTGGTCATTTTTCAAGCTACCTTGCAAGCTGAATTTTGGTATGCTTCCTTCATGAAAGTTGGCACATTTTGTGCCTAGTTTCACCTCCAATTGATCTCATACCAATTGGAGCCACACAATTAAAGTTATAGGCCTAAAACTCAAACTGCCTTTATTGCAATTCTTGCATACACATCAAGCATCACTTTTAACACTCACCAAACTTAACATTCAAACCAATTCTGGTTGTACCACAACCTAAACATAATTTACAACATATTATAGGTCATTTTGGCAGCTTACAATTACATTCAATGTGCACCAACAAGTGCAGAATTTGTTCAATTCAATTTACAACAATTCAATCACCAATTCATGCTCATTTACATGTCCAACTTCACACCATCATACATGCACTCAAACTGCCATAACAACCAACACATTTTAACATCATTATTCCATAAACCAAGCATAAATTCCAGCATTCTTCAAGAGTCAACAAACTGCCGCAATGATACATTTACATTCCATTAATTTCCAAGCTTCAAATTTCAATACACATTTACATATACTAAGTATAATCACCCAAATAATTTCCTACACAATATATATTTAATCAATCCTTTAATTCACCATTTACAAGCAAAAATAAACCGTCTTCAAGGTGTTTCCATGGCTGCCAAAAGTACACTTCCCCATTCAACATCAAACCTCAAAAATCTCTCCATAAATCAAACACCCATAACATCCTTACAAACTTTAATTAAACAATAATAAAAAACACAAACTTACCACTTTGGAAATTCTTCAAAACTCCACAAAAACTTTCGTTTCTTGCTACCTATCTACTGCCCATGGTGTGAGGATCAAAATTAATGAAGAGAATTTATGGTTTTATGTTGAAAATGGGAAAGAATTAAGCTTTGCATGGAAAATTTTCCATGGAGAATTGGGAGTGACAATCGGCCATTGTTGGAAGCTTGAAGAAAATGAGTTAGTTAGTGGAGAAATCTACCCATTTAATGGTTATTATAATCCTTAGTGCTCCACTCACCAATTATAAACTATATTATATGTTTAAATGTGTTAATTAGTCAATTTACCCTCTATTTTTACTATTTACATTAGGTACCCCTAAATTAATTTTTCATTATATTTTCCAAGTGTAATATTATTTATTTTTAATGGACATTTAGATCAAAAGACAACTCGGGATGTCAAATGACCACAATGCCCCTGTTCAGGTTGTATTCCCGATTTTTCGGTAACACCGGGTTTTATCCGTTTTTCGATTTCTCACTTTTCTTTGTACTAATTATTTAATTTTCATTTAATATTTCTAATGATATTTATACTTCAATTGATGTCTCTTTAAGTCCTAAAAATATTTTTCAGGGTTCCCCGCGGTCCAGGGTTAGTCAACGGTCCACGCCGTGACTTCCCGGTGCGGTCACCCATCGCTAGGGTTCTTGGCTCGCTTAACTTGGTTGCATTTATTTACTATTATTTTTTCTTTGTTTTTCTTGTATTTTGTTTTCTTGTATTTTATTATTTTATGTCTCCTCACTCATCTCGAAGTGTAGTTCTAGGCATTCTAGCTGTCCGGACAACACTGGTCACCAGAACAGTAGTACGCACTACCGAACATAGGGGTGTTACACTTTTCTCTCCCAAAAACTTCATTGAAACCCCATTTCCAAGCTTGCATAACTTGATTTTAACCTCCCAAAGTGAACCCTAAACCCTAAAAAGCTTGCTATCTCAACTAGAAAAGAGGATTGAAGAAGAAAAAGGGAGGAGAAAAGAAAAGAATTGAGGAAGTAGAACATCAAAGTTGAGATTAGTAGTTTAATTTGAAATTCTAGTTTAATACTTGTGCTTTTAGTTCACTTAACCTAGAAATTAACTTAAAATCAAACAAAAACAATTGTTGAGGGACCAAACATGAAATTCTTCCAGCCAGGGTTAGGGTTTGATATGAATGAGTTAGATGGTTTTGAATGGTTATTTGAGGTGAATTAGGTGTGTAGAACATGAATACACACTTTAAATTGCATTAGGTTAAAATTTGTGTGTAGCTAGGGTTTTGAACATGTGAAAAATTGAAGAAAAATTTGAGAATTGGCTAAATGATGTTATTGACCTTATTTGAGTTGAGTAATAGTCAATGGTAACCATTTGTGGTGTCTATGAATTGTTGGAAACAAATTTAAATTCAGATTGGAGAGGGTCAATCTGCAGACAGCTTAACCTAGGTCCCTTTCAGGGATCAAAACTGAAAATTTACCAGGCCAATTGGTGTGAGGCCAATTGGGAATGAAACTAGACATAGAATGGCACATTTTTCGTTTAGGAATTATGCCCAGAAAGTGATCATAACTTAGTGAACAATTAGGCCAAATATAGAATTGGCAAACTGACCTGTACAAAAATGACCAAATGAATAGTAGTTACATAAATGACCATAACTTGGTCTAGGAAGGTCTAAATGATCTGAATTTTTACCAGTAGAAAGACGAGACATAGCCCTACAAATTTCTTGTAGAAAATAAACCCAAATTTTGACCATAACTAGTTTGAAAATCCACCTACACTTAACCACAAAAATTGCTAAAATCCAGAATTTGCCCAGAATTCTGGGTAACACCAAATCCGGCCAGCTATGTTCAAATGGCTATAACTTAGGCTAAAAAACTCCAAATAGAGTGATTCAAAAAGGGAAATAAAGTTAGGATAATAAGAAACAACTTCTATGGAGAAAACTTAGCCAAATTATCACAGCAATATGACCAATGGAACAGTGAAAAACTAAACACCAAAACTAAAAATTTGAAATTTGTGCCTAAGGGACTTGAAGTTTGAGAAAATAACCAAAACCAAAAAATTAGGTAACTAAAATGTGGTATGTGGGTGAAATTAGAATTCCCATACCTATTAAGCATTAAAAAGTCAATAAATTAACTTGAATAATATCGTAAATAGTAACCTCAAAATATAAATTTCAAAGAACGTCAAATTAAGCATATTAAAGTTAGATTTGAAATTATTTTTGTACTTATGATAATTTATGGTACTGAAACACTGTGAAATTGTGTGTTTCAGTGGAAAATAATACTGGGAAAGAACCTGAAGCATCGATTCAAGGCCAAAAGGCAACTCATTTAAGGTTGTGCACAATATAGAATTTCTGTAAATTTTCTTCTGTAAATTGTTTTGAATTAATTGAGATATTAAATTGTGACTCAATTGTATTGAAATGTTTATTATGCTTTTGAATTAAATTGTTGAAAGTTTACTTGTATGTGTTTGAAATGGCAATAAATGTTTACTAAATTGCTAAGACAGTTTTGAAACCATAGTGCCATGATCATATTAATGCCTCACTAGCATGACTAGTGGGGGAAATTAGTTTTGAATTTTAATTCTTTCTCTCGCTGAAGTGTTGAGGTGTGTGCCAGTAGAAGAAGAAATTTGAATGGATATCCATATATTTGAGCTAGCTAGCCTTGTGATTTCTCATAAGCCTCCAGCTATTGAGATCAATATGTTTCAAATGGCATGATATAACTGTGTGTTTTTATTAAATTCGTTTTGAGACTTTCAAAATGAAATTGTTTGGACTAAAAGTTCATAAATCATATTTTATATCTATCTTTCATTCTCAGTACCGTATTTGAATAAATGTGATTTGAATTATGCATAAATGTCATTTTAGTATGTTGTGTACTACTGAGTCATAGTACTCAGCAATGGCTGTTATTGCTGTCACAGATATAGAGACTAGAGGAGCAGCAGAGTGAGCTACTGAGGATTTTGGAGTTGCCTTTCCTGAAGTTTTGTCGGGTATAAATTTATACCCTGAATGTAATATTTATATTTGTGTATGTAACTGTACATATATGTAAAAACTAGTCATGAGTAGTTGTATAAAGTTGTAATAATATCATTTTGGATTTGCTAATGTAAAGTGGTTGATAAATGTAATTTGTTTTTACTTTAATGAAAAATGAATGGAAATATTGAGTTGTGAATTATTGATTTGAATTTTGGGGTTTGAGAAATGATGTTAAAGTTTGTTGTGGTAGTTGTTGAGTTGATGAAATAAATGATTGAAAGTGTTTTTACAGGTTTGTGAAGAACTGCTTTCTTAAAATACAGATGGCACTTTGCCAAAATTTTTTCAAAATTTATGTAAAAATAAAAATGGACAAAAAATTTTAGCTAGCTTTGAAACTTATATTAAATGTAAGAAAATGCTCACCACTTCCAAAAAGTAAGAAAATGATTTTTAAAATCCCTTGTAGGGTACTTAATGAGTTATCAGTAGGTGAAGTTCGGTAGTTCATTAGGTATTCTACAGGATCATGTTATGCCTTATAGAGGGGTAAGGTGTGACATGTTTTAGTGGTATCAGAGCGAATTTTTAAAGTATGTTTCAACTTGTGAAATTGTTTCTTTTCTTTGATAAGTACAACTGCTCAATGTCCTTATTTGTTACATACAGTGTATTACATCATAAATATAAACTAACGGAGGGAATCTCCTTGTGTTATTTGTTCAGGAGATATCTCAACTCCAATTTGAAATGGAAGAAGGGGATCGCTCTGTTGAGTAGTCTGTAGAGGCTGAGGCCCAAAGGGAAGCCCCAGCTCTCCAAAATATTAGAGGGTCGGTGGTACCAACCCCACAAATACTGCAGTTTCCTGCACAATTCGCACAGTAGATGGCGGCAATGTTTCAACAAATGGTTGGAAGCATGCCTACTCAAGCTCCACTTCAGACACATATGGTACAACCATAGCCTCCAGCCAGATAGTATGACAAGCTATTGAAGTATGGGGGGACAGAATTTAAGGGTACAGTAGACCCTTTAGAGGCAGAGCAGTGGTTAGAGAGGATGGATTGAGTGTTTAAGAAGCTGCAGTGCCTAGATGAACTAAAATTTGAATACTCAGTGTCCTTGTTACAAGGGGATGCGTATGACTGGTGGAAGACCATCCCCCATAGCTTGGCTGAATCGCCAGTATTGACCTGGGACAACTTTATTAGAGAGTTTAGACAGAAATATATCCCAGATGCATATGTGGATCAGAAACTACAAGAATTTCTGAGTAGGAAGCAAGGCAATAAATCAATGGCAGAGTATGAGAGGGAGTTCTCACACTTAAGCCACTATTTTGGGAGTCTCTTGTCCACCAACAAAGAGAGGTATAAGAAATTTGAGACCGGTTTGAAGCCCAATTTGAGGATGCAAGTAGTGGGATTCAGACACAGTAACTTCTCTAAGCTCATCTCTCAGGCACTTGAGTTGGAAAGGATTGAATTAGAAGCGACCCCAGCAAAAGAAAAATCTGAGAAGACTGAAAAATCAAAGAAAGACAAAAGGAAAAAGTCAGTAGAGCAAAGTCCTAGTGGTACATCTGGTAAAAAGAAGAAATTTAGGAGACCTAGCAGAGGTAGAGGAGGAAGGTTTGGAAGGGGCAGATTCTCTGGACAGAGACCCCCTAGATCTAGTCAGCAATCGACCAGGGATTCATATCCTCCCCACCCCTGTGAGACATGTGGTAAGATTCATGGGGGAGAATGTTATTGGGCAACAGGAGCTTTCTTTAACTATGGAGGCAAGGGCCATTTCGCTAAGGACTACACTAGCACCCCTAGATTTGGGCCAGCTCCTACTACTGCAGAAGGATCCATTCAGAGTCCTGCTACAAGAGGTTCACAATCGGTTAGCAGAGGAAGAGGCATAGATAGAGGCAATGCTTCTGGCAGTCAGGGTACTGTTAGCCAGTCAGCACAAGGGTGTGCTCCAGCCAGGGTTTACATGATGAGACAATGAGAAGAGGCTGAGACTTCTGATGTTGTAGCCGATACATTTTCCATCTCTGATCAAGATGTATTTGTACTGTTTGATCCGGGTTCAACCCACTCATATGTTAGTGCTAGCATAGTGAGTTTCCTTGCGGTTCTATGTGCCAAAATGGATTTTGAAGTGCTAGTAACTAGTCTGTTAGGACAAGAGGTTCGGGTTAATAGAATCTATAAAGATTATCCTTTGGTGATCCAATGGCACACTTTTTTGTCAGATTTGATTGAAATGCCCTTTAGAGATTATGATATTATCTTGGGCATGGATTGGTTAGCCAGGCATCACGCCATGATTGATTGTAGACTGAAGACAGTCACTTTTGGTTTCCCTCTATACGGTAATGTGGTAATACATGGGGAGAGGCAGTTACTGCCATCAAACATCATTTCGGTTGCACTAGCCACAAGGATGATTAGAAAAGGGTGTGAAGCATACTTGGCACATGTGATAGACACCCAAGTGGGGAGTCCAGCACTGAGGGACATCCCTCCAGTATGTGACTTTCCGGATGTGTTTCCTGATGAATTATCAGGATTACCACCAGAAAGAGAAGTGCAGTTTGATATTGATATTATGCCTGGTGTGGATGCAATCTCTATAACACCATATAGAATGGTACCAACAGAATTGAAAGTGCAATTGCAAGAGCTGTTTGACAAGGGCTTTATCCGCCCTAGTGTGTCACCTTGGGGAGCGCCAGTGTTGTTTGTTAAGAAAAAGGATGGCACTCTTCATTTATGTATTGACTATTAGCTTTTGAATAAGGTGACAATAAAGAACAGATATCCATTGCCCTGTATTGATGACTTGTTTGATCAGTTGAGGGGTGCAACTGTGTTCTCCAAAATTGACCTGAGATCGAGTTATTATCAGCTGAAAGTACAAGAGCAGAGTATTTCTAAAACTGCCTTTAGAACCGCTATGGCCATTATGAGTTTTTGGTCATGCCATTTGAGTTAACTAATGCTCCGACTGCTTTTATGGATCTGATGAACACTATCTTCAGACCATACCTCGACCAGTTTGTTGTGGTATTCATAGATGATATATTGGTCTATTCAAGGAGTGCAGAAGAGCATGATAGACATCTGTAGATTCTACTGCAGACTTTGAGGGAGAAATAGCTATATGCCAAATTGTCGAAGTGTGAATTTTGGCTGAAGGAAATATCCTTCTTGGGGCATATAATATCGGTAGAGAGCATCAAGGTAGATACAAGTAAGATAGAAGCTGTCCTTAGTTGGAGACCACCCATAAATATCACGAGGATTCACAGTTTTCTGGGTTTAGCTAGATACTACCGTCGATTTGTGAAGGGATTCTCCATGTTGGCATCTCCATTGACCAAATTACTTCGAAAAGATGTAAAATTTCAATGGACAGATAAATGCCAACATAGTTTTGATGAGTTAAAGAGATGTTTAACTGAGGCTCCAATCCTTACTTTACCTACCCCGGGTAAAGAGTATATTATTTACAGCGATGCTTCTCACAATCGGTTAGGCTATGTATTGATGCAAGAGAGGAATGTCATTGCCTATGCATCACGCCAGCTGAAACGAAATGAGAGAAACTATCCGACACATGACTTAGAGCTTGTAGCTATTGTATTTGCTCTTAAGATCTGGAGACACTATTTGTATGGGGAGAGGTGTTACATCTACACAGATCATAAGAGTTTGAAGTATCTAGGCACTTAGAAGGAGTTGAATTTGAGATAGAGGAGATGGTTAGAGTTGATAAAAGACTATGATTGTCTGATAGACAATCAACCAGGGAAAGCTAATATGGTGGCTGACGTCTTAAGTCGCAAGACTATGGCAAGTCTACTGGTTTCTCCTTTGTCTATGATATATGAGTTGAGAGTTTTGCGTGCCATCTTAGAGATTAATGATGAGGGGCAGACAACAGTTGCATGGCATGTACAGCCAGTGTTGATTGATCAGAATGGCTGCTTAGAATGATCATAAGTATCAGAAGCTGTTAGAAGAAGTCAGAAAGGGGAAGAAGCCTGAATTCTCAGTGAGAGATGATGGCCTACTGGTTCACCAGGGCAGAATGTGCGTTCCTAATGACGTTGACTTAAGACAGATCATTTTGAAGGAAGCACATGAGTCTCCTTTTGCTATACACCCTGGTGGCACAAAAATGTATAGAGGGCTGAAAGAGCACTACTAGTGGATGGGTATGAAAAGAGATGTGGCATATTTTGTTTCCAAATGCCTAACTTGTCAGCAAGTGAAGGCAGAGCATCAAGTACTAGCTGGTTTGTTACATCCACTACCAGTACCAGAATGGAAATGGGAGAGAATAACTATGAATTTTGTGATGGGACTTTCGAGGACACAAAAGAACCCTGATGCAGTATGAGTTATAGTTGACAGACTGACCAAGTCTGCTCATTTTCTGCCTGTCCAGATGGACTACAGTTTAGAAAGATTAGCCAAGTTGTACATAGATGAGATAGTAAGATTGCATGGAGTGCCAATATCCATCGTATCAAACAGAGATCGTAGGTTCACTTCTAGATTCTAGGGTAGTCTTCAGAGAGCCCTAGGAACTAGATTGAACTTTAGCACTACATTCCACCCACAGACAGATGGCCAGTCTGAGAGAGTAATTTAGATCTTGGAGGACATGCTACGGGCTTGTGTGATTGAGTTGGAGGGTAGTTGGGACACACACTTGCCTTTGATTGAGTTTGCTTACAACAACAGCTACCAATCAAGCATTGGGATGGCTCCATATGAAGCTTTGTATGGCAAAAAATGTAGAATCCCATTGCATTGGGATGAGGTAGGCGAAAGAAAGTTGATTGGGCCCAAATTGTTCAGCAAACTGAAGAGAAAATCAAACTAGTTAGAAATCGACTTAAAGCTGCATCAGACCGTCAGAAGTCCTATATTGATCTGAAGAGAAGAGATATTGAGTATGAAGTGGGTGACAAAGTATTCCTCAAGGTTTCCCCTTGGAAGAGAATTATGAGATTCGGCAGAAAAGGGAAACTGAGTCCTCGTTTTATTAGGCCATATGAGGTTTTGGAGAGAGTGAGTCCTTTGGCATATCGATTGGCACTACCTCCAGAGTTAGAGAAGATACATAACGTCTTCCATGTATCGATGTTGAGGAGGTGTAGATCTGACCCATCTCGTATACTACCAGTAGAAGAAATTGAAGTGAATCCAGACCTCACGTATGAAAAAGAACCCATAGAGATTCTGGCTTATGAGGTGAAGCAGCTACGGAACAAGCAGATACTGTTAGTGAAAGTATTGTGAAACCATCATTCGGGCTAGGAGGCTACTTGGGAACGAGAGGAAAACATGAGGAGACAGCACCCATAGCTGTTCAAAGATTGATACCAGGTAAATTTCGGGACAAAATTTATTTTAACGGGGGGAGAATTGTAATACCCCTATTTGCCTAGCCTAGTAAATTATACTGTTCCGATAACCGGTGTCAGTCTGAACAATTAAGAGGATTATAATTACATTTAAGACACCTAGATAAACCCTGAACATAAATAATTAGTAATTATCAAATAGTTAAATATAAAGAAGAAAAACAAAGCATAAGAAGTTAAATGAGCCGAGGGTCACAACGATGGGTGACCTTCTCGGGAATGACTGTGAGGTCAGTCTAAACTCAAATTTTGAACCGTAAAATGTGACGCTGCAGTCCTTAGGACCATTATGAACACAGTGGAAAAGAGAAAATCACAAAAAACAATTGTTAAGTAGGTAAAATAATTAGGTCAGGGATCCGGAAGAAATATTGAATTACTTGCAAACCGGATCGAATCAGCGAGGGGCAATTTAGTCAATTCACCCCTAGAGCTAACTCCTGACCTAACTGTCCAAAAAAATTGGAGAAAAGAAAATTTCAAGATTAAGAATTAAATTAAAGAACTACGAAAAAATTAAAAAAAAAAAAGAGATGAAATTGAAAAAGTTTTATTACATCATGTGATGACATCAATTATGATGTCAAAATTAACTTACTTTTTCCTACAAATTTGGACTAAGTCAAATGGCTAATTTAAAGAGATAAATGACATAAAAAAAAAAAAAAGAAAATCATTTCTACTTCTTCAAAAAAAAGTCCCCATCTCTCTCTCACTTCTCTCTCCCAAAAACTCCATAGAAACCCCATTTCCAAGCTTGCATAACTTGATTTTAACCTCCCAAAGTGAAAAGCTTGCTATCTTAACTAGACAAGAGGATTGAAGAAGAAAAAGGGAGGAGAAAAGGAAAGAATTGAGGAAGTGGAACATCAAAGTTGAGATTAGTAGTTTAATTTGAAATTCTAGTTTAATACTTGTACTTTTAGTTCACTTAACCTAGAAATTAACTTAAAATCAAACAAAAACAATTATTGAGGGACCAAACATGAAATTCATCCATCTAGGGTTAGGGTTTGATATGAATGAGTTAGATGGTTTTGAATGGTTACTTGAGGTGAATTAGGTGTGTAGAACATGAATACACACTTTAAATTGCATTAGGTTGAACTTTATGTGTAGCTAGGGTTTTGATCATGTGAAAAATTGAAGAAAATTTTGAGAATTGGCCAAATGATGTTATTGACCTTATTTGAGTTGAAAAATGGTCAATTGTGACCATTTGTAGTGTGTATGAATTGTTGAAAAAAAGTTTAAATTTGGATTGGAGAAGGTCTATCTATAGGCAGCTTGACCTAGGTCCCTTTCAGGGACCAAAACCAAAAATTTACAAACCCAATTGGTGTGAGGCCAATTGGGAATGAAACTAGATACAAAATGGCATGGTTTTCATTCAGGAATTATGCCCAGAAAGTGACCATAACTTAGTGAACAATTAGGCCAAATTCGGAATTGGCAAACTGACCTGTACAAAAATAACTAAACGAATAGTAGTTACGTAAATGACCATAACTTGGTCTAGGAAGGTCCAAATGATCTCAATTTTTACCAGTAGAAAGCTGAGACATAGCCCTACAACTTTTATGAAGAAAAAAAAACCCAAATTTTAACCATAACATATTTGAAAATCCACTTGTAGTCAACTACAAAAATTGCCAAAATCCAGAATTTGCCTAGAATTCTGAGTAACACCAAATCCGGCCAGCCATGTTCAAATGCCTATAACTTAGGCTACTAAACTCCAAAAGGAGTGATTCAAAAAGGAAAATAAAGTTAAGACAATAAGGAACAACTTTTATGAAGAAAACTTAGCCAAATTATCACAGCAACATGACCAATGGAACAGTGCAAAACTGAACACCAAAACAGAAAATTTGAAATTTATGCCTAAGGGACTTGAAGTTTGAGAAAACAATCAAAACCAACAAATTAGGTAACCAAAATATGGTATGTGGGTGAAATTAGAATTTCCATACCTATTAAGTATTAGAAAGTCAACAAATTAACTTGAATAGTGTCATGAATAGTAACCCTAAAATACAAATTTCAAATAACGTCAAATTAAGCATATTAAAGTTAGATTTGAAATTATTTTTAGACTTATGATAATTTATGGTACTGAAACACTGTGAAATTATGTTTTTCAATGGAAAAAAATACCGGAAAAGAACCCGAAGCATCGAGTCAGGACCAAGAGGCGACTCATATAAGATTTGTGCACAACATAGGTTTTCTATAAATTTTCTTCTGCAAATTGTTTTGAATGAATTGAGATATTAAATTGTGACTCAAATGTATTGAAATGTTTATTATGCTTTTGACTTATATTGTTGAAAGTTTACTTGTATGTGTTTGAAATGGTAATAAATATTTAGCAAATTGCTAAGACATTTTTGAAACCACAGTGTCATGACCATATATTTGAATTTTAATTCCTTCTCTGGCTAAAGTGTTGACGTGTGTGCCAGTAGAAGAAGAAATTTGAATAGATATCCATATATTTGAGCTAGCTAGCCTTGTGATTTCTCATAAGCCTCCGGCTATTGAGATGAATATGTTTCGAATGGCATGATATAACTGTGTGTTTTTATGAAATTCGTTTTGAGACTTCCAAAATGAAATTGTTTAGACTAAAAGTTCATAAATCATGTTTTGCATCTGTATTTCATTTTCAGCACCGTATTTGTCACACCTTACCCCTCTATAAGGCATAACATGATCCCGTAGAATACCTAATGAACTACCAAACTTCACCTACTGATAACTCATTAAGTACCCTACAAGGGATTTTAAAACAATTTTCTTAATTTTTATAAGTGGTGAGTATTTTCTAACAGGTACTAAAATCATTTATTTAAAGTTGAAAAATTGTTAAAATTTTTGGCCCATTTTATTTTTTCGCAAATTTTATAAAAATTTCGGCAGAGTGCCGTCTGTATTTTGAGAAAACAATTATTCAAATACCTGAAAAAAAACACTTCCAATAATTTGTCTCAACAACTTCTTCAAATTCACAACCATCCCAACCAATTTCAACATCATTTATCAATTTCCAAAAAATTCAAATCCATAATTTCCAATATTCAACAATCATCAAAATACCATTAATCAATTTCATTCAATTTAAAATAAAACACTTCTATTCATATTTCATTAAAGATAAAACAATTTATATACATCGTTGCAAAAATTTACATTGAAAGAAATTCAACTAAAATTTATTACAAACTTTATACAAGCTGCTCAAGACCAATTTTACATGTCCATACATTTACATATATTACATACATCAAAATAAATTTTTACAATTAGGGTATAAAATATACCCGATAAATTCAAGCAGGTAGCTCCTCAATCCTCAGTAGCTCAGTCTGCTGCTCCTCTAGTCTCTAAATCTGCGACAGCAATAACAGCCATCGCTGAGTACTAGGACTCAGTGGTGCATAACATACTAAAATAATCTTTATGCAGAATTTAAATCATATTTATTCAAAAAATTGGACTGAACATGAGAATTAAATACAAAATATGAATTATGAGATTTTAATCCAAACAATTTCATTTCGAAGTATCAAAACCAATTTCATAAAACCCATAGTTATATCATGCTATTCAAAACAAATATAATCTCAATAGCCATAGGCTAAGGAGAAGTCACATCACAAGGCTAGCTAGCTCAAATTTATGAATATCCATTCAATTTCTTATTCTACTGGCACACACCTCAACACTTCAGCCAGAGAATGAATCAAAATTCGAAACTGATTACCCCCACTAGTCATGCTAGTGAGGTGTTCAAATATATGGTCATGACACTGCGGTTTCAAAACTTATCTTAACAATTTACTAAACATTGCCATTTCAAATATACACAAATAACTTTCAACAATTTAAATCAAAAGCATAATAAATATTTCATCACAATGATGTCACAATTCAATATTTTAAATTATTCAAAACAATATGCAGAAGAAAATTTACATAAATTCTACGTTGTGCACTTTCCTTTTATGAGTCTCCTTTTGGCCTTGACTTGACACTTCGGGTTTCTTCCTGATATTCTTTTCCACTGAAACACACAGTTTCACAGTGTTTCAGCATCATAACTTAGCATAAATCCAAAAATAAATTTAAATTTACTTTTACCTAACTTTAATGTGCTAAACTTGACGTTTTTTAAAATTTGTATTTCGGGTTACTATTCACGATACTATTTAAGTCAATTTGTTGACTTTCTAAGGCTTAATAGGTATGAAAATTCTAACTTCACCCCATACCACATTTTGGTTACTAAATTTGTTGGTTTTGGTTGTTTACTCAAAATCTAAGTTTTTTAGTCAAATTTGCAAATTTTCAGTTTTGGTGTCTTAAGTTACACTGTTCCATTTGTCATTTTTCTGTTAGAATTTGGCAAAACTTTCTTCATGGAAAATGTTCCCTATTGTCTTAACTTTATTCTCCTTTTTGAATCACTCTATTTGGAGTTTTGTAGTTCAAGTTATAGCTATTTGAATCATGACTGCCGGATTGGACTTAACCCATATTTCTGGGCACCAAACTGGTTCTTGCAATTTTAGGTCACCAATTTTGGGTGGCCAAATGACTTGGTTAAGGGTATAATTTGGATTTGTGTTACTCATGAAAGCTTTATGTCTATATCTCAACTGTCCACTAGTAAAAGTTCAGGTCATTTAGACCTAACTAGCCCAAGTTATGGCCAAATGAACAAACACTGTTCATTTGGTCATTTTTGTACAGGTCAGACTGCATAAATTCGAATTTGGTCAATTTGTTCACTAAGTTTTGTTCACTTTTTGGGCATGATTTCTGAATGAAAAATGTGTCATTTTGTATCTATTTTCATTCCAAATTGGCCTCACACCAATTGGACTTGTAAATTTTCAGTTTTGGTCCCTCAAAGGGACCTTAGTCCTGCTGCCTGCAGCATGGCCATTTTCAGTCCGAATTTGAACTCACTTCTAACACTTCTAACATACTCCAATTGGTCACAAATGACCATTTCTCACCTCAAACAAAGTCCAACACACCATTTAACACATTCTCACATTTTTGTCTCTAAAACCCTAGATGCCAAAACCCTAGTTCATGCCATTTGTTACATTTAACTAATTAAACACCTGTACACATGCTTCCTTAACTCATTCAAACTTACCTACTCTACTAATTCAATCAAAACAAATGTATACACCATCAAACCCTAGCTAGCTAAAATTCAACTTTGGTCCCTCAATAAAAATTTTCTTTTCATTTAAGCATATTTCCAAGTTCATTCAATCATAAACACATGTATTAAACTCAAAATTTCAAAGTAAATAGCTTACCTCAACTTTGAAGTTCAATAACCCAATTTCTTCTTTCTTTTCTTTTTTCTTTCTTGCTCAATCTCCTTTTCTATTTGTCAAAACAAGTTTTAATTAAGGGGCTTGCAATTTCTATGGCTAAAGTTTGATTTCTTCAAGCTCAAAAATGAGCTTTCATAGAGTATTTTGTGAGGGAGAGGGTGAGAGAGAGAGAGACGGAAGTTGAGGAAGAAGATGATCTTTTTGTTTGTTTTTTTTTTTCTTTTCTTTTCTTTTCTTTATGCTTTTAGTCTTATGGAAGACCAAAAAATTAAGTTAATTAAATTTATTAATTATATATTTATTGCATCATGCATGAGGTCATGCATGATGTCATCACTTTTTACTTTTCCATTTTCCTCTCTTTTTTTTTTTCATTAGTTCTTTAATTTAATTTCCAATTCCAAAATTTTTTTTTCTCTGATTTTATTTGACAGTTAGGTCAGGAGTCAGCTCTCGGGGTCAATTGACCAAATTGCCCCTCACCGGTTCAACCCGGTTTACAAATAATTTAATATTTCTTCCGGCTCCCTGACCTAATTATTTGACTGGCTTAACAATTCTTTTTCGTGATTTTTTCTTTTTCCACTGTGTTCACAATAGTCCTAAGGATCGCAGCGTCACATTTTATGGTTTGAAATTTGAGTTTAAAATGACTTCATAGTCCTTCCCGAGAAGGTCACCCATCGCTGTGACTCTCGGCTCGTTTAACTTCTTATGTTCTGTTTTTCTTATTTATACTTAACTAATTGGCAATTACTAATTATTTATGTTCAGGGCTTATCTAGTTGTCTTAAGTATGGTTCTAATCCCCTTAATTGTCCGAACCGACTTCGGTCACCGGAATAATGAAATATACTAGGCTATACAAATAGGGGTGTTACAGTATTTGAATAAATATGATTTGAATTATGCATAAATATTATTTTAGTATGTTGTGCACCACTGAGTCATAGTAATCAGAGATGGCTATTATTGCTATCGCAGATATAGAGACTACAGAAGCAGCATAGTGAGCTGCTGAGGATTTTGGAGCCACCTTTCCTGAAGTTTTATCAGGTATAAATTTATACCCTGATGTAATGTTTATATTTGTGTAAGTAACTATATGTATATATAAAAACTGGCGGTTGTATAAAGTTGTAATAATATCATTTTGGATTTGCTAATGTAAAGTGGTTGATAAATGTAATTTATTTTTACTTTAATGAAAAATGAATGGAAATATTGAGTTGTGAATTATTAATTTGAATTTTGAAGTTTGAGAAATGATGTTGAAGTTTGTTATGGTAGTTGTTGAGTTCATGAAATAAATTATTGGAAGTGTTTTTACAGGTTTGTGAAGAACTGTTTTCTTAAAATACAGACGACACTCTACCAAAATTTTTCCAAAATTTGTGTAAAAATAAAAATGGACAAAAAAATTTAGCTAGCTTTTAAACTTATATTAAATGTAAGAAAATGCTCACTACTTCCAAAAAGTAAGAAAAAGGTTTTTAAAATCCCTTGTAGGGTACTTAATGAGTTATCGGTAGGTGAAGTTCGGTAGTTCATTATGTATTCTACAGGATCATGTTATGCCTTATAGAGGGGTAAGGCGTGACAATAATGCTTACACATACACTACCAGAAAATCCTTTTCTATCATGGACACCTCCTACGTCATCACATGTCCTCTATGAGTTAAAGCAGTCCTCTTCCTAAGCAAATGACTCTAAACCATGTGTTGTTTGTGCTATGTGCAATCTTACTCCAAATCTTGCCAATCTTGAGGGTACCACAAATCAAGAACCATATGTGGTGTTACATGACAACTACTGAACGAGCGAAAGTGTGACACCCCTTACCCGACTACAGTGTAGCCGAGCAAGTTATGCCACTCAGTGTGCCGAGCACTCTATTTTTATCTTAATTAATTTTTTTATCATAATTTTGAATATAACTTGTGAAATATAATTCATTTTAAGCCATTTATCGAAATTATTATTTCTTTGAGGTTCCGAAAATTTTAAAGAAAATCCGGCAGAATACCGGCTAAAAATGGAGAAAACAGTTCTTCGGAACCTGTGAAAAACACTTCCTATATTCATTTTCCATCATCTCAACTCCATTTATCAAATTCTCAACAATGTTCAATCTCAGTTCTCATTCATCCATCTCATATGATACCATGCATAATTCATATATAAACATTCACTTTTCCATTTACAACCACACTTTTCATTATTTACATGAATATCAAAATACATTACATAAGTTTCAAATACATATGAGAAAATAAAATCAATTACAAAATACCAAAATGACATCTAGCGTCCTACCAATGCACTGCTGACAGTGAGGTGACACAGACACTATGCAGAACTGTGAACTGCCTTACCGAATCTGTGGTCTACTGGTGCTCTGTCCAATCTTCAGTACCTACGCGTTGCAAAAGCGACGCGCTAAGCATAAAGCTTAGTGGTGCAAATAATAAAATAGAAAGAAATAATATTCAATATAAAAATCATAATTTCTTAGCCATTGTGTTCATAAGAACTGAATAATTACCAACTTAGTGTTTAGTCGAGGGCTAATTACGTCTTATGATATTAACTTCTTCATGCATTTTGTTAATTATTTTCTTCATGATCTTGAGTTTCTTTGTATTCTATCGTAATCATTCCTGATATTTAATTTTCGTATTTTCTTTAACAATCAGTTCATTTACAGTTATACTTTTCCATGCCCAAGTAACCTATACTGGACGACTGGACTGGATAACGGGTCGTTGGCACTGGACACCGCGGTGCCTCGGGCCGTCATACCATGGGACGCAGAACGTCAACCACGTATGCAGTCAGTATGGCTAAAAAGCCATGATATCACATAATTGGCATAAAAGCCATGAATACGGGCATAAAAGCCATGAATACGGGCATAAAGCCATGAATACAGGCATAAAGCCTTTCCTTTCGCAGTACTGCTAAAACAATACCCTATTGGCATGCCAAACTATCCAAACTAATCACATTAGGCCTACTAGGGCATTTTGCATATTTAAGTTTCACAATTTTTGGATTTCAAGTTTTCATGTCACTATTCATTTCATTAGTTAATTAAAATGTTGACTTTTGCATAAACAATAGGTACATTGGTTTTAATACTCCCAACATACCACATTTTGTATTCAAAACTTGTTAGTTTTGGTCACTTTCTCAAAGTTTAGGTCATTTTGGCAAAATTGCCAATTTTTTTTTGGTTTTGGTGTCACTATTCACCTCATTGGTCAATAAAAATGTTGACTTTTAGAATAAAAATATGTACATTGACTTTGGCACTCCCAACATACCACATTTGGTGTTTAAAACTTGTTGGCATTAAGTGTTAATACCATTTCCAAGCATTAAACCAAAGGAGCAGATTTTTCAGTTTTGGTGAGTCAACTTCACTGTTCCATTGGACACTGTTACTGTTGGAATTTGAAGAAATGTAAAACATGAAAGTTGTTCCTTATTTTGTCTAGTTGAATTTCTTTTTTTGAATCACTCCATTTGGAGTTTTGTAGCTCCAGATATGGCTCAAAAACCCAAGCTGTCCGGATATGCATTCTGCAGAAATTTACCATATCTACAGTGCATGAACAGTAACTTGAGTAACTTGGTTGAATGGGTTCTGACCATAATTTGGGGTAGGTTCCTTCATGAAAGTTGTTTGTCTATGTCTTAACTTGTTGCTGTAAAAATTTCAGGCCAATTGACCAAATCTACAGTGAGTTATGGCCAAATGAACTGGTCAATTCTGCAGAGGCAGTTTCAGGGTATCCGGATTGGGGCCAAGTTTTGGTCCTCTTGCTTTGGTCTTTTGGGCATGGTTTCTTCAGCAAAAATGTGCCATTATAAGCCTAGTTTCATTTCCAATTGGCCAAACACCAATTGGACTAGCACAGCCCAAGTTATGGCAGTGCAAAGGGACTGAATTTTTAGTCCCTATACTGTTGTCCTAGGGCAGTTTGCAACCTCACTTTGCAATCTCATTTTTCAGTCCATTTGTTGGTCAATCTACCTAAAATGGTCACTAATTGACCATTAAAATGTTCTCTAATCAATTCATAATCCAAGTCCACACTTTACTCCCAAAACCCTAGCTCAAATTCAAGATTTTGTACAAGTTACCCTAGTTGACTAACTAACTCATTTCCTTATGTTTATATACTTTATTCATGATTTCTAATTCATTCCAAGTCCATTCAAAAACACTCAATCCTATTTCTCCCTAGGGCAGCCGAAATTTATGGAGTGCATATGCATAAATTTCATCCACTTAATTTACAAATTCTTGCTAAATTCAAGTTCCTATGCATGAAATTAAAGAGTTTTTGATATATAGTGCACTAACCTCTTGTAGCTTAAATCCAAGCCAACCCAAAACTTCAATTTCTTCTCCTCTTTTAGCTCCCAAAATATTAAGCAAGGTTCTAGGGTAAAATTTAGTGTTGGGAACTCAAGGAAATATGGTGGGAGTTTAGGGTTTCATGAGCTTGCCAAGCTCATCAATGGAGGGAGATGGGAAGAGTCACGTTTTGGGGAAGAAGAAGAAGAAGAATGGCTGCTGTAATTTGTGTTATTTTGGTCTTCATTTATGTCTTTTAATAGTTTAGTCAAATGGTAGCTTATTTGTGATTGGTCACAATTTGTAAATGACATCATCAAGATGTCATAATTGAGCTTTTTCTTCATTTTCTTTCCTTTCCTCCACTAATCATTTTCAATTTGATTTCTAGTAATGTTTATTCATATTTTATGTTATATTTATTATTTACTCAACTGGACAAGTCGGCCAAAAATCACCTCGGAAAGCGAAATGACCAAAATGCCCTCCGTTTGGCTTAACGGGTCAAAATTAGCTGTACCGATTGAAAAATTTTTCTAAATATTTTCTTGGCATTCTAATGCCATAGGAACCTCAATAACCCTTCTCTGGAGTCCCAAAAATTATTTTATGATTTTTCCCCCGGGTCTAGGGCTCCTCGTTGCGAGAACCGCAACTTACCTCTGGTTACCCATCGCTTGGGCACCGGCTCTTTTAACTTAACTGTATTTTATTTCTAAAATTTTTACTAAATTTTTCTCATTAATATTTGAGTTAATTATGGTCCCTCACTTTGATTTGAATATTTTCTCGGACGTTCTAGCTGTCCGGACCGACACCGGTCACCGGAACAGTAGACTGTGCGGAATTGCTACCGGGAGGATGTTACAGAAAGCATGAAAATTGTTACATTAGAGCTTTGAATTTCAAAATTTTTCTTCTAGGGTTACAAGCATCATGCCACATCTCTTATGTGCCTAATTAATTTCAATGCTCTATTGCATATTAAAACACTTTTAATATGTATTAGGATCTATGTTTGCCATTCAAGATTGTGAATAAACAAATTAATCCATTTAAACCCTAATTTAAAAGAGGAGTTAGAGCACTAACCTATTTGATACACTATGGATGTAATTGGCATTTTTAGGAAGCACCTAGGACCCCAAGCGTTGTCCCTTTAGCTTGTCCACACCAAGATAACCAATGGGCAGCCCTTAATTTGCTTCCGAAGCCATTGCCAACCAATTATAAATTGGGCTTTTACCTTTAGAGAGGTTGTATGTGTGTATAGGACACTAGAAATAATTTCTGGCAATTTTAATTCAAAGGGAATTAAGTGATTCTCTTTGAATTGATGAGAAAAGATGAAGAGAGGAGAGGGAGAAAGAGGTGCCGCCACCTTGAGGAAGAGAGAATATTGTGTTTTGTTCTTCTTTCTTTTCCCTTTTATAATTAGGTCATTAAGTCACTTAAACCCCATGCCACATGTCACCACCACATTGCATCTTATTTTTCATTGACCTAATTACATTAAGACAAGTGTCAAAGCTAGACTTAATCTTGACTTTGATCACCTTGCATGATAAGAAGACAAATGGCAAACTTATATGATGCCATGTGTCACCATCTCATGGTGCCATATGTCACTAAGTGAAATGACCAAATTACCCTTATGTTGTAATTTTGATTTCTTAACCCAAAATCATTATTTCTCCTCTTCAAATCAATTTATATCAAATATAAATTAATTAATTAATCTCTATTAATTAATTTCTCATAATTAAATTCATATTTAAACACTTTAAATATAAATTTAACTTATAATATGCATCCAATAACCTAGATTTAGTTTCAAGTCATGCTAGGGATTTTGCAATCTTATTGCAAATCAAACCTAATTAATTAATTAATTAAACTCTTTAATTAATCAATTAAATCACATTTTACGTAGTGATTATCTTGTGTATGCGTGTGACTTACTAGGCTCATCACTAATTGGCAATAAGATATGATATTAACTCTTAATATCATCAGAACTCTTTCTTACCATAAATGATTTCTCTAAACTATTTTAGGCATCTCATAGACCATGGTTGGCACTTAGCATAGCGTGCCATGGCCACCCAATCAGTAACAATGAATACCTTAAATGAACCTATAATCATATGTTACCATGCACTAGAATCTCTCTGTTACAAAATCCCAATTCGAGATGGAGTCATGGTTTATGTCAAACCCCATTTGCTATGAATATTATGTTCACTTTTAATTCCAGTTCTTGATTAATTAGATTTTCTTGTCAGAAACTCTTTTCTAACTAAATCTGTCTGTCCTGGCCAAGAACTTGAAACATAAAAAATAATTAAATGAACATAGGATTTTATCCCTATTTACTTAGGGTAACAGATTCCATCTTGATCAACACCTATCTCCATATATAACTAGTAGGAGCCAACACATTCCCATATACCAATACACAGTATAAGTATGAAAGTAGTATCAAACTCAAACCACCTATATACAAGATAACTGTATTATCTCAGGTCTAAAGATTATATGCATTCATATAATATATGACAATGCATTGATAAGAGTAAACTCCATGTGCTTGTCATATGCGCCACTAGTTCGACCTACTTATCATGTATAAGTGCCTATCATGTTTGTTATATGGCATGAGACTCACCATTCCACCTTATTTATATTTCATATAAATACCTTGGGAATAAACATGAATACAATCTTTCTAGATAAGTCATGTTCTGTGTGAAGTATCCTCGATTGTGAACCAATTTATGATACTTTGTGCTAGAAATACTGTCACTTATATTCTTAACAACTTAATAATAGAATTTCTAACAAAATATCAAAGGACCTTTTCTATTGCACATAAATATATTATGTAAACGAAAAAGTGAAATTGCCTTTTATTAATAAAATATGTACTCGATGCATACTAAATGATATGCTCTAGGGCATACTACTAACAATCTCGCACTAGCACTAGAGCCATTCATTATAGTATCTTAGAGCCATCTTCTCAAGATGTCGGTCTTACTGAATTTGTGACATATCCTTAGTGAATGGATCAGCTGGATTTTCAGCTGATGCTATTTTTTTTTTTTTTTGCATGGCCATATCGCCTCACCCAACTATTTCTCTGATAATGTGGTAGCGCCTTTTTATGTGTTTAGATTTCTAGTGAGACCAGAGTTCCTTATCCAAACAGCCTCTTTTGCAATATCTGATGCAGCAATGTACTCAGCCTCTGTAGTAGAATCAGCAGTCGTACTCTGTTTGGAACTCTTTCAACTGACTGCACCTCCATTACAAATGAACACAAACCCAGAGGTAGACTTTCTATCATCGATATCTGATTGGAAATTATAATCAGTATAACCATCCAATTGCAAGTCAGCAATCAAGAATAAATCCTTAGTTCTTCTCAAGTACTTAAGGATATTCTTGACAGCTATCCAGTGTTCCAAATCTGGATTGGATTGAAACCTGCTAGTCAAACTAACAGCATGTGTGATATCCGATCTAGTACACATCATTGCATACATCAAACTTCCCAAAGCCAAAGCATATGGAATCCTAGCTATTTTATCTCTTTCTTTAGGTGTCTTTCGAGACATCTCTTTAGAAAGATGGATACCATGTCTCACTAGTAACAATTGTCTCTTGGAATCAAGCATGTTAAACCTCTTTAACACCTTTTCCAAGTATAAACTTTGGGATAAACCAATTATTCTTTTCACTCTATCTCTATAGATATGAATTCCAAGAATATAGGTTGCCTTTCCTAAGTCTTTCATAGAGAATGTATTTGACAACCATACTTTTACAGTTGTCAACATACCTATGTCATTACCTATCAACAGAATGTCATCCACATATAAGACAAGGAAAGTGATAGCACTATCACTAACCATTTTATATACACATGGTTCATCCATATTTTTGATAAAACCAAATAACTTAATGGCTTCATCAAAATGGATGTTCCAACTCCTCGAAGCTTGTTTCAACCCATAAATGGATCGCTTTAGCTTGCATACCTTGGAACTATCTTGGGATTCAAAACCCCCAGGTTGTTCTATGAAAATGTTTTCTTCAATGTATCCATTGAGAAAAGCTGTTTTGACATCCATCTGCCAAATCTCATAATCATAGTATGCAATTATTACCAATAGAATCCTAATTGATTTAAGCATGGTAACAGGCGAGAAAGTCTCCTCATAGTCGATTCCTTTCCTTTGGCGAGACCCTTTTGCTACTAACCTTGCTTTATAGGTGTCTACCTTTCCATCAAAACTAATTTTCTTTTTGAAAACCTATTTATTCCCTATAGGTACAATACCTTCAGGTGGGTTAACAAGGTCCCAAACTTGGTTCTTATACATGGAATCAATTTCATAGCTTTAATCCATTTTGAAGAGTCTATATCTGATATAGCTTCTTCATAGGTAAGTGGATCATCTCCATGGTCTACTTCTTCATGAGTAAACAACTCTTGTTCATCTTCATGAAGAAAACCATATCTCACAAGTGGGTGAGATATCCTGGTTGATCTGCGAGGAATTATTATAGATGTTTCATCAATAGGTGTAGGTTGACTAGATGGATCTATATCCATTTGATCTGTTGATTAGTCAGAATTCTCCAATTCTAACTCTATTTGCCTTCCTTTGCCTCCTTATTGAATAAACTATTGTTCAAGAAATATGGCATCTCTGCTTACCACAACCTTTTATGATGTAGGCAAATAAAAATAATATCTAAAACTTTCTTTTGGATATCCAACAAATCGGCCTTTTTCTGATCTGATTTCCAATTTATCAGTGTTCAGCTTTTTTATATAAGCTGGACAACCCCAAATCTTAACATGCTTAAGACTTGATTTTCTTCCATGCCATATAAGGTGTGGAAGAAACTGATTTTGATGGCATCCTATTCAGAATATGCAAAGCTGATTCTAATGCAAATCCTCAAAAGGAGATTGATATATCAGTATAGCTCATCATACTGTGTACCATATCTAATAGGGTACGATTTCTCCTTTCAGATACATCATTCAGCTATGGCGTTCCTGGAGGAGTCAGCTAGGAAACAATGCCATGCTCTTTCAATTATTCATCAAATTCAGTACTTAAGTATTCACCTCCACGATCTGATCGAAGAGTTTTAATACTTTTTTCTGTTTGATTTTCTACTTCAGATTTGAATTTTTTGAACTTTACAAATGATTCATGTTTGTATTTCATAAAATACAAATACCCAAACCTTGATTTATTATTAGTAAAGGTAATAAAGTAATGTAAACTGCCTCTAGCCATTTTCTTAAGTGGACCACATACATAACTATGTATTAGCTCCAAAATATTTTCAACACTTAGTCCTTGTCCAACAAAGGGTGATCTAGTCATTTTTTCCTGAAGGCAGGATTCACAAGTTGGAGTAGGTTTAGAACCCAATGAGGATAAAATCCCCATTTCTCTAGTTTTGCAATCCTATCTTCTGCAACATGACCTAATCTTAAGTGCCAAAGATATTTTGAACTTGAGTTGATTTTCATCATGGCATTGCATTCTTTTAGATTGCTTGCATTAGATTTGTATTTAACATTATTATCTAAATACTAAAGCTCATCATGCATATAACCCAAACCACTATATTTATTTCCAAAATAAATATTGCAGACATCATTTATGAACAAAAATTCATAACCATCTCTAGTCAAACTAGATATAGAAATGATGTTCTTAAAAGCATCAGGTATATGCAAAACCTTATTTAAATACAAAACATGTTCACACATGTATAAAGATTTAGATCCTATGGCTAAAGCTTCAACAGTTGAGCCATTGCCAACCTAGAGTCTAATATCTCGTTACTGCAAGCTGCTACTACTTGCTATACTCTGGGTAGTTCCTATTCCAGTGCCCATCCTTCTAGTAGTGGAAACACTTTCCTTTGCCTCCATCAGCTTTGGTTTTCCCTTTCTGTTTAGCTATCTTCTTAGAAGGTTCTAGAACTTGAGGTTTCTTATTCTTATTGCCCTTCTTCTTGTTGGACTTTCTAGTAGAAGAAGATGCAATCAAAGGTACCTCTTTTCCTTTATTGCTCGACATACTCTATTGGGCAATAACAAGCATGTTAAGTAAACTGCCAAGGTGTGTTCCTACTTAGTCATATAGAAATTTGTCACAAAATTCTCAAATGACTCAGGTAGGGACTGAAGGATCAAATTCGTCTGCAGTTAGAAATCCACATTAAAGTCAAGATGTTCCAGCTGCTCAATAAGCCGAATCATCTTGTGGACATGATCTCCTACATTCTTTCCCTCAGACATCCTCATTCGAAATAGCTGCCTAGATATCTCATACCTAGCATTCCTACTATGCTCACCATACAACTCTTATAGGTGAAGGAGAATCTCATCAGCACTTTGCATATTTTCATGCTGCTTCTGTAACTCATTACTCATAGAAGTAAGCATATAACACTTGGCTCTCATATCATGCTCCTTCCACTTGTCCAAAGTGTCATGTTCCTCTTAAGTGGCCTCTTGAGGTAAAGGACCAGGAACCTTTGAGTCTAGAACATATCCAATACGTTTTAGGTTCAGGATAAGTTTTAAATTTCTTAGCCAATCAGAAAGATTAGGTCCCGTCAACCTATTGTGATCAAGTATGCTCGCAAGGATATTGGATGGTGGTGGTTGTTGTGTGCTCATTATTATCAGAAGAATTGTAACACCCTAGGCAAATCCCACATCAGCAAAACATGGGAGAGATGCTGGGTTTATAAGTTGGCAGTTCGTAACCCCTAGCGATGCGTTTTAAAACTGTGAGGGCTTCGGCCCAGAGCGGACAATATCACTAATAGGCTAGGCCATTACATTTGTGGCATCAGAGCCACTCCGCGTGCAACCTTGAGCGATGGTGATGCAAACCTCAACGAGGACGCTGAGTCCCATAAGGGGGGTGGAATGTAACACCCTAGGCAAATCCCACATTGGCAAAACACAGGAAGATGCTGGGTTTATAAGTTGGCGGTTCGTAACCCCTAGCGACGCGTTTTAAAACTGTGAGGGCTTCGGCCCAAAGCGGACAATATCACTATTGGGCCGGGCTTTAACATTTGACTGTTAACATATTCATAGTCATCTCACATATTTCCATATCATATTCTCTTTTATCATATCATTCACAACTATTTATGAGATCTCAAAATGAAGTATCATCTATTGCATTCATATAGAAATAAGATATAAAAAAAAAAATTCTACACATAAATTACCTGACTTAAATGACATTAAAATTTATAATAGACATGATAAGACAAGATAGGGTGCTCCGGCACCGAATGTGGCACTTCTTGCTCGGCTATACAATAGATGGGTAAGGGGCGTCACAAGAATAATTACAGAAAATAACTAGATTAATTAATAAATGTATCAAGTAATTAACCAAAATGATTATGGTCTTTTAATCAAATTGGTCCTCCCACTAACTTAGCGAATCCTACACTTTCAAAGTAGAAAACGGAAATCCTAGTTGGATGGATTTCTAGTGGGTGATTGAATTTTTATAATTCTATTGATTATCCTCAGGTACATCCGTTATTGGAATTGTAATAAACTATAAGTGAGCAACTCCTTGCCCATCACATCTCATGTGAGGTTTAATCATTTATCTAGCCCTTAATGCTCAAAATCTAAGGCACATCCATTATTGATTTATCTTGCATTAGTTAAGTTGATCCCATTAAGCCAGTAAACATGCAAATAATTTTAATGTCCTCAAGCACATCCATTATTGGCCATCAACTTATTTACATATTTACAACATCTCATGCTTAACAATTGTTCTAAAGAAAATCTCTTAAATTAAATGCATCACATGCAAGTATTAAAAATTTATTAAATTAATTACCTCAATGGAGGGTCTATGATATAATTACTTTAATTATACCATTTTCAACTTAATCATTTGTTTAGAAGATTTAGTGGTCGGCTTAATTACTATTATGGTCTCACTCTGCATATTATCCAATTAGCATGCATATATCATATACTTGCATACATTCCCATACATCTCATGCACACATGGATAAACAATAAATATGGTATGATCATGGACTTTCTAAGGGATTCAATTTTGAGCCACCAAGAATTGAATCAGGGCACTCCTAGGTGTATTTCATTCATTCATTTTATAAGAGTTGCTGAAGGAGTACATAATTAACACTTGATCTTGATTTCCTCCCACTGGTCCCACCAATGCTCTTGACCTCCTTGATCTTCTTGCAATCCAATTACATTGTAATCCTTGGCATACCAAGGTGAATTTACAAGAATATGGACTTTAAAGTACTCAGATAAATGAAATTACAACTCCAATTATTACAACACTTATAATACATGTCACCAAAAATAAAATTAATTAATTTACAATCCAAAGAAAAATAAAAGAAATAAATCCAATCACATTGGTCTTTTATTATCCATGATCATCCATCATGCATATTACCATTTAACAATTAAATAAAACATATATACTAAAATTAAATTGAATATCTCATATTCAACTAAAAAATTCAGATTTGAATCTCATTCAAACAAATTTAAAAATTCAGATTTGAATCTCATTCAAACAATTGAATCAAAATTTAATTGTGCGATTAATATTCTTAATTAAAAATTTTAATTAAGCATGGGCCTAATTATGGGCCATAAAAACCAAGCCCATACATCAAACCCAAAACCATGCGCATGGTTGGTGTACATAACCATGCGCATGGTTGTTGTACACAACCATGCAAGCCGCAACACATGAGGACCTCAACATGCATGCCGCCACCATTGGTTAATCCAAACAGCTTTAGATCAATTCAATCACACAATTAAATCATAATAATCAATCTAAATGGCAAATATAGTGGCCCTGATACCAATTGAAGGAGCGGAAGCATGAAAATTGTTACATTAGAGCATTGAATTTCAAAATTTTTCTTCTAGGGTTACATGCATTATGCCACATCTCTTATGTTCCTAATTAATTTCAATGCTCAATTGTATATTAAAACACTTGTAATATGTATTAGGATCTATGTTTGCCATTTAAGATTGTGAATTAACAAATTAATCCATTTAAACCCTAGTTTAAAAGAGGAGTTAGAGCACTAACCTCTTTGATGAACTACGAATGAAATTGGCACCTTTATGAAACACCTAGGGTTCCAATCGTTGTCCCTCTAGCTTGTCCACACCAAGATCACCAATGGGCAGGCCCCAATTTGCTTCTCAAGCCTTTGCCAACCAATTATAAATTAGAATCTTACCTTTAGAGAGGTTGTATGTGTGTATAGGACAATAAAAATAATTTCTAGCAATTTTAATTCAAAGGGAATGGAGTGATTCTCTTTGAATTGATGAGAAAATATGAAGAGAGGAGAGGGAGAAAAAGGTGCCGCCACCTCGAGGAAGAGAGAATGTTGTGTTTTGTTCTTCTTTCTTTTCCCTTTTATAATTAGGTTATTAAGTCATTTAAACCCTATGCCACATGTCACCACCACATTGCATCTTATTTTTAATTGACCTAATCACATTAAGCCAAGTGTCAAAGCTAGACTTAATCTTCACTTTGGTCACCTTGCATGATAGGAAGACAAATGACAAACTTATATGATGCCATGTGTCACCATCTCATGGTGCCACATGTCACTAAGTGAAATGACCAAATTACCCTTATGTTGTAATTTTGAGTTCTCAACCCAAAATCATTATTTCTCCTCTTCAAATAAATTTATATCAAATATAAGTTAATTAATTAATCTCTATTAATTAATTTCTCATAATTAAATTCATATTTAAACACTTTAAATATAAATTTAACTTATACTATATATCCAATAACCTAGATTTGATTTCAAGTCATGCTAGGGATTTTGCAATCTTATTGCAAACCAAACCTAATTAATTAATTAATTAAACTCTTTAATTAATCAATTAAATCACATTTTACTCGGTGATTATCTTGTGTATGTGTGTGACTTACTAGGCTCATCACTAATGTCACACCTTACCCCTCTGTAAGGCATAACATGATCCCGTAGAATACCTAATGAACTACCGCACTTCACCTACCGATAACTCATTAAGTACCCTACAAGGGATTTTAAAACAATTTTCTTACTTTTGTTAAGTGGTGAGCATTTTCTAATAGGTATTTAAAAAATATGATTAAAAGTAAATCTAGTTAATATTTTTGGTCCATTTTAGTTTTCCGCAAATTTTATAAAAATTTTGACAGATTTCTGTCTGTATTTTGAGAAACCAGTTCTTCAAATACTTGTAAAAAGTACTTCTAAAAGTTTTTCTCAACCACTACTTCGATTTCACAATCAAACTCAATCAATTTCACAATCATTTCAATAAATTTCTCAAGTTCAAAATTCAATAATCCTCAGCATACTAGCAATACATTTCATTTAAATTAAATAAAATAGTTGTACTCATATTTCATTAGAGACAACACAATTTATGTACATTCTTACAAAATTTACATCAAAAGAAATACAACTAAACTTTATTACAAACTTCATACAAATTTTTGTACAAGCTGCTCAAGACCCATTTGCACGTCCATACATTTATATGCAATACATACATGAAAAGAAATATTTACAATAAGGGTATAAATTATACCCGAAGACTTTAAGCTGATAGCTCCTCATACCTCAGCAGCTCAATCTGCTGCTCCTTTAGTCTCTGTATCTGCAACAGCAATAGAAGCCATCGCTGAGTACTAGGACTCAGTGGTGCACAACATACTAAAATAATCTTTATGCAGAATATAAATCACATTTATTCAAAAATTTGAATAAACATGAGCATTAAACACAAAACATGAATTATGAGATTTTAATGCAAACCACATTCATTTCAAAGTATCAAAACACATTTCATAAAACCCACAGTTAAATTATGCCATTCGAAACAAATAGAATCTCAATAGCCAGAGGCTAAAGGGAAATCACATCACAAGGCTAGCTAGCTCAAATATATGGATATCCATTCACATTCTCTTCTACTGGCACACCTCAACACTTCTCCAGAGAAGGAATCAAAATTCAAAACTAATTACCCCCACTAGTCGTGCTAGTGAGGTGTTCAAATATATGGTCATGACACTGTGGTTTCAAAACTTATCTTAACAATTTGCTAAACATTGTCATTTCAAATATACACAATAACTTTCACAGTTTAAATCAAAACATCATAAATAATGTCACAATTAAACTTTCAACAATTCAAAAGCACAAGTAAAATACATATTTCGTTCACTTTACCAATGAATTTTAATGCATGGAGATGTTGTGCACAAACCTCAAGCGAGTCGTCCCTTAGCCTCGACTCGGTTCCTCGGGTTCCTTCCCGATATTTTTTCAACTGAAACACACAATTTTACAATGTTTCAGTACTAGAACTTAACACAAATCCAAAATAAATTTAGCTTCACATTTACTTAGTTCTAACGTGTTAAATTCGATGTTCTCGAAATTTTTGTGTTTTGGGTTACTATTCACTACACTATTCAAGTCAAATAATTGACTTTCTAAGGCTTAATAGGTATGGAAACTCCAACTTCACCCACATACCACATTTTGGTCATTAAATTTGTTGGTTTTGGTCATTTTCTCAAAGCTTAAATCCTTTTGGCCAAATTGTCAAATTTTCAGTTTTCGTGCTCAAAGTTGCACTGTTCTATTAGCCCTTTTACTGTTGGAATTTGGCAAAACTTCCTTCATAGAAAATGTTTCTTATTGTCTTAAGTGTATTCTTATTTTTGGATCACCCCAATTGGAGTTTTGTAGCTCAAGTTATAGCCAAAATACAATTCATTCACGTCTGTTATTCATCATGCAATTTAGGTTCTGGCAGATTTTTTATCCAACTTCATTCAATAATTTGACCAAGTTAAGTCCATAATTTGGTCTAATTTCCTTCATACGAAATGTTCTACTATGTCTTATATGTCCATCGGTTCAAGAATCACCTAAATCGGAGTTTTCTAGAGAGAGTTATAGCCATTGGAACTTTACTGTTCAAATGGAAATCTGCAGTTTTGCAAGTTCAGTAACTCAATTTTGCTCAATCATTTGATTAGGTTAATGGCATAATTTGGATTGGTATTCTTCATAAAAGTTTTAGATCTATATCTTATCTAATTACTGGTAAAATTTCAGGTCATTTTGACCTTCCTAGCTCGAGTTATGACCAAATGAACAATTACTGTTCATTTGGTCAGTTATCTTGATGTGACTGCTCTCATTTCACTTTGGTCAATTGGTTCACTAAGTTTTGGTCAGTTTTTGGCCATGGTTCCTTAATGAAAATTGTGCTATTTTATGTCTATTTTCATCCCCAATTGGTGGCATATCAATTGGGCTTGTAAAATTTCCGTTTTGGTCCTTCAAAGTTGGCTTGGTCATGCTGCCAGCAGCAAGACCATTTGCCCTACGAATTTAACTTTCATTCTCACAATTTCCACACATCTCTTTTGGTCATTATTGACCATTTTTCATCTCACAATAGACCAAAGTCATCATTTAATCATTTCTTCAAAATTTGGTTCACAAACCCTAACATTCAAACCCTAACTCACTTAATTGTTACAATTAATCACATTTATGCATTTCCACCTTACTACCATACTCATGCAAGTTTACTAACACCTTTAATTCATTTAAAATACATCCACTCTCATACATCCATGGCTGGCCGAAAATTCCCTCTCTTCCCAATCATGCAATATTTTTCAATTTCTTCATATAATCTCATTCATTTCTACCCTAAATCCATCATATATACTAAAAGAAAAGTTGGATTAGCTTACCTTAAGTGAGCAGAATTTGTCTATCCAATTCTTCAAACTTTGCTTGATTTATCAAAGTTCAAAAACTAGTTTTAGTTATGGGATGTAAAGATTTCATGGCAAGATTTAGGGTTTAAAGGATGCTTTAGGTGGCTTCAATGGAGGTTTTCATGAAGTAAATGGAAGGGATGGGAGAGAGAGTGGACGGCTTGAAGTTAAAGAAGAAGACAAATTTTTTTTTCTTTTCTCTTTTTGCTTTTTAATTGTTAGTAATTATCCCTTTTAGAAGACCAAAAATCCTAATTACTAAATAATTTAATTAATTTCTTTATGACATCATACATGATGTCATCACCTTTGACTTTTCCATCTTCTTCTTCTCTTTTTTTTATTTTATTTTTTTATTAGTTCTTTAATTTAATTCTCGATTCTGAAATTTTCTTTTCTCCGATTTTATTTGACAGTTAGGTCAGGAGTCAGCTCTCGGGGTCAATTGACCAAATTGCCCCTCGCCGGTTCATCTCGGTTTGCAATTAATTCCATATTTCTTCCGGCTCCCTGAACTAATTATTTGACTGGCTTAACAGTTATTTTTCATGATTTTCTCTTTTCCACTGTGTTCATAAGGGTCCTAAGGACCGCAACGTCACTTTTTACGGTTCGAAATTTGAGTTTAAAATGACTTCGCAGTCATTCCCGAGGAGGTCACCCATTGCTGTGACTCTCGGCTCGTTTAACTTCTTATGTTTTGTTTTTCTTGTTTATACTTAACTAACTGAACATTACTAATTATTTGTGTTTATGGCTTCTCTAATTGTCTTAAGTGTGGTTCTAATCCCCTTAATTATCTGGACCGACACCGGTCACCGAAACAATGAAATCTACCAGGCTATGCAAACGGGGTGTTACAACTAATTGGCAATGAGATATGATATCAACTCTTAATATCATCAGAACTCTTTCTTACCATAAATGATTTCTCTAAAACATTTTAGGCATCTCATAGACCATGGTTGACACCTAGCATAGCATGCCATGGCCACCTAATTAGTAATAAGGAATACCTTAAATGAACCTGTAATCATACGTTACCATGCACTAGAATCTCTCTGTTACAAAATCTCAATTCAAGCTGGAGTCATGGTTTATGTCAAACCCCATTTGCTATGAATATTATCTTCTCTTTTAATTTCAGTTCTTGATTAATTAGATTTTCTTGTTAGAAACTCTTTTCTAACTAAATCTGTTTGTCTTGGCTAGGAACTTGAAACATCAAGAATAATTAAATGAACATAGGATTTTATCCCTATTTACTTAGGGTAACAGATTCCATCTTGATCAATACCTATCTCCATATATAACTAGTAGGAGCCAACACATGCCCATATACCCATACACAGTACAAGTATGAAAGTAGTATTAAACTCAAACCACCTATATACAAGATAACTGTGTTATCTCAGGTCTAAAGATTATATGCAAAGTTATGATATATGACAATGCATTAACAAGAGTAAACTCCATGTGCTTGTCATATGCGTCACTAGTTCTACCTACTTATCATGTATAAGTGCCTATCATGCTTGTTATATGGCATGAGACTCACCATTCTATCTTATTTATATCTCATATAAATACCTTTGGAACAAACATGAATACAATCTTTCTGGATAAGTCATGTCTTGTGTGAAGTATCCTCGATTGTGAACCAATTTATGATACTTTGTACTAGAAATACTGTCACTCATATTCTTAATAACTTAAGAATAGAATTTCTAACAAAATATCAAAGGACCTTTTCTATTACACATAAATATATTATGTAAACGGAAAAGTGAAATTGCCTTTTATTAATAAAATATGTATTAGATACATACTAAATGATATGCTCTAGGGCATACTACTAACAACTACTATGGGCGAAAACCACTTTTTGATCAGTAATTCTAAAAGGAGTCAAGCTAATGACTTTAAATTAGCGCTTCTTGGGAGGCAACCTAAGTTTTAAATTGAATCTTTGTATTTGCCTATTTCTTTTGTTTTATCACCCTTCCAAACTTGATTTCGATGTTTGTTCACTTTGTAGGTTCAAAGAGTACTTGAAAGGAGCAATGGAGATCAAACTCACAAATCTTCAATAGAAGGCACGCTTCAAGGGAGAGTATTCTACATCCATTAGCTTTTCCTTGTTATTACATTTATGATGTAGCTCTTGACCTGATTATGATATCTTGATGACATTGAGGACAATGTCAAATTTGAGTTTGGGGGTGCATTTCATGCATTGCATTCATATATTGCATTTCATCACCTTATTATGTCTATATTATATTTGTGTGTCAAAAATCCAGAAAATTTTTGCAAATTTTGAAAATTCTAGACTTTTTCAAAAAGCTTTTAACTTAGAATTATAACTAAAACCTTGATGAGCTAATGATTGGACTCTCTGGGAAAGAGGAATGAATGTAATTGGATAGGCAAAAAGGCTTCAATATGTTTTTTGTGAAAAGCTAAATCACTTAAGTGGAGTTAAACTAGTTAAACCCCTTCATAACTATTAATTTATCACATTGAACTTGTAAAATTGGGAGAAAATTTTTGAGATACAAGCAAACCTAAAAATGCCTCACCAACTCTAGAACATGTCTCTTGGACCTATCAAGGTGAAATCCTAGCATATGCTTGATGAAGAAATGATTAAGGCATTCTTTGATATAACCTCACTAAGCCTTAGCCACCCTTAATTAAAATATATATCCCTTGTAGCCAATTTGAAACCTATATCTATCCCTTAAAATTTATTACTTACCCATATTATTTACCTAGCCCCTAGCTTAAACACCTATCCTACCCTTTTAAGGAGGCTAAATGCGTAAGTACAAAGTATATTAAGTGCAACAAAAAAAATGGAGAGAGGATATAGAACTCAAGAAAGAGTGCAAGTGTGCAATTGAAATCAAAGAAAAATTTAACTTTCCAACCCAGCAAAAGTAATGAGTTTGGGGTAGAGGACAAAAGGGACATAAATAAAAAAAAAAGAAAGAAGAAGGAAAAAAAAAAAGAAGAAGAAGAAGTTCCAAGATAAGTATCATAGAAGCATGCTTAGCACTATAAAAAACCAAAAGCCCTTCCTCTCCATATAAAATCAGTAGAATAAACTTAGTATACTTGATATTTTATGCATATATGCTATCCTCATATTTGCATTCCTTAAAAACATTTCATTGGCAACCAAGTCATTATCCCTTTAGCCCCATTACAACCCTTTTAAAGACCTTTTGATCTTTTGAAAAGTGTATGCTACATTAGTGAAGATAGAAAATTGAGATATGCATATAGAGTTGGAATTGAATCACTTCACTACAATTACCCACAATAGAGGTAAATTTGGGGGAGTAAGTGTTTCTCAAGTCTATCCTGATAAAACAGGTTATTTGTGACTTATTAATGGCCTTGCATAGAGGAATAATTAGTTGAAGCAACATAAAGGGGGTGAGGTTCTAGCGGGCAACTGTTGAGGTCCCTATGCCGTGAAAGTGGGAATTGGTATGAAGGTTGAAAAGTGTCTAATCATGTGTAAGTTGAGTTTTCTGTTATGTTTCTACGTACCCCAATGAGTTTTTATAAAGTTTTATTTGCTTAGGACAAGCAAAGGTTTGAGTTTGGGAGTATTTGATTGTATCAAATTATATAGACATTCAAGGTTAAAATGCAATGCATTTTGTTAGCATTTAGTATCCTTTTATATTTATTTTTTTTTGTTTTCATTATTATTTTAGAAAACATGTTAATCCAACTCAATTCATTGATTTTTATATTTTATCAGGTATTATTATGTGGTTTTAGAATCAAAGATGAGTTTGGAAGAGATCTGGAGGTCAAAACGTGAAGAATACAGGGCCAGAAGCAGTACACAGGCTGTGTAACCCACCCCATGTAACTTTTTGAATCCTATGCAACCTTCTGGACAAAGAAAACTCAAAAAACAAAAGTGGTAGAAAGTTACACGGGGCGTGTATCATTACACGGCCCGTGTAAAGTCCCCTGATAACAATTCTGATATGACTTTTCTTGCTTCTAACTCTATCCGAATGGACTTCTAATGCTTCTGAAATTAGGGTTTTTACACCAAATATAAATATAACAAGTCAGAAATTGAGGGAACAGAGAATTTACATTGAGCCAATTTACATTCAAGGAGGCACATCAACCTCAAGGGAGGCAAGGGAGAAACAAGATCTACAAGGCTGCTAGAAGGGATTTTCAGCTGAAGTTTGATTGCATCAAATTGTATAGACATTTAAGATTAAAATGCATTGCATTTTGTTAGCATTTAACATCCTTTTATGTTTATTTTTATATGTTTTCATTATTATTTTAGAAAACATGTTAATCCAACTTAATTCATTGATTTTTATATTTTATCATGTGTTTTTATGTGGTTCTAGAATCAAAGATGAGTTTGGAAGAGATTTGGAGGTCAAAACATGAAGAATACAGTGCTAAAAACATTACACGGGCCGTGTAACTTGCCCTGTGTATCTTCTTGGACCCCGTGCAACCTTCTGGACAAAGAAAACTTGAAAAACATGAGTGGCAGAAAGTTACACGGGACAGGGGCATGTAACACTACACAGGCCGTGTAAAGTCCCCTGACAGCAATTCTGATGCGATTTTTCTTCGCTCCAACTCGACCCGAATGGACTCCTAATGCTTCTAGGACTCTGAAATTAGGGTTTTTACACCAGATATAAGTAGAACAAATCAGGAATTAAGGGGAGGGAGAGAATTTACATCCAAGAACAGAATTTACATGCAAGGGGAGCCGATTTACATTCAGGGATGCACATCAACCTCAAGGGAGGTAAGTGAGAAAATAGGATCTGCAAGATTTCTCTAAGGAATTTTCAGCTGAAGTTCCAAAAGTCCAAAGCTGTAACTCTCTTTCTGGGTTCTTTCACTCCATTTTCTTCTCATGTCTTTTCTTTATCTTTTTATAAACTTGATTGTAAAACTCACCATGTGTGAGTAGGTTCTTTATTCTAGGGTTAGGGTGTAGCACTCAATTTTATTATGGATCTAGTTTTATTTTATTTAATACATTGGGTATTTTATTCTTTGATTTAATCTCTTGTAATCTTAATGCATGCTACGTATTGGTACCTACTTATTATTGATTACAGATATTAATTAAAAGACTGAAAGGTGAAGATTAATATTAGAAAATCGAGATTTTGACCCTAGGAAATCTGATCTAGAGATAGGTTGATGACCTTTATGGAGTTTCAAAATTAATCAAAGATCTTAAAGGGTTTTAATTAATTTAATCACCCGAAAAGTAGAGTTTATGTTAATTAAAATACACCTTGAGTGCCTTGAGAGAGGACTTAAGATAACTTAGGATTAATTTCCATCAAAGTGATAATCTCCCATTTATTGAATGAATCAGATTGATTATATAATTGATTAAAGTGTGAACCCCTAGCTCTAGAATACCTTTGTCCATTAGTATTTTATTTTGGTTAATTATTTAGATTTTATTTCTTTCAATTCAGATATAATCATTATTTCTCGACAATTCGATCGTCTAGATAATTAAAATAACTATAGTTTGGTACTCAACATGGTCCTCGTGGGAACGATACTCTACTCATCACTTTATTACTTGTTAGCGATCCGTGAACTTGTGGTGGTTGTAAAACTAGCAAACAAAGTTCCAAAAGTCCGAGGTTGCAATTCTCCTTCTGGGTCTTTCACTTTATTTTCTTTTCATGTCTTCTCTTTATCTTTTTATAATCTTGATTGTAAAACTCACCATGGGTGAGTAGGCTCTTTATTCTAGGGTTAGGGTGTAACACTCTCAATTTCATTATGGATCTGGTTTGATTTTATTTAATACATTAGGTATTTTATTCTTTGATTCAATCTCTTGTGATCTTAATACATGCTATGTGTTGGTATCCACTTAGTGTTGATTATAAATATTAATTGAAGGACTGAAAAGTGAAGATTAATATTAGAAAATTAGAATTTTGAACCTAACAAATCTAACCTAGAGAGAGACTAATGACTTTTGTGGAGTTCCAAAATTAATCAAAGATCTTAGAGGGTTGTAATCAATTTAATCACCATGAAAGTAGGGTTTATGTTAATTAATTAAAATACACCTTGAGTGCCTTGAGAGAGGACTTAAGATAACTTAGGATTAATTTTCATCAAAGTAATAATCTCCCATTTATTTAATGAATCGGATTGATTCTATAATTGATTGAAGTGTGAACTCCTAGCTCTAGAATGCCTTTGTCTATTAGTATTTTATTTTAGTTAATTATTTAGATTTTATTTCTTTCAATTTAGATATAATTATTATTTCTCTATAATTCAATCGTCTGTATAATTAAAATCACTATAGTTTGGTACTCAACACAATCCTCGTGGGAACGATACTTTACTCATCACTTTATTACTTGTTAGCGATCGTGCACTTTTGCTGGTTGAAAAACTGGCAAACATGATTACATCAAATTATACATACATTTAAGGTTAACATTCGTTGCATTTTGCAGCATCTAGTCTCCTTTTATGTTTATTTTTATATGTTTTCATTATTATTTTAGAAAACATGTTAATCCAACTCAATTCATTGATTCTTATATTTTATCAAGTGTTTCTATGTGATTCTAGAATTAAAGATGAATTTGGAAGAGATCTAGAGGTCAAAATGTGAAGAATACAGGGCCATAAGCAGTACACGGGCCATGTAACCCACCCCGTTTAACTTCCTGAATCCTGTGCAACCTTCTGGACAAAGAAAACTCGAAAAACAAAAGTAGCAGAAAGTTACACGAGGAATGTATCACTACACGACCCATGTAAAGTCCCCTGACAGCAATTCTAATATGACTTTTCTTGCTTCCAGCTCAACCCGGATGGACTCCTAATGCTTTTAGGACTCTAAAATTAGGGTTTTTACACCTGATATAAATATAACAAGTCAAGAATTGAGGGAAAAAGGAGAATTTACATTGAGCCAATTTTTACATTCAAGGAGGCACATCAACCTCAAGGGAGGCAAGGGAGAAATAAGATCTACAAGATTGCTAGAAGGGATTTTTAGCTGAAGTTCCAAAAGTCCAAGGTTGCAATTCTCCTTTTGGGTTCTCTCACTCTATTTTCTTCTCATGTCTTCTCTTTATCTTTTTATAATCTTGATTGTAAAACTCACCATGGGTGAGTAAGCTCTTTATTCTAGGGTTAGGGTGTAGCACTCTCAATTTCATTATAGATATGGTTTGATTTTATTTAATACATTGGGTATTTTATTCTTTGATTTAATCTCTTGTGATGTTAATACATGCTATGTGTTGGTACCCACTTAGTATTGATTATAGATATTAATTGAAGGACTGAAAGGTGAATATTAATATTAGAAAATCTAGATTTTGAACCTAGGAAATCTAACCTTAAGATGGGCTAATGACTTTTGTGGAGTTTGAAAATTAATCAAAGATCTTAAAGGGTTGTAATTAATTTAATCACCACAAAATTAGGGCTTATGTTAATTAAAATACACCTTGAGTGCCTTGAGAGAGGACTTAAGATAACGTAGGATTAATTTCCATCAAAGTAATAATCTTCCATTTATTGAATGAATAAGATTGATTCTATAATTGATTGAAGTGTGAACCCCTAGATCTAGAATGCCTTTGTCCATTAGTATTTTATTTTAGTTAATTATTTAGATTTTATTTCTTTCAATTTAGATATAATTATTATTTCTCTACAATTCGATTGTCTAGATAATTAAAATCACTATAGTTTGATACTCAACATGGTCCTCGTGGGAACAATACTCTACTAATCACTTTATTACTTCTTAGCGATCCGTGCACTTGTGGTGGTTGAAAAACCAGCGAACAAGTTTTTGGTGCCATTGCCGGGGACCGGTGCTTGATATCAAACGATTAGTGATTTGATTACTCTAGACATTCTTATTTCTTTTATAGTTTATTTCCAGTCTAATTTTATTTTTACTTTGTTTTTCTTGAGGTACATTGAGATGTTTCATTAACAAGTCTTCACAAGTTTTATTCAACAACACAATGAACCATTTCACGATGCTTAGAGGAGATTTAATGAATTGGTAGAGCAATTTTCCAATCATAATCTTTCAAATTATGAACTCACTCTCAATTTCTACAATGGTTTGGATGAAGCAACAAGGGATTGGATAGATTATGGAGCTTGGGCTACTGGTGATCATGTTTTTCAAAGAGACTATGAGGATGCCATTCACTTGTTGAATGACATGGCAGATTTTGATTACCATTGGTATTAGGATCCTTCATTACAGAGTTGGAGTCATCAATATCCCCCATACATTTATCAGCCTAACATTCCACACCAACCATTTGAGCTACAATTAGAGAAAAGAGTGGGACTTGAAGAGGCGATAGCTCCATTGGAAAATTTGTCCAACCTTATGGGGAATAATGAGCTATCACTCTATGAGGAGGAAACAAATGAACAAAGTTGAGAGAATGAAAAAGCTTCATTGGAATTAGAACCTATAGAAGAAGTTGAGCCTGAAGAATAAAATTCCTTTGAAGATGACTTACCAGTAGAATTCTCACAAAAATAGGAGTTACTTGAAGAACAAGTGAAACCTAAAGTTAAAGAAAACAACTTCTTTATTGTTGGAGGATCATTAGAAGTGTACTTACATGAAGATAGATCAGAGGTGAAGGTGGTAGATGAAGAAATTGACAAGACTATCAACTTGAGCTCATTAATAATGTTTACACATACACCAACAGAAGACTCTTTTCCATCATGGACACCTCCTGCATCATCATATATCCTCCATGAACTAAAGCAACCCTCATCCCAAGCATATCACTCTAAACCATGTGTTGTTCATGCAATGTGCAATCTTGTTTCAAATCTTGCCAATCTTGAGGGTACCACAAATTAAGACCCATATGTGGTGTTATATGATAACTACTATGGGCAAAACTGCTTTTTGATCAGCAATTCTAAAAGAGGTCAAGCTAATGACCTTAAATTAGTGCTTCTTGGGAGGCAACCCAAGTTTTAAATTTTGTAACACCCCTATGTTCGGTAGTGCGTTCTACTGTTCCGGTAACCAGTGTTGTCCGGACAGCTAGGATGCCTAGAACTACACTTCGATATGAGTGAGGAGACATAAAATAATGAAATACAAGAAAAGAAAATACAAGAAAAACAAAGGAAAAATAATAGTAAAGAAATACAACCAAGTTAAGCGAGCCGATAACCCTAGCGATGGGTGACCGCACCGGGAAGTCGCGGCGTGGACCGTTAACTAGCCCTGGAAAATATTTTTAGGACTTAAATAGACCCCTATTGAAGTATAAATACCATTAGAAATATTAAATAAAAATTAAATAATTAGTATAGAGAAAAGTGAGAAATCGAAAAACGGACAAAACCCAGTGTTACCGAAAAATCAGGAATGCAACCCGAACAGGGGCATTGTGGTCATTTGACATCTCGAGTTGTCTTTTGACCTAAATTTCCATTAAAAACACATAATATTACACTTGAAAAATATAATGAAAAATTAAATTAGTGGTACCTAATGTAAATAGCAAAAATGGGGTATAAATTGAGTAATTAACACTTTAAACATATAATATCATTATCTTATGGTGAGTGGAGCACTATGGGGTAAAAGTAATCCTTAAGTGGGCAGGTGTAAATCCACTCACACTTCATCTTCAACCTTCCTCCCTTCCATGCCGAAATGAAGCTCTCCAAATCCTCCATGGCCAAATTGATTCAAGCTTCCTAAACCTCCACCATTTCCATCCTAAACACCAAAGTCACTTCACAAATTTTTATCCCCACATCACAAGGAAGAAATAGATACTAAATTTAAGGGATTTTGGTGAAGATTTAACAAGCCTCATGAATAGGTAAGTGTTTAAATTGTTTTCTTTCTTAAGTAAAGTTTATGGGAAGCTTGAGATAAAGAAATTGATGAAGAAATTTTGAGTTTTTGGTGAGTTATGACTATCTATTAGTTTAGGCAGCCATGGTAATTAAAGAGTTTGAATTATTTTCACATGAAATTTATGGTTATTGATGTTGATTAAAGTGAATAAAAGTTTTAGCAGGTTAATTCTTGGTGTATGTTAAAGTTAAGCACTTGAATTGGAAATTTATGTTGAATTTGAAATTCTATGCGTAAAAGTCTAAATGGACAACCATGAAATTGTGTACTAAATGAAATATTCTTACCTGTATTGTGGAGAATTTATGTTGACTAATATGGTTTAAAATTTTAATAAGTGAACCTCACGTATATGTGATGGTGGACCAAGTGAAAATTCGAGCTTAAAGGCAATTATGGAAGCTTTACAAATTTGGCAGCTTGTTAACTCCTTGAAGGATGCTGGAATTCATGAAGATGTTTGATGAATTGTAGTCCTAAAGTTTGCCAAATGTGTATGTAAGTTAGTGGTGAAGTTGTATGTTAGGATAGTGGAGAAGTTATATGTTGTGATTAGGTGATTAAATTGTTGTAATTGAGTTTGACAAATTCTGCACAATATGGTGTATGTTGAGTGTGATTATAGGCTGCCAAAATGATCAACAATATGTTGTAAAATATGTTTAGGTTATGGTATAAACCAAAATTGGCATGAATGTAGAGTTTGGTAAATGTGAACTTTGATGAGAAATGAAGGAAGTGCAATAGGGCAGTGTGCATTTTGGCCTAGAACCTTAAGTGTGTGGCTCCAATTGCTATGAGACCAATTGGAGGTGAAACTAAGCACAAAATGTGCCAACTTTCATGAAGAAAGCTTGCCAAAATTCTGCTTGTAAGGTAACTTGAAAAATGACCAAATTAGTGCAATTAAGGCCTGAAAATTGACCATTTGGGCAACAGTTAGTATTTAGGCCATAACTCACTCAAAACAGGTCCAATTGACCTAAAATTTTAACCATAAATAGCTAATACATATATATACAAGTCTTATGAAGACACCAAAGCCCAGAAATGACTATAAGAAAGTCAAACAGCTTGCACAAGTTCGGGTCCAAAAACTGGCCGAACAAAAAATGACCTAAAATGACCTAAAGTGACCAAATTTGGTACATTCTGATCAGAAATAGTAAAATGACCATAACTTGGCCTACATAACTCAGAATGACCTGAAATTTTGCCCCGCATGCAATAAGACATAGATCTACAAGTTTGTAGTTTTGACCAAAACCCGAAAACTGAGGGAACTAGGTCGTCCGGCTAGGTCAAACTAGTATCTTGAAATCTAGCAAATTACAAGAAAATGCAAGATACATGGAAATGAATTTGGTAACATGTACCAACCCTAAAAGACTAGTAAATGTGATGTATTAGTAATATTAAAACCTAAATTACCTAGAATGCATCGAGGGTCAACATATTAGGTTGACTAAGCAAATAATAGAATTCAGTGAATTAATTATCAAGCATTATCGTTAGAGATAGTTTAAATGAGTATTGAAACACTTCAAATTGTGTTTCTCAGTTAGCAAAGACTCAGGGAAAGGGAAGAAAACTCTTAGTCAAGGCCAGGAGACAGTTATCAGAGGTTTGTGCACAACAGCTATTTCTTTTGAATTTTTCAATTGAAATGAATTATGACTATTTGTACATTATTGTTTTAAATTGTGGAAAGGTGTTTGAATGGATACTTATTGCTTGAAAACATTTGTAAATGGTTTGAAAATATGAAAAATTGTTTGAATGATATTGATGGATACTTATTGATTGAAAAGCATTGGAAATGGTTTGAAACCACAGCTATCATGTATATTGATTGTATTCCTCGCTAGCTTGTCTAGTGGGACGAATTGAATTCCCTCTCTGGCTGAAGTGTTGAGGTGTGTGCCTGTTGAGGACAAATAGAATGAGTACTCATATTTTTGCTAGCTAGCTACGTTATACCTCATTAGCCATCGGCTTTTGGGACGAATTGAATACCTCATTAGCCATCGGCTTTTGGGATGAATTGAACTTTGGAACATGATTAAGCTATGTGTGATTTATTGATATGTATTATGAGATTGTGAAATGGAGTTTAAATTCTTATTGACATTCACTGTCTTTTGAATTTAACCATGATTTGATTTATTGAAATTTATTGTGATATTGAGAAATGGAGTTTAAATTCTTGTTGACATTTACTGTCTTGAATTTAACTATGGTTTTAAGTATCCACTATTTATATAACTTGTGATTTGTGATTTAAAGTTGTATTTGGTTAATGTTGTGTACCACTGAGACATTGTCTCAGCGATAGCTTTTTATTGCTGTCGCAGGTAGACAAACGGACAGGGCAGCAGACTAGGCTGCTAGTGCATTCAGCGAAAGATCACTGGGTATATTGAGTATACCTATAACACCCTAGGCAAATCCCACATCGACAAAACACGGGAGAGATGTTGGGTTTATAAGTTGATGGTTTGTAACCCCTATTAACGCGTTTTAAAACCGTGAGGGCTTCAGCCCAGAGCGGACAATATCACTAGTGGGCTGGGCCATTACATTTATTGGTATCAGAGCCGCTCCGCGTGCAACCTTGAGCGATGGTGGGGCAAACCTCAGCGAGGACGCTGAGTCCCATAAGGGGGGTGGATTGTAACACCCTAGGCAAATCCCACATCGACAAAACACGGGAGAGATGCTGGGTTTATAAGTTGATGGTTTGTAACCCCTATTGACGCGTTTTAAAACCGTGAGGGCTTCAGCCCAGAGCGGACGATATCACTAGTGGGCCGGGCCATTACAATACCATATTTTGCGTTTTGTACTGTAATGTATGTTCACTGTATGTATATATTGTTCTTGGTTTTGAGCAGTTGTATATTAAAATTGTACATTGAAGTTGTAAAATAAAGTATGAGTTATTTTGGCTTGTAAAATTTATATTGTATTTCTTTTATCTCAGCCTTTGAAAAATTATTGTGGATTTAAGTTGAGAAATATATTATGTTGTTTAACTGTTGGAGTTGAGATTGAGAAATCTATTTGAAGTGTTTTTTATAGGTTTTCTAAAGAACTGTTTTATTCAAAATATAGAGGGCACTCTGCCAAAATTTTTATAAAAAAATTACTAATAATTCAAATGTATTAGCTGTTTCACTTCTGTTTAAAAAAAAAAATTTTAACACCTATAAATAGTGCTCACCACTGTAAAAAGAAGTAAGAAAAGTTTTAAAATCCCTTGTAGTGTAATTAATAGGTTATCAGTAGACGAAGTTGGTAATTCATTAGGTATACTACGGGATCATGTTATGCCTTATAAAGGGCTAGGGTGTGACATGTTTTAGTGGTATCAGAGCTAGTTTTTAAATTCTGTTTTCACAGGTTATTTGAATATTCTTTCTTCATAGTACAACTGCTCAATATCATTGTTTGATACATACAGTACATTACATTATAAATATGCGCTAACGGGCGTAAATCTCCTTGTGTTATTTGTTTAGGAGGTCTAAGATCCACGCATCGACTATGGAAGAGGGTGATCGTTCAGTCGATCAATCTATAGAGGCTGAGGTGCAAGGGGATGCCCTAGCCCTACACAATGTTAGTGGTTCAGCAGCACCAGCCCCCGCAGTACCGTAGTTTCCTGCTCAATTCGCTCAGCAGATGGCTGTAATGTTCCAATAAATGACTGGTAATGTGCCTACTCAAGTCCCAATCCAGACACCAGTGGTACAACCACAGTCTTCTGCAAGGCAGTATGACAAATTGATGAAATATGGGGCTACAAAGTTCAAGGGGACAGTAGATCCTCTAGAGGCCGAACAGTGGTTAGAGAGGATGGATAGGGTATTCAAGAAATTGCATTGCACGAAGGAGCTCAGATTTGAATACTTAGTATCTTTGCTATAGGGCGATGCTTATGACTAGTGGAAAACCATTCCCCACATTTTGGTAGAACCTGCAGTGCTAACATGGAATGACTTTCTCAGGGAATTCAGACAAAAATATGTCCTCGATGCTTATGTAGACCAGAAACTACAAAAGTTCCTAACTCTGAAACAGGGGAGCAGATCAGTGGCTGAGTATGAAAGAGAATTTTCCCGCCTAAGCCATTATGCAGTAAGTTTACTTGCTACCAGCAGGGAGAGATGCAAGAGGTTTGAAACTGGCTTGAAGCCCAGTATCAGATTACAAGTAGTCAGATTCAAACACACTAACTTCTCTGAACTTGTTTCTCAAGCACTAGAGTTAGAAAGAATTGAATCAGAGGCAGCTCCTGAGAAAAAGAAATAAGAGAAGACAGAGAAAGAGGGAAAATCTGTAGAATAGAGTTCCAGTGGGCCTACTGGAAAGAGGAATAACCATGGGGGACACAGCAGAGGTGGTAAGAAGTCTGGTAGGGGAAGACATTCAGGACAGAAACCTCCTCTATCTGGTCAACAGAGTACCAGAGGTTCCTACCCTCCCCGCCAATGTGAAACTTGTGGAAGAAATCATGGTGGGATATGCTACAAGGCTATTGGAGCCTGTTATAACTGTGGAGGCACAGGACACTTTGCTAAGGACTACACCAGTGCTCGCAGTGTTGGACCACCTCCTACTATTGCAGAAGGGTCAGTTCAGAGCCCTGTCACCAGAAGTTCACAACCACCCAGCAGAGGTAGAGGTAGAGGTAGAGGTAGCCTAGCAGGCAGCCAAGGCACAGTGAAACAGTCAGAGCAAGACAGTGCTCTAGTCAGAGTCTATGCAATGAGACAGAGAGAAGAGGCCGAGACATCTGATGTTGTGGCTGGTACCTTCTGAACTTTTGACCAAGATGTGTTTGTGTTATTTGATCCGGGTTCTACCCATTCTTATGTGAGTGCTAGCATCATTGATTGCATTGCTGTTCCATGTACAAAAATGGACTTTGAGGTGCTAGTAACAAGTCCGTTAGGACAGGAGGTCAAGGTTAATAAAATGTATAGGGATTGTCCTTTGGTGATCCAAGGACACACTTTTCTGTCTGATTTCATTGAAATGCCCTTCAGAGATTATGATATCATCTTGGGCATGGATTGGTTAGCTAGGCATCATGCCATGATTGACTGTAGGCTGAAGACAGTCACTTTTGGTCTTCCTCAGTACTGTGATGTGGTAATACATGGGGAGAGGCAGCTATTGCCATCAAACATCATTTCGGCTACACTAGCCAGAAAAATGATCAGAAAGGGGTGTGAAGCATACTTGGCACATGTGGTAGACACCCAAGTGGGGAGTCCAGCATTAAAAGACATCCGTACAGTGTATGACTTTCCAGATGTCTTTCTTGATGAATTGCCAAGATTACCTCCGGAAAGAGAAGTGCAGTTTGAAATTAATGTTATGCCTGGTGTGGATCCAATCTCCATAACACCATATAGAATGGCACCAGCAGAGTTGAAGGAGTTAAAGGTACAATTGCAAGAACTACTTGAAAAGGGCTTCATCCACCCTAGTGTGTTACCTTGGGGAGCGCCAGTATTGTTTGTTAAGAAGAAAGATGGCACTCTTCGCTTATGTATTGACTACTGGCAGTTGAATAAGGTGACAATAAAGAACAGATATCCATTGCCTCGCATCGATGATCTGTTTGATCAGTTGAAGGGTGTAGCTGTATTCTCCAAAATTGATTTGCGATTTGGTTATTATCAGTTGAAGGTGCAAGAGCAGAGTATTCCAAAAACTGCCTTCAAAACTCGGTATGGCCACTATGAGTTTCTAGTAATGCCATTCGGGTTAGCAAATGCTCCAGCTGCTTTTATGGATCTGATGAACACTATCTTCAGACCATATCTCGACCAGTTTGTGGTGGTGTTTATTGATGATATTTTGATATATTCAAGGAATGCAGAGGAGCATGACAGACATTTGTGGATTGTACTGCAGACTTTAAGGGAGAAACAGTTATACGCCAAATTGTCGAAATGTGAATTTTGGCTGAGAGAAATCTCCTTCTTAGGACATGTTGTGTCAACTGAGGGGATCAAGGTAGATTCCAGCAAGGTAGAAGCTATCCTTAAATGGAAGCCACCCAGGAATTTCATAGAAATTCACAGTTTTCTGGGTTTAGCTAGATATTACCATCGGTTTGTGAAAGGGTTTTCTATGTTATCTTCTCCACTGACCAAGTTGCTTCGAAAAGATGTAAAATTTCAGTGGATAGATAAATGTCAGCAGAGTTTTGATGAGTTGAAGAGGTGTTTAACTGAAGCTCCAATCCTTACTTTACCTACTCCGGGTAAAGAATACATAGTTTATAGTGATGCTTCTCACAATGGGTTAGGCTGTGTATTGATGCAAGATTGGAATGTCATTGCTTATGCATCACGCCAGCTAAAACCGTATGAGAGGAACTACCCAACACATGATTTAGAGCTAGCAGCTATTGTTTTTGCTCTTAAGATCTGGAGACACTATTTTTATGGAGAGAAATGCTACATTTACATAGATCACAAGAGCTTGAAGTACTTAGGCACCCAGAAGGAATTGAATTTGAGGCAAAGGAGATGGTTAGAACTCATTAAATACTATGATTGCTTAATAGACTATCAGCCAGGGAAAGCAAATGTGGTGGCTGACGCCTTAAGTCGCAAGACTATGGCAAGTTTCAGAGTTTCTCCTTTGTCCATGATATATGAATTGAAAGTACAGCATGTCAGTTTAGAGATTGATGATGAGGGACAGACAGTAGTTGCATGGCATGTACAACTAGTGTTGATAGATTAGATCAGAATGGCTGCTCAGAGTGATGAAAAATATCAGAAGCTACTGAAAGAAGTCCAGCATGGCAAAAAACCTGAATTTTCTGTGAAAGATGATGGTTTATTGCTACATCAGGGCAGAATGTGCGTTCCTAATGATACTGAATTGAGATAGATCATTATGAAGGAAGCACATGAGTCTCCTTTTGCTATGCACCCTGGTGGAACTAAAATGTATAGAGGGCTGAAAGAGCATTACTGGTGGATGGATATGAAGAGAGATATAGCTGAATTTGTTTCCAAATGCCTAACTTGTCAGCAAGTAAAGGCAGAACATCAAGTTCCAGCTAGTTTGTTACATCCATTGCCAGTACCAGAGTGGAAATGGGAGTGGATAACTATGGATTTGTTAAGGGACTTCCAAGGACCCAGAATAGTCATGATGCAGTATGGGTTATAGTTGACAAACTGACCAAGTCTGCTCACTTTTTGCCAGTTTGGATGGACTATAGCCTGGAATGATTGGCCAAATTGTACATATATGAGATTGTAAAACTACATGGAGTGCCAGTATTAATTGTGTCTGACAGAGATCCTAGGTTCACTTCTAGATTCTGGGGTAGTCTTCAGAGAGCCCTAGGAACTAGATTGAACTTCAGCACAGCATTCCACCCACAGACAAATGGCCAGTCTGAAAGGGTAATTCAGATATTGGAGGATATGCTACGGGCTTGTGTGATTGAGTTTGAAGGTAGTTGGGATACACACTTGCCTTTGATTGAGTTTGCTTATAACAACAGCTACCAATCAAGCATTGGGATGCCTCCATATGAAGCTTTGTATGGCAGAAAGTGCAGAACTCCCTTATGTTAGGATGAAGTAGGTGAAAGGAAGATGATTGGGCCAGAAATTGTTCAGCAGGCAGAGGAAAAGATCAAATTGATCAGAGATAGACTCAAGGCTGCATCAGACCGTCAGAAGTCCTATGTTGATCTGAAGAGAAGAGATATTGAATATGCAGTGGGTGATAAAGTATTCCTCAAAGTTTCTCCTTGGAAGAGGATTGTGAGATTTGGCAGAAAGGGGAAACTGAGTCCTCGTGTCATCAGACCATATGAAGTTCTGGAAAGAGTGGGTCCTTTGGCATATCGGTTGGCATTACCTCCAAAGTTAGCAAGGATACACAATGTCTTCCATGTGTCCATGTTAAGGAGGGTACAGATCTGACCCATCTCATGTACTATCAATTGAAGAGATTGAGATAAATCCAGAACTCTCATATGAGGAAGAACCCATAGAAATTATGGCTTATGAGGTGAAACAGCTGAGGAATAAACAGATACACCTGGTTAAAGTGTTGTGGAACCATCATTCAGGCCAGGAAACTACTTGGGAACGTGAAGAGGATATGAGGAGACAGCACCCATAGCTATTCAGAGATTAATGCCGTCTAAAATTTCGAGATGAAATTTATTTTAAGGGGGCGGAGAATTGTAACACCCCTATGTTCGGTAGTGCATTCTACTGTTCTGGTGACCAGTGTTGTCCGGACAGCTAGGATGCCTAGAACTACACTTCGATATGAGTGAAGAGACATAAAATAATGAAATACAAGAAAAGAAAATACAAGAAAAACAAAGGAAAAATAATAGTAAAGAAATACAACCAAGTTAAGCGAGCCGAAAACCCTAGCGATGGGTGACCGCATCGGGAAGTCGCGGCGTGGACCGTTGACTAGCCCTGGACCGCGAGGAACCCTGGAAAATATTATTAGGACTTAAATAGACCCCTATTGAAGTATAAATACCATTAGAAATATTAAATAAAAATTAAATAATTAGTATAGAGAAAAGTGAGAAATCGAAAAAAGGACAAAACCCGATGTTACCGAAAAATCGGGAATACAACCCGAACAGGGGCATTGTGGTCATTTGACATCCCGAGTTGTCTTTTGACCTAAATTTCCATTAAAAACACATAATATTACACTTGGAAAATATAATGAAAAATTAAATTAGTGGTACCTAATGTAAATAGCAAAAATGGGGTATAAATTGAGTAATTAACACTTTAAACATATAATATCATTATCTTATGGTGAGTGGAGCACTATGGGGTTAAAGTAATCCTTAAGTGGGCAGGTGTAAATCCACTCACACTTCATCTTCAACCTTCCTCCCTTCCATGCTAAAATGAAGCTCTCCAAATCCTCTATGGCCAAATTGATTCAAGCTTCCTAAACCTCCACCATTTCCATCCTAAACACCAAAGTCACTTCACAAATTTTTATCCCCACATCACAAGGAAGAAATAGATAATAAATTTAAGGGATTTTGGTGAAGATTTAACAAGCCTCATCAATAGGTAAGTGTTTAAATTGTTTTCTTTCTTAAGTAAAGTTTATGGGAAGCTTGAGATAAAGAAATTAATGAAGAAATTTTGAGTTTTTGGTGAGTTATGACTATGTATTAGTTTAGGCAGCCATGGTAATTAAAGAGTTTGAATTATTTTCACATGAAATTTATGGGTATTGATGTTGATTAAAGTGAATAAAAGTTTTAGTAGGTTAATTCTTGGTGTATGTTAAAGTTACGCACTTGAGTTGGAAATTTATGTTGAATTTCAAATTCTATGTGTAAATGTCTAAATGGATAGCCATGAAATTGTGTACTACATGAAATATTCTTACGTGTATTGTGGAGAATTTATGTTGGCTAATATGGTTTAAAATTTTAGTAACTTAACCTCATGTATATGTGATGGTGGACCAAGTGAAAATTTGAGCTTGAAGGCAATTATGGAAGCTTTACAAATTTGGCAGCTTGTTAACTCCTTGAAGGATGCTGGAATTCATGAAGATGTTTGATGAATTGTGGTCCTAAAGTTTGCCAAATGTGTATGTAAGTTAGTGGTGAAGTTGTATGTTAGGATAGTGGAGAAGTTATATGTTGTGATTAGGTGATTAAATTGTTGTAATTGAGTTTGACAAATTTTGCACTATATGGTGTATGTTGAGTGTGATTATAGGCTGCCAAAATGATCAACAATATGTTGTAAAATATGTTTAGGTTATGGAACAAACCAAAATTGGCATGAATGTAGAGTTTGGTAAATGCTAAAAGTGACCTTTGATGAGAAATGAAGGAAGTGCAATAGGGCAGTGTGCATTTTGGCCTAGAACCTTAAGTGTGTGGCTCCAATTGGTATGAGACCAATTGGAGGTGAAACTAGGCACAAAATGTGCCAACTTTCATGAAGGAAGCTTGCCAAAATTCTGCTTGTAAGGTAACTTGAAAAATGACCAAATCCGGATTAGTGCAATTAAGGCCTGAAAATTGACCATTTGGGCAGCAGTTAGTGTTTAGACCATAACTCACTCAAAACAGGTCCAATTGACCTGAAATTTTAACCATGAATAGCTAAGACATATATCTAAAAGTCTTATGAAGACACCAAAGCCCAGAAATGACCATAAGCAAGTCAAACAGCTTGCACAAGTTCAGGTCCAAAAACTGGCCGAACCAAAAATGACCTAAAGTGACCAAATTTGGTACATTCTGAACAGAAATAGTAAAATGACCATAACATGGTCTACATAACTCAGAATGACCTAAAATTTTGCCTCGCGTGCAGTAAGACATAGATCTACAAGTTTTTAGTTTTGACCGAAACCCGAAAACCGAGGGAATTAGGTTGTCCATCTAGGTCAAACTAGTATCCCAAAATCCAGCAAATTGCAAGAAAATGCAAGATGCATGGAAATGAATTTGGTAATATGTACCAACCCTAAAAGACTAGTAAATGTGACATATTAGTAACATATTGAGAGAGAATGTAGAACTCAAGAAAGAGTGCAAGTGTGCAATTGAAATAAAAAAAATGCCTTTCCATCCCAGCAAAAGTAATGAGTTTTGCGGAGAGGACAAAAAGGACATAAATAAAAAAAAGTGAAAAAAAAAGAAGAAGAAGTCGCAAGATAAGTATCATGGAAGCATGCTTGATACTATAAGAACTAAAGCCCCTCCTCTCCATACAAAATCAATAGAATGAACTTTGTATACTTGGTATTTTATGCATACGTGCTATCCTCATATTTGCATTCCCTAAAAACCTTACATTGGCAACCAAGTCATTATCTCTTTAGCCCCATTACAACTATTTTAAAGACCTTTTGATCTTTTGAAAAGTGTATGCTACATTAGTAGAGATAGAAAATTGAGATATGCCTATGGAGTTGGAATTGAATCACTTCATCATAATTATTCATAATAGAGGCAAATTTGGGGGAGTAAGTATTTCTCAAGTCTATCCTGATAAAATAGGTTATTTGTGACTTATTACTGGCCTTGTATAGACGAATAATTAGTTGAAGCACCATGAAGGGGGTGAGGTTCTAACTGGCAACTGTTGAGGTCCCTATGCTTTGAAAGTGGGAATTGGTATGAAGGTTGATGAATGTCTAATTATGTGCAAGTTAAGTTTTTTGTTATGTTTCTAAGTACCACAATGAGTTTTTATAAAGTTTTATTTTGCTTGAGGACAAGCAAAGGTTCGAGTTTGGGGGTATTTGATTACATCAAATTATATAGACATTTAAGGTTAACATTCATTGCATTTTGTTAGCATCTAGTCTCCTTTTATGTTTATTTTTATATGTTTTTATTATTATTTTAGAAAACATGTTAATCCTACTCAATTCATTGATTCTTATATTTTATCAAGTCTTTTTATGTGGTTTTAGAATTAAAGATGAGTTTGGAAAAGATTTGGAGGTCAAAATGTGAAGAATATAGGGCTAGAAGCAGTACACGGGCCGTGTAACCCACCCCGTGTAACTTCCTAGACCCCTTGCAACCTTCTGGACAAAGAAAACTTGAAAAACAAAAGTGTTTGAAAGTTATACGGGGCGTGTATCACTACACGGCCCGTGTAAAGTCCCCTGACAGCAATTCTGATATGACTTTTCTTGCTCCCAACTCGACCCGGATGGACTCCTAATGCTTCTAGGACTCTGAAATTAGGGTTTTTACACTAAATATAAATATAACAAGTTAAGAATTGAGGGAAAAAGGAGAATTTACATTGAGCCAATTTTTACATTCAAGGAGGCACATCAAACTTAAGAGAGGCAAGGGAGACACTAGATCTGTAAGATTGCTAGAAGGGATTTTCAATTGAAGTTCCAAAAGTCCAAAGCTGCAATTCCCCTTCTTGGTTCTTTCACTCTATTTTCTTATCATATCTTCTCTTTATCTTTTTATAATCTTGATTGTAAAACTCACCATGGGTGAGTAGGCTCTTTATTTTAGGGTTAGGGTGTAGCACTCTCAATTTCATTATGGATCTAGTTTGATTTTATTTAATACATTAGGTATTTTATTCTTTGATTCAATCTCTTATGATATTAATGCATGCTATGTGTTGGTACCCACTTAATATTGATTACAGATATTAATTAAAGGAATGAAAGGGGAAGATTAATATTAGAAAATCAGGATTTTGACACTAGGAAATCTGACCTAGAGATAGGCTGATGACCTTTGTGGAGTTCCAAAATTAATTAAAGATTTTAAAGGGTTTTAATTAATTTAATGAAGGAGCGGAAGCATGAAAAACACAAGTTTATACCATTGAATTCAAAAAATTTTCACCTAGGGTCACATGCATCATACAAGATTTATTTTTATCTATTTGATTTCAATGATAAACAACATATTAAAACTCTTTTAATATGTTTTTGGATCTGTATTTGCCATTTAAGATTTTAAAATTAATCAGATTAATTTTAGAACCCTAGATTAAATCAAGAACGATTACACTAACCTCTTGATGCAATCGCAAATGTCTGCGCCTTTGAGATTCGTCTTCAGGACACCAGATGTTGTCCCTCTAGCTTGTCCACACCAAGAACACCTATGAAAGCCCTTGAACAGCTTCTAAAGCTTTTTCTATTAATTAGAAATTCAAGTTTTGCCTTTTAAGATATTAGAGATGTAAACAGGACACTAGAAACAATTTCTAGTGTTCTTAATTCAAGAGATTGATGGCTAATCTCTTTGAATTGATGAGAGATGAAGAAGAATAGATGAAAAGCCTCAAAGTGGCGTGACAAAGGAGAGGAGTGGCTGCTGGTTGCTTTTTCTTTTCATAACAACACTTAAATAGCTAGGTTAACACATTAAACCCTTGCCACATGTCACCCTTTGATTAGCTCTAGGTTTAAGTGACCCAATCACATTGTGTCAAGTGTCAAACCTATATTTAATCTTGATTTTAATCATCTTATATGATTAAAAAAACATTTGGCAAGCTTATGTGTAATCCCATATGTCACCATCTCATGATGCCACGTGTCACACTGTGAAATGACCAAAATGCCCATGTGTCTTAATTTTGAGTTCTTAACCCAAAATAATTATTTTTCTTCTTCTAATCAATTTATATCAAATATAAATTAATTAATTAATCTCTATTAATTAATTTCTCATTAATTAAATTCATATTTAAACACTTTAAATATAAATTTAACTTATACTATACATCCAATAATCTAGATTTGGTTTCAAGTCATGCTAGGGACTTTGCAATTTAATTGCAAACCAAACCTATTTAATTAATCAATTAAACTCTTTAATTAATTAATTAAATCATATTTAAATAGGTGATAACTTGTCTATGTGTGTGACTTACTAGGCTCATCACTAATTGGCAATGAGACATGATATCAACTCTTAATATCATCAGAACTCTTTCTTACCATAAATGATTTCTCTAAATCATTTTATGAACCTCATAGACCATGGTTAACACCTAGCATAGCATGCCATGGCCACCCAATTAGTAATAAGGTTTACCTTAAATGAACCTATAATCATATGTTACCATGCACTAGAATCTCTCTGTTACAAAATCCCAACTTAAGCTGGAGTCATGGTTTATGTCAAACTCCATTTGCTATGAATATTATATTCTCTTTTAATTCCAGTTCTTGATTAAAAAGATTTTCTCATCAGAAACTCTTTTCTGAATAAATCTATCTGTCCTGGCCAGGAACTTGAAATATCAAGGACAATTAAATAAACATAGGATTTTATCTCTATTTACATAGAGGAACAGATTCCATCTTGATCAACACCTACCTCCATATATAACTAGTAGGAGCCAACACATGCCCATATACCCATACATAGTACAAGTATGAAAGCAGTATCAAACTCAAACTACCTATATACAAGATAACTGTGCTATCTCAGGTCTAAAGATTATATGCACTAATATGATTTATGACAAAACATTGACAAGAGTAAACTCCATGTGCTTGTCTTAAGTGTCACTGGTTCGGCCTACTTATCATTTATAAGTGCCTATCATGTTTGTTATATGGCATGAGACTCACCATTCCATCTTATTTATATCTCATATAAATAACTTGGGAACAAATATGAATACAATCTTTCTGGATAAGTCATGTCCTTATTATGAAGTATCCTCGATTGTGAACCTATTTATGATACTTTGTGCTAGAAATATTGTCACTCATATTCTTAACAACTTAAGAATAATATTTCTAACAAAATATCAATGGACCTTTTCTATTACACATAAATATATTATGTAAATGGAAAAGTGGAAATGCCTTTTATTAATAAAAATATGTACAAGATACATACTAAATGATATGCTCTAGGGCATACTACTAACAATCTCCCACTAGAGCCATTCATTACAATATCTTAGACCTATCTTCTCAAGATGTCGATCTAACTGAGTCTGTGACATAGGCTTAGTGAATGGATCAGCTGGATTTTCAACTGATGCTATTTTCTGCATGGCTACATTGCGTCGCCCAACTATTTCTCTGATAATCTGGTAGCGCCTTTCTATGTGTTTGGATTTCTGGTGAGACCTTGGTTCTTTAGCCTGTATGACTGCTCCATTATTGTCACAGTGTAGTGGAACTGCTGACTCAATGGAAGGAACTACTGTAAGTTCTATCACGAACTTCTTTATCCAAACAGCTTCCTTTGCAAAGATGCAGTGCAAAGAATATACTCAGCCTCTGTAGTGGAATCTGCAGTCGTGCTCTGTTTGGAACTCTTCCAACTAACTGCACCCCCATTACCAATGAACACATATCCAGAGGTAGACTTTCTATCATCGATATCTGATTGGAAATCAGAATCAGTATAACCATCCAATTGCAAGTCTCCACCTCCATAAATCAAGAATAAATCCTTAGTTCTTCTCAAGTACTTAAGGATATTCTTGACAGCTATCCAGTGTTCCAAACTTGGATTGGATTGATACCTGCTAGTCAAACTAACAGCATATGCGATATCCGGCTTAGTACACAACATTGCATACATTAAACTTCCAATAGCCGAAGCATATGGAATCCTAGCCATCTTATCTCTTTCTTCAGGTGTCTTTGGAGACATCTCTTTAGAAAGGTGGATACCATGTCTCACTGGTAACAATCCTCTCTTGGAATCAAGCATGTTAAACCTCTTTAACACCTTTTCCAAGTATAGACTTTGAGATAAACCAATTATTCTTTTCGCTCTATCTCTATAGATGCGAATCCCAAGAATATAGGTTGCCTCCCCTAAGTCTTTCATGGAGAATGTATTTGACAACCATACCTTTATAGTCGTTAACATACCTGTGTCATTACCCATTAACAATATGTCATCCACATATAAGACAAGGAAAGTGATAGCACTGTCACTAACCTTCTTATATACACATGGCTCATCCTCATTTTTGATAAAACCAAAGGATTTAATGGCTTCATCAAAACGGATGTTCCAACTCCTCGAAGCTTGTTTCAACCCATAAATGGATCGCTTTAGTTTGCATACCTTGGAACCATCTTGGGATTCAAAACCCCTAGGTTGTTCCATGAAAATGTTTTCTTCAATGTATCCATTGAGAAAAGCTGTTTTGACATCCATCTGCCAAATCTCATAATCATAGTATGCAGCTATTGCTAATAAAATCCTAATTGATTTAAGCATGGCAATAGGCAAGAAAGTCTCCTCATAGTCGATTCCTTGCCTTTGGCGAAACCCTTTCACTACTAGCCTTGCCTTATAGGTCTTTACCTTTCCATCAGAACCTATTTTCTTCTTGAAAAGCCATTTGTTCCCTATAGGTACAATACCTTCAGGTGGGTCAACAAGATCCCAAACTTGATTCTTATACATGGAATCAATTTCAGATTTCATAGCATCAATCCATTTTGAAGAGTCTATATCTGATATAGCTTCTTCATAGGTAAGTGGATCATCTCCATGATCTACTTCTTCATAAGTAGACAACTCTTGTTCTTCTTCATGAAGAAAACCATATCTCACTGGTGGATGAGATACCCTGGTTATTCTACGAGGAACAGTTGTAGATGTTTCATCAATGGGTATAGGTTGACTAGATGGATCTATATTCCTCTGATCTGTTGGTTGGTCAGAATTCTCCAATTCTAACTCTATTTGCCTTCCTTTGCCTCCTTCTTGAACAAACTATTGTTCAAGAAATGTGGCATCTCTACTTATCACAACCTTTTGTGAAGTAGGCAAATAAAAATAATATCCAAAACTATATTTTGGATATCCAACAAATCGACCTTTTTCTGAACTGGTCTCCAATTTATCAGTGTTCAGCTTTTTGATATAAGCTGGACAACCCCAAATCTTAACATGCTTAAGACTTGGTTTTCTTCCATGCCATATCTCATAAGGTGTGGAAGAAACTGATTTTGATGGAATCCTATTCAGAATATACAAAGCCGATTCTAATGCAAATCCCCAAAAGAAGATTGGCATATCAGTATAGCTCATCATACTACGTACCATATCCAATAGGGTACGATTTCTCCTTTCAGATACACCATTCAGTTGTAGCGTTCCTGGAGGAGTCAGCTGAGAAACAATGCCATGCTCTCTTAAGTATTCATCAAATTCAGTACTCAAATATTCACCTCCACGATCTGATCGAAGAGCTTTAATACTCTTTCCTGTTTGATTTTCTACTTCAGATTTAAATTCCTTAAACTTTTCAAAAGATTCATGTTTGTATTTCATCAAATACAAATACCCAAACCTTGATTTATCATCAGTAAAGGTAATAAAATAATGAAAACCCCCTCTAGCCATTTCTTTAAATGGACCACATACATCACTATGTATTAGCTCTAAAATATTTTCAGCTCTTAGCCCTTGTCCAACAAAGGGTGATGTAGTCATTTTGCCCTGAAGGCAAGATTCACAAGTTGGAGTAGGCTCAGAGCCCAATAAGGATAGAATCCCCATTTTCTCCAGTTTTGCAATTCTATCTTCTGCAACATGACATAACCTTAAGTGCCAAATATATTTTGAACTTGAGTTGGTTTTCGCCATGGCATTGCATTCTTTTAGATCACTTGCATTCAATTTGTGTTTGTCATTATTATCCAAATAATAAAGACCATCATTCATATAACCCGAATCAACATATTTATTTCCAAAATAAATATTGCAAACATCATCTGTGAACTGAAATTCATAGCCATTTCTAGTCAAACTAGATATAGAAATGATGTTCTTAAAAGCATCAGGTACATATAAAATATTATCCAAACACAAAACATGTCCAAACATGTAAAAAGATTTAGATCCTATGGCTAAAGCTTCAACAGTTGAACCATTGCCAATTCGGACTCTAATATCTTGAGAACGCAAGCTGCTACTGTTTGCTAGTTCCTGCATATCATTAGAAATGTGAGAACTGGCACCAGTATCTAAAACCCAAGTTGTAGATGAACTATGACTATCATCAGAATCTAAATAACAAGATATGGACATACCTTTCGAAGGTGTATCCTTCTTGTCCTTCAGAGAAGCAAGATACTCTGGGCAGTTCCTTTTCCAGTGCCCATCCTTTTGGAAGTGGAAACACTTTCCTTTGCCTCCATCAGCTTTAGTCTTCCTTTTCTGTTTAGCTATTTTCTTGGAAGGACCAGGAATCTGAGGTTTCTTTTTCTTATTGCCCTTCTTCTTGTTGGACTTTCCAGCAGAAGAAGATGCAACCAAAGCTACCTCTTTTCCTTTATTCCCTGGCATATTCTTTTGGGCAATAACCAGCATGTTGAGTAAACCAGCTAAGGTGCATTCCTATTTAGTCATATGGAAATTTGTCACAAAATTCCCAAAAGACTCAGGAAGGGACTGAAGGATCAAATCCGTCTGTAGTTGGAAATCCATGTTTAAGTCAAGATGTTCCAACTGCTCAATCAGCCGAATCATCTTGTGGACATGATCCCCAACATTCTGTCCCTCAGACATCCTCATACGGAATAGCTGTCTAGATATCTCATGCCTAGCATTCCTGCTGTGCTCACCATACAACTCTTATAGGTGAAGGAGGATCTCACTCGCACTCTGCATGTTCTCATGTTGCTTCTGTAACTCATTACTCATGGAAGCAAGCATGTAACACTTAGCTCTCATATCATGCTCCTTCCACTTGTCCAAAGTTTCATGTTCCTCTTGTGTGGCCTCTGGAGGTAAGGGACCAGGAACATTTGAATCTAGAATATATCCTATATGTTCAAGGTTCAGGACAAGTTTCAAATTTCTTAGCCAATCAGACAGATTAGCTCCTGTCACCTATTGTGATCAAGTATGCTTGCAAGGATATTGGATGGTGGTGGTTGTTTTATGCTCATTTTTATCAGAAAATTAACTGCAGAAAATAACCAGATTAATTAGTAAATGTATCATGTAATTAACCAAAATGATTATGGTCTTTTAATCAAATTGGTCCTCCCACTAACTTAACGAACCCTACACTTCCAAAGTAGAAAATGGAAATCCTAGTTGGATGGATTTCTAGTAGGTGATTGAATTCTTATAATTCTATTGATCATCCTCAGGTACATCCATTATTGGAATTACAATAAACTATAAGTGAGCAACTCCTTGCCCATCACATCTCATGTGAGGTTCAATCCTTTACCTAGCCCCTAATGCTCAAAATCTCAGGTACATCCATTATTGACTTATCTTGCATTAGTTAAGTTGATCCCATTGAGCCAGTAATTATGCAAATAATTTTAATGTCCTCAGGTACATCCAATATTGGCCACTAAACCATTTACATATTTACAACATCTCATGCTTAACAATTATTCTTAAGAAAATCTCTTAAATTAATTGCATCTTATGCAACTATTTAAAATTTCTTAAAATAATTGCCCCAATGGAGGGCCTATGTTATAATTACTTTAATTATAGCATTTCCAACTTAATCATTTGTATGGAAGATTTTATGGTCATTCTAATTACTATTAAGGTCTCACTTTGCACATTATCCAATTAGCATGCATATATCATATAATAGCATACATTCCCATACATCTCATGCATTCATGGATAAGCAATAAATATGGTATGATCATGGACTTTTTAAGGGATTCAATTCTGAGCCACCAAGAATTGAATCAGAGCATTCCTAGGTGCATTTCATTCATTTTACAAGAGTTGCTGAAGGAGTACATAATCAACGCTTGATTTTGAATTCCTCCCACTGGTCCCACCAATGCTCTTGACCTCCTTGAACTTCTTGCAATCCAATATTACATAGTAATCCTTGGCATACCAAGGCAAATTTACAAGAACTTAAATAAATGAAATTACAACCCAAAAATTATTACAAACTTAATAATACATGCCCAAAATAAATTAAAATAAATTAATTAATTTATAATCTCAAAGAAACATAAAAGAAATAAATCCAATCACATTGGTCTTTTATAGTCCATGATCATCCATCATGCATATCACTATTTAACAATTAAATAAAACATACATACTTAAATTAAATTGAATATCTCATATTCAACTTAAAAATCCAGATTTGAATATGATTCAAATAAATTTAAAAATTCAGATTTGAATCTCATTCAAACAAATTTAAAAATTCAGATTTGAATCACATTCAAACAACTTTAAAAATTCATATTTGAATCACATTCAAACATTTTTAAAAAAATCAGATTTGAATCACATTCAAACATTTTTAAAAAAATCAGATCTTAATTTTATTCAATCAATTTTAAAAAATTAGATTTAAATATGATTCAAACAACTTTAAAAATTCAGATTTGAATCACATTCAAACAACTTTTAAAATTCAAATTTGAATCACATTCAAACAATTTTTAAAATTCTGATTTGAATCATAATTTAATTGTGTGATTAAAAATCCTAATTAAACATTTTAATTAGTCATATGATGAACCTTTCATCATGCAACAATTGCAGAATTTAATAACAACCATGCGCACCATGATCTTCCCAAGCCATGCGCACCATGTTGGAGTTCATCAAGCATGCCGCCACACCTCTTGATCTAACCAGCAATGGATCAATCATCTCATGATCAAATCACACAATTAAATCATATAATCAACAATCTAAATGGAAAATATAATGGCTCTGATACCAATTGAAGGAATGGAAGCATGAAAAACACAAGTTTATACCATTGAATTCAAAAAATTTTCACCTAGGGTCACATGCATCATGCAAGATTTATATTTATCTATTTGATTTCAATGATAAACAACATATTAAAACTCTTTTAATATGTTTTTGGATATGTATTTGCCATTTAAGATTTTAAAATTAATCAGATTAATTTTAGAACCCTAGATTAAATCAAGAACGATTACACTAACCTCTTGATGCACTGCAGCGTGTCTGCGCCTTTGAGATTCGTCTTCAGGACACCAGATGTTGTCCCTTTAGCTTGTCCACACTAAGAACACCTATGGCAGCCCTTGAGCAGCTTCTAAAGCTTTTTCTGTTAATTAGAAATTCAAGTTCTGCCTTTTAAGAGATTAGAGATGTAAACAGGACAGTAGAAACAATTTCTAGTGTTCTTAATTCAAGAGATTGATGGCTAATCTCTTTGAATTGATGAGAGATGAAGAAGAATAGATGAAAAGCCTCAAAGTAGCGTGACAAAGGAGAGGAGTGGCTGCTGGTTGCTTTTTCTTTTCATAACAACACTTAAATAGCTAGGTTAACACATTAAACCCTTGCCACATGTCACCCTTTGATTAGCTCTAGGTTTAAGTGACCCAATCACATTGTGCCAAGTGTCAAACCTATATTTAATCTTGATTTTAATCATCTTAAATGATTAAAAAAACATTTGGCAAGCTTATGTGTAATCCCATATGTCACCATCTCATGATGCCACGTGTCACACTGTGAAATGACCAAAATGCCCCTGTGTCTTAATTTTGAGTTCTTAACCCAAAATAATTATTTTTCTTCTTCTAATCAATTTATATCAAATATAAATAAATTAATTAATCTCTATTAATTAATTTCTCATTAATTAAATTCATATTTAAATACTTTAAATATAAATTTAACTTATACTATAAATCCAATAATCTAGATTTGGTTTCAAGTCATGCTAGGGACTTTGCAATTTAATTGCAAACCAAACCTATTTAATTAATCAATTAAACTCTTTAATTAATTAATTAAATCATATTTAAATCGGTGATAACTTGTGTATGTGTGTGACTTACTAGGCTCATCACTAATTGGCAATGAGACATGATATCAACTCTTAAATCATCAGAACTCTTTCTTACCATAGATGATTTCTCTAAATCATTTTATGAACCTCATAGACCATGGTTAACACCTAGCATAGCATGCCATGGCCACCCAATTAGTAATAAGGTTTACCTTAAATGAACCTATAATCATATGTTACCATGCACTAGAATCTCTCTGTTACAAAATCCCAACTCAAGCTGGAGTCATGGTTTATGTCAAAATCTATTTGCTGTGAATATTATGTTCTCTTTTAATTCCAGTTCTTGATTAAAAAGATTTTCTCGTCAGAAACTCTTTTCTGAATAAATTTATCTGTCCTGGCCAGGAACTTGAAACATCAAGAACAATTAAATGAACATAGGATTTTATCTCTATTTACTTAGAGGAACAAATTCCATCTTGATCAACACCTACCTCCATATATAACTAGTAGGAGCCAACACATGCCCATATACCCATACATAGTACAAGTATGAAATCAATATCAAACTCAAACTAGCTATATACAAGATAACTGTGCTATCTTAGATCTAAAGATTATATGCACTGATATGATTTATGACAAAACATTGACAGGAGTAAACTCCATGTGCTTGTTATAAGTGTCACTGGTTCGGCCTACTTATCATTTATAAGTGCCTATCATGTTTGTTATATGGCATGAGACTCACCATTCCATCTTATTTATATCTCATATAAATAACTTGGGAACAAACATGAATACAATCTTTCTGGATAAGTCATGTCCTTATTATGAAGTATCCTAGATTGTGAACCTATTTATGATACTTTGTGCTAGAAATATTGTCACTCATATTCTTAGTAACTTAAGAATAATATTTCTAACAAAATATCATTGGACCTTTTCTATTACACATAAATATATTATGTAAATGGAAAAGTGGAAATGCCTTTTATTAATAAAAATATGTACAAGATACATACTAAATGATATGCTATAGGGCATACTACTAACATTTAATCACCACGAAAGTATGGTTTACGTTAATTAAAATACACCTTGACTGCCTTGAGTGAGGGCTTAAGATAACTTAGGATTAATTTTCATTAAAGTAATATTGAATGAATCAGATTGATTCTATAATTGATTGAAGTGTGAACCCCTAGCTCTAGAATGCCTTTGTCCATTAGTATTTTATTTTAGTTAATTATTTAGATTTTATTTCTTTTAATTTAGATATAATTATTATTTCTCTATAATTCGATCATCTAGATAATTAAAATCACTATAGTTTGGTACTCAACACGGTCCTAATGGGAATGATACCTTACTCATCACTTTATTACTTGTTAGTGATCCGTGCACTTGCAGTGGTTGAAAAACCGGTAAACAAGACATCCAAAGGACCCTCATCATAGCTAGAATTATCACAAATGTCAATAAATATTATAGACTGAGGTTCATTAGGCTTTTGGATGGGTTAGATAAAGTCAATAATCTGTCAAGGTTATTTGGGGTGGTGGAGATCATATCCAGACCTAGTGGAGGTAAAAAATTTAGTTAGGCATAGGGCTGGTACAGGTGTTTGGTCGATTTTCTAGGTAAGTTATCTTTTTGGCATTCATTAGGTCTCAGATATCATAATTAAGTTAGAAGCATCAGTCGGCGTCATGACCATGGGTTTAGTGAAATTGACAATATTGGTGGATATCATAGCTATGTGGGAGTGGATTTGGTGGTGATCTGGGTGCTAAGAGCTGTAGGAGGTCTTGAGCTTTGAGACACTCCAAAACTGTGGATAAGGATTGGTTGAATTAGGAAAATCTCCTTACGGTGCAAGACACAATTTGAACCTCATTAACTTTAATGTCACTTAATTGGCCTACCTCGGGTCCTCTTTTCAAAGTTGACCATAATTTTCTCTTCTAGCTCAAACATCTTGGCATTTAAGATTTCATCAAGCATGGCCATAGTTTCTTCCATCTTAAGTAGTGCAGGTGAAATACTTACTAGTTTCTTCCCTTCCCTAACCCAAGTGACCTGATCGGAAGTCTCTTTGATGTGTTTCGAGGCTATGTTTGCTCAAAAAAAAAAAAAAACAAAAGGATTTAAGGGTTAACCTAAAGATGCTCTATACATGAATGCAATGCATAAATGGGCACTTTTTTTTTTCCTTTGCTTTTATGGAACCAAAATCGAACCATACCAATAGAACCAAAACTAAACTAAAACCAAACTATAAAGACTGAACTAAAGTTGGACTAAAAACTGAATCAAAATGAAAAAGAACATCTCCAGAATTGAACCTTCGCTCCATTATACCTTCAAATCTCACGTGTAGGGTAGGAAAAAAAAAATTCTATCCTAGGCTATGGTACATTGGACACACCAACAAGGGGTGGTCCAGGACGATCCTTCTCTCTCAAACAAAGGATTTATTATCCTTAAAGTTTAACCATAAGTAAGCATCCTCTTGCTTAGCATGGGTTTTGAAATGGACTTGGGTTTATACACACATTGGGTTTATGCATAGGCCTAGGTTCATCTCAACTACCACTAGAACTTATGGCTTGAACAGTAAGGCTATAAATCTAGCACAACAAAATCTATAGGGTATCTAGGGCTGAAACCTATGGCTCATGGGGCTTCATCGGGTTGGGAAAGGGTTACGCATGTGAGAGCTTATCCATTAAGCACAACGGCAAGAGTTGTGGTTCTTTTATCTACTCAAAGGTATAGGCATGGTTTGCTAGTATTCACCAATTTGTCAAAGCTCGAGTGGAACTATGGTCTCCTTGGCTAGTGCTAGCGAGGCTAAAAGGGCAAGGGGGATCTGTACAATAGTGTAGTGCAATGCAAAAAGTTTAACATAGGAATAAAATTACACTAATCAAAACATGTTGGAGTAACTATCCATTTAGTTTCCAGTGGAGTCGCCAAACTGTGGGAAAAGGGGGTCGTAGTAAGGCATGAGGTGAAATATCATCCACTAAAATTATATAAAATGCACCAGGTAATGCCCAGGAAAGATGTTGGAGTCATAATGGTCTCACTTAAGTACCACCTCCTTAGACAATATTTCCTAGCCATGCACTTCATACAATCCTAATAGAATCAAACCACTGATGAATACCATCTTCCCATAAGATTGTCATAGTACTAAGGATTTATGCCAGGAAGGCATAGATAGACAGGAGTCTCTACCCGAATAATAACCGAGACATATTCAGTGTTTCTTCCGAGGGTCATGGATGGCAACTTACTCCTTGCAGAGTTTCCACAACCATCATTACCACAGCCTAATATCTAGGTTCGAGATAGTGGTTACTTAAGGGGAAGATCTTAGGCACCCCTTACACCTGGTCTAACCTCGTTAATTCAAGTGTTAGTCCTCTACTAATATTTCTAGAAGTCTTGTTTATTATTTCTCAATTAAAATTTATCCTAAAAATGTAATTCTTATCCTACATATGCAAGTAATTCACAAAGGATTGTTGTTTACAAGAGTTTCTTGCACAAGTAATTCCTATCTATAGGGTTGTCAATTATTTAAATAGTATTTATCGAATGACTAAAATTAATTTATTATTGAGAATTTAATTTACAAATAAATCCAATTTTAAACAACCCTAACTATCTATTTAACCTAATTAATTAATTTTTCATCAAGTTACTTTAAGGATAATTAAACTAAATTAATTATGTACATATGTAATTTATTCTTATATCACATAAGGCCTAAACAATCATAACCTAATAAAGATTTCTAACCTATAAATTTAATTTACAATTATCAAATATTGAATTAAATTTATTTTATATGCCAAGGTTAGTTTAATTTACAAATAAGATTAATTTTAATTTACCAAGTATTTTTTTAAATTAATTGCATACAAAAGTCAGTTTAATAAAAAAAAAGTTAGTTTTAATTTACCAAATAAAAAATCTATTATTAATACATTTTCACGCTAACAATTATTTTAGTAATGTAGGGCTTCTTACTTGTTGATAATTGCAGTTGCCATTAGGGCAAGCTACCCTTAAAAAAGGCCTTCTCTTCAACTATGGCAATGATATCTCTAGCTTACTCCCATTTAGCTCCACGTAAATGCCCTCTTAGTACTTACATTAGGGCTACTTACCAATTTTGTTTGTAATAAAAAAAAAAAAAAAAGAAAACTTAAAGAAAATAAAGGAAGTAAAGAAAATAAGAAAATACTAATAACAATTCACATTGGATTCTAACTCTAGTCTCCTAAAGGGTTAGGATTCCTAATTAGTTACAACTACCTAAGGGTTCAGGTCTTCTAACATATTCCAAACGCTTCATAACACTTATTGAATTAAAAAAACACAGAAAAATAGATCAAATATCAATTAGAACTCAAGAACATGCATAAACATTCAATTCTTAGATTTCAGTAGATTGACAATAATAAGAAATCTCATTTTTAAAAATTAGTTAGACATGCCTAAAAATCATGAAAAAAATATAAAAGAACCAAAACATCATTCAAGATCATAAAATTTATAGACCAAATAAAACCCTAGTCAAATGGTCTACATAAATCGTAATTTTTTCCAATGACAGCATCACACTACTTTCTTGTAAAATTCATAACTCATCAACCACAACATATATGAATGCAAAACTAATTGGACAAGATTCATAAGATTCTAAAATTAATTTTGGACACCAGATTCACACAAAAATATTAATAAACAAGGGAGATATGGGCTTCAAAATTTGGGTATGCTGCAAATCGGGTTTTACAGGAATCCTACCTTCAAACAGCCATAACTTATAAAATATAAAAGCTTTTTCAGTGATTCTTGAGCCTAAAATTAATAAAATTTCATGTACAATATGAATATAAATTTTTTTATAATTTTTATAGATTCATAAGATAATGGAAAGTAATAAAAACCTAGAAGGTAGAAAACTTAATATGTTCAGAGTTGTGTATCCTCTCAAATTAAAAATGATTACATGATTCACATGAACATGCAAGATAAATTAAAAGACAAAGATCAAAGAATTAAATATTACATAGCATAGATCTTGAAAAGAAAATAACAAAAATCAACCTTGAAGAAATCTTACAAGAAAATCTTCTTGAAGAAAAGAAAAAAATAAGAAAAAACTAAAAGAGTTTTTGAATATCTCTAAATTTTCTATAGCTCTAAAATATCTCTAAATAGCCCTGAATATTTCTGAATCTTTCTCCTTTTTTTCTCCTCCCCTTTTTCTTTTTTTTTCTCCTCTTTTTCTTTTTCTTTTTTTTCCTTTTTCTCCTTAGCAGGGTATTTATAGGGTTTTGAGAGAAAGGTGTGGTAAGGTTTGGAGTCGTAGAGTGATAAGGTTCAAATAACTTAAACAACTAGAATTAGGGAATTTGAGTGAGACTGGGATATGAGTGAGGTGTTTCAACCAATAGGAAGAGAGGGAAAGGGGGTGACACCAATAGGGTATGAGGAAGAGAGTGAGGCCAAGTGAGAGAGACAGTTTGTATGGGAGAGGGAGAGAGAAAAAAAATATTTTCTTATTTTAATTTCCAAAAAATAAATTAAATGGGTTATATTTAAAATTTCTAACTAGGCTTTATTCGGCCCTTGAGACCCAATTAAACTTAATTAGGTCAATTTAAGAACTATCCATATTAAATTTAAACAAAATAAAATTTTATTTAAATTTAATTAAATTAATTTCCCAAAAATATATTATTATTTTTTATTTCAAGATCATGCCACGGAATTAATAATTCAGCTCTATGCCCCCAATTACATCTTACAGTCATACAATTTTTCATTATCAGGTTTCACACAACTTCAATGCACATACTCATAATAAATCACAAAATAAGGGTCTACACAACTTCATTTAAGGGGGTGGTAATGGTAATAAAGTCCCTCACAAACTTCTTATAGAAACTAAATAGTCCATGAGAACTCCTAACCTCAGTTATGGTTTTAGGAATAGACCAATCTCTAATAACTTTTACTTTTTCCTCATCTATTTCAATACCTTTGCCACTCATAACAAAGCCTAAGAATATGACCTTTTCCATGCAAAAGGTATACTTTTTCAAATTAGCATACAATTGCTCTTTCTTAAGCACATCAAAAAATAGATTTCAAATGATGCAAATGCTTATCCATGTTCTTATTATCTACTAATATGTCATCAAAATGCACAATAATAAAATTTTCAAGAAATGCATGAAAGATATGATTCATCAATCTCATAAAAGTGCTAGGTGCATTAGTTAGCCCAAATGGCATAAGTAACCATTCATACAATCCATATTTGGTCTTAAAAGCAGTTTTCCATTCTTTATCAATTTTCCTTCTAATTTGATGGTAACCATTTTTTATATCAATTTTAGAAAATATGTATGCACCATGTAACTCATTAAGTATGTCATCAAGTCTACGGGTAGGATGTCTACACTTTACAGTTATTTTTTGACAACACTGCAATCCACACACATCTTATAAGTCTTCTTTGGCATAAATAACACAGGTACAGCATAAGGACTTATGCTTTCCCTCACATGTCCTTTTGTTAAGAGCTCCTCCACTTGCCTTTGAAGTTCCTAGGCCTTTTCAGGATTGGTCTCATATGCTGGTCAGTTTAGTATGATTGCTTCAGGAATGAAATTCATTTCATGCTCAATGCCTCTAATGCATGGCAATCCATTACGCACCTCTTCTGGAAATACATCTTCATATTCCTACTAAAAAGCGATAGCAAAACTAGGTAAAGAAGGGTCAATGTCAGAAACATTCAAGTAGGCATCCTTTGTTTGCTGGTTTTACAACCACCGCAAGTGCACGGATCGCTAACAAGTAATAAAGTGATGAGTAGAGTATCGTTCTCATGAGGATAGTGTTGAGTACCTGTAACACCCCTATTTGTATAGCCTGGTATATTTTACTATTTCGGTGACCGGTGTCTGTCCAGACAAGTAAGGGGATTAGAACCACATCTAAGACAATTAGATAAGCCCTGGAAAAAAAAATTAGTAATTATCAAATAGTTAAGTATAAATAAAAAAAACAGAACACAAGAAGTTAAATGAGCAGAGAGTCATAGCGATGGGTGACCTTCTCGGGAAGGACTGCGAAGTCAATTTAAACTCAAATTTCAAACTGTAAAATGTGACGCCGCGGTCCTTAGGACTAGTGCAAACACAGTGGAAAAGAGAAAATCACGAAAAAGAACTGTTAATCCAGTCAAATAATTAGGTCAGGGATCCGAAAGAAATATTGAATTATTTTCAAACCGGGTCGAACCGGCGAGGGGCAATTTGGTCAATTGACCTCGATAGCTGACTCCTGACCTAACTATTAAATAAAATTTAAGAAAAAAAAATTTTAGAATTGAGAATTAAATTAAAGAACTAATTGAAAAATAAATAGAAATAAAAAGAAAGAAAAAGTGAAAAATGTGATGACATCATGCATGACATCATGTATGATGCAATAAACATAATAATTAAAAATTAATTTTTGGATAATTTTTGTGGTCTTTCAAGAGGATAAATTTGATAAAAGAAAAGAAAAAAAAAACAAAACAAAAGTTCTCTTCCTAACCCAACTTGCTGCCCCTCACTCTCTCCCTCTCATCTCCATGTTTGTCCACCATTAAAGCTTGCTTCAAGCTTTTGTTCCCTCACTTAACCTTAATTTCTGCCACAATTATTTCATAAAACCTTACTACCCTCACTTAAGAAGGAGATTTAGCAAAGAAAGAAGGAAGAAAAAAGAGGAAATTGAAGAAGAGAACATCAAAGTTGAGGTTAGTGTTTAAATTAAAAATTTTTAGTTTAATTTATGTGTTTGTGGTTACATACACTTAGTAATTAGAGAAAATATAAACAAAAACAATTGTTGGGGGATAAATAGAAAATCCGGCCAGCAATAGGGAGATTTAATTTGCATGAATTTGATGGACTTAAAAGTGTATGTGAGCTTGATTGACTTGAAGAAGCATGTGTATATGTATTGAATTGGTTAAATGCAACAAAATTAGTGAGTTAGGGTTTTGGGCACCTAGGGTTTGGGAGGCAAAAATGTGAGAATTGGTCAAATGGTGTGTTTGACCTTGTTTGAGATGAAAAATGGTCATTTGTGACCAATTGAGATGTGTTGGAAGTGTTAGAAGTGAGTTTAAATTTGGATTGAAAATAGTCATTCTGTAGGCAGCAGGACCAAGGTCCCTTTCAGGGACCAAAACTGAAAATTCACAAGTCCAATTGGTGTGAGGCCAATTGTGACTGAAAATAGACACAAAATGACACATTTTTCATTTAGGAATCATGCCCAAAAAGTGACCAAAACCTAGTGAACAAATTGACCAAATCCGGAATAGGCAATCTGACCTATACAAAAATGACCAAATGAACAGTATTTGTTCATTTGGCCATAACTTGGGCTAGGTAGGTCTAAATGACCTGAAATTTTACCAGTGGATAGCTGAGATATACACCTAAAACTTTTATGGAGAACACAAACCCAAATTCTGCCCTTAACTAAGTCATTTAGCCACCCAAAGTTGGTGACCCAAAACTGCCAGAACCCAGAAATTACCCAGAAATCTGGGTTAAGTCCAATCCGGTAGCCATGATTCAAATGGCTATAAATTGAGCTACAAAACTCCAAATGGAGTGATTCAAAAAGGAAAATAAAGTTAAGAAAATAGGAAACATTTTCTATGAAGAAAGTTTTGCCAATTTCTAACAGAAAAATGACCAATGGAACAGTGCAACATAAGACACCAAAACTAAAAATTTACAAATTTGCCTAAAAGACTTAGATTTTGAGTAAACAACCAAAACCAACAAATTTAGTAACCAAAATGTGGTATGTGGGTGAAGTTGGAATTCCCATACCTATTAAGCCTTAGAAAGTCAACAAACTGACTTGAATAGTAGCGTGAATAGTAACTCCAAAACACAAATTTTAAAGAACATCAATTTTAGCATATTAAAGCTAGGTATAAGTGAATTTGAATTTATTTTGGATTTATGATAAGTTATGATACTGAACCACTGTGAAACTGTGTGTTTTAGTGGAAAAGAACACCAGGAAAGAACCCAAGGAATCGAGTCATGGCCAAGAGGTGACTAGCTTAAGGTTTGTGCACAACATCAACATGCTTTAAAATTCATTTACAAGTGCATGAAATGTGTATTTTACTTTTGCTTTGAATTGTTGAAAGTTTATTTGTGTATATTTGAATTGGCAATGTTTAGTAAATTGTTAAGATAAGTTTTGAAACCACAGTGTCATGACCATATACTTGAACACCTCACTAGCATGACTAGTGGGAGTAATCAGTTTCGAATTTCGATTCCTTCTCTGGCTGAAGTGTTGAGGTTTGTGCCAGTAGAAGAAGAAATTGAATGGATATCCATATATTTGAGCTAGCTAGCCTTGTGATGTGACTTCTCCTTAGCCTTTGGCTATTGAGATTATATTTGTTTCGAATGGCATGATATAACTGTGTTTTTATGAAATGTGTTTTGAGACGTTTGAAATAAAATTGTTTGAACTAAAATCTTATAAATCATGTTTTGTATTGATATCTCATGTTCAATTTAAATCTTGAATAAATGTGATTTAAATTCCGCATAAAGTTTATTTTAGTATGTTGTGCACCACTGAGTCCTAGTACTCAGCGATGGCTATTATTACTGTCGCAGATATAGAGACTAGAGGAGCAGCAGATTGAGCTACTGAGGATTAAGGAGCTACCTGCTTTGAAGTTATCGGGTATATTTTATACCCTGACTGTAAAAATTTATTTTGATGTATGTAGTGTAAGTAAAGGTACGTACATGTAAAACTGGTCTTGAGCAGTTTGTATAAAGTTTGTTGTAACACCCTCCCGGTAGAAACTCTGTACATTCTACTGTTCCGGTGACCGGTGTCGGTCCGGACAGCTAGAACGTCCGGAAAAATATTTAAACTAAAGTCATGAACCATAATTAACTCAAATATTAGTAAGAAAAATTTAGTAAAAATTTTAGAAATAAAATACAACCAAGTTAAACGAGCCATGTTCTAGTAGGGTAACTCAGAGGGAAGTTGCGGTTCTCGCAACGAGGAGCCCTAGACCCGGGGGAAAAATTATAAAATAATTTTTGGGACTCCAGAGAAGGGTTATTGAGGTTCCCATGGCATTAGAATGCCAAGAAAATACCTAGAAAAATTTTTCAATCGGTATAGACAATTTTGACCCGTTAAGCCAAACGGAGGGCATTTTGGTCATTTCGCCTTCGAGGTGATTTTTGACCGACTTGTCCAGTTGAGTAAATAATTATTATGACATAAAATATGAATAAATATTGATGAAAAATTAATTTGAAGCTAGTAGAAAAGAAAAGAAAAAGAAAATACAATAAAATGCCAAATATGACATATTATGATGTCACTCACTTACTCCCAACCAATCACAATTAAATAACCATTTAAGTAACTAATAAAAGAGACAAATTGAGACCAAAATAAATCAAAAAGCCAGCAGCCCTTTTCTTCTTCTCTAAAACGTTTTACACCTCCTCCCTCACTCCTCCATTAACAAGCTTTCTAAAGCTTCAATTTCTATGCTTTCCTCACCTCAAATCCCCTAAGTCCTTTCATTAAAACTTGTCCACTCATCTTGGGGAAGTGTTTGGCAGCCTAGAAAGGGAAAGAAAGTGAAGTTTTAGCTTGGGAAAATCTGCCCTACAAGAGGTTAGTGCCTATTATGCATACATCTTTCTCTTTCCATGATTAGAGACCTAAAATAAGCAAGAATTTGTGAATTAAATGAATGGAATTTATGTGTATGTATACAATGAATTTTGGCAGCCCTAGGGAGGAACAAGATTAAGTGTTTTTGATGGACTTAGAGTGGACTAAAGATGATGTTTAAGGTATATATATATATATGTATAATGAATTGGTGTGCTAACTAAGGTAATTGGTGTAATCCTTGAAAATGAGCTAGGGTTTGGGAGTGAAACATGGATTTAGCTTATGAAATTGTGAAAGAACATTTTAATGGTCAATTAGTGACCATTTGAGGCAAGTTCACCATAATTTGAAGAGATTTAGAGAGATGCAAAGTGAATGTGTAGGCTGCCTAGGGACAGCAGCAGGGTGACTGAAATTTCAGTCCACTTGGACAGCCATAACTTTGGCTGTGTAAGTCCAATTGGTGTTTGGCCAATTGGACATGAAACTAGGCTTATAATGGCACATTTTTGCTGAAGAAACCATGCCCAAAAGACTAAAGCAAGAGGACCAAAAGTTGGCCCCAATCCGGATACCCTGCAACAGCACCTACAGAAATGACCAAATGAACAGTAACTGTTCATTTGGCCATAACTCACTGTAGAATGGTCAAATTGACTTGAAATTTTTACAGCAACAAGATAGGATATAGACAAACAACTTTCATGGAGAACATTACCCCAAATTATGCCATTAACCCATTCAAATTATTGGGCAAATTTAAGTTATCAAACCTGCAACTCTGCAGATTTTCACTTGAGCAGTAATGTTTGGATGACTATAACTCTCTCTAGAAAACTCGGATTTAGGCAATTCTTGAACCGATGGAAACCTAAGGCATGGTAGAACATTTCATATGAAGAAAGCTGGACCAAATTATGAACTTAACTTGATCAAATTACTGACCAAAGTTGGATCAAAATCTGCTAGAACCCAAGATACCAGTATGAACATTGCACGTGAACAGTAAACTTATTTTGGCCATAACTCACTGTAGAAATGGTCAATTGACCTGAAATTTTTACAGAAACAAGTTAAGACATAGACAAACAACTTTCATGAAGAAACCTACCCCAAATTATGGCCAGAACCTATTCAAAAATGCAATCACAGTCACTGTTCATGTTACTGTAGATTTGGTAAAATTCTGCAGAAATGAAATCCGGCCAGCTGTGGTTTTTGGACCATATCTGGAGCTACAAAACTCCAAATGGAGTGATTGAAAAAATGAAATTCAACTAGACAAAATAAGGAACAACTTTCATGTTTACCATTTCCTCAAATTCCCACTGCAACAGGGTTAATGGAACAGTAAAGTTAAGCTTCAAAAACTAAAAATTCTGCCCTTTTGGTTTTAAGCATAGAAATGGTAATGGCAATCAATTCCAACAAGTTTTAAGTACAAAATGTGGTATGTTTGGGGTGTTAAAACCAATACACCTATTTTCTATCTAAAAGTCAACATTTTTATTGACCAATGAGGTGAATAGTGACACCAAAACATGAAATTCAAAATTTGAAATTAGAAATGCATCTAGGGGACTTTAAATTGCAATTGGCAATTGATACTAGCAAATGTAAAACTCAAAATGTGGGATCTTGGTGTAATTAGAATTAACATATCCCTTAAGTATGAAAAAGTCAACATTTTGGTTGACTAGTAAGGTGAATAGTAATCAAAATGAGTAACAAACTAAGAAGAAGACCTAGAACCATTTCTAAGCTTAAATGCTTAGAATTGTATGACGAATGTGGACTATGCATCCCAGTCAAAATTGTTAAAAAGAAATTAAGGCCATAAATTTGAAATCCATGAAATATTCATGGATTACTTGAAACATGAAAAATAAGTCACCTAATTGATGTGAATAGATAGTTAGGGCTTATATGCCCATCACAAATGGAATTCATAAAATATTAATAACTTAACTTGAAATATAAAATTTGTAATTACATAAGTAGATTCTTGAATGTATAAATGAGAAAGGAAAAATGTTTTGAATACAATGGTACATGTGAACCATTGTTTAGAATGGTGATCAAGATGAATAACATAATGAATGAATGAATGAACTATATTCATGTATGAATGAGACATTAGTTCTCATTATTATGGAAAGGAGAACTATTTTGAGTACAATGGTATAAAAGGATAATTGATGTGAATTGTGATCATATAAATGATCAAATGAATGTATGAATTATAATTAAAATTTATCTTGAAATAATGAATTCATAAAACACAATGTATTAATATTTAATGATATTATGTGCCCTTGTATTGCCTAGACACGTGTGTCAGATTGGATAGATTGGCATGCCAATAGGGTATTGTTTTAGCAGTACTGCAAAAGGCTTTATGCCTGTATTCATGGCTTTATGCCCGTATTCATGACTTTATGCCAACATTCATGGCTTTTATGCCCGATTATGTGTTATCATGGCTTTTTAGCCATACTGACTGCATACGTGGTTGACGTTCTGCGTCCCATGGTATGACGGCCCGAGGCACCGCGGTGTCCAGTGCCAACGACCCGTTATCCAGTTTAGTCAGCCTGTCGTAGGTTACTTGGGCAGTGTAATTTATTAAGATAAGTTAAGAATATTAGCAATTAAAAATATTAGACATTAAATAAAATAAATGAGTAAGATGACCTAAAATAAATTAGGATAGTTATTTATTAGAAAGAATCGAAATGAACTGGATAGATATCAAAATTTACTTATTATGAAATAATCTAAGACAACCTAGCAAGTATAGAGAAAATGCTAAAGGATTAGCAAAGAAAATTATAACATAAATGAATATTGCAAACGTGCTTATATAACTATATAAGCATAAATTTATTATTTTCAAATCATTTTTCTTTGTACATCATTACTGTACATTGGCAAATAAACACTTTTAAAGAAGACTAAATTAGGATTAAACATATTAAATTCCATATGAATATAAATTGAGTATTTTTATAAATTCTATATATTGTACATTATCACTGTGAATTTCGGAATTAAACGCTTCCAAAGCGAAACAAATGAGAACAAAAGATAATTAATATTAGACACATTGTATTAAATTAAATTTATTCTTAACTATTCAAATTATGCTTCGTTCTTTCTTTATTTGTATATTTTATTTCTTGTTATATTATTGCACCACTAAGTAGCAATGCTTAGCGCGATGGATTTGTTTCCTCACGCAGGTACTTTGACTAAGATTTTTGGAGTCCAGATCTGCAGAAGTGGCTGGAGTATTCAAGGTTGTCACCTCCTCAGCAATGCATGTAGATAGGGCCCATATAGATCATATTTTATATTTTGTATAAAATGCTTAGAAATTGTATTGTAATGTAGATTATGAGCAGGTAATTAATAGAAATGTAATGTAATTTAATAAATTAGCTTTTTCATATGTAATTAATTTATATACCATGTAAATTATGAAATTATGTAAATTAAAGAAATTTGAAAATTTTACTTATGTGATTTGAGCATGAATGAGATTGTATGGATTCGAAGACAGAGTTGAAATATATAGATAATGCATGGAAATGAATATGAAATTGAGATATATGAATGAGATGTGAATTATGAGATGGTTATGAAAATAATTGATGAGATTTTATTTGCAAAATATTATTGAAACTTTCAAACAGGTAAATAGTAAAATACGTCAACTAGTAATAAAATAGGAGAAACTCCGCTGGTTTCTCCGTCGAAAAATAATTAATATTAAAATATAACGAGATCAAAATATGAAAGGAATAATGTAAGATAAGATGGGGTGCTCCGGCACCGAATGTAGCACACTTTGCTCGGCTACACTGTAGTCGGGTGAGGGGTGTTACATTTAGTGGTATCAGAGCACGGTTTAGGCGTTTCTGGACCTAGATAGGTTGCATATCATGCATTGCATTCATAAGAGTCGAGGTGACACTATTGCAGATCTGTATTTCTTGTTTATTTTAGGTTAAGGTATGGAATAAGAGAGTGAAGAGACAATGAGATAGCGAATAGAGGAGAGAAGGAGACTGTATTTAAGATGAAAAAGGATGAGTACATAATTGTTTGAGGATAGGATTGAGACTAAGGAGAAAGTGAAGCAGGATAATACGGAAAGGTGAAGAAATAAAAAGGTAGTAGCTCCTCGGTTATTTACACTGGGTAAATTTCGAGGACAAAATTTAAATTAGAGGGGAAGAGTTGTAACACCCTCCCGGTAGCAACTCTGTACATTCTACTGTTCCGGTGATCGGTGTCGGTCCGGACAGCTAGAATGTCCGGAAAAATATTTAAACTAAAGTCATGAACCATAATTAACTCAAATATTAGTAAGAAAAATTTAGTAAAAATTTTAGAAATAAAATACAACCAAGTTAAACGAGCCGGTGCCCTAGCGAGGGGTAACTCAGAGGGAAGTTGCGGTTCTCGCAACGAGGAGCCCTAGACCCGGGGGAAAAATTATAAAATAATTTTTGGGACTCCAGAGAAGGGTTATTGAGGTTCCCATGGCATTAGAATGCCAAGAAAATACCTAGAAAAATTTTTCAATCGGTACAGACAATTTTGACCCATTAAGCCAAACGGAGGGCATTTTGGTCATTTCGCCTTCAGAGGTGATTTTTGGCCGACTTGTCCAGTTGAGTAAATAATTATTATGATATGAAATATGAATTAATATTGATGAAAAATTAATTTGAAGCTAGTAGAAAAGAAAAGAAAAAGAAAATACAATAAAATGCCAAATATGACATATTATGTTGTCACTCACTTACTCCCAACCAATCACAATTAAATAACCATTTAAGTAACTAATAAAAGAGACAAATTGAGACCAAAATAAATCAAAAAGCCAGCAGCCCTTTTCTTCTTCTCCAAAACGTTTTACACCTCCTCCCTCACTCCTCCATTAACAAGCTTTCTAAAGCTTCAATTTCTATGCTTTCCTCACCTCAAATCCCCTAAGTCCTTTCATTAAAACTTGTCCACTCACCTTTGGGAACTGTTTGGCAGCCTAGAAAGGGAAAGAAAGTGAAGTTTTAGCTTGGGAAAATCTGCCCTACAAGAGGTTAGTGCCTATTATGCATACATCTTTCTCTTTCCATGATTAGAGACCTAAAATAAGCAAGAATTTGTGAATTAAATGAATGGAATTTATGTGTATGTATACAATGAATTTTGGCAGCCCTAGGGAGGAACAAGATTAAGTGTTTTTGATGGACTTAGAGTGGACTAAAGATGATGTTTAAGGTATATATATATATATGTATGATGAATTGGTGTGCTAACTAAGGTAATTGGTGTAATCCTTGAAAATGAGCTAGGGTTTGGGAGTGAAACATGGATTTAGCTTATGAAATTGTGAAAGAACATTTTAATGGTCAATTAATGACCATTTGAGGCAATTTCACCATAATTTGAAGAGATTTAGAGTGATGCAAAGTGAATGTGTAGGCTGCCTAGGGACAGCAGCAGGGTGATTGAAATTTCAGTCCACTTGGATAGCCATAACTTTGGCTGTGTAAGTCCAATTGGTGTTTGGCCAATTGGACATGAAACTAGGCTTATAATGGCACATTTTTGCTGAAGAAACCATGCCCAAAAGACTAAAGCAAGAGGACCAAAAGTTGGCTCCAATCCGGATACCCTGCAACAGCACCTGTAGAAATGACCAAATGAATAGTAACTGTTCATTTGGCCATAACTCATTGTAGAATGGTCAAATTGACCTGAAATTTTTACAGCAACAAGATAGGATATAGACAAACAACTTTCATGAAGAACATTACCCCAAATTATGCCATTAACCCATTCAAATTATTGGACAAAGTTAAGCTATCAAACCTGCAACTTTGCAGATTTTCACTTGAGCAGTAATGTTTGGATGACTATAACTCTCTCTAGAAAACTCGGATTTAGGCGATTCTTGAACCGATGGAAACCTAAGGCATGGTAGAACATTTCATATGAAGAAAGTTAGACCAAATTATGAACTTAACTTGATCAAATTACTGACCAAAGTTGGATCAAAATCTGCTAGAACCCAAGATACCAGTATGAACAGTGCACGTGAATAGTAAACTTATTTTAGCCACAACTCACTGTAGAAATGGTCAATTGACCTGAAATTTTTACAGAAACAAGTTAGGACATAGAAAAACAACTTTCATGAAGAAACCTACCCCAAATTATGGCCAGAACCTATTCAAAAATGCAATCACAGTCACTATTCATGTTACTGTAGATTTGGTAAAATTCTGCAGAAATGAAATCCGGCCAGCTGTGGTTTTTGGACTATATCTGGAGATACAAAACTCCAAATGGAGTGATTCAAAAAAGGAAATTCAACTAGACAAAATAAGGAACAACTTTCGTGTTTACCATTTCCTCAAATTCCCACTGCAACAGGGCTTAATGGAACAGTAAAGTTAAACTTCAAAAACTGAAAATTCTGCCCTTTTGGTTTTAAGCATAGAAATGGTAATGGCAATCAATTCCAACAAGTTTTAAATACAAAATGTGGTATGTTTGGGGTGTTAAAACCAATACACCTATTTTCTATCTAAAAGTCAACATTTTTATTGACCAATGAGGTGAATAGTGACACCAAAACTTGAAATTCAAAATTTGAAATTAGAAATGCATCTAGGGGACTTTAAATTGCAATTGGCAATTGATACTAGCAAATGTAAAACTCAAAATGTGGGATCTTGGTGTAATTAGAATTAAAATATCCCTTAAGTATGAAAAAGTCAACATTTTGGTTGACTAGTAAGGTGAATAGTAATCAAAATGAGTAACAAACTAACATGAAGACCTAGAACCATTTCTAAGCTTAAATGCTTAGAATTGTATGACGAATGTGGACTATGCATCCTAGTCAAAATTGTTAAAAAGAAATTAAGGCCATAAATTTGAAATCCATGAAATATTCATGGATTACTTGAAACATGAAAAATAAGTCACCTAATTGATGTGAATAGATAGTTAGGGCTTATATGCCCATCACAAATGGAATTCATAAAATATTAATAACTTAACTTGAAATATAAAATTTGTAATTACATAAGTAGATTCTTGAATGTATAAATGAGAAAGGAAAAATGTTTTGAATACAATGGTACATGTGAACCATTGTTTAGAATGGTGATCAAGATGAATAACATAATGAATGAATAAATGAACTATATTAATGTATGAATGAGATATTAGTTCTCATTATTATGGAAAGGAGAAGTATTTTGAGTACAATGGTATAAAAGGATAATTGATGTGAATTGTGATAATATAAATGATCAAATGAATGTATGAATTATAATTGAAATTTATCTTGAAATAATGAATTCATAAAACACAATGTATTAATATTTAATGATATTATGTGCCCTTGTATTGCCTAGACACGTGTGTCAGATTGGATAGATTGGCATGCCAATAGGGTATTGTTTTAGCAGTATTGCGAAAAGGCTTTATGCCTGTATTCATGGCTTTATGCCCGTATTCATGGCTTTATGCCAACATTCATGGCTTTTATGCCTGATTATGTGTTATCATGGCTTTTTAGCCATACTGACTGCATACGTGGTTGACGTTCTGCGTCCCATGGTATGACGGCCCGAGGCACCGCGGTGTCCAGTGCCAACGACCTGTTATCTAGCTTAGTCAGCCTGTCGTAGGTTACTTGGCAAGTGTAATTTATTGAGATAAGTTAAGAATATTAGCAATTAAAAATATTAGACATTAAATAAAATAAATGAGTAAGATGACCTAAAATAAATTAGGATAGTTATTTATTAGAAAGAATCGAAATGAACTGGACAGATATCAAAATTTACTTATTATGAAATAATCTGAGACAACCTAGCAAGTATAGAGAAAATGCTAAAGGATTAGCAAAGAAAATTATAACATAAATGAATATTGCAAACGTGCTTATATAACAATATAAGCATAAATTTATTATTTTCAAATCATTTTTCTTTGTACATCATTACTGTACATTGGCAAATAAACACTTTCAAAGAAGACTAAATTAGGATTAAACATATTAAATTCCATATGAATATAATTGAGTATTTTTATAAATTCTGTATATTGTACATTATCACTGTGAATTTCGAAATTAAACGCTTCCAAAGCGAAACAAATGAGAACAAAAGATAATTAATATTAGACACATTGTATTAAATTAAATTTATTCTTAACTATTCAAATTATGCTTCGTTCTTTCTTTATTTGTATATTTTATTTCTTGTTCTATTATTGCACCACTAAGCAGCAATGCTTAGCGCGATGGATTTGTTTCCTCGCGCAGGTACTTTGACTAAGATTTTTGGAGTCCAGATCTGCAGAAGTGGCTGGAGTATTCAAGGTTGTCACCTCCTCAGCAATGCATGTAGATAGGGCCCATATAGATCATATTTTATATTTTGTATAAAATGCTTAGAAATTGTATTGTAATGTAGATTATGAGCAGGTAATTAATAGAAATGTAATGTAATTTAATAAATTAGCTTTTTCATATGTAATTAATTTATATATCATGTAAATTATGAAATTATGTAAATTAAAGAAATTTGAAAATTTTACTTATGTGATTTGAGCATGAATGAGATTGTATGGATTCGAAGACAGAGTTGAAATATATAGATAATGCATGGAAATGAATATGAAATTGAGATATATGAATGAGATGTGAATTATGAGATGGTTATGAAAATAATTGATGAGATTTTATTTGCAAAATATTATTGAAACTTTCAATCAGGTAAATAGTAAAATACGTCAACTAGTAATAAAATAGGAGAAACTCCGCTGGTTTCTCCGTCGAAAAATAATTAATATTAAAATATAACGAGATCAAAATATGAAAGGAATAATGTAAGATAAGATGGGGTGCTCCGGCACCGAATGTAGCACACTTTGCTCGGCTACACTGTAGTCGGGTGAGGGGTGTTACATTTGTAATAAATTTTAGTTTGAATTTCTCTTAATGTAAATTTTTGTAATGATGTATGTAAATTGTTTTATCTTTAATGAAATATGAATGGAAGTATTTTGTTTTAAATTGAATGAAATTGATTAATGGTATTTTGATGATTGTTGAATATTGGAAATTGTGGATTTGAATTTTTAGAAATTGATAAATGATGTTGAAATTGATTGGGATGTTTGTGAATTTGAAGAAGTTATTGAGACAAATTATTGGAAGTGATTTTTTTTACAGGATTTTGAAGAACTGTTTTCTCAAAATACCAATGGCACTTTACCGGAATTTCTATAAAATTTACGGAAAAATAAAATGGGACAAAAATTTTACTAGTTTTAAAACTTTGAGTAAATGATTTTAATATCTGCTTAGAAATGCTCACCACTTATAAAAGTAAGAAAATTGTTTTAAAATCTCTTGTAGGGTACTTAATGAGTTATCGATAGGTGAAGTTTGGTAGTTCATTAGGTATTCTATGGAATCATGTTATGCCTTACAGAGGGGTAAGGTGTGAGATGTTTTAATGGTATCAGAGCGAAATTTTTAAAGTATGTTTTAACTTGTGAATTTGTGTCTTTTCTTTGCTAAGTACAACTGCTCAATGTCCTTATTTGTTACATACAGTGCATTACATTATAAATATGAACTAACGGAGGAAAATCTCCTTGTGTTATTTGTTCAGGAGATACCCTAACTTCAGACTGAAATGGAAGAAGGGGATCGCTTAGTCGAGCAATCTGTTGAAGCTAAGGCACAAGGGGAAGCCCCAGCTCTACAGAATGTCAGTGGGTCAGTAGCACCAGCCCCACAAATGTCGCAGTTTCCTGCACAGTTAGCATAGCAGATGGCTGCGATGTTTCAACAAATGGTTGGGGGTATGCCTGCTTAAGCTCCATCCCAAACACTTGTGGTACTACCATTGCCTCCAGCTAGACAGTATGACAAGTTATTAAAGTATGGATAGAGTGTTTAAGAAGCTGCACTGCCCAGATGAGTTGAAGTTTGAATACTCTGTGTCACTATTGCAAGGGGATGCGTATGATTGGTGGAAGACCATCGCCCACAGCTTAGCTGAACCACCAGTACTGACCTGGGATGATTTTATCAGAGAATTCAGACAGAAATACATCCCAGATGCATATGTTGATTAGAAGCTACAAGAATTTCTGAGTTTGAAACAAGGCAATAGAACAGTGGCAGAATATGAGAGGGAGTTCTCCTGCTTAAGCCACTATGCTGGGAGTCTCCTTTCTACCAGTAAGGTAAGGTGCAAGAGATTTGAGACGGGTTTGAAGCCAAGTTTGAGGATGCAAGTAGTGGGATTCAGACACAGCAATTTTTTAGAACTTATTTCTCAAGCACTTGAGTTGGAGAAAATTGAAACAGAAGTGACCCCAGTAAAGGAAAAATCAGAGAAAGCTGAGAAATCAGAAAAAGATAAGGGGGAAAAGTCAGTAGAGCCAAGTTCTGGTGGTACCTCTAGAAAAAAAAAAAAAGAAATTTAGTGGACCTAGTAGAGGTCGAGGTGGAAGGTTTCGAAGGGGCAGATTCTCTGGACAGAGACCCCCTAGGTCTGGTCAGCAGTCGAGCAGAGGTTCATATCCTGCCCGCCACTATGAGACTTATGGCAAGATTCATGGGGGAGAATACTATTGGGCAACAGGAGCCTGCATTAACTGTGGAGGCAAGGGCCATTTAGCCAAATACTGCAATAGTGCTTCTAGATTCAGTCCAGCTCCTACCATTGCAGAAGGATCTATTCAGAGTCCTGCTCCCAGAAGTTCACAACCAGTTGGCAGAGGAAGAGGCAGAGGTAGAGGCACTGCTTCAGCAAATGGTATGTTGGTCCCAAAGACAAGGAAGTGCCTCGATGTAGTTTATTCAATGAGACAGCGAGAAGAGGCTGAGACTTCTGACATTGTAGCTGGTACATTCTCTATCTCTGATCAAGAAGTATTTGTGTTGTTTGATCCGGGTTGAACCCATGCATATGTTAGTGCTAGCATATTCAGTTCACTTGTTGTTCCGTGTGTCAAAATGGGTTTTGAAGTGCTAGTAACTAGTCCATTAGAACAAGAGGTTTGGGTTAACAGAATCTATAGAGACTATCCTTTAGTGATCCAAGGACATGTTTTTCTATCAGATTTGATTGAAATGCCCTTCAGAGATTATGATATTATCTTGGGCATGGATTGGTTAGCCAGGCATCATGCCATGATTGACTGTAGACTGAAGACAGTCACTTTTGGTCTTCCTCTGTACGGTGATGTGGTAATACATGGGGAGAGGCATTTACTGCCATCAAACATCATTTCGGCTGCACTAACCAGAAGAATAATCAGAAAGGGGTGTGAAGCATACTTGGCACATGTGATAGACACCCAAGTGGGGAGCCCAGCACTTAGGGACATCCCTCTAGTATGTGACTTTTCGGATGTGTTTCCTGATGAATTGCCAGGATTACCTCCAGAAAGAGAGGTACAGTTTGAGATTGATGTTATGCCTGGTGTGGACCCAATCTCCATAACACCATATAGAATGGCACCTGCAGAATTGAAAGAGTTGAAAGTACAGTTGCAAGAGTTGCTTGACAAGGGCTTTATCCGCCCTAGTGTGTCACCTTGGGGAGCACCAGTGTTGTTTGTTAAGAAGAAAGATGGTACTCTCCGTTTATGTATTGATTATCGACAATTGAATAAGGTGACAATAAAAAATAGATACCCATTGCCCCGTATTGATGACTTGTTTGATCAGTTGAGGGGTACAGCTGTTTTCTCCAAAATTGACCTGAGATCAGGTTATTATCAGCTGAAAGTACAAGAGCAAAGTTTTCCTAAAACTGCCTTTAGAACCCGCTATTGCCATTATGAGTTCTTGGTCATGCCATTCGGGTTAACTAATGCTTCGGCTACTTTTATGGATCTGATGAACACTGTCTTTAGATCATACCTCGATCAATTTATTGTGGTATTCATAGATGATATATTGGTTTATTCGAGGAGTGTAGAAGAGCATGATAGACATCTCCGGATTGTACTGCAGACTTTGAGGGAGAAACAGCTATACGCCAAATTATCGAAGTGTGAATTTTGGCTGAAAGAAATATCTTTCTTGGGGCATGTAGTATCGGTAGAGGGCATCAAGGTAGATCCAAGTAAGATAGAAGTTGTCCTTAATTGGAGGCCACCCAGGAATATCACGAAGATTCGCAGTTTTCTGGGTTTAGTTGGATACTACCGTCGATTTGTGAAGGGATTCTCTATATTGGCATCTCCATTAACCAAGTTACTTCGAAAAGATGTGAAATTTTAGTGGATGGATAAATGCCAACAGAGTTTTGATGAATTGAAGAAATGTTTAACTGAAGCTCCAGTCCTGACTTTACCTACTCTGGGTAAAGAATACACAGTTTACAGTGATGCTTCTCACAATGGGTTAGGCTGTGCATTGATACAAGATCGAAATGTCATTGCCTATGCATCACGCCAGCTAAAATTGCATGAGAGGAACTATCTGACACATGACTAGGAGCTTGTAACTATTGTGTTTGCTCTTAAGATCTGGAGACATTATTTGTATGGGGAGAAGTGCTACATCTACACAGATCATAAGAGTTTGAAGTATCTGGGCACTCAGAAAGAGTTGAATTTGAGACAGAGGAGATGGTAAGAGTTGATAAAAGACTATGATTGTCTAATAGACTATCAGCCAGGGAAAGCTAATGTGGTGGTTGACGCCTTAAGTCGTAAGACTATGGCAAGTTTATGAGTTACTCCTTTGTCTATGGTACATGAGTTGAGATTGTTACATGCCAGCTTAGAGATTAATGATGAGGGGCAGACAGCAGTTGCATGGCATGTACAGCCAGTGTTGATTGATCAGATCAGAATGACTGCTCAGAGTGATGAAAGGTATCAGAAGTTGTTGGAAGAAGTCAGACAGAGCAAGAAACCAAAATTCTCATTAAGAGATGATGGTCTACTGCTGCACCAGGGTAGAATGTGTGTTCCTAATGATGTTGATTTGAGGCAGATCAATTTGAAGGAAGCACATGAGTCTCCTTTTGCCATACACCCTGGTGGCACAAAAATGTATAGAGGGCTAAAGAAACATTACTGGTGGATGGGTATGAAAAGAGATGTGGCAGAGTTTGTTTCCAAATGCCTAACTTGTCAGCAAGTGAAGGCAGAGCATCAAGTACAGTTGGGTTGTTACATCCACTACCAGTACCGGAATGGAAATGGGAGAGAATAACTATGGATTTTGTGATGGGACTTCCAAGGACACAGAAGAATCATGATGCAATTTGGGTCATTATTGATAGACTAACCAAGTTTGCTCATTTTCTGCCAGTACGGATGGACTGTAGTCTAGAAAGATTGGCCGAGTTATACATTGATGAGATTGTGAGACTACATGGAGTGCCAATATCCATAGTATTAGACAGAGATCCTACGTTGACTTCTAGATTCTAGGGTAGTCTGCAGAGAGCCCTAGGAACTAGATTGAACTTCATCATGGCATTCCACCCACAGACAAATGGCCAATCTGAGAGGGTAATTCAGATCTTGGAGGATATGCTATGGGTTTCTGTGATTGAGTTTGAGGGCAGTTGGGACATACACTTGCCTTTGATTGAGTTTGCTTACAACAACAGCTACCAATCAAGCATTGGGATGCTTCCATATGAAGCTTTGTATGACAAAAAATGCAGAACTCCCTTGTGTTGGGATGAAATAGGTGAAAGGAAGATGATTGGACCCGAAATTGTTTAGCAAACTGAGGAGAAGATCAGGGTGATCAGAGATCGACTTAAGACTGCATCAGACCGTCAGAAGTCCTACATTGATTTAAAGAGAAGGGATATTGAGTATGCAGTGGGTGAGAAAGTATTCCTCAGGTTTCCCCTTGGAAGAGAATTATGAGATTCGGCAGAAAGGGAAAACTGAGTCCTCGTTTCATTGGGCCATATGAGGTTCTGGAAAGAGTGGGTCCTTTGGCATATCATTTAGCGCTACCTCCAGAGTTGGAGAAGATACATAATGTCTTCCATGTGTCTATGTTGAGGAGGTATCGATCAAACCCATCTCATGTACTACCAGTAGAGGAAATTGAAGTGAATCCATACCTCACATATGAGGAAGAACCCATAGAGATTCTGGCTTATGAGGTGAAGCAGCTACGGAACAAGAAAATACTATTAGTGAAAGTGTTGTGGAACCATCATTCAGGCCAAGAAGCTACTTGGGAATAAGAGGACACGAAGAGACAGCACCCACAGTTGTTCAGAGATTGATACCAGGTAAAATTTCAGGACGAAATTTATTTTAAGGGGGAGAGAATTGTAACACCCCTATTTGTATAGCCTGGTATATTTCACTATTCTAGTGACTGGTGTCGGTCCAGACAAGTAAGGGGATTAGAACTACATCTAAGACAACTAGATAAGCCCTGAAAACAAATAATTAGTAATTGTCAAATAGTTAAGCATAAATAAGAAAAATAGAACACAAGAAGTTAAATGAGTCGAGAGTTACAGCGATGGGTGACCTTCTCGGGAAGGACTGCGAAGTCGATTTAAACTCAAATTTCGAACCGTAAAATATGACGCTGCGGTCCTTAGGACTAGTGCGAACACAGTGGAAAAGAGAACCAAAATGTGGTATGTGGGTGAAGTTGGAATTCCCATACCTATTAAGCCGTAGAAAGTCAACAAATTGACTTGAATAGTAGCGTGAATAGTAACCCCAAAAAACAAATTTTAAAGAACGTCAATTTTAGCATATTAAAGCTAGGTATAAGTGAATTTGAATTTATTTTGAATTTCTAATAAGTTATGATACTGAAACACTGTGAAACTGTGTTTCAGTGGAAAAGAACACCGGGAAAGAACCCGAGGAATCGAATCAAGGACAAGAGGCGACTCGCTTAAGGTTTGTGCACAACATCAACATGCTTTAAACTTCATTTAAAAGTGCATGAAATGTGTATTTTAGTTTTGCTTTGAAATGTTGAAAGTTTATTTGTGTATATTTGAATTGGCAATGTTTAGTAAATTGTTAAGATAAGTTTTGAAACCACAGTGTCATGACCATATATTTGAACACCTCACTAACATGACTAGTGGGAGTAATCAGTTTTGAATTTTGATTCCTTCTCTGGCTGAAGTGTTGAGGTGTGTGCTAGTAGAAGAAGAAATTGAATGGATATCCATATATTTGAGCTAGCTAGCCTTGTGATGTGACTTCTCCTTAGCCTCTAGCAATGGAGATTATATTTATTTCGAATGGCATGATATAACTGTGTGTTTTTATGAAATGTGTTTTGAGACGTTTGAAATAAAATTGTTTGAACTAAAATCTTGTAAATCATGTTTTGTATTGATATCTCATGTTCATTTTAAATCTTGAATAAATGTGATTTAAATTCCGAATAAAGTTTATTTTAGTATGTTGTGCACCACTGAGTCCTAGTACTTAGCAATGGCTGTTATTACTATCGCAGATATAAAGACTAGAGGAGCAGCAGATTAAGCTGCTGAGGATTGAGGAGCTACCTGCTTTGAAGTTATCAGGTATATTTTATACCCTGACTGTAAAAATTTATTTTGATGTATATAGTGTATGTAAAGGTACGGACATTTAAAACTGGTCTTGAGCAGTTTGTATAAAGTTTGTAATAAATTTTAGTTTGAATTTCTCTTAATGTAAATTTTTGTAATGATGTATGTAAATTGTTTTATCTTTAATGAAATATGAATGGAAGTATTTTGTTTTAAATTGAATGAAATTGATTAATGGTATTTTGATGATTGTTGAATATTGAAAATTGTGGATTTGAATTTTTGGAAATTGATAAATGATGTTGAAATTGATTGGGATGGTTGTGAATTTGAAGAAGTTGTTGAGAAAATTATTGGAAGTGCTTTTTTTTACAGGAATTTGAAGAACTGTTTTCTCAAAATATAGACGGCACTCTGCCGAGATTTCTATAAAATTTGTGGAAAAATAAAATAGGACAAAAATTTTACTAGTTTTAAAACTTTGAATAAATGATTTTAATATCTATTTAGAAATGCTCACCACTTATAAAAGTAAGAAAATTGTTTTAAAATCCCTTGTAGGGTACTTAATGAGTTATCGGTAGGTGAAGTTCGGTAGTTCATTAGGTATTCTATGTGATCATGTTATGCCTTATAGAGGGGTAATGACTAGTGGGGGGTAATCAGTTTCAAATTTTGATTCCTTTTCTAGCCGAAGTATTGAGGTGTGTGCCAGTAGAAGAAGAAATTAAATGGATATCCATATATTTGAGCTAGCTAGCCTTGTTAAGTGACTTCTCCTTAGCCTCTGGCTATTGAGATTATATTTGTTTTGAATGGCATGATATAACTGTGTGTTTTTGTGAAATGTGTTTTAAGACGTTTGAAATAAAATTGTTTGAACTAAAATCTTGTAAATCATGTTTTGTATTGATATCTCATGTTCAATTTAAATCTTGAATAAATGTGATTTAAATTTCGCATAAAGTTTATTTTAATATGTTGTGCACCACTGAGTCCTAGTACTTAGCGATGGCTGTTATTGCTGTCGCAGATATAGAGACTAGAGGAGCAGCAGATTGAGCTGTTGAGGATTGAGGAGCTACCTGCTTTGAAGTTATCGGGTATATTTTATACCCTGACTGTAAAAATTTATTTTGATGTATGTAGTGTATGTAAAGGTACGAACATTTAAAACTGGTCTTGAGCAGTTTGTATAAAGTTTGTAATAAATTTTAGTTTGAATTTCTCCTAATGCAAATTTTTGTAATGATGTATGTAAATTGTTTTATCTTTAATGAAATATGAATGGAAGTATTTTGTTTTAAATTGAATGAAATTGATTAATGGTATTTTGATGATTGTTGAATATTGGAAATTGTGGATTTGAATTTTTAGAAATTGATAAATGATGTTGAAATTGATTGGGATGGTTGTGAATTTGAAGAAGCTGTTGAGATAAATTATTGGAAGTGCTTTTTTTACAGGTATTTGAAGAACTGTTTTCTCAAAATGCAGACGGCACTCTGCCAAAATTTCTATAAAATTTACGGAAAAATAAAATGGGACAAAAATTTTACTAGTTTTAAAACTTTGAATAAATGATTTTAATATCCATTTAGAAATGCTCACCACTTATAAAAGTAAGAAAATTGTTTTAAAATCCCTTGTAGGGTACTTAATGAGTTATCAGTAGGTGAAGTTCGATAGTTCATTAGGTATTCTACGGGATCATGTTATGCCTTACAGAGGGATAAGGTGTGACAGTACCAAACTATAGTGATTTTAATTATCTAGACGATCGAATTATAGAAAAATAATAATTAAATCTAAGCTAAAAGAGAAAAAATCTAAAACAATTATCTAAACTAAAATTACCAATGGATGAGAACATTCTAGAGCTAGGGGTTCACACTTTAATCAATTATAAAATCGATCTAATTCATTCAATAATTGGGAGATTATTACTTTGATGGAAATTAATCCTAGGTTATCTTAAGTCCTCTCTCAAAGCACTCAAGGTGTATTTTAAGTAACCTAAACCTTACTTTCGTGTGATTAAATTAATTAAAACATTTTAAGATCCTTGATTAATTTGAAACTCCACAAAGGTCATCAGCCTATCTCTAAGTCAGATTTCCTAGGTTCAAAATCTCGATTTTCTAATATTAACCTTCACCTTTTAGTCCTTCAATTAATATCTATAATCAATACTAAGTGGGTAACAATACATAGCATGAATTAAGATCACAAGAGATTGAATCAAAGAATAAAATACCCAATGTATTAAATAAAATCAAACTAGATCCATAATGAAATTAAGAGTGCTACACCCTAACCCTAGAATAAAGACCCTACTCACCCATGGTGAGTTTTATAATCAAGATTATAAAAAGATAAAGAGAATACATGAGAGGAAAATAGAGTGAAAGAACCCAGGAGGAGAATTGCAGCCTTGGACTTTTGGAACTTAAACTGAAAATCCCTTCTAGCAATCTTGCAAATCTTGTTTCTCCCTTGCCTCCCTTGAGGTTGATGTGCCTCTTTGAATGTAAAAATTGGCTCAATGTAAGTTCTCTTCTCCCCTCCCCCCCCCCCCCCTTCAATTCCTGACTTGTTATATTTATATCTGGTGTAAAAACCCTAATTTCAGAGTCCTAGAAGCATTAGGAGTCCATCCGAGTCGTGTTGTGATACACGGCCCGTGTAAATTTCTGCCACTTCATTTTTCACGTTTTCTTTAGTCCAGAGAGTTGCACGGGGTTCAGGAAGTTATACGGGGCAGGTTACATAACCCATGTAATGTTTCTGGCTCTGTATTCTTCATGTTTTGACCTCCAAATCTCTTCCAAACTCGTCTTTGATTTTAGAACCACATAAAAACACCTGATAAAATATAAAAATCAATGAATTGAGTTGAATTAATATGTTTTCTAAAATAATAATGAAAACACATAAAAATAAACATAAAAAGATACTAAATGCTAATAAAATGCAATGCATGTTAACCTTAAATGTCTATATAATTTGATGCAATCAAATACCCCCAAACTCAAATGTTTGCTTGTCCTCAAGTAAATTAAATCTTTATAAAAACTCATTGGGGTACTTAGAAAAATAACAGAAAACTAAACTTGCACATAATTAGACATTTTCAACCTTCATACAAATTCTCACTTTTAAGGCATAGAGACCTCAACAGTTGCCCGCTAGAACTTCACCCCCTTCATGGTGTTTCAACTAATTATTCCTCTAAATAAGGCTTTTAATAAGTCACAAATAACCTGTTTTATCACTATAGACTTGAGAAACACTTACTCCCCCAAATTTGCCTTTATTGTGGGTAATTGTAGTGAAGTAACTCAATTCCAACTCCATAGGCATATTTCAATTTTCTATCTCCACTGATGTAGCATACACTTTTCAAAAGATCAAAATGTCTTTAAAAGGGTTATAATGGCGCTAAAGGGATAATGACTTGATTGCCAATGAAAGTTTTTTAGGGAATGCGAATATGAGGATAGCATGTATGCACAAAATACCAAGTATAATAAGTTTATTCTACTGATTTTATATGGAGAAAAGGGGGCTTTTGATTTTTTATAGTGCCAAGCATGCTTCCATGACACTTATCTTGGGACTTCTTCTCTCTCTTTTTTTTTGTTTTTCATTTTTTTTTATATCCCTTTTATCCTCTCCCCCAAACACATTGCTTTTGTTGGGTTAGAAAGGTAAATTTTGATTTGATTTCAATTGCATACTTGCACTCTTTTTTAAGTTCTGCATCCTCTCTCCATTTTTTTTTTGTATTTAATATACTTTTTACTTATGCATTTAACTTCCTCAAAAGGGTAGGGTAGGTGTTTAGGCTAGGGGCTGGGTAAATAATATGGGTAAGCAATAAATTCTAAGGGATAAATATAGGCTTCAAATTGGCTACAAGGGATATATATTTTAATTAGGGGTGGCTAAGGCTTAGTGAGGCTATATCAAAGAATGCCTTAATTATCTCTTCATCAAGCATGTGCTAGGATTTCACCTTAATAGGTCCAAGAGACATTTTCTTGAGCTGGTGATGCTTTTTTAGGTTTGCTTATATTTTAAAAGTTTTCTCCTAATTTTACAAGTTCAATGTGATAGACTAATGGCTATGAAGGGGTTTAACTAGTTTAACTCCACTTAGGTGATTTAGTGTTTCACAAACAACATATTGAAGCCTTTTTGCCCATTCAGTTACATTCATTCCTCTTTCCTAAAGAGTCCAATCATTAACTCATCAAGGTTTTAGTTATAATTTTAAGTTAAAAGTTTTTTGAAAATGTCCAGAATTTTCAAAATTTGCAAAAATTTTATGGATTTTTAACACACAAATATAATATAGACATAATAAGGTAATGAAATGCAATAAATGAATGTAAGGCATGAAATGCACCCCCAAACTCAAATTTGACATTGTCCTCAATGTCATCAAGATATCATAATCAGGTCAAGAGCAACATCATAAATGTAATAACAAGGAAAAACTAATGGATATAGAATACTCCCCTTTGAAGCGTGCCTTCCCTTGAAGATTTGTGAGTTTAATCTCCATTGCTCCTTTCAAGTCCTTTTTAAACCTACAAAGTGAATAAACATCGAAATTAAGTTTGGGAGGGTGATAAAACAAAAGAAATAGACAAATACAAAGATTAAATTTAAAACTTGGGTTGCCTCCCAAGAAGCGCTAATTTTAAGGTCATTAACTTGACCTCTTTTAGAATTACTAATCAAAAAGCGATTTTCGCCCATAGTAGTTGTCATGTAACACCACATATGGGTCTTGATTTGTGGTACCCTCAAGATTGGCAAGATTTGAAACAGGATTACACGTAGAATGAACAACACATGGCTTAGAGTGATCTACTTGGGAAGAGGGCTGCTTTAGCTCATGGAGGACATATGATGATGTAGGAGGTGTCCATGATAGAAAAGGGTCTTCTGGTGGTGTATGTGTAAACATCATTAATGAACTTAGATTGATAGTCTCATTAATTTCTTCATCTACCACCTTCACTCTAATTTGTCTTCATGTAAGCACTATTCCAATGACCCACCAATAATAAAGGAGTTATTTTCTTCAACATTAGGTTCAATTTCTTCTTTAAGTAACTCCTGCTCTTATGGAACTCTATTGGTAAGTCATCTTCATAGGAATTTTGTTTTTGAAGTTCAACTTCTTCTATAAATTCAAATTCCCATGAAGCTTCTTCATTTTCCCAACCTTGTTCATTTAATTCCTCTTCATAAAGTGATAGCTCATTGTTCACCATTAGTTTATCAAAATTTTCCAATGGAGCTATCGCCTCTTCAAGTCCCACTCTATTACCTAATTGCAGCTTGAATGGTTGGCGTGTAATATTAGGTTGATAGATGTCTAGAGGGTATTGGTGACTCCAACCCTGTAGTGAAGGATCCCAATGCCAATGGTAATCAAAATCTGCTATGTCATTTAATAAGTGAATGGTATCCTCATGGTTTCTTTGAAGAACGTGATCACTGGTAGCCCAAGCTCCATAATCTACCCAATTCCTTGTCACTTCATCCAAATCATTATAGAAATTGAGAGTGAGTTCATAATTTGAAAGACTATGATAGGCAAATTGCTCTACCAATTCATTAAACCTCCTCTAAGCATTATAAAATGGTTCATTGTATTGTTGAGTAAAACTTGTGAAGAATTGTTGATGAAACATCTCAATGTACATCACAAGAAAAACAAGTAAAAAAAAATAAAATTAAATAAGAAACAAACCGTAAAAGAAATAAGAATGTCTAGATTAATCAAATCACTAATTGTTTGATATCAAGCACCGGTCCCTGGTAACGGTGCCAAAAACTTATTTACTAGTTTTACAACCACCGCAAGTGCACGAATCACTAATAAGTAATAAAGTGATGAGTAGAATATCGTTTTCACGAGGTCCATGTTTAGTACCGAACTATAGTGATTTTAATTATCTAGATGATCGAATTATAGAGAAATAATAATTAAATCTAAGCTAAAAGAGATAAAGTCTAAAACAATTATCTAAACTAAAATTACTAATGGATGAGAACATTCTAGAGCTAGGGGTTCATACTTCAATCAATTATAAAATCAATCTAACTCATTTAATAATTGGAAGATTATTACTTTGATGGAAATTAATCTTAAGTTATCTTAAGTCCTCTCTCAAGGCACTCAAGGTGTACTTTAAGTAACCTAAACCCTACTTTCGTGGTGATTAAATTAATTAAAACCCTTTAAGATCCTTGATTAATTTTGAAACTCCACAAAGGTCATTAGCCTCTCTCTTGGTCAGATTTCCTAAGTTCAAAATCCCAATTTCCTAATATTAACCTTCACCTTTTAGTCCTTCAATTAATATCTGTAATCAATACTAAATGGGTACCAACACATAGCATGCATTAAGATCACAAGAGATTGAATAAAAGAATAAAATATCCAATGTATTAAATAAAATCAAACCAGATCCATAATAAAATTGAGAGTGCTACACCCTAACCCTAGAATAAAGAGCCTACTCACCCATAGTGAGTTTTACAGTCAAGATTATAAAAGGATAAAGAGAAGACATGAGAAGAAAATAGAGTGAAAAAGCCCAGAAGGAGAATTACAGCCTTGGACTTTTGGAACTTCAGCTGAAAATCCCTCCTAGTAATCTTGCAGATCTTGTTTCTCCCTTGGCTCCCTTGAGGTTGATGTGCCTCCTTAAATGTAAAAATTAGCTCAATGTAAATTCTCTTTTCCCCCCCTCAATTCCTGACTTGTTATATTTATATCTGGTGTAAAAGCCTTAATTTTAGAGTCCTAGAAGCATTAGGAGTCCATCTGGGTCGAGTTGGAAGCAAGAAAAGTCGTATCAGAATTGCTGTTAGGGGACTTTACATGTGCCGTGTGGTGATACATGCCCCGTGTAAATTTCTGTCACTTTATTTTTCACATTTTCTTCAGTCCAGAAAGTTGCACGGGTCCAAGAAGTTACACGGGGTAGGTTACACAGCCTGTGTAATGTTTTTGGCCCTGTATTCTTCATGTTTTGACCTCCAAATCCCTTCCAAACTCATCTTTGATTCTAGAATCACATAAAAACACCTCATAAAATATAAAAATCAATGAATTGAGTTGGATTAACATGTTTTCTAAAGTAATAATGAAAACACATAAAAATAAACATAAAAGGATACTAAATGCTAACAAAATGCAATGTATATTAACCTTAAATGTCTATATAATTTGATGCAATCATCTTTGCACACAAGCACAAAGATAGGTCTACTTGCATAAAATGCATAGTTCACATCTTTTTCTTTTGCACACAAACTGATTTTTCTCTCATTCTTTTTCTCATTGCTCTCTTTTTACCTTGAAAACTCTCCTTTTTTTAGCTCTCCTCATTTTCTTTTCTATGCTCTCTTTTTCCTTCTCTCCTTATATAACACATTCTACTATAAAATCTGAGTTTATTGTAATGCCCTCACCATAGGTAGTCTGTACATTTTACTATTCCGATGACCAATGTCTGTTCAGACAGTCAGAATGTCTAGAACTACACTTAAACTATAGTGAGGAGATATAAATTGATGGAATAAATGTTAAGAAAATATATAAAAAATTTAGAGAAAATAAAATAAAATTAAGAGAATTTATTAATTGGCACAAAAAAATAATAATAACCCAATTAGCACCATGAAGGGCATTTTGGTCATTTCACCCCAGAGGTGAATTTTGACCTAAATATTAAATTAAAAATTTGAGAGAATAAAATAATTAACATAAATTAAACTTTATGAATTAAATTAGGAAAATGAGAAGAGAAATAAGAAGAAAAGAAAACAAAAAGGGCTTATGACATTATTCTTAGTAGTATGCCCTAGAGCATATCATTTAGTATGTATCTTATACATATTTTTATTAATAAAAAGGCTTTTCCACTTTTTCGTTTACATAATATATTTATGTGTAATAAAAAAGGTCCATTGATATTTTGTTAGAAATATTATTCTTAAGTTGTTAAGAATATGAGTGACATTATTTCTAGCACAAAGTATCATAAATAGGTTCACAATCGAGGATACTTCATAATAAGGACATGACTTATCCAGAAAGATTGTATTCATGTTTGTTCCTAAGTTATTTATATGAGATATAAATAAGATGGAATGGTGAGTCTCATGCCATATGACAAACATGATAGGTACTTATAAATGATAAGTAGGCCGAACCAGTGACACTTATGACAAGCACATGGAGTTTACTCTTGTCAATGTTTTGTCATAAATCATATCAGTGCATATAATCTTTAGACCTGAGATAGCATAGTTATCTTGTATATAGGTAGTTTGAGTTTGATACTGCTTTCATACTTGTACTGTGTATGGGTATATGGGCATGTGTTGGCTCCTACTAGTTATATATGGAGGTAGGTGTTGATCAAGATGGAATCTATTCCTCTAAGTAAATAAAGATAAAATCCTATGTTCATTTAATTATTCTTGATGTTTCAAGTTCCTGGCCAGGACAGATAGATTTAATCAGAAAAGAGTTTCTGATGAGAAAATCTTTTTAATCAAGAACTGGAATTAAAAGAGAACATAATATTCATAGCAAATGGAGTTTGACATAAATCATGACTCTAGCTTGAGTTGGGATTTTGTAACAAAGAGATTATAGTGCATGGTAACATATGATTATAGGTTCATTTAAGGTAAATCTTATTACTAATTGGGTGTCCATGGCATGCTATGTTAGGTGTTAACCATGGTCTATGAGGTACATAAAATAATTTAGAGAAATCATTTATGGTATGAAAGAGTTCTGATGATATTAAGAGTTGATATCATGTCTCATTGTCAATTAGTGATAAGCCTAGTAAGTCACACACATACACAAGTAGTCACCTAATTAAATATGATTTAATTAATTAATTAAAGAGTTTAATTGATTAATTAAATAGGTTTGGTTTGCAATTAGATTGCAAAGTCCCCAGCATGACTTGAAACCAAATCTATATTATTGGATATATAGTATAAGTTAAATTTATATTTAAAGTGTTTAAATATGAATTTAATTAATGAGAAATTAATTAGTAGAGATTAATTAATTAATTTATATTTGATATAAATTAATTAGAAGAAGAGAAGTAATTATTTTGGGTTAAGAACTCAAAATTAAGACACAGGGGCATTTTGGTTATTTCACAGTGTGACACATGGCCCCATGAGATGGTGACACATGGCATTACACATAAGCTTGCCAAATGTCTTTTAATCATGTAAGATTATTAAAATTAAGATTAAATATAGGTTTAACACTTGGCACAATGTGATTGGGTCACTTAAACCTAGAGTTAATCAAAGGGTGACATGTGGCAAGAGTTTAATGTGTTAACCTAGCTATATAACTGTTGCTATGAGAAAATAAAATACAACCAGCAGCCACACTCCTTTGTCAAGCCATTTTGAAGCTCTCCCTCTCTTCCTCTTCATCTCTCATCAATTCAAAGAGATTAGCCATCAATATGTTGATTTAAAAATACTAGAAATTGTTTCTAGTGTCCTGTTTACATCTCTATTCTCTCAAAAGGTAGAACTTAAATTTCTAATTAATAGAAAAAGCTTTAGAAGCTATTCAAGGGCTGCCATAGGTATTCTTGGTGTGGACAAGCTAGAGGGATAACATTTGGTGTCCTGAAGATGAATCTCAAAGGCGCAAATACGCTGCAGTGCATCAAGAGGTTAGTGTAATCATTTTTTATTTAATCTAGGGTTCTAAAATTAATCTGATAATTTTAAAATCTTAAATGGCAAATACAGATCCAAAAACATGTTAAAAGAGTTTTAATATGTTGTTTATTATCGAAATCAAATAGTTAAAAATAAATCTTGCATGATGCATGTGACCCTAGGTGAAAATTTTTTAATTCAGTGGTATAAACTTGTGTTTTTCACACTTCCATTCCTTCAATTGGTATCAACGCCACTATATTTGCCATTTAGATTATTGATTATATGATTTAATTGTGTGATTTGATCATGAGATGATTGATCCATTGCTGGTTGCAATAGATGTGTGGCGACACACATGGTGAAGCCACCATAGGTGGCGGCAATAAAGGTTCTTCAAGGTCATGCAAGGTTTGCTTTTTGATTTACAATTGTTGTATGATTTAAAAGCTCATCCTATGTCTAATTAAATTGTTTAATTAGAATTTTAATTATACAATTAAATTATGATTCAAATCAGAATTTTAAAAATTGTTTGAATGTGATTCAAATTTGAATTTTAAAAGTTGTTTGAATGTGATTCAAATCTAAATTTTTAAAGTTGTTTGAATCATATTTAAATCTGATTTTTTAAAGTTGTTTGAATAATATTCAGATCTGAATTTTAAAATTATTTGAATGTGATTCAAATCTGATTTTTTTAAAATTGTTTGAATGTGATTCAAATATGAATTTTTAAATTTATTTGAATCATTTTCAAATCTGGATTTTTTAAGTATGTATGTTTTATTTAATTGTTAAATAGTGATATGCATGATGGATGATCATGGACTATAAAAGACTAATGTGATTGGATTTATTTCTTTTATGTTTCTTCGGGATTGTAAATTAATTAATTTATTTTAATTTATTATGGGCATGTATTATTAAGTTTGTAATAATTTTGGGTTGTAATTTCATTTATTTAAGTTCTTGTAAATTCAACTTAGTATGCCAAGGATTACTATGTAATTGGATTGCAAGAAGTTCAAGGAGGTCAAGAGCATTGGTGGGACCAGTGGGAGGAATTCAAGATCAAGTGTTGATTATGTACTCCTTCAGCAACTCTTGTAAAATGAATAAATGAAATGCACCTAGGAATGGCCTAATTCAATTCTTGGTGGCTCAGAATTGAATCTCTTAGAAAGTCCATGATCATACCATATTTACTACTTATCCATGAATGCATGAGATGTATGAGAATGTATGCAATTATATGATATATGCATGCTAAATGTACAATGTGCAAAGTGAGACCTAAATAGTAATTAGGATGACCATAAAATCTTCCAAACAAATAATTAAGTTGGAAATGTTATAATTAAAGTAATTATAACATAAGCCCTCTATTGAGACAATTATTTTAAGAAATTTTAAATAGTTGCATAAGATGCAATTAATTTAAGAGATTTTCTTAAGAATAATTATTAAGCATGAGATGTTGTAAATATGTAAATGGTTTGGTGGCCAATATTGGATGTACCTGAGGACATTAAAGTTATTTGCATAATTACTGGCTCAATGGGATCAACTTAACTAATGCAAGATAAGTCAATAATGGATGTACCTGAGATTTTGAGCATTAGGGGCTAGGTAAAGGATTGAACCTCATATGAGATGTGATGGGCAAGGAGTTGCTCACTTATAGTTTATTGTAATTCCAATAATGGATGTCCCTGAGGATGATCAATAGAATTTTAAGAATTCAATCACCCACTAGAAATCCATCCAACTAGGATTTCCGTTTTCTACTTTGGAAGTGTAGGATTCGCTAAGTTAGTAGGAGGACCAATTTGATTAAAAGACCATAATCATTTTGGTTAATTACTTGATATATTTACTAATTAATCTAGTTATTTTCTGCAGTTAATTTTCTGATAATAATGAACACAGAACAACCACCACCATCCAATATCCTTGCAAGCATACTTAATCGCAATAGGCTGACAGGACCTAATCTCTCTATTTGGCTAAGAAATTTGAAACTTGCCCTAAACCTTGAACATATAGGATATGTTCTAGATTCAAATGTTCCTGGTCCCTTACTTCCAGAGGCCACTCAAGAGGAACATGAAACTTTGGACAAGTAGAAGGAGCATGATATGAGAGCTAAGTGTTACATGCTTGCTTCCATGAGTAATGAGTTAAAGAAGCAGCATGAGAACATGCAGAGTGCGAGTGAGATCCTCCTTCACCTACAAGAGTTGTATGGTGAGCATAGTAGGAATGCTAGGTATGAGATATCTAGGCAGCTGTTCCGCATGAGGATGTCTGAGGGACAGAATATTGGGGATCATGTCCACAAGATGATTCGGCTGATTGAGCAGTTGGAACATCTTGACTTCAACATGGATTTTCAACTACAAACGGATTTGATCCTTCAGTCTCTGTCTGAGTCTTTTGGGAATTTTGTGACAAATTTCCATATGACTCAACGGGAATGCACCTTAGCTGGTTTACTCAACAAGCTGGTTATTGCCCAAAAGAATATGCCGGGCAATAAAGGAAAAGAGGTAGCTTTGATTGCATCTTCTTCTACTAGAAAGTCCAACAAGAAGAAGGGCAATAAGAAAAAGAAACCTCAGATTCCTGGTCCTTCTAAGAAAATAGCTAAACATAAAGGGAAGACTAAAGCTAATGGAGGCAAAGGAAAGTGTTTCCACTGCCAGAAGGATGGGCACTAGAAAAGGAACTACCCAGAGTATCTTGCTTCTCTGAAGGACAAGAAGGATAGACCTTTGGAAGGTATGTCCATATCTTGTTATTTAGATTCTGATGATACTCATAGTTCATCTACAGCTTGGATTTTAGATACTGGTGCTAGTTCTCACATTTATAAGGATATGCAGGAACTAGCAAATAGTAGCAGCTTGCGTTCTCAAGATGTTAGAGTCCGAATTGGCAATAGCTCAACTGTTGAAGCTTTAGCCATAGGATCTAAATCTTTTTACATGTTTGGACATGTTTTGTGTTTGGATAAAATTTTATATGTACCTGATGCTTTTAAGAACATCATTTCTATATCTAGTTTGACTAGAAATGGCTATGAATTTCAGTTCACAGATGATGTTTGCAATATTTATTTTGGAAATAAATATGTTGGTTCGGGTTATATGAATGATGGTCTTTATTATTTGGATAACAATGACAAACACAAAATGAATGCAAGTGATCTAAATGAATGCAATGCCATGGTGAAAATCAACTCAAGTTCAAAATATATTTGGCACTTAAGGTTATGTCATATTGCATAAGATAGGATTGCAAAACTGGAGAAAATGGGGATTCTATCCTCATTAGGCTCTAAGCCTACTCCAACTTGTGAATCTTGCCTTCAGGGCAAAATAACTAGATCACCCTTTGTTGGACAAGGGCTAAGAGCTAAGAATATTTTGGAGCTAATACATAGTGATGTATGTGGTCCATTTAAAGAAATGGTTAGATTGGGATTTCATTATTTTATTACCTTTACTGATGATAAATCAAGGTTTGGGTATTTATATTTGATGAAATACAAACATGAATCCTTTGAAAAGTTCAAAGAATTTAAATCTGAAGTAGAAAATCAAACAGGAAAGAGTATTAAAGCTCTTCGATCAGATTATGGAGGTGAATATTTGAGTACTGAATTTGATGAATACTTGAGAGAGCATGGCATTGTTTCCCAGCTAACTCCTCCAGGAACGCCACAGCTAAATGGTGTATCTGAAAGGAGAAATCGTACCTTATTGGATATGGTACGTAGTATGATGAGCTATACTGATATGCCAATCTCCTTTTGGGGATTTACATTAGAATCAGCTTTGTATATTCTGAATAGGATTCCATCAAAATCAGTTTCTTCTACACCTTATGAGATATAGCATGGAAGAAAGCCAAGTCTTAAGCATGTTAAGATTTGGGTTGTCCAGCTTATGTCAAAAAGCTGAACACTGATAAATTGGAAACCAGATCAGAAAAAGGTCAATTTGTTGGATATCCAAAAGATATTTTTGGATATTATTTTTATTTGCCTACTTTACAAAAGGTTGTGATAAGTAGAGATGCCACATTTCTTGAATAACAGTTTGTTCAAGAAGGTGGCAAAGGAAGGCAAATAGAGTTGGAATTGGAGAATTCTGACCAACCAACAGATCAGATGGATATAGATCCATCTAGTCAACCTACACCCATTGATGAAACATCTACAGCTTTTCCTCGTAGAACAACTAGGGTATCTCACCCACCAGTGAGATATGGTTTCCTTCATGAAGAAGAATAAGAGTTGGCTACTCATGAAGAATTAGATCATGGAGATGATCCACTTACCTATGAAGAAGCTATATCAGATATAGACTCTTCAAAATGGATTGATGCTGTAACACCCTCCCGGTAACAACTCCGTACATTCTACTGGTCCGGATAGCTAGAACGTCCGGAAAAATATTTAAACTAAAGTCAGAAACCATAATTAACTCAAATATTAATAAGAAAAATTTAGTAAAAATTTTAGAAATAAAATACAACCAAGATAAACGAGCCGGTGCCCTAGCGAGGGGTAAACCAGAGGGAAGTTGCGGTTCTCGCAACGAGGAGCCTTAGACCCGGAGGAAAAATTATAAAATAATTTTTGAGACTCCAGAGAAGGGTTATTGGGGTTCCCATGGCATTAGAATGCCAAGAAAATATTTAGAAAATTTTTTCAATCGGTACAGACAATTTTGACCCGTTAAGCCAAACGAAGGGCATTTTGGTCATTTCGCCTTCAGAGGTGATTTTTGGCTGACCTGTCCAGTTGAGTAAATAATTAATATGACATAAAATATGAATAAACATTACTAGAAATTAAATTGGAAATGAGTAGTGAAGAAAAGAAAAGAAAATGAAGAAAAAGGCTTAATTATGACATAAGGTGATGTCATTAAAAAGCCACCACCAATCACCTTTAAACTACCATTTAAATAACCAATAAAATAGACTAAATGAAGACCAAAAGAAACAAAAACGCAGCTGCCTTCTTCTTCCTCCCAAACCAGCCGAAATCCAAGCTAGCCAAACCTCCATTGATTTTGCAACTCAAGCTTTATTTCTCCCTTTGTTTCACCACAAAACCCTAACCTCTCTTCATTAAAATTTTACCCCACACCTTAAACAACATTTTGGTAGCCTAGAAAGTGAAGGAAAGTGAAGTTTTGAGTTGGGAAAAAATCTACCCTATTCAAGGTTAGTGCTATACTTTCACTCTCACTCCTTTAATCCTTGTTAGAGCATCATTTTAAGACAAGAAATTGTAAGAATTTGAAGTAAATCATATATGTTAGGGTATTTTTCAATTTTCGGCAGCCCTAAGGAAGGATGAGTTTGATTGTTTTAATGAACTTAGAGTGGCTAGAAATGATGTTTAAGTTATGAATATGCATGGATGTTGAACTAGTATGCTAATTAAGGTTTATGTGTAATTTGAATTGGACATTAGGGTTTTGAGAAGTGAAAGATTGACTTGGCTTAGGAAATTGTTAGAGAACATTTTAATGGTCAATTAGTGACTATTTTAGGTAAGTTGAGCACAATTCGGACTGAAAAATAGGATTGCAAAGTGAAGATGTAGGCTGCCCTAGGACAGCAGCAGAGGGACTGAAAATTCAATCCACTTGGACTGCCATAACTTGGGCTGTGTTGGTTCAATTGGTGTTTGGCCTATTTGACATGAAACTAGGCTTATAATGGCACATTTTTGCTAAAGAAACCATGCCCAAAAGACCAAAGCAAGAGGACCAAAACTTGGCCCCAATCCGGATACCCTGCAACTGATTTTGCAGAATGACCAAATGAACAGTAACTGTTCATTTGGCCATAACTCACTGTAGATTTGGTCAATTGACCTGAAATTTTTATAGCAACAAGTTAAGACATAGAAAAACAACTTTCATGAAGGAACCTACCCCAAATTATGGCCAGAACCCATCCAACCAAGTGACTCTAGTTACTGTTTATGTTACTGTAGATATGGTCAATTCTGCAGATTGGCAATCCGGCCATCTGTGGTTTTTGGACCATATCTAGAGCTACAAAACTCCAAATGGAGTGATTCAAAAAAAAAAATTCAACTAGACAAAATAAGGAACAACTTTCATGTTTGTCATTTCCTCAAATTCCCACTGCAACAGGGCCCAATGGAATAGTAAAGTTGGGTCTCAAAAACTGAAATTTCTGCCCTCTTAGAATTAAGTTGAGAAATGGAAATGGCAATCAATTCCAACAAGTTTTAAATACAAAATGTGGTATGTTTGGGGTGTTAAAACCAATACACCTATTTTCTATCCAAAAGTCAACATTTTTGTTGACCAATGAGGTGAATAGTGGCATCAAAACTTGAAATGCACAAATTGAAGAATTTAAAAGTTTCAAATGCCCTAGTATACCTAACAAGATTGGTTTGGATAGTTTGGCATGCCAATAGGGTTCAGTTAGCAGTACTGCACATGGCAATATGCCATTCTGTGATTTTATGGCTTTTAGCCATTCTGACCTTGTATTGAGATTTGGCCTTGTGCTTGATATATTCTGACAAATTGTTAGCCGCTCTGCACACACCGGGAGATGCATATGTGACCGATGGTGTGACGGCCCGAGGTACTAGATACCCAGTGCCAGTTTACTCGTTATCCAGTCCAGTCGTCTAGTGTAGGTTACTTGGGGCAACCAAATGAATAAAAGTGGACAAAGTAAATGATATACAAATACCAAACAAATAAAGCGTACACATTCACTACACATTTAATTTCTTGCTATTTTCTTTTATTATATTATTGCACCACTAAGCATTATTGCTTAGCGCGTTGCTTTTGCCACGCGTAGGTACTGGAGATACAGATCGTGAGCCCAATAGACCACAGACTGGGTGAGTCCATCCTGCACTCGCATGATGTCCGTGTCACCTCAACTTCTGCAGGGCATTGGTAGGACACTAGGTGTCATTTTGACATTTTGTAACTTAATTTTGATTTTCTCATATGTAATTAAACTTGTGTAATGTATATTGAGGTTAATGTAAATTATGAAAATTGTATTTGTGAATGGAAAAGTAAATGGTTATTTATGATTTATATGTGATCATCAAATGTGATGGATGATTGAGAATTGAAATTGAAATGTTGAGATCTTGATATTGAGTTTTGTGATGATATTGGAGTTGAGAATGAATGAATTTGTTTATTGGAAGTGTTTTTCACAGGTTCCGAAGAACTATTTTCTCCATTTTTAGCTAAGATCACTTGATTTTCTTTAAAATTTACGGAACCTCAAATAAATTATGATTTCAATAAATGACTTAAATGAGTTATATTTTACAAGTTATATTCAAAATTATGATGAAAATTAATTAGGGTATATTAGAGTGTGCCGGTACACCGTGTGGCATTACTTACTGGGTATCTTGTACCTGCACGGGGTGTCACATTTAGTGGTATCAGAGCACGGTTTAGGCGTTTCTAGGCCTAGATTGAGTCCATACCATGCATTGCATTTGTAAGAGTCGAGGTGACACTAATGCAGATCTGTTTGTCTTTGTTATTTTGAATAGGATATGGACCCTTCATCTCAGAGAGCTGTTGAGGAGGAAGTGGAGAGTCATGCTCCACCTGCAGCAGCTGAGACTGGGGGCATGGGAGAACCTGCTCCACCACCTCAGGCAGAGCCCGCTCAGCCTCCACAGGCCATGTTCCAGCAAATGGCCGATTTCTTTAGACAAATGGCTGGGGTAATGCCAGCACCACCACCACCACCAGCTCCACAGCAGAAATCACACCTGGAAAGGTTAAGAAAGTTTGGGGCAGTGGACTTCTATGGTAAGAAAGAAGATGATTACATTGCGGTAGAATTGGTTGAGCAGAGCAGTGAGTTCTAAAACAACTCCACTGCACCCTAGAACAAAATTTAGAGGCTGCCATTTCTCTGTTGCAAGATGATGCCTACGAATGGTGGGATACTGTGTCCAGTGAAGTGCAGCCAGAAGTTATGACATGGGACTTCTTTCTCTCTGAGTTTAAGAAGAAATATGTGGGTACTGTATACCTAAAAGAGAGAAGAAGGGAATTTATTAACCTGAGGCAGAGACAGTTGTCAGTGGCTGAATATGAGAAGGAATTCGTAAGATTGAGCCGCTATGGAAGGGAGATAGTCCCAAATGAAGCTGAAAGATGTAAGAGATTTGAAGAGGGACTAAATGACAACATCAAGATCCAGCTCACTGCCTTGGGAATCACAGAATTTACCAAGTTAGTGGAAGCTGCAATAAAGGTTGAAAAAGTAAGAATCAGTGAGCAGACTAGAAGGGAAAGACAGCAGAAGAGGGGCCTAGTTCAACTCCTGCATTTGGGAAGAAGTTCAAGGGTCCTCTGCATAGAGTTCAGCTCACCACGGTGGTCGGAGTCAGTCTCAGGGGCCCCAGTTCACCCCTAGGAGAGGTCAGTCCACACCATCAGTGGGCAGCTCTCCAGGGATGGGGTTCAGGGGACCAGCCCCAGCAACTTCTGCATGTCCACACTGTCAGAAATGGCATAAGGGGGAGTGTTGGAGAGTGACTGGTGCCTGCTTAAGGTGTGGGTCAATAGAGCATCAGTTGAGAAACTGTCCACGTAGAACCACTACAGTTGCTCCAACACAAGCGATGCACCGCTCCGCACCCGCAGAGGTAGAAAATGCGGTAAATCTGAGGTCATGGACCATCACAGAGGCCTCGAGCGAGCCAGAGAGAGGCCTCGACAAACCACCAGTAAGAGCTTATGCTATTAGAGCTCAGGAGGAGCAAGATGCCCCGGACGTCATCAGGGGTACGTTATTCCTCTACTCTACACCTGTGCATGCATTGGTAGATCCAGGATCTACTCATTCCTACATTTGCATCAACTTACCCGTAGAAAGGGGGAAATTAGTAGGGGAGAGTGACCAAGACATTCTGGTCACTAACCCATTGGGCCACGGTGTAGTGGTGAACAAAGTGTACAAGGGTTGCCTGTTAAGGATTCAAGGGTGTGAATTCTTGGCAGACCTGATTGAGTTGCCCTTCCATGAGTTTGACGTGATTTTGGGAATGGACTGGTTGTCACGTCATCAGGCAATAGTTGATTGCAAATTGAAGAGAATTTCTTTGAAAACTCCTGGGGGTAATGAGATCACAGTTGTGGGGGAAAGGACAGATTTCTTGTCCAATGTCATCTCAGCCACAGTTGCAAGAAGAATGATGAGAAAAGGCTGTGAAGCCTACCTAGCACATGTGGTGGATACTAGGAAGGCTAAGCCAAACCTGAGTGATATACCCACAGTAAGAGACTTCCCAGAGGTATTTCTTGAAGAATTGCCTGGTTTGCCACCAGAAAGGGAAGTTGAATTTGCTATTGAGACACTGTACAAAGACCCATTTCCATTGCTCCTTATAGGATGGCACCCACTGAATTGAGGGAGTTGAAAACTCAGTTGCAAGAGTTGCTGGATAAGGGGTTCATACGCCCCAGTGTGTCACCATGGGGAGCTCCAGTGCTGTTTGTAAAGAAGAAGGATGGGACTTTGAGGCTATGCATTGATTACCGGCAGTTGAATAAAGTGACTGTGAAGAACAAATATCCGTTGCCTAGAATTGATGATCTGTTTGATCAGTTGAAGGGAGCAGGAGTATTTTCTAAGATTGATCTCAGATCAGGGTATCATCAGTTGAGGGTGAAGGATGCAGATGTGCCAAAGACTGCATTCAGGACCCGATATGGGCATTATGAGTTCCTAGTGATGCCCTTTGGCCTAACAAATGCACCAGCGGCATTCATGGACCTTATGAACCGTATCTTCCATCCATACCTAGATCGGTTCGTAGTGGTCTTTATTGATGATATTTTGGTGTATTCCAAGACCAGGGAAGAACATGATGAGCATTTGAGAATTGTTCTGCAAACCCTGAGAGAAAAGAAGCTGTATGCTAAGTTGTCCAAGTGTGACTTTTGGATGAATGAGATTGCATTCCTTGGACACATAGTGTCAGCTGATGGGATTAGGGTGGATCCCAAGAAAATAGAAGCAGTGATGGAATGGAAGCCTTCCAGAAATACAACTGAGGTCAGAAGCTTCTTGGGGCTAGCTGGGTATTACAGAAGATTTGTGAAGGGATTTTCCTTAATAGCTGCTCCAATGACCAAGTTGTTACACAAGAATGTCAAATTTGTTGGAATGACAAGTGTCGCACCAGTTTGAGAAGTTGAAGGCTATGTTGACAGAGGCACTAGTGTTAACACAGCCAGTGTCAGGAAAGGACTTCATGGTCTACAGTGATGCCTCTCATAATGGGTTAGGGTGTGTATTGATGCAAGAGGGGAAGGTGGTCGCTTATGCTTCCGCGGCTAAGACCACATGAACAGTAACTACCCTACCCATGATCTAGAACTTGCAGCAATTATCTTCGCCGAAGATATGGAGGCATTACTTGTATGGTGAAAAGTGCTACATTTACGGACCACAAAAGCACGAAATATTTGCCAACCTGAAGGAGCTCAACCTTGAAGCAGGCGATGGATTGAGTTCTGAAGGATTATATCGTGTAATTGACTACCATCCAGGAAGGCAAATGTAGTTCTTGATGCTTTGAGCGAAAGTCCATCACGACTTTGAGATCATTGAATGCCCGTCTATCTTTGGTTCGAGATGGAGTTATTTTGGCCGAGTTGCAAGTGAGGCCAAACTCACTCTGCAGATTTTAAATGGGCAAAAGCGGATGAAAAGTTAATGGCTATTATGAGCAAGATCTCGGAGGGAAAAGCAATCGACTATGGGGTGAAAGCGGATGGGTGCAGATTTATAAAGGAAGACTGTGTACCAGATGATGGGGAATTGAAGACCAGTATTCTAAAAGAGGCACACACCAGTGTATATGCTATGCACCCAGGAAGTACAAAGATGTATCATGATCTGAAGCTTCAATATTGGTGGCCTGGTATGAAGAAGGACATAGCTGACTATGTGACTAAATGCTTGACATGTCAGCAAGTCAAGGCAGAACATCAAGTTCCATCAGGTTTGCTACAGCCTATACGCATACCTGAATGGAAATGGGATCGGGTCACCATGGATTTTGTGAGTGGTCTGCCTCTCACCCAGAAGAAACATGATGCAGTATGGGTGATTGTTGATAGATTGACAAAGTCAGCACACTTTCTGCCAGTTAGGACTGACTACTCACTGGAGAAGTTAGCAGAATTGTATATCAGTGAGATAGTTAGACTGCATGGGATTCCACTTTCCATCATATCTGATCGAGGCCCAAGGTTTACATCGAGATTTTGGAAGAAGTTGCATGAGTCCTTAGGTACACAACTCCACTTCAGCACAGCTTTCCATCCTCAAACGGATGGGCAATCAGAAAGAGTAATCCAGTAAATAATTGAAACCAGTGGAATTGATACAAATATTGAATTGAAATGATAACAATAACATGAAATATATGTCAGGTCCTTAAGGATATGCTGAGGAGTTGTGTCATTGAATTTGAGGGAAGTTGGGATAGATACCTCCCACTGGCAGAATTTGCATACAACAATAGCTACCAAGCTAGCATTCAAATGGCCCCATATGAAGCACTGTATGGGAGAAAATGTAGAACTCGGTGTCTTTGGACTGAATTGGGCGAAGACAAGCTGGTGGGGCGGACACGGTGAAACAGACTGAGGAGAAAGTGAAACAAATCAAAGCAAATCTGAAAGTTGCCTCAGACAGACAGAAATCTTATGCCGACCTGAAGAGAAAAGAAATAGAATATGTGGTTGGCGACAAAGTGTTCCTCAAGGTGTCACCATGGAAGAAAGTGTTGATGTTTGGAAGAAAAGGTAAGTTGAGCCCTAGGTTCATTGGCCCATATGAAGTCATTGAACGTGTGGCTCCAGTGGCCTATAGGCTAGCTTTACCACCAGAGTTGGACAAGATCCACAATGTATTCCACGTGTCCATGCTAAGAAGATATCGCTTAGACCCTTCAAATGTCATCTCCAGGGAAGAAATTGAAATACAAGCGGATTTGACTTATGAAGAAGAACCTCTACGGATCCTAGCTCGGGAAGTAAAAGAATTAAGGAACAAGCAGATTCCACTAGTGAAAGTGCTTTGGAGGCACCACAACACCGAGGAGGCAACTTGGGAAAGTGAAGAGACGATGAGGCAACAGTTCCCTCAACTGTTTGCATCAGGTAAATTTCGAGGACGAAATTTAAATTAGAGGGGAAGAGTTGTAACACCCTCCCGGTAACAACTCCGTACATTCTACTGTTCCGGTAACCGGTGTCGGTCCGGACAGCTAGAACGTCCGAAAAAATAATTAAACTAAAGTCAGAAACCATAATTAACTCAAATATTAATAAGAAAAATTTAGTAAAAATTTTAGAAATAAAATACAACCAAGATAAACGAGCTGGTGCCTTAGCGAGGGGTAAACCAGAGGGAAGTTACGGTTCTCACAACGAGGAGCCCTAGACCCAGGGGAAAAATTATGAAATAATTTTTGGGACTCCAGAGAAGGGTTATTGGGGTTCCCATGGCATTAGAATGCCAAGAAAATATTTAGAAAATTTTTTCAATAGGTACAGACAATTTTGACCCGTTAAGCCAAACGGAGGGCATTTTGGTCATTTCACCTTCAGAGGTGATTTTTGGCCGACTTGTCCAGTTGAGTAAATAATTAATATGACATAAAATATGAATAAACATTACTAGAAATTAAATTGAAAATGAGTAGTGAAGAAAAGAAAAGAAAATGAAGAAAAAGGCTTAATTATGACATAAGGTGATGTCATTAAAAAGCCACCACCAATCACCTTTAAACTACCATTTAAATAACCAATAAAATAGACTAAATGAAGACCAAAAGAAACAAAAATGCAGCTGCCTTCTTCTTCCTCCCAAACCAGCCGAAATCCAAGCTAGCCAAAGCTCCATTGATTTTGCAACTCAAGCTTTATTTCTCCCTTTGTTTCACCACAAAACCCTAACCTCTCTTCATTAAAATTTTACCCCACACCTTAAACAACCTTTTGGCAGCCTAGAAAGTGAAGGAAAGTGAAGTTTTGAGTTGGGAAAAAATCTACCCTATTCAAGGTTAGTGCTATACTTTCACTCTCACTCCTTTAATCCTTGTTAGAGCATCATTTTAAGACAAGAAATTGTAAGAATTTGAAGTAAATCATATATGTTAGGGTATCTTCAATTTTCGGCAGCCCTAAGGAAGGATGAGTTTGATTGTTTTAATGAACTTAGAGTGGCTAGAAATGATGTTTAAGGTATGAATATGCATGGATGTTGAACTAGTATGCTAATTAAGGTTTATGTGTAATTTGAATTGGACATTAGGGTTTTGAGAAGTGAAAGATTGACTTGGCTTAGGAAATTGTTAGAGAACATTTTAATGGTCAATTAGTGACTATTTTCGGTAAGTTGAGCACAATTTGGACTGAAAAATAGGATTGCAAAGTGAAGATGTAGGCTGCCCTAGGACAGCAGCAAAGGGACTGAAAATTCAGTCCACTTGGACTGCTATAACTTGGGCTGTGTTGGTCCAATTGGTGTTTGGCCAATTGGACATGAAACTAGGCTTATAATGGCACATTTTTGCTGAAGAAACCATGCCCAAAAGACCAAAGCAAGAGGACCAAAACTTGGCCCCAATCCGGATACCCTGCAACTGATTCTGCAGAATGACCAAATGAACAGTAACTGTTCATTTGGCCATAACTCACTGTGGATTTGGTCAATTAACCTGAAATTCTTACAGCAACAAGATAAGACATAGACAAACAACTTTCATGAAGGAACCTACCCTAAATTATGGCCAGAACCCATCCAACCAAGTGACTCTAGTTATTGTTTATGTTACTGTAGATATAGTCAATTCTGCAGATTGGCAATCCGGCCAGCTGTGGTTTTTGGACCATATCTAGAGCTGAAAAACTCCAAATGGAGTGATTCAAAAAAGGAAATTCAACTAGACAAAATAAGGAACAACTTTCATGTTTGTCATTTCCTCAAATTCCCACTGCAACAGGGCCCAATGGAACAGTAAAGTTGGGTCTTAAAAACTGAAATTTCTGCCCTCTTAGAATTAAGTTGAGAAATGGAAATGGCAATCAATTCCAACAAGTTTTAAATACAAAATGTGGTATGTTTGGGGTGTTAAAACCAATACACCTATTTTCTATCCAAAAGTCAACATTTTTGTTGACCAATGAGGTGAATAGTGATATCAAAACTTGAAATGCACAAATTGAAGAATTTAAAAGTTTCAAATGCCCTAGTATATCTAACATGATTGGTTTGGATAGTTTGGCATGCCAATAGGGTTCATTAGCAAGATCGCACATGGCAATATGCCATTCGTGATTTTATGGCTTTTAGCCATTCGACTTTGTATTGAGATTTGGCCTTGTGCTGATGTATTCTGACTTGTTAGCCGTTGCACACCGGGAGATGCATATGTGACCGATGGTGTGACGGCCCGAGGTACTAGATACCCAGTGCCAGTTTACCCGTTATCCAGTCCAGTCTTCTAGTGTAGGTTACTTGGGGCAACCAAATGAATAAAAGTGGACAAAGTAAATGATATACAAATACCAAACAAATAAAACGTACACATTCACTACACATTTAATTTCTTGCTATTTTCTTTTATTACATTATTGCACCACTAAGCATTATTGCTTAGCGGGTTGCTTTTGCCACACGTAGGTACTGGAGATACAGATCGTGAGCCCAGTAGACCACAGACTGGGTGAGTCCATCCTGCCGCATACGCAGATCCGTGTCACCTCAACTTCTGCAGTGCATTGGTAGGACACTAGGTGTCATTTTGACATTTTGTAACTTAATTTTGATTTTCTCATATGTAATTAAACTTGTGTAATGTATATTGAGGTTTATGTAAATTATGAAAATTGTATTTGTGAATGGAAAAGTAAATGGTTATTTATGATTTATATGTGATCATCACATGTGATGGATGATTGAGAATTGAAATTGAAATGTTGAGATCTTGATATTGAGTTTTGTGATGATATTGGAGTTGAGAATGAATGAATTTGTTTATTGGAAGTGTTTTTCACAGGTTCCGAAGAATTGTTTTCTCCATTTTTAGCCGGTACTCTGCCAGATTTTCTTTAAAATTTACGAAACCTCAAATAAATTATGATTTCAATAAATGACTTAAATGAGTTATATTTTACAAGTTATATTCAAAATTATGATGAAAATTAATTAGGGTATATTAGAGTGTGCCGGTACACCGTGTGACATTACTTACTCGGGTATACTGTACACGGGTACGGGGTGTCATAGATGCTATGAAATCTGAAATTGATTCCATGTATGAGAATCAAGTTTGGGATCTTGTTGACCCACCTGAAGGTATTGTACCTATAGGGAACAAATGGGTTTTCAAGAAGAAAATTGGTTTTGATGGAAAGGTAGAGACCTATAAGGCAAGGCTAGTAGCGAAAGGGTTTCGCCAAAGGCAAGGAATCGACTATGAGGAGACTTGCTCACCTGTTGCCATGCTTAAATTAATTAGGATTCTATTAGCAATAGCTGCATACTATGATTATGAGATTTGGCAAATGGATGTCAAAACAGCTTTTCTCAATGGATACATTGAAGAAAACATTTTCATGGAATAACCTAGGGGTTTTGAATCCCAAGATGGTTCTAAGGTATGCAAGCTAAAGCGATCCATTTATGGTTGAAACAAGCTTCTAGGAGTTGGAACATCCGTTTTGATGAAGCCATTAAATCCTTTGGTTTTATAAAAAATGAGAATGAGCCATGTGTATATAAAAAGGTTAGTGACAGTGCTATCACTTTCCTTGTCTTATATGTGGATGACATACTGTTGATGGGTAAAGACACAGGTATGTTGACAACTATAAAGATATGGTTGTCAAATACATTCTCCATGAAAGACTTAAGGGAGGTAACCTATATTCTTGGGATTCGCATCTATAGAGATAGAGTGAAAAGAATAATTGGTTTATCCCAAAGTCTATACTTGGAAAAGGTGTTAAAGAGGTTTAACATGCTTGATTCCAAGAGAGGATTGTTACCAGTGAGATATGGTATCCATCTTTCTAAAGAGATGTCTCCAAAGACACCTGAAGAAAGAAATAAAATAGCCAGGATTCCATATGCTTCGGCTATTGGACATTTAATGTATGCAATGTTGTGTACTAGGCCGGATATCACATATGCTGTTAATTTGACTAGCAAGTATCAATCCAATCCAGGTTTGTAACACTGGATAGCTGTCAAGAATATCCTTAAGTAATTGAGAAGAACTAAGGATTTATTCTTGATCTATGGAGGTGGAGACTTGCAATTAGATGGTTATAGTGATTCTGATTTCCAATCAGATATCGATGATAGAAAGTCTACATCTGGATATGTGTTCATTTGTAATGGAGGTGCAGTCAGTTAAAAGAGTTCCAAACAGAGCACGACTGCAGATTCCACTACAGAGGCTGAGTATATTCGCATCGAGATCGCAAAGGAAGTCTGTTTGGATAAAGAAGTTCATGTGAGAACTTGCAGTAGTTCCTTCCATTGAGTCGCCAGTTCCACTACCTGTGACAACAATGGAGCGATCATCTGAGCTAAGGAACCAAGGTCTCACCAAAAATCCAAACACATAGAAAGGTGCTACCACATTATCAGAGAAATAGTTGGGTGAGGCGATGTAGCCATGCAGAAAATAGCATCAGTTGAAAATCCAGTTAATCCATTCACTAAGCCTATGTCACAGACTCAGCTAGATCGACATCTTGAGAAGATAGGTCTAAGATATTATAATGAATGGCTCTAGTATTAGTGGGAGATTGTTAGTAGTATGCCCTAAAGCATATCATTTAGTATGTAACTTATACATATTTTTATTAATAAAAAGGCTTTTCCACTTTTCCGTTTATAATATATATTTATGTGTAATAGAAAAGGTCCATTGATATTTTGTTAGAAATATTATTCTTAAGTTGTTAAGAATATGAGTAACATTATTTCTAGCGCAAAGTATCATAAATAGGTTCACAATCGAGGATACTTCATAATAAGGACATGACTTATCCAAAAAGATTGTATTCATGTTTGTTCCCAAGTTATTTATATGAGATATAAATAAGATGGAATAGTGAGTCTCATGCCATATGACAAACATGATAGGTACTTATAAATGATAAGTAGGCCGAACCAGTGACACTTATGATAAGCACATGGAGTTTACTCTTGTCAATGTTTTGTCATAAATCATATCAGTGCATATAATCTTTAGACCTGAGATAGCACAGTTATCTTGTATATAGGTAGTTTGAGTTTGATACTGCTTTCATACTTGTACTGTGTATAGGTATATGGGCATGTGTTGGCTCCTACTAGTTATATATGGAGGTAGGTGTTGATCAAGATGGAATCTGTTCCTTTAAGTAAATAGAGATAAAATCCTATGTTCATTTAATTATTCTTGATGTTTCAAGTTCCTGGCCAGGACAGATAGATTTAATCCAAAAAGAGTTTCTGATGACAAAATTTTTTTAATCAAGAACTGGAATTAAAAGAGAACATAATATTCATAGCAAATGGAGTTTGACATAAACCATGACTCCAGCTTGAGTTGGGATTTTGTAACAGAGAGATTCTAGTGCATGGTAACATATGATTATAAGTTCATTTAAGGTAAACCTTATTACTAATTGGGTGTCCCTGGCATGCTATGCTAGGTGTTAACCATGGTCTATGAGGTGCATAAAATGATTTAGAGAAGTCATTTATGGTAAGAAAGAGTTCTGATGATATTAAGAGTTGATATGATGTCTCATTGCCAATTAGTGATGAGCCTAGTAAGTCACACATACACAAGTAGTCACCTAATTAAATATGATTTAATTAATTAATTAAAGAGTTTAATTGATTAATTAAATAGGTTTGGTTTGCAATTAGATTGCAAAGTCCCTAGCATAACTTGAAACCAAATCTAGATTATTAGATGTATAGTATAAGTTAAATTTATATTTAACGTGTTTAAATATGAATTTAATTAATGAGAAATTAATTAATAGAGATTAATTAATTAATTTATATTTGATATAAATTAATTAGAAGAAGAGAAATAATTATTTTGGGTTAAGAACTCAAAATTAAGACACAGGGGCATTTTGGTCATTTCGCAGTGTGACACATGGCACCGTTAGATGGTGACACATGGCATTACACATAAGCTTGCCAAATTTCTTTTAATCATGTAAGATGATTAAAATTAAGATTAAATATAGGTTTGACACTTGGCACAATGTGATTGGGTCACTTAAACCTAGAGCTAATCAAAGGGTGACATGTGGCAAGGGTTTAATGTGTTAACCTAGCTATATAAGTGTTGTTATGAGAAAATAAAATACAACCAGCCGCCACACTCCTTTTTCATGCCATTTTGAAGCTCTCCCTCTCTTCCTCTTCATCTCTCATCAATTCAAAGAGATTAGCCATCAATCTCTTGAATTAAAAATACTAGAAATTGTTTCTAGTGTCCAGTTTACATCTCTAATCTCTTAAAAGGCACAACTTGAATTTCAAATTAATAGAAAAAGCTTTAGAAGCTGTTCAAGGGCTGCCATAGGTGTTCTTGGTGTGGACAAGCTAGAGGGACAACATTTAGTATCCTGAAGACGAATCTCAAAGGCGCAAATACACTGCAGTGCATCAAGAGGTTAGTGTAATCATTCTTGATTTAATCTAGGGTTCTAAAATTAATCTGATTAATTTTAAAATCTTAAATGGCAAATACAGATCCAAAAACATATTAAAAGAGTTTTAATATGTTGTTATCATTGAAATCAAATAGTTAAAAATAAATCTTGCATGATGCATGTGACCCTAGGTGAAAATTTTTGAATTCAATGGTATAAACTTGTGTTTTTCACGCTTCCGTTCCTTCAATTATAAAAATTAAAGTACAAGAAATATATATATATATATATATATATATATATATAAGACATAAGAGACAAAACCTACCTACCAAGTCATCTTCTTCCTTCCTCTTCTCTATCCCTTGGCCAGCACAATGGATGCTCTCTCTTCCACCATTTTTGTCAAGCTTTGAGCTTGAATTTCACTTCACTCACTCACCAAAATCCTTAGTCCCCTTCATTAAAAATTAAACCCACACCATAAGGAAGCTATTGGTAGCCATAAGAAGAGGGAAACTTGAAGTTTTGGGAAGTTACAAGTTGGGTCACAAGAGGTAAGTGCAAGATACCACTCCTTCTCTTCTTTAAATCTTGTAAGAATGATGAGATGAGTGAGTATCACATGAAAATGAAAACAAATAATAAGAAATTTATGAACCCTAATTTTGGCAGCCATGGAACTCTTTAGGGTTTGATGCTTTTAAATGATGAAAATTGGTTCCATAAGGATGTATGATAAGTTAATATGATTAGGAGTTTGAATGTATTGTGTATGTATAAATTGGATTATTGAAATTAGGGTTTGTGTACATGATTTGGGAATTTTGTGTAATTGTTGGGATTGACCTAATTGAGATGAAATTATTACTTATAGAAGTGCTATATATGTCAATTGAAGTAAGGAAATTGGAGGAAATTGAAAAATTGAGAGTGTTTTTTCTACAGGTTTGGGACTCACTGAGTCCAGCTTGAGTTTTGAGCCATAACTGATTTTGTGTTGCTCCAATTGTATGAGGCCAATTGAAGGTAAAACCAGACCCGAAACACTCCATTTTCCATGAAGAAACCATGCAAAAATTGTAACACCCCTATGTTCGGTAATGCGTTCTACTGTTCCGGTGACCAGTGTTGTCCGGACTGCTAGGATGCCTAGAACAACATTTAAAAGTTAGTGAGGAGACATAAAATAATGAAATACAAGAAAGGAAAATACAAGAAAAACGAAGGAAAAATAATAGCAATGAAATGTAACCAAGTTAAATGAGCCAGCACCGCAGCGATAGGTGACCGCACGGGGAAGTTACGGTGCAAGCAATAGCCGACCCCAGGACTGCAGGGAACCCTCGAAATTTAGTTTCAAGACATAATTAAAGAATTATTGAAGTATAAATGTTATTAGAAATATCAAAGAAAAATTAATTAATTAGTATAAAGAAAAATGAGAAATCGAGAAAACGACAAAACTCGATGTTACTGAAAAATTGAAAATGCAACCCGAATAAGGCCATTATGATCATTTGACACCCCGAGTTGACTTTTGACCTCAATGTCCATTAAAAATAAATGATATTACACTTTGAAAATGTCATGAAAAATTAAAATGAGATACATTATGTAAATAGTGAAAGAATTGAGATAAATATGGGAATTTAGAAACTTTGGAATAAATAACTATTATTTACATTAGTGCTCCACTAACCTCACTTCATGGACACATATGTAAGCCATTTGGGACAAATTTCTTCCACTAAGTAACCTTCTTCTTCTTTGTTCTTCTCCATTGCTGAACCAAAAAGCTCCTAAACTCTCCCATGGCCGTCCAAGCTCCAACCTCCATGTATCCATGATCCAAGCTCCCAATGCTTAAGGTTTCTTCATTAATCTTTGCCTACACACCTTGGGTAGCAATAAGGGAGCAAGAAAGATAAGTTTTGGTGGAGTTTTGAAGAAGTCCAAAAGGGGTAAGTGGTTATTTTCAATTCTTGTTTCATTAAAAGTGTAACTAAGGTTGTGGGTAGTTGAATTATGGAAGAATTTTTTAGGTTTGATGAATTGTTGGTGATGGAGCATTTCGGCAGCCATGGAACTTCATCATGTATAGATTATTTTTGCATGTATTTAGTTATTTGGGGTATTGATTTAAGTGTTTAAGTGTATTGAAGTTGATTTCCATGTATAAAGTGTGATTGTAAGTTGAAAAATGAAAATGAAAGTTTGATATATATGTGTAATTTTTTGGCAGCCTCATGATGAAGATTGAAGTGTCTAAATTCATGAAATGTTGTTGAAGTATTGTACAAAAAATGGCAGCCTATGTGATGGTGTTAAATAGTGGGCAGCATGTGTAGTTTTCATGGATGTATATGTGAAATATTGGTGTTGAAGTATGTGGTATTTCGGTGGAAATTGAATGTTGAACTTTAATGGTGAATTGTGTGCATTGAGCACTTGAGTGTTCTGCCCAATATAATTGCTAGAATTGTGTTTAATATTTGTAGAAGTGCTATGCATGAATAATGAAGTAATGAGGAGGAGAAGGAATGTCAAATTGGAAGTGTAAGTGTCTTGTGCAGGTTGTGTATTGATGGCAGTACCTAAATTAGGTTATAAGTACAAAATTGTGGACCCAATTAGTATGAGGCCAATGGGGAGTGAAAATAGACACCAAATAGGCCAACTTTCATGTAGAAATGTTGCCAAAATTTTGCCTAGAAACTGACCTTAAAAATGACCAAATCCAGATTAGTGACTCTGCAAACCTAAAAATTGACCATTTGGGCAGTAGTTAGTGTTTTGGCCATAACTCACTCAAAACAGGTCCAAATGACCTGAATTTTTTACCATGAATAGATTAGACATAAAGCTACAATTCTTATGAGGACCCAAAAACCCAGAAATGACCATATGTAAGTCAAATAGCTTGCACAAATTCGGGTATAAAAACTGCCAGAACCAGAAATGACCTAAAAAGGACCTAAAGTTGCCATTTTAGTACAATCTATCCAGCTTTAGTAAATTGACCATATCTTGGTCTATAAAACTTAGAATGACCTAAAATTTTACCCCAAGGGAAATAAGACATAGAGCTACAATTTTGCTTCTTTGACCAAAAGCTGAAAACTAAGAGAAATAAGACTTTATGCTAGACCAATCTAGCACACAAAAATTGAGAACTTGACATTTACATACAATGATGCTTAAAATAATTTGGTAATGAATGCCAACTTGTAAAAATGGTAAGTTGCACTATATTGGTAGCATATTGAAATGCAAAATGTGACATATTGGTAACATTAATGTAACACCCTCCCTGTAGCAACTCCGTACATTCTACTGTTCTGGTGACCAGTGTCAGTCTGGACAGCTAGAATGTTCGGAAAAATATTAAAACTAAAGTGAGGAATCATAATTAACTCAAATATTAATAAGAAAAATTTAGGAAAAATTTTAGAAATAAAATACAACTAAGTTAAATGAGCCGGTGCCTTAGCAATGGGTAACCTAGTGGGAAGTTGCGGTTCTCGCAACTAGGAGCCTTAGACCCGAGGGAAAATTCATAAAATAATTTTTAGGACTCTAGAGAGGGGTCATTGAGGTTCCTATGGCATTAGAATGCCAAGAAAATGCTTAGAAAAAAAATTTCAATTGGTACAGACAATTTTGGTCTGTTAAGCCAAATGGAGGACATTTTGGTCATTTCGCCTTCAGAGGTGATTTTTGGCCTACTTGTCCAGTTGAGTAAATAATTATTATGACATAATATGTGAATAAATATTGCTAAAATTAAATTGAAATTTAGTAGACAAGAAAAGGAAAGAAAATTAAAGGAATTAGAATTATGACATCATTATAATGTCATTAAAAATCCTCCCACCCAATCAAACTTTGACACATGGCATTAACTTATTTAAAATGACTTAATGGGTAGAAAAAAAGAAAGAAAAATAGTTGCTTCTTCAACCTTTGGGCAGCTAAAAAATGTAGAGAGAGAGAGAGAGAAGGAAGGAAAACTCCATTAAAGCTTCACCAAGCTTGAGTTCACCACCCAAATCATCCCAAAACCCTAGCTTCCCTTCACAAATATTTACCCTTACACCTAGAGCAAGTCTTGGGCAGCAAAAAGAAAGAGAAAAAGAGGAGTTCTCAAGCTTTGGGAATTAGCTAAATCAAGGTTAGTGTCCAAACTTTTGCTATTTCGATTAAATTCATGTTTAATGGCATGAAGTAAATAGGAAATGTAAGAAAACAAGGTAAAAATGTGTGTGTGTGTGCACTCTAAAAATTTTGGCAGCTAGGGTTAGCTAGGGCTTCCTCATGTAATGGTTTATTAACCTTGTAATGGTCAATTAGTGACCATTTGAATGTGTGTGAGAAGGAATTGAAGTGAGAAAGGATATTGGATTTGAGTTTAGGTGAGCTGCCTTGGCTGACCTGCAGGACTGAGTATGAGTCCTGCAAGTTTGGGCAGCAATAACTGGAGTTGTAGAGGTTCAATTGGTGCAAGGCCAATTGAACATGAAACTAGACACATAATGGCACAATTTTGGTGAAGAAACCTTGCCCAAAAAACCAAACCAAGTTAATGTAAAAATTGCCCTAATCCGAGTGACTTGCATTCTGTCTGGGCAAAATGACTAGATGAACAGTGCTTATTCATTTGGTCATAACTCAGTGTAGAAAGGTCCAATTGACCTGAAAGTTTACCAGAAGAAAGCTGAGACATAGACCTAAAACTTTCGAAGAACACAAATCCAAATTCTGACCATAACCTAGTCAAATTGCCGACCAAACTTAGGTTACCAAATCTGGCAGAACCAGTTTTGCCCAGAATTTTGGATTCTGTCTAATCCGGCCAATTATGGTGTTTAGGACATAACTTGAGCCACAAAACTCCAAATTGAGTGATTCAAAAAAGGAAATGTAACTAGACAAAATAAGGAACAACTTTCATGAAGACAATTTTGCCAAATTCCTACTGTAAAAATGACCAATAGAATAGTAAATACAAGGCTTGAAATCTAAAAATTTTGAACAACTAGCACTAAGCTTAGAAATGGTATTGATAACTAATACTAACAATTTTAAAATGCAAAATGTAGTATGTTGGGAGTATTATAACCAATGCACCTATTCTATGCAAAAGTCAACATTTTAGTTGACTAATAAAATGAATAGTAACACCTAAACTTAAATTTCAAGAATTGTAAATTTTAAAAGTGTAACATGCCCTAGTACACCTAGCAAGATTGGTTTGGATAGGTTGGCATGCCAATAGGGTTCAGTTAGCAGTACCGAACATGGCATTATGCCATTATGTGATTTCATGGCTTTTAGCCATTCTGACATTTTGTTGAGACTTGGCCTTGTGCCTAATGTTATTATAGCTTATTAGCTGTTATGTTGCACATCGGGCGACACACTTGTGACCGATGGTGTAACGGCCCGAGGTACTTGATACCTAGTGCCAGTTTACCTGTTTATCTAGTCTAGTCATCACGTATAGGTTACTTGGGCAACCAAAATGAAAGTTGATAAATTCAATGAAATAATGAATATAACAAGTACCAAATAAGTAAGGCTACCAATAATTATCAAAAATTTGTCTGCATGAGACATCAATACACTCATTGCATATTTATTTTTTATTAGTTCTTTTTATTTTATTATTGGGACCACTAAGCATTATTGCTTAGCGTGTCGCTTTTTGCCACACGTAGGTTCTGGAGAGACAAACAGAGAGCTCAGTAGATCACAGACTGGGTGAGGTCACAGATCTGCCTAGCGTCAAAGTCACCTCTCATCTACTGTGCATCAGTGGTAGGACCTTTAGGTCCCTTTTGAAATTATGTTTTTGCATTTTGTATTAGGTAGTAGTTTGTGATTTGTAAATTATGAACTCATGTAAATAGTATATTTATGTAATCATATGTTGATGTACATATTTTTGAAGAATTTTGTTAATTAATATAATTTGAGAATATCTTCATGAAATTTTAGTTGATTTTGAATTTGAATGAAATTGTGGATTAATGTTGAGAACTTGAAATGATTGCTAATGTTGAGACCATGTTGATGGTTATTGGAGTTTGAGAATGATTGGAAATGATTATTGGAAGTGTTTTTCACAGGTTCCGAAGAACTATTTTCTCCATTTTTAGTCGGTACTCTGCCAGATTTTCTATAAAATTTTCGGAACCTCAAATAAATTATAATTTCAATAAATGACTTAAATGAATTATATTTCATAAATTGTACTTCATAACTATGAAAAAAAATAAAAATAAAAATAAAAATAAAAAAAATGATTGAATTAAAATAGGGTGTTCCGGTACACTACGTGGCATATCTTGTTTGGCTACACTGTAGATGGGTAAGGGATGTCACATTTAGTGGTATCAGAGCACGGTTTAGGCGTTTCTAAGCCTAGATTAAGTCCATACCATGCATTGCATTGTAAGAGTCAAGGTGACACTAATGCAGATCTATTTGTCTTTGTTATTTTGAATAGGATATGGACCCTACATCACAGAGGGCAGTTGAGGAGGAAGTGGAGAGTCATGCTCCACCTGCAGTAAATGAGACTGGGGTAGGGGAGAACCTGCTCCGCCAGCTCAAGCAGAGCCTGCTCAGCCTCCACAGGCCATGTTCCAGCAAATGGTCGAATTCTTCAGACAAATGGTTGGGGTAATGCCACCACCACCACCACCTCCAGAACAGAAATCACACCTGGAAAGACTGAGAAAATTTAGAGCAGTGGATTTCTTTGGCAAGAGAGAAGATGATTCTGTTGCAACTGAAAATTGGTTGAACAGAATCGATAGAGTTTTAAAACAACTCCACTGCACTCCAGAACAAAATCTAGAAGCTGTTGTATCTATGTTGCAAGATAATGCCTACCAATGGTGGGATATAATGTCTAGTGAAGTGCAACCAAAAGTAATAACTTGGGACTTCTTCCTCTTAGAATTTAAGAAAAAGTATGTGGGTAGTGTATACCTGGAAAAGAGAAGAAGAGAATTCATTAACCTGAGGCAGAGATAGCTGACAGTGGCTAAGTATGAAAAGGAATTTGTCAGACTGAGCCACTATGGAAGGGAGATAGTCCCTAATGAAGCCGAAAGGTGTAAGAGATTTGAAGAGGGATTAAATGACAACATAAAGATCATGATTACTACCTTGGGAATCACAAACTTCACCAAGTTAGTGAAATCTGCAATAAAAGTTGAAAAGGTCAGAATAAGTGAGCAGACCAGAAGAGAGTGACAACAGAAGAGGGCCCAAGTCAATCTAGTTCATCTCTTGCACCTGGGAAGAAGTTCAAAGGTCCACCTGCACAGAGTACAGGTCAACCACAAAGTCAGGGTCAGACCCAGGGGCCCAGGCCACAGTTTACCCCTAGGAGAGGTCAGTCCACACCATCAGTGGGTAGCTCTCCAGGGACAGGGTTTAGGGGACCAGCCCCAGCATCTTCTGCATGTCTGCATTGCCTGAAATGGCATAAGGGGGAGTGTTGGAGAGTGACTGGTGCCTACTTAAGGTGTGCGTCGACAGAGCATCAGTTGAGGAATTGTCCACGTAGAACTATTATAGCTTCTCCAACACAAACAGATAAACCTACTCTGCACCACAAAGGGGTAGGAAATCTAGCAAATCTGAGGTAGTGGGACCATCACAGAGGCCTGCATCAGAGCCAGCAGAGAGGCCTGAGGGCAGACCATCTGCCAGAGCCTATGCCATGAGAGCTCAGGAGGAGCAAGATGCCCCAGACATCATTAGGGGTACGTTCTCCCTCTATAATACATCTGTGCATACATTGGTGGATCCAGGATCCACTCATTCATATATTTGCATCAATCTACCTGTAGAAAGGGGGATATTAGTAGGGGAGAGTGACTAAGACATTCTGATCACTAATCCATTGGGCCACAGTATAGTGGTAAACAAAGTATACAAGGGTTGCCCATTAAGGATTCAGGGGTATGAATTCTTGGCAGACCTGATTGAGTTGCCTTTCTATGAGTTTGACGTGATTTTAGGAATGGATTGGTTGTCACATCATCAGGCAATGGCTGATTTTAAGTTGACGAGGATCTCATTGAAAACTCCTGAGGGTAATGAGATTACAGTTGTGGGGGAAAGGACATATTTCTTGTCCAATGTCATCTCAGCCATAGTTGTAAGAAAACTGATGAGAAAAGGCTCTGAAGCCTACCTAGCACATGTGGTGGATACTAGGCAGGCTAAGCCAGATCTGTGTGACATACCCACAGTAAGAGACTTCCTAGATGTGTTCCCTGAAAAATTGTTTGGCTTGCCACCAGAAAGGAAAGTTGAATTTGCTATTGAGATACTGCCTGGTACAGCACCAATCTCTATTGCTCCTTATAGGATGGCACCCACAGAATTAAAGGAACTGAAAATCTAATTGAAGAGTTACTGGATAAGGGGTTCATACGCCCCAATGTGTCACCATGGGGAGCTCCAGTGTTGTTTGTAAAAAAGAAGGATGGGACTTTGAGGTTATGTATTGATTACCGACAGTTGAATAAAGTGACTGTGAAGAATAAGTATCCGTTGCCTAGAATTGATGATTTGTTTGATCAATTGAAGGGAGCAAGAGTATTTTCCAAAATTGATCTCAGATCAGGGTATCATCAGTTGAGGGTGAAGGATGCAGATGTGCCAAAGACTGCATTCAGGACTCGGTATGGGCATTATGAGTTTCTGGTGATGCCCTTTGGCCTAACAAATGCACCAGCAGCATTCATGGACCTTATGAACCATGTCTTCCATCCATACCTAGATCAGTTCGTAGTGGTCTTCATTGATGATATTTTGGTGTATTCCAAGACCAGTGAAGAACATGATGAGCATTTGAGGATTGTTCTGCAAACCCTGAGAGAAAAGAAGCTGTATGCTAAGTTGTCCAAGTGCGACTTTTGGTTGAATGAGGTTGCATTCCTTGGACACATAGTGTTAGCTGATGGGATTAGAGTGGATCCCAAGAAGATAGAAGTAGTGATGGAATGGAAGCCTCCCAGGAATACAACTGAGGTCAGAAGTTTCTTAGGGCTAGCTGGGCATTACAGAAGATTTGTGAAGGGATTTTCTTTAATAGCTGCTCCAATGACCAAGTTGTTACATAAGAATGTCAGATTTAATTGGAATGACAAGTTTCAGACCAGTTTTGAGAAGTTGAAGGCTAGTTGACAGAGGCACCAATTTTAACATAGCCAGTGTCGGGAAAGGACTTTGTGGTCTACAATGATGCCTCTCATAATGGGTTAGGGTGTGTATTGATGCAAGAGGGGAAGGTGGTCACTTATGCTTCTAGGCAGCTAAGGCCACATGAACAAAATTACCCTACCCATGATCTAGATCTTGCAGCAATTATCTTCGCACTGAAGATATGGAGGCGTTACTTGTATGGTGAAAAGTGCTACATTTACATAGACCACAAAAGTCTGAAATACTTGCCAACCTAGAAGGAGCTCAACCTTAGACAGAGGCGATGGATTGAGTTCCTGAAGGACTATGATTGTGTGATTGATTACCATCCTAGGAAGGAAAATGTAGTTGCAGATGCTTTGAGCAGAAAATCTATCACAACTTTGAGATCATTGAATGCCCGTCTATCCTTGGCGCGAGATGGAGCTATTTTGGCTGAGTTACAAATGAGGCCAAACCTGCTACAGCAGATTTTAGATGGGCAGAAGGTAGACGAGATGTTAATGACTACTATGAGTAAAATCTCAGAAGGGAAGGTAACTGACTATGAGGTGAAAGTAGATGGGTGTCTGTACTACAAAGGAAGAGTATGTGTACCAGATGATGGGAAATTGAAAGCCAATATCCTGAAAGGGGCACACACCAGTGTTTATGCTATACACCCAGGAAGTACAAAAATGTATCATGACTTGAAGCTTCATTATTGGTGGCCTGGTATGAAGAAGGACATAGTTGACTATATGACTAAATGCTTAACATGTCAGCAAGTCAAGGCAGAACATCAAGTTCCATCGGCTTTGCTACAACCTATACGCATACCTGAATGGAAATCGGATCAAGTCACCATGGATTTTATAAATGGTCTACCTCTCACCCAGAAGAAGCATGATGCAGTATGGGTGATAGTAGATAGATTGACGAAGTCAACACACTTTCTGCCAGTTACGACTGACTACTCACTGGATAAGTTAGCAGAATTGTATATCAGTGAGATAGTTAGATTGCATGGAATTCCACTTTCCATTATATCTGATTGAGACCCAAGGTTTACATCAAGATTTTGGAAGAAGTTGCATGAATCCTTGGGTACACAACTCCACTTCAGCACAGCTTTCCATCCTCAGACGGATGGGCAATCAGAAAGAGTAATCCAGGTAAATAATTGAAACCAATTGAACTAATACAAATATTGAACTGAAATGATAATAATAACATGAAATATATGGCAGGTCCTTGAGGATATGCTAAGGAGTTTTGTCATTTAGTTTAAAGGAAGTTGGGATAGATACCTCCCACTGGCAAAATTTGCATACAATAATAACTACCAAGCTAGTATCCAAATGGCCCCGTATGAAGCACTGTATGGGAGGAAATGTAGAACTCCAGTGTGCTGGACTGAATTAGGCAAAGATAAACTGGTAGGGCCAGACCTGGTGAAACAGACTGAGGAGAAGGTAAAGCTAATCAAAGCCAATCTGAAGGTTGCCTCAGACAGACAAAAATCTTATGCCGACCTGAAGAGAAAAGAAATAGAATATACAGTTGGTGACAAAGTGTTTCTCAAGGTGTCACCATGGAAGAAGGTACTGAGATTTGGAAGAAAAGGTAAGTTAAGCCCTAGGTTCATTGGCCCATATGAAGTCATTGAACGTGTGGGTCCAGTGGCCTATAGGCTAGCTTTACCACCAGAGCTGGACAAGATCCACAATGTGTTCCATGTATCAATGCTAAGAAGATACCGCTCAGATCCTTAACATGTCATCTCCATGGAAGAAATTGATGTACAACCAGATTTGAAATATGAAGAAGAACCCATACGGATCCTGGCTCGGGAAGTGAAAGAGTTGAGGAATAAGCAGATTCCATTGGTGAGAGTGCTTTGGAGGCACCACAACACCGAGGAGGCAACTTGGGAAAGTGAAGAGACGATGAGACAACAGTTCCCTCAACTGTTTGCATCAGGTAAATTTCGAGGAGGAAATTTAAATTAGAGGAGAAGAGTTGTAACACCCTCCCTGTAGCTACTCCGTACTTTCTACTGTTCCGGTGACCAGTGTCAGTCTGGACTGCTAGAACGTCCGAAAAAATATTTAAACTAAAGTGAGGAACCATAATTAACTCAAATATTAATAATAAAAATTTAGGAAAAATTGTAGAAATAAAATACAATTAAGTCAAATGAGTCGATGCCCTAGCGATGGGTAACCTAGTGGGAAGTTGCGGTTCTCGCAACTAGGAGCCCTAGACCCGGGGGAAAATTTATAAAATAATTTTTGGGACTCTAGAGAAGGGTCATTGAGGTTCCTATGGCATTAGAATGCCAAGAAAATGCTTAGAAACAAATTTCAATTAGTACAGACAATTTTAGTCTGTTAAGCCAAACGGAGGGCATTTTGGTCATTTTGCCTTCAGAGGTGATTTTTGGCCTACTTGTCCAGTTGAGTAAATAATTATTATGACACACTATGTGAATAAATATTGCTAAAAATTAAATTGAAATTTAGTAGACAAGAAAAGGAAAGAAAATTAAAGGAATTAGAATTATGACATCATTATGATGTCATTAAAAATCCTCCCACCCAATCAAACTTTGACACATGGCATTAACTAATTTAAAATGACTTAATGGGAAGAAAAAAAGAAAAAAAATCAGTTACTTCTTTAACCTTTGGGCAGCCAAAAAACGTAGAGAGAGAGAGAGGAAGGAAAACTCCATTAAAGCTTCATCAAACTTGAGTTCACCACCCAAATCACCCCAAAACCCTAGCTTCCCTTCACAAATATTTACCTTTACACCTAGAGTAAATCTTGGGCAGCAAAAAGAAAGAGAAAAAGAGGAGTTCTCAAGCTTTAGGAATTAGCTAAATCAAGGTTAGTGTCCAAACTCTTGCTATTTCGATTAAATTCATGTTTAATGGCATGAAGCAAGTAGGAAATGTAAGAAAATAAGATAAAAATGTGTGTGTGCAATCTAAAAATTTTGGTAGCTAGGGCTTGCTCATGTAATGGTTTATTAACCTTGTAATGGTTAATTAGTGACCATTTGAATGTGTGTGAGAAGGATTTGAAGTGAGTAAGGATGTTGGATTTGAGTTTAGGTGAGCTGCCTTGGCTGACCTGCAGGATTGAGTATGAGTCTAGTAGGTTTGGGCAGCAATAACTGGAGTTGTAGAGTTTCAATTGATGCAAGGCCAATTGGACATGAAACTAGACACATAATGGCACAATTTTGGTGAAGAAACCTTGCCTAGAAAACCAAATCAAGTTGACCTAAAAATTGCCCTAATCCGAGTGACTTGCATTCTATCTAGGCAAAATTACTAAATAAACAGTGCTTATTCATTTTGGTCATAAGTCAGTGTAGAAAAGTCCAATTGACCTTAAATTTTACCAAAAGAAATCTGAGACATAGACCTAAAACTTTTATGGAGAACACAAATCCAAATTCTGACCATAACCTAGTCAAATTGCCAACCAAACTTAGGTTACCAAATCTAGCAGAACCAGTTTTGCCCAGAATTTTGGATTATGTCCAATCCGGCCAGCTATGGTTTTTAGGCCATAACTTGAGCTAAAAAACTCCAAATGGAGTGATTCAAAAAAGGAAATGTAACTAGACAAAATAAGGAACAACTTTCATGAAGACAATTTTGCCAAATTCCTACTGTAAAAATTACCAATGAAACAGTAAACACAAGGCTTGAAATCTAAAAATTTTGAACAACTAGCACTAAGCTTAGAAATGGTATTGGCAACCAATACCAACAATTTTAGAATGCAAAATGTGGTATGTTGGGAGTATTAGAACCAATGTACCTATTGTCTATGCAAAAGTCAACATTTTAGTTGACTAATGAAATAAATAGTAACACCTAAACTTAAATTTCAAGAATTGTAAAGTTTAAAAGTGTAACATGCCCTAATACACCTAGCAAGATTGGTTTGGATAGGTTGGCATGCCAATAGGGTTCAGTTAGCAGTACTGCACATGGCATTATGCCATTCTGTGATTTCATGGCTTTTAGCCATTCTGACATTTTGTTGAGACTTGGCCTTGTACCTAATGTTATTACAACTTATTAGCTCTATTACACACCGGGAGACACACATGTGACCGATGGTGTGACGGCCCGAGGTACTTGATACCCAATGTCAGTTTACCTGTTTATCCAGTCCAGTCATCCAGTATAGGTTACTTGGGCAACCAAAAATAAAAGTTGATAAATTTAATGAAATAATGAATATAACAAGTACCAAATAAATAAGACTACCAATAATTATCAAAAATTTGTCTGCATAAGACATCAATACACTCACTGCATATTTATTTTTTATTAGTTCTTTTTATTTTATTATTGGGACCACTAAGCATTATTGCTTAGCGTGTCGCTTTTTGCCACGCGTAGGTTCTGGAGAGACAGACAGAGAGTCCAGCAAACCACAAACTGGGTGAGGTCATAGATCTACCTAGCATTAGAGTCAGCTCTCATCTATAGTACATCAGTGGTAGGACCTTTAGGTCCCTTTTAAAATTATGTTTTTGCATTTTGTATTAGGTAGTAGTTTGTGATTTGTAAATTATGAACTTATGTAAATAGTAAATTTATGTAATCATATGTTGATTTATATATTTTGAAGAATTTTGTTAATTAATATAATTTGAGAAAATCTTCATAAAATTTTAGTTGATTTTGAATTTGAATGAAATTGTGGATTAATGTTGAGAACTTGAAATGATTGCTAATGTTGAGACCATGTTAATGGTTATTGGAGTTTGAGAATGATTGGAAATGATTATTGGAAGTGTTTTTCACAGGTTCCGAAGAACTGTTTTCTCCATTTTTAGCTGGTACTCTGCCAGATTTTCTATAAAATTTTCGGAACCTCAAATAAATTACAATTTCAATAAATGAATTAAATGAATTATATTTCATAAATTATACTTCATAACTATGAAAAAAAAATAAAAATACAAATAATGATTGAATTAAAATAGGGTGTTTCGGTACACTGCGTGGCATATCTTGCTCGGCTACACTGTAGACGGGTAAGGGATGTCACAATTAAACCTAATTCACCTAGAGTGCATCGAGGGTCAACATTATAGGTTGACTAAAGAAAATAATAGAATTAAATAAATTAATTATTAAGCCTTATTGTTAGAGACAGTTTAAATGAGTACTGAAACACTTCAAATTGTGTGTTTCAGTTAGCAAAGACTCAGGGAAGGGGAAGGAAACACTGAGTCAGGGCCAAGAGACATTTATTAGAGGTTTGTGCACAACAATTATTTCTTTTGAATTTTCAATTGAAATAAATATTGACAATTTGTATGTTATTGCATAAATTGTGGAAAACTTATTTGAATGGAATTTGATGGATACTTATTGCTTGAAAAATACTGCAAATGGTTTGAAACCACAGCTATCATGTATATTTGATTGAATTCCTCACTAGCTTGTCTAGTGGGACGAATTGGCTTTGAATTCCCTCTCTGACTGAAGTGTTGAGGTGTGTGTCAGTTGAGGACGAATAGGATGAGTACTCATATAATTGCTAGCTAGCTATGTTATTCCTCACTAGCCATCGGCTTTTGGGATGAATTGGACTATGGAATCATGATTAAGCTGTGTGTGTGATTTATTGATATTTATTGTGATATTGTGAAATGGAGTTTAATTCTTTATGACATTCACTGTATTTTGAATTTAACTATGATTTTAGGTATCCATAATTCATATGGTTTATGGTTTATGGTTTTAAATTGTATTTTCTTAATGTTATATACTACTGAGACATTGGCTCAGCAATAGCTTTTTCATTGCTGTCACAGGTAGACAGACGGACAGAGCAGCAGAGTAGGCTACTTGTGCTACATTTTGAGATTTTGCCGAGTATATTGAGTATACTATATTTTGTAGTTTTTGTTGTAATGTACTTACACTGTATGTATATATTGTACTTGGTCTTGAGCAGTTGTAAACTAAAATTGTAAATTATTTTGGCTTGTAAAAATATTGTGACATATTTCTTTTATCTTATCTTTTGGAAATATTGGAAAATTGATATTGAATTGAGTTGAGAAATTTATTGTGTTGAACTATTATTGGAGATTGGGATTGAAGAAATATATATTGAAAGTACTTTTTACAGATTTTTAAAGAACTGTTTTATTCAAAATGCAGATGGCACTCTGCCAAAATTTTTGTAGAAATTATTGATACTTAGATTTGTTATTTGGTTTCATTTTAGTAAAAAAAAAAATTTTTTTTACACCTATCAAAATTGCTCACCACTGTAAAAAGAAATAAAAAATAAAAGGTTTAAAATCCCTTGTAGTGTATTTAATGGGTTATCAGTAGGCGAAGTTTGGTAATTCATTAGGTATACTACGGGATCATGTTATGCCTTACAGAGGGGTAGGGCGTGACATGTTTTAGAGGTATTAGAGCTAGTTTTTAAATTCTATTTTCACCTGTAATTTGAATATTCTTTCTTTATAGTACAACTGCTCAATGTCATTATTTGATACATACAGTACATTACATTATAAATATGCATTAACAGGAGGAAATCTCCTTGTGTTATTTGTTCAGGAGGTCTAAGATCCTCAAATTTACTATGGAAGAAGGGGATCGTTCAGTTGATCAATCAATAGAGGCTGAGGTACAAGGGGATGCCCCAGCCCTACACAATGTGAGTGGATCAGCCGCACCAGTCCCCTCAGTACCGTAGTTCCCTGCTCAGTTTGCAAAGCAGAAGGTTGTAATGTTCCAACAGATGGCTAGTAACATGCCTACTCAAGTCCCACTATAGACACCAGTGGTACAGCCATAGTCTTCAGCTAGGCAGTATGACAAACTGATTAAATATGGGGCTACTGAGTTCAAGGGGTGTAACACCCCTATGTTCGGTAGTGTGTTCTACTATTCCAATGACCAGTGTTATCCGGACAGCTAGAATGCCTAGAACTACACTTCGATATGAGTGAGGAGACATAAAATAATGAAATACTAGAAAAGAAAATACAAGAAAAACAAAGGAAAAATAATAGCAAAGAAACATAACCAAGTTAAGCGAGCCGAGAACCCTAGCGATGAGTGACCACACCGGGAAGTCACGGCGTGGACCGTTGGCTAGCCCTGGACTACGGGGAATCCTGGAAAATATTTTTAAGACTTAAATAGACACCTATTGAAATACAAATACCATTAGAAATATTAAATGAAAATTAAATAATTAGTACAAAGAAAAGTGAAAAATCGAAAAACGGATAAAATTCGGTGTTACCGAAAAATCGGGAATGCAATCCGAACAGGGGCATTGTGGTCATTTGACAACCCGAGTTGTCTTTTTACCTAAATGTCCATTGAAAATACATGATATTATATTTGGAAAATGTCATGACAAATTAAATTAGGGGTACCTAATGTAAATAGCCAAAAGTGGAATATAATTTGAGTAATTAGCACTTAAACATATAATATAATTAAAAATGGCTGAGTGGAGCACTATAGGGATTAAATAAACACTAAGTGGGCAGGTTACTTCCACTCACACTTCATCTTCAACCTTTCAAAACCACCATTGCCGAAATGAACTCCATCAAAACCTCCATGGCTGAAACTTGAAAGAACTTCATAATCTCCTCCATTCCACCTCCAAACACCAAAGTTGCTTCACTAATCTTGATCCCCACCTCATAAGGAAGAAGTAGATACTAAATTTAAGGGAGTTTGGGGAAGATTTAACAAGCCTCATCAATAGGTAAGTTTGTATTTTTTATTGTTATTTTGTTAAAGTTTGTAAGGATGTTATGGGTGTTTGATTTATGGAGAGATTTTTTAGGTTTGATGTTTAAAGGGGGAAGTGTACTTTTGGCAGCCATGGAAACACCTTGAAGACAGTTTATTTTTTCTTGTAAATGGTGAATTAAAGGATTGATTAAATGGATATGGTGCAGGAAATTATTTGGGTGATGTATACTTAGTATATGTGAATGTGTATTGAAATTTGAATGCTTGGAAATTATGGGAATGTAATGCATGAAATGGCAGCCTGGTTTGGTGAACCATAAGGATGTTATTTCATGTTTGGATTATAGAATATTAATGTTGAATTGTGTTGGTTATTATGGCAGTTTGGGTATGTGTGTGATGGTGTGAAGTTGGACATGTAAAAGTGTTATGGTTAGGTGATTGAATTGTTGTAAATTTGGTTTGAAAAATTCTGTACTAAATGGTGCACATTGAATGTAATTGTAAACTGCCAAAATGACCTATAATATGTTGTGAATTATGTTTAGGTTATGGTACAACCAGAATTGGCTTGAATGTTGAGTTTGGTAAGTGTTAAGAGTGATCCTTGATGTGTATGCAAGAAATGTAATAAGGCAGTTTGTGTTTTAGGCCTAGACCTTTAAGTGTGTGGCTCCAATTGGTATGAGACCAATTGTAGGTGAGACTAGACACAAAATGTGCCAACTTTCATGAAGGAAGCTTGCCAAAATTCTGCTTGCAAGGCAGCTTGAAAAATGACCAAATCCGGATTAAGTGCAAATAAGGCCTGAAAATTGACCATTTGGGCAGCAGTTAGTGTTTAGGCCATAACTCACTCAAAACAGGTCCAATTGACCTGGAATTTTGACCATGAATATTTAAGACCCATATCTACAAGTCTTATGAAGACACAAAAATCCAGAAATGAACATAAGTAAGTCAAACAGCTTGCACAAGTTCGGGTCCAAAAACTGGCCGAACCAAAATTGACCTAAAATGACCTAAAGTGACCAATTTTGATGCATTTCGACCAGCAATAGTAAAATGACCATAACTTGGTCTACATAACTCAGAATGACCTAAAATTTTGCCCCGCGTGCAATAAGACATAGATCTACAAGTTTGTAGTTTTGACCGAAACCCAAAAAATGAGGGAACTAGGTCGTCCAGCTAGGTCAAACTAGTATCCCGGAATCCAGCAAATTGCAAGAAAATGCAATATACAAGGAAATGAATTTGGTAACATGTACCAACCCTAAAAGACTATCGAATGTGACATATTAGTAACACTAAAACCTAATTTACCTAGAACGCATTTTGGATCAACATATTAGGTTGACTAAGCAAATAATAGAATTCAGTGAATTAATTATCGAGCATTATCGTTATAGACAGTTTAAATGAGTACTGAAACACTTCAAATTGTGTTTCTCAGTTAGCAAAGACTCAGAAAAAGGGAAGGAAACACTGAGTCAAGGCCAGGAGACAGTTATCAGAGGTTTGTGCACAACAGCTATTTCTTTTAAATTTTTCAATTGAAATGAATTATGACTATTTGTACATTATTGTTTTAAATTGTGGAAATGTGTTTGAATGGATACTTATTGCTTGAAAATCATTGTAAATGGTTTGAAATCGTGGAAAAATTGTTTGAGTGATATTGATGGATACTTATTGATTGAAAAGCATTGGAAATGGTTTGAAACCACAGCTATCATGTATATTGATTGTATTCCTCACTAGCTTATCTAGTGGGACGAATTGAATTCCCTCTCTGGCTGAAGTGTTGAGGTGTGTGCCTGTTGAGGACGAATCGAATGAGTACTCATATTTTTGCTAGCTAGCTATGTTATTCCTCATTAGCCATTGGCTTCTGGGACGAATTGAATACCTCATTAGCCATCTGCTTTTGGGATGAATTGAACTTTGGAACATGATTAAGCTGTGTGTGATTTATTGATATGTATTGTAAGATTGTGAAATGGAGTTTAAATTCTTATTGAAATTCACTGTCTTCTGAATTTAACTATGTTTTGATTACCGAGATTTATTGTGATATTGTATTAAACTCTTTATGACATTCATTGTCTTGAATTTAACTATGGTTTTTAAGTATCCACTATTTATATGATTTATGATTCATGATTTAAAGTTGTATTTGGTAAATGTTGTGCACCACTGTGACATTGTCTCAGCGATAGCTTTTCATTGCTGTCGCAGGTAGACAGACGGACAAGGCAGCAGACTAGGCTGCTAGAGCATTCAGCGAGAGATCATTGGGTATATTGAGTATACCTCATTTTGCATTTTGTAATCAGAATGTATATTCACTGTATGTATATATTGTTCTTGGTTTTGAGCAGTTGTAAATAAAAATTGTACATTAAAGTTGTGAAATAAATTATGAGTTATTTTGACTTGTAAAAATTGTATTATATTTCTTATATCTCAGTCTTTGAAAAATTATTGTGGATTTGTGTTGAATTATGTTGGAGTTTGAGATTGAGAAAAATATTGAAGTGCTTTCTACAGATTTTTGAAGAACTATTTTATCCAAATTACAGAGGGCACTCTACCAAAATTTTTACAGAAATTCCTAATAATTCAAATGTGTTAGTTCTATCACTTCAGTTCAAAAAGATTTTTAACACCTGTAAATAGTGCTCACCATTGTAAAAAAAAGTAAGAAAAGTTTTGAAAATCCCTTGTAGTGTATTTAATGGGTTATCAGTAGGCGAAGTTGGTAATTCATTAGGTATACTAAGGGATCATGTTATGCCTTACAGAGGAGTAGGGTGTGACATGTTTTAGTGGTATCAGAGCTAGTTTTTAAATTCTGTTTTCACATGTTATTTGAATATTCTTTCTTCATAGTACAACAGCTCAATATTATTATTTGATACATACAGTACATTACATTATAAATATGCATTAACAGGAGGAAATCTCCTTGTGTTATTTGTTCAGGAGGTCTAAGATCCTCAAATTTACTATGGAAGAAGGGGATCGTTCAGTTGATCAATCAATAGAGGCTGAGGTACAAGGGGATGCCCCAGCCCTACACAATGTGAGTGGATCAGCCGCACCAGTCCCCTCAGTACCGTAGTTCCCTGCTCAGTTTGCAAAGCAGAAGGTTGTAATGTTCCAACAGATGGCTAGTAACATGCCTACTCAAGTCCCACTATAGACACCAGTGGTACAGCCATAGTCTTCAGCTAGGCAGTATGACAAACTGATTAAATATGGGGCTACTGAGTTCAAGGGGTGTAACACCCCTATGTTCGGTAGTGTGTTCTACTATTCCAATGACCAGTGTTATCCGGACAGCTAGAATGCCTAGAACTACACTTCGATATGAGTGAGGAGACATAAAATAATGAAATACAAGAAAAGAAAATACAAGAAAAACAAAGGAAAAATAATAGCAAAGAAACATAACCAAGTTAAGCGAGCCGAGAACCCTAGCGATGAGTGACCACACCGGGAAGTCACGGCGTGGACCGTTGGCTAGCCCTGGACTACGGGGAATCCTGGAAAATATTTTTAAGACTTAAATAGACACCTATTGAAATACAAATACCATTAGAAATATTAAATGAAAATTAAATAATTAGTACAAAGAAAAGTGAAAAATCGAAAAACGGATAAAATTCGGTGTTACCGAAAAATCGGGAATGCAATCCGAACAGGGGCATTGTGGTCATTTGACAACCCGAGTTGTCTTTTTACCTAAATGTCCATTGAAAATACATGATATTATATTTGGAAAATGTCATGACAAATTAAATTAGGGGTACCTAATGTAAATAGCCAAAAGTGGAATATAATTTGAGTAATTAGCACTTAAACATATAATATAATTAAAAATGGCTGAGTGGAGCACTATAGGGATTAAATAAACACTAAGTGGGCAGGTTACTTCCACTCACACTTCATCTTCAACCTTTCAAAACCACCATTGCCGAAATGAACTCCATCAAAACCTCCATGGCTGAAACTTGAAAGAACTTCATAATCTCCTCCATTCCACCTCCAAACACCAAAGTTGCTTCACTAATCTTGATCCCCACCTCATAAGGAAGAAGTAGATACTAAATTTAAGGGAGTTTGGGGAAGATTTAACAAGCCTCATCAATAGGTAAGTTTGTATTTTTTATTGTTATTTTGTTAAAGTTTGTAAGGATGTTATGGGTGTTTGATTTATGGAGAGATTTTTGAGGTTTGATGTTTAAAGGGGAAGTGTACTTTTGGCAGCCATGGAAACACCTTGAAGACAGTTTATTTTTTCTTGTAAATGGTGAATTAAAGGATTGATTAAATGGATATGGTGCAGGAAATTATTTGGGTGATGTATACTTAGTATATGTGAATGTGTATTGAAATTTGAATGCTTGGAAATTATGGGAATGTAATGCATGAAATGGCAGCCTGGTTTGGTGAACCATAAGGATGTTATTTCATGTTTGGATTATAGAATATTAATGTTGAATTGTGTTGGTTATTATGGCAGTTTGGGTATGTGTGTGATGGTGTGAAGTTGGACATGTAAAAGTGTTATGGTTAGGTGATTGAATTGTTGTAAATTTGGTTTGAAAAATTCTGTACTAAATGGTGCACATTGAATGTAATTGTAAACTGCCAAAATGACCTATAATATGTTGTGAATTATGTTTAGGTTATGGTACAACCAGAATTGGCTTGAATGTTGAGTTTGGTAAGTGTTAAGAGTGATCCTTGATGTGTATGCAAGAAATGTAATAAGGCAGTTTGTGTTTTAGGCCTAGACCTTTAAGTGTGTGGCTCCAATTGGTATGAGACCAATTGTAGGTGAGACTAGACACAAAATGTGCCAACTTTCATGAAGGAAGCTTGCCAAAATTCTGCTTGCAAGGCAGCTTGAAAAATGACCAAATCCGGATTAAGTGCAAATAAGGCCTGAAAATTGACCATTTGGACAGCAGTTAGTGTTTAGGCCATAACTCACTCAAAACAGGTCCAATTGACCTGGAATTTTGACCATGAATATTTAAGACCCATATCTACAAGTCTTATGAAGACACAAAAATCCAGAAATGAACATAAGTAAGTCAAACAGCTTGCACAAGTTCGGGTCCAAAAACTGGCCGAACCAAAATTGACCTAAAATGACCTAAAGTGACCAATTTTGATGCATTTCGACCAGCAATAGTAAAATGACCATAACTTGGTCTACATAACTCAGAATGACCTAAAATTTTGCCTCGCGTGCAATAAGACATAGATCTACAAGTTTGTAGTTTTGACCGAAACCCAAAAAATGAGGGAACTAGGTCGTCCAGCTAGGTCAAACTAGTATCCCGGAATCCAGCAAATTGCAAGAAAATGCAATATACAAGGAAATGAATTTGGTAACATGTACCAACCCTAAAAGACTATCGAATGTGACATATTAGTAACACTAAAACCTAATTTACCTAGAACGCATTTTGGATCAACATATTAGGTTGACTAAGCAAATAATAGAATTCAGTGAATTAATTATCGAGCATTATCGTTAGAGACAGTTTAAATGAGTACTGAAACACTTCAAATTGTGTTTCTCAGTTAGCAAAGACTCAGAAAAAGGGAAGGAAACACTGAGTCAAGGCCAGGAGACAGTTATCAGAGGTTTGTGCACAACAGCTATTTCTTTTAAATTTTTCAATTGAAATGAATTATGACTATTTGTACATTATTGTTTTAAATTGTGGAAATGTGTTTGAATGGATACTTATTGCTTGAAAAACATTGTAAATGGTTTGAAACTGTGAAAAATTGTTTGAGTGATATTGATGGATACTTATTGATTGAAAAGCATTGGAAATGGTTTGAAACCACAGCTATCATGTATATTGATTGTATTCCTCACTAGCTTGTCTAGTGGGACGAATTGAATTCCCTCTCTGGCTGAAGTGTTGAGGTGTGTGCCTGTTGAGGACGAATCGAATGAGTACTCATATTTTTGCTAGCTAGCTATGTTATTCCTCATTAGCCATTGGCTTCTGGGACGAATTGAATACCTCATTAGCCATCTGCTTTTGGGATGAATTGAACTTTGGAACATGATTAAGCTGTGTGTGATTTATTGATATGTATTGTAAGATTGTGAAATGGAGTTTAAATTCTTATTGAAATTCACTGTCTTCTGAATTTAACTATGTTTTGATTACCGAGATTTATTGTGATATTGTATTAAACTCTTTATGACATTCATTGTCTTGAATTTAACTATGGTTTTTAAGTATCCACTATTTATATGATTTATGATTCATGATTTAAAGTTGTATTTGGTAAATGTTGTGCACCACTGTGACATTGTCTCAGCGATAGCTTTTCATTGCTGTCGCAGGTAGACAGACGGACAAGGCAGCAGACTAGGCTGCTAGAGCATTCAGCGAGAGATCATTGGGTATATTGAGTATACCTCATTTTGCATTTTGTACTGTAATGTATATTCACTGTATGTATATATTGTTCTTGGTTTTGAGCAGTTGTAAATAAAAATTGTACATTAAAGTTGTGAAATAAATTATGAGTTATTTTGACTTGTAAAAATTGTATTATATTTCTTATATCTCAGTCTTTGAAAAATTATTGTGGATTTGTGTTGAATTATGTTGGAGTTTGAGATTGAGAAAAATATTGAAGTGCTTTCTACAGATTTTTGAAGAACTATTTTATCCAAATTACAGAGGGCACTCTACCAAAATTTTTACAGAAATTCCTAATAATTCAAATGTGTTAGTTCTATCACTTCAGTTCAAAAAGATTTTTAACACCTGTAAATAGTGCTCACCATTGTAAAAAAAAGTAAGAAAAGTTTTGAAAATCCCTTGTAGTGTATTTAATGGGTTATCAGTAGGCGAAGTTGGTAATTCATTAGGTATACTAAGGGATCATGTTATGCCTTACAGAGGAGTAGGGTGTGACATGTTTTAGTGGTATCAGAGCTAGTTTTTAAATTCTGTTTTCACATGTTATTTGAATATTCTTTCTTCATAGTACAACAGCTCAATATTATTATTTGATACATACAGTACATTACACTATAAATATGCACTAACAGAAGAAATCTCCTTGTGTTATTTGTTCAGGAGATCTAAGATCCTTGCATTGACTATGGAAGAGGGTGATCGTTTAGTCGATCAATCTGCTGAGGGGCAAGGGGATGCCCCAGGCCTAAATAATGTCAGTGGTTCAGCAACACCAGCCCCTACAGTACCGTAGTTTCCTGCTCAGTTCGCTCAGCAGATGGCTGCAATGTTCCAATAAATGGCTGGTAATGTGCCTACTCAAGTCCCAATACAGACACCAGTGATACAACCACAGTCTCCTGCTAGGCAGTATGACAAATTGATGAAATATGGGCTACAAAGTTCAAGGGGACAGTAGATCCTCTAGAGGCTGAACAGTGGTTAGAGAGGATGGATAGGGTATTCAAGAAACTGCATTGCACGGAGGAGCTCAGATTTGAATACTCAGTATCTTTGCTACAGGGGGATGCTTATGACTAGTGGAAAACCATTCCCCACAGTCTGTTAGAACCTGCAGTGCTAACATGGAATGACTTTCTCAGGGAATTCAGACAAAAATATGTCCATGATGCTTATGTAGACCAGAAGTTGCAAGAGTTCCTAAGTCTAAAATAGGGAAGCAGATCAGTGGCTGAGTATGAAAGAGAATTTTCCCGCCTAAGCCATTATGCAGTAAGTCTACTTTCTACCAGCAGGGAGAGATGCAAGAGGTTTGAAATCGGCTTGAAGCCCAGTATCAGATTACAGGTAGTAGGATTCAAACACACTAACTTCTCTGAACTTGTTTCTCAAGCCCTAGAATTGGAAAGAATTGAGTCTGAAGCAGCTCCTGAGAAAAAGAAATCAGAGAAGACAGAGAAAGAGGGAAAATCAGTAGAACAGAGTTCCAGTGGTCCTACTGGGAAGAGGAAGAACCATGGGAGACACAGCAGAGGTGGCAAAAAGTCTGGTAGGGGAAGATATTTAGGACAGAAGCCTCCTCTATCTGGTCAGCAGAGTACCAGAGGTTCCTACCCTCCCCGCCAATGTGAAACTTGTGGAAGAAATCATGGTGGGATATGCTACAAGGCTATTGGAGCCTGTTATAACTGTGGAGGCACAGGACACTTTGCCAAGGACTGCACCAGTAGTCGCAGAGTTGGACCACCTCCTACTATTGTAGAAGGGTCAGTTCAGAGCCCTGTCACCAGAAGTTCACAACCACCTAGTAGAGGTAGAGGCAGGGGTAGAGGTAGCCTAGCAGGCAGCCAAGGCACAGTGAAACATTCAGAGCAAGACAGTGCACCAGTCAGAATCTATGCAATGAGACAGAGAGAAGAGGCCGAGACATCTGATGTTGTGGCTGGTACCTTCTCAACTTTTAATCAGGATGTGTTTGTGTTATTTGATCCAGGTTCTACCCATTCTTATGTGAGTGCTAGCATCATCGATTGCATTGCTGTTCCATGTACAAAAATAGACTTTGAGGTGCTAGTAACAAGTCCGCTAGGACAGGAGGTCAGGGTTAATAGAATGTATAGAGATTGTCCTTTGGTGATTCAAGGGCACACTTTTCTGTCTGATTTCATTGAAATGCCCTTCAGAGATTATGGTATCATCTTGGCATGGATTGGTTAGCCAAGCATCATGCCATGATTGACTGTAGGTTGAAGACAGTCACTTTTGGCCTCCCTCATTACAGTGATGTGGTAATACATGGGGAGAGGCAGTTATTGCCATCAAACATCATTTCGGCTGCACTAGCCAGAAAAATGATCAGAAAGGGGTGTGAAGCATACTTGGCACATGTGGTAGACACCCAAGTGGGGAGTCCAACATTGAAAGACATCCCTACAGTATGTAACTTTCCAGATGTGTTTCCTGATGAATTGCCAGGATTACCTCCGGAAAGAGAAGTGCAGTTTGAAATTAATGTTATGCCTGGTATGGATCTAATCTCCATAATACCATACAGAATGGCACTAGCAGAGTTGAAGGAGATGAAGATAGAGTTGCAAGAACTACTTGAAAAGGGCTTCATCCGCCCTAGTGTGTCACCTTGGGGAGCACCAGTGTTGTTTGTTAAGAAGAAGGATGGTACTCTCCACTTATGTATAGATTACCGGCAGTTGAATAAGGTGACAATAAAGAACAGATATCCATTGCCTCGCATTGATGATATGTTGGATCAGTTGAAGGGTGCAATTGTATTCTCCAAAATTGATTTGTGATCTGGTTATTATTAGTTGAAGGTGCAAGAGCAGAGTATTCCAAAAGCTACTTTCAGAACTCGGTATGACCACTACGAGTTTCTAGTAATGCCATTCGGGTTAACAAATGCTCCATTTGCTTTTATAGATCTGATGAACACTATCTTCAGACCATATCTCGATCAATTTGTGGTGGTGTTTATTGATGACATTTTGATATATTCGAGGAATGCAGAGGAGCATGACAGACATCTGCAGAATGTACTGCAGACTTTAAGGGAGAAACAGCTATATGCCAAATTATCGAAGTGTGAATTTTGGCTGAAGGAAATCTCCTTTTTGGGACATGTTGTGTTGGCTGAAAGGATCAAGGTAGATTCCAGCAAGGTAGAAGCTATCCTTAATTTGAAGCCACCCAGGAATATCACAGAAATTCGCAGTTTTCTGGGTTTAGCTGGATATTACCGCCGGTTTGTGAAAGGGTTTTCTATGTTATCTTCTCCACTGACTAAGCTGCTTCGGAAAGATGTAAAATTTCAGTGGACAGATAAATGTCAGCAGAGTTTTGATGAGTTGAAGAGGTGTTTGACTGAAGCTCCAGTCCTCACTTTACCTACATCGGGTAAAGAATATACAGTTTATAGTGATGCTTCTCATAATGGGTTAGGCTGTGTATTGATTCAAGATTGGAATGTCATTGCTTATGCATCACGCCAGCTGAAACCGCATGAGAGGAACTACCTAACACATGATCTGGAGCTAGCAGCTATTGTTTTTGCTCTGAAGATCTGGAGATACTATTTGTATGGGGAGAAATGCTACATTTACATAGATCACAAGAGCTTGAAGTACCTAGGCACCCAGAAGGAATTGAATTTGAGGTAGAGGAGTGTTAGTAGTATGCCCTAGAGCATATCATTTAGTATGTATCTTGTACATATTTTTATTAATAAAGGCATTTCCACTTTTCCGTTTACATAATATATTTATGTGTAATAGAAAAGGTCCATTGATATTTTGTTAGAAATATTATTCTTAAGTTGTTAAGAATATGAGTGACAATATTTCTAGCACAAAGTATCATAAATAGGTTCACAATCGAGGATACTTCATAATAAGGACATGACTTATCCAGAAAGATTGTATTCATGTTTGTTCCCAAGTTATTTATATGAGATATAAATAAGATGGAATGGTGAGTCTCATGCCATATAACAAACATGATAGGCACTTATAAATGATAAGTAGGCCGAACCAGTGACACTTATGACAAGCACATGGAGTTTACTCTTGTCAATGTTTTGTCATAAATCATATCAGTGCATATAATCTTTAGACCTGAGATAGCACAGTTATCTTGTATATAGGTAGTTTGAGTTTGATACTGCTTTCATACTTGTACTATGTATGGGTATATGGGCATGTGTTGGCTCCTACTAGTTATATATGGAGGTAGGTGTTGATCAAGATGGAATCTGTTCCTCTAAGTAAATAGAGATAAAATCCTATGTTCATTTAATTGTTCTTGATGTTTCAAGTTCCTGGCCGGGACATATAGATTTATTCAGAAAAGAGTTTCTGATGAGAAAAATCTTTTTAATCAAGAACTAGAATTAAAAGAGAACATAATATTCATAGCAAATGGAGTTTGACATAAACCATGACTCCAGCTTGAGTTGGGATTTTGTAACAGAGAGATTCCAGTGCATGGTAACATATGATTATAGGTTCATTTAAGGTAAATCTTATTACTAATTGGGTAGCCATGGCATGCTATGCTAGGTGTTAACCATGGTCTATGAGGTTCATAAAATGATTTAGAGAAATCATTTATGGTAAGAAAGAGTTCTGATGATATTAAGAGTTGATATCATGTCTCATTGCCAATTAGTGATGAGCCTAGTAAGTCACACACATACACAAGTTATCACCTATTTAAATATGATTTAATTAATTAATTAAAGAGTTTAATTGATTAATTAAATAGATTTGGTTTGCAATTAAATTGCAAAGTCCCTAGCATGACTTGAAACCAAATCTAGATTATTGGATGTGTAGTATAAATTAAATTTATATTTAAAGTGTTTAAATATGAATTTAATTGATGAGAAATTAATTAATAGAGATTAATTAATTAATTTATATTTGATATAAATTAATTAGAAGAAGAAAATAATTATTTTGGTTTAAGAACTCAAAATTAAGACACGAGGCATTTTGGTCATTTCACGATTGTGACACGTGGCACCATGAGATGGTGACACATGGCATAACACATAAGCTTGCCAAATGTTTTTTAATCATGTAAGATGATTAAAATCAAGATTAAATATTGGTTTGACACTTGGCACAATGTGATTGGGTCACTTAAACCTAGAGCTAATCAAAAGGTGACATGTGGCTAGGGTTTAATGTGTTAACCTAGCTATTTAAGTGTGGTTATGAAAAGAAAACATAACCAGCAGCCTCTCCTCTCAATTGTCACGCCACTTTGAGCCTCTCCAGCTATTTCTCTTCATCTCTCATCAATTCAAATAGATTAGCCATCAATCTCTTGAATTAAGAACACTAGAAATTGTTTCTAGCGTCCTGTTTACATCTCTAATCTCTTAAAAGGCAGAACTTGAATTTCTAATTAATAGAAAAGGCTTTAGAAGCTGTTCAAGGGCTTCCATAGGTGTTCTTGGTGTGGACAAGCTAGAGGGACAACATCTGGTGTCCTGAAGACGAATCTCAAAGGCGCAGAAACGCTTCATCACATCAATAGTTTAGTGTAATCTTTATTGATTTAATCTATGGTTCTAAAATTAATCTGATTAATTTTAAAATCTTAAATGGCAAATACAGATCCAAAAACATATTAAAAGAGTTTTAATATGTTGTTTATCATTGAAATCAAATAGATAAAAATAAATCTTGCATGGTGCATGTGACCCTAGGTGAAAATTTTTGAATTCAATGGTATAATCTTGTGTTTTTCACGCTTCCGTTCCTTCAATTGGTATCAGAGCCACTATATTTGCCATTTAGATTGTTGATTATAGAATTTAATTGTGTGTTTGATCATGAGATCAAGAGATTCATTGCTGGTTGGATCATGAGATGTGGCGTCACACATGGTGAAGCCACCATTGGTGGCGGCAACAATGGTTCCTTGGGTGGTTCAAGGTTTGGCTTTTAATTCTGCAATTGTTGTATGATCTAAGGCCTATTCTTTGACTAATTAAAGTGTTTAATTAGTTGTTTTAATCACACAATTAAATTATGATTCAAATCAGAATTTTAAAAATTGTTTGAATGTGATTCAAATCTGAATTTTAAAAGTTGTTTGAATGTGATTCAAATCTGAATTTTTAAAGTTGTTTGAATCATATTTAAATATGATTTTTTTAAAATTGATTCAATAAAATTCAGATCTGATTTTTTAAGAAATATTTGAATGTGATTCAAATCTGTTTTTTTAAAAAATGTTTGAATGTGATTCAAATCTGAATTTTTGAAGTTGTTTGAATGTGATTCAAATCTAAATTTTTAAATTTGTTTGAATGAGATTCAAATCTGAATTTTTAAATTTATTTGAATCATATTCAAATCTGGATTTTTAAGTTGAATATGAGATATTCAATTTAATTTAAGTATGTATGTTTTATTTAATTATTAAATAGTGATATGCATGATGGATGATCATGGACTATAAAAGACCAATGTGATTGGATTTATTTCTTTTATGTTTCTTTGGGATTGTAAATTAATTAATTTATTTTAATTTATTTTGGGCATGTATTATTAAGTTTGTAATATTTTTGGGTTGTAATTTCATTTATTTAAGTTCTTGTAAATTCGCCTTGGTATGCCAAGGATTACTATGTAATATTGGATTGCAAGAAGTTCAAGGAGGTCAAGAGCATTGGTGGGACCAGTGGGAGGAATTCAATATCAAGTGTTGATTATGTACTCCTTCAGCAACTCTTGTAAAATGAATGAATGAAATGCACCTAGAATGCCCTGATTCAATTCTTGGTGGCTCAAATTGAATCCCTTAGAAAATCCATGATCATACCATATTTACTGCTTATCCATGAATGCATGAGATGTATGGGAATGTATGCAATTATATGATATATGCATGCTAAATGGATAATGTTCAAAGTGAGACCTTAATAGTAATTAGGATGGCTATAAAATCTTCCAAACAAATGATTAAGTTGGAAATGCTATAATTAAAGTAATTATAACATAAGCCCTCCATTGGGGCAATTATTTTAAGAAATTTTAAATAGTTGCATGAGATGCAATTAATTTAAGAGATTTTCTTAAGAATAATTGTTAAGCATGAGATGTTGTAAATATGTAAATGGTTTGGTGGCCAATATTGGATGTACCTGAGGACATTAAAATTATTTGCATAATTACTGGCTCAATGGGATCAACTTAACTAATGCAAGATAAGTCAATCATGGATGTACCTGAGATTTTGAGCATTAGGGGCTAGGTAAAGGATTGAACCTCACATGAGATGTGATGGGCAAGGAGCTGCTCACTTATAGTTTATTGTAATTCCAATAATGGATGTACCTGAGGATGATCAATAGAATTATAAGAATTCAATCACCCACTAGAAATCCATCCAACTAGGATTTCCGTTTTCTACTTTGGAAGTGTAGGATTCGCTAAGTTAGTGGGAGGACCAATTTGATTAAAAGACCATAATCATATTTGGTTAATTACATGATACATTTACTAATTAATCTGGTTATTTCTGCAATTAATTTTCTGATAATAATGAGCACAGAACAACTACCACCATCCAATATCCTTGCAAGCATACTTGATCGCAATAGGTTGACAGGACCTAATCTGTCTGATTGGCTAAGAAATTTGAAACTTTTCCTAAACCTTGAACATATAGGATATGTTCTAGATTCAAATGTTCCTGGTCCCTTACCTCCAGAGGCCACACAAGAGGAACATGAAACTTTGGACAAGTGGAAGGAGCATGATATGAGAGCTAAGTGTTACATGCTTGCTTCCATGAGTAATGAGTTACAGAAGCAACATGAGAGTATGTGAGTGAGATCCTCCATCACCTACAAGAGTTGTATGGTGAGCATAGCAAGAATGTTAGGTATGAGATATCTAGGCAGCTGTTCCGCATGAGGATGTCTGAGGGACAGAATGTTGGGGATCATGTCCACAAGATGATTCAGCTGATTGAGCAGTTGGAATATCTTGACTTCAACATGGATTTCCAACTACAGACGGATTTGATCCTTCAGTCCCTTCCTGGGTCTTTTGGGAAATTTTGTGACAAATTTTCATATGACTCAACAGGAATGCACCTTAGCTGGTTTACTCAACATGCTGGTTATTGCCCAAAAGAATATGCCAGGCAATAAAGGAAAAGAGGTAGCTTTGGTTGCATCTTCTTCTACTGGAAAGTCCAACAAGAAGAAGGGCAATAAGAAAAAGAAACCTCAGATTCCTGGTCCTTCCAAGAAAATAGCTAAACAGAAAAGGAAGACTAAAGCTGATAAAGGCAAGGGAAAGTGTTTCCACTGCCAACAGGAAAGTGTTTCCATTGCCAGTAAGAAAGTGTTTCCACTGGCTAGAGTATAGTAATCTAAAAAAATGCAATGCCATGGTGAAAACCAACTCAAGTTCAAAATATATTTGGCACTTAAGGTTATGTCATGTTGCAGAAGATAGGATTACAAAATTGGAGAAAATGGGGATTTTATCCTCATTGGGCTCTGAGCCTACTCCAACTTGTGAATCTTGCCTTCAGGGCAAAATGACTAGATCACCCTTTGTTGGACAAGGGTTAAGAGCTGAAAATATTTTGGAGCTAATACATAGTGATGTATGTTGTCCATTTAAAGAAATGGCTAGAGGGGGCTTTCATTATTTTATTACCTTTACTGATGATAAATCAAGGTTTGGGTATTTGTATTTGATGAAATACAAACATGAATCCTTTGAAAAGTTTAAGGAATTTAAATCTGAAGTAGAAAATCAAACAGGAAAAAGTATTAAAGCTCTTCGATCAGATCGTGGAGGTGAATATTTGAGTACTGAATTTTGATGAATACTTGAGAGAGCATGGCATTGTTTCTCAGCTGACTCCTCCAGGAACGCCACAGCTGAATGGTGTATCTGAAAGGAGAAATCGTACCCTATTGGATATGGTACGTAGTATGATGAGCTATACTGATATGCCAATCTCCTTTTGGGGATTTGCATTAGAATCAGCTTTACATATTCTGAATAGGATTCCATCAAAATCAGTTTCTTCCGCACCTTATGAGATATGGCATGGAAGAAAACCAAGTCTTAAGCATGTTAAGATTTGGGGTTGTCCAGCTTATATCAAAAAGCTGAACACTGATAAATTGGAGACCAGATCAGAAAAAGGTCGATTTGTTAGATATCCAAAAGATAGTTTTGGATATTATTTTTATTTGCCTATTTCACAAAAGGTTGTGATAAGTAGAGATGCCACATTTCTTGAACAACAGTTTGTTCAAGAAGGAGGCAAAGGAAGGCAAATAGAGTTAGAATTGGAGAATTCTGACCAACCAATGCATCGATGGATATAGATCCATCTAGTCAACCAATACCCGTTGATGAAACATCTACAGCTGTTCCTCGTAGAACAACCAGGGTATCTCACCCACCAGTGAGATATGGTTTTCTTCATGAAAAAAGAACAAGAGTTGTCTACTCATGAAGAAGTAGATCATGGAGATGATCCACTTACCTATGAAGAAGCTATATCAGATATAGACTCTTCAAAATGGATTGATGCTATGAAATCCGAGATTGATTCCATGTGTAAGAATCAAGTTTGGGATCTTGTTGACCCACCTGAAGGTATTGTACCTATAGGGAACAAATGGGTTTTCAAGAAGAAAATTGGTTCTGATGGAAAGGTAGAGACCTATAAGGCAAGGCTAGTAGCGAAAGGGTTTCGCCAAAGGCAAGGAATCGACTATGAGGAGATTTTCTGCTTTGTTGCCATGCTTAAATCAATTAGGATTTTATTAGCAATAGCTGCGTACTATGATTATGAGATTTGGCAGATGGATGTCAAAACAGCTTTTCTCAATGGATACATTGAAGAAAACATTTTCATGGAACAACCTAAGGGATTTGAATCCCAAGATGGTTCCAAGGTATGCAAGCTAAAGCGATCCATTTATGGGTTGAAACAAGCTTCGAGGAGTTGGAACATCCGTTTTGATGAAGCCATTAAATCCTTTGGTTTTATCAAAAAATGAGGATGAGCCATGTGTATATAAGAAGGTTAGTGACAGTGCTATCACTTTCCTTGTCTTATATGTGGATGACATACTATTGATGGGTAATGACACAGGTATGTTGACGACTATAAAGATATGGTTGTCAAATACATTCTCCATGAAAGACTTAGGGGAGGCAACCTATATTCTTGGGATTCGCATCAATAGAGATAGAGCGAAAAGAATAATTGGTTTATCCCAAAGTCTATACTTGGAAAAGGTGTTAAAGAAGTTTAACATGCTTGATTCCAAGAGAGGATTGTTACCAGTGAGACATGGTATCCACCTTTCTAAAGAGATGTCTCCAAAGACACCTGAAGAAAGAGATAAGATGGCCAGGATTCCATATGCTTCGGCTATTGGAAGTTTAATGTATGCAATGTTGTGTACTAGGCCAGATATCGCATATGCTGTTAGTTTGACTAGCAGGTATCAATTCAATCCAGGTTTGGAACACTGGATAGCTGTCAAGAATATCCTTAAGTACTTGAGAAGAACTAAGGATTTATTCTTGATTTATAGAGGTGGAGACTTGCAATTGGATGGTTATACTGATTCTGATTTCCAATCAGATATCGATGATAGAAAGTCTACCTCTGGATATGTGTTCATTTGTAATGGAGGTGCGATCGGTTGGAAGAGTTCCAAGCGAGCACGATTGCAGATTCCACTATCGAGGTCGAGTATATTCTCGCATCGATGTCGCAAAAGAAGCTGTTTGGATGAAGAAGTTCGTGACAGAACTTACAGTAGTTCCTTCCATTGAGTCAGCAGTTTCACTACACTATGACAATAATGGAGCAGTCAAATAGACTAAGGAAGTAAGGTCTCACCCAAAATCCAAACACATAGAAAGGCACTACCACATTATCAGAGATATAGTTGGGCAAGGCGATATAGCCATGCAGAAAAAATAACATCAGCTGAAAAAATCCAGCTGATCCATTCACTAAGCCTATGTCACAGACTCAGTTAGACCGACATCTTGAGAAAATAGGTCTAAGATATTGTAATGAATGGCTCTAGTGCTAGTGGGAGATTGTTAGTAGTATGCCCTAGAGCATATCATTTAGTATGTATCTTGTACATATTTTTATTAATAAAGGCATTTCCACTTTTCCGTTTACATAATATATTTATGTGTAATAGAAAAGGTCCATTGATATTTTGTTAGAAATATTATTCTTAAGTTGTTAAGAATATGAGTGACAATATTTCTAGCACAAAGTATCATAAATAGGTTCACAATCGAGGATACTTCATAATAAGGACATGACTTATCCAGAAAGATTGTATTCATGTTTGTTCCCAAGTTATTTATATGAGATATAAATAAGATGGAATGGTGAGTCTCATGCCATATAACAAACATGATAGGCACTTATAAATGATAAGTAGGCCGAACCAGTGACACTTATGACAAGCACATGGAGTTTACTCTTGTCAATGTTTTGTCATAAATCATATCAGTGCATATAATCTTTAGACATGAGATAGCACAGTTATATTGTATATAGGTAGTTTGAGTTTGATACTGCTTTCATACTTGTACTATGTATGGGTATATGGGCATGTGTTGGCTCCTACTAGTTATATATGGAGGTACGTGTTGATCAAGATGGAATCTGTTCCTCTAAGTAAATAGAGATAAAATCCTATGTTCATTTAATTGTTCTTGATGTTTCAAGTTCCTGGCGGAGACAGATAGATTTATTCGTAAAAGAGTTTACGATGAAAAATCTTTTTAATCAAGAACTAGAATTAAAAGATAACATAATATTCATAGCAAATGGAGTTTGACATAAACCATGACTCCAGCTTGAGTTGGGATTTTGTAACAGAGAGATTCCAGTGCATGGTAACATATGATTATAGGTTCATTTAAGGTAAATCTTATTACTAATTGGGTAGCCATGGCATGCTATGCTAGGTGTTAACCATGGTCTATGAGGTTCATAAAATGATTTAGAGAAATCATTTATGGTAAGAAAGAGTTCTGATGATATTAAGAGTTGATATCATGTCTCATTGCCAATTAGTGATGAGCCTAGTAAGTCACACACATACACAAGTTATCACCTATTTAAATATGATTTAATTAATTAATTAAAGAGTTTAATTGATTAATTAAATAGATTTGGTTTGCAATTAAATTGCAAAGTCCCTAGCATGACTTGAAACCAAATCTAGATTATTGGATGTGTAGTATAAATTAAATTTATATTTAAAGTGTTTAAATATGAATTTAATTGATGAGAAATTAATTAATAGAGATTAATTAATTAATTTATATTTGATATAAATTAATTAGAAGAAGAAAATAATTATTTTGGGTTAAGAACTCAAAATTAAGACACAGGGGCATTTTGGTCATTTCACAGTGTGACACGTGGCACCATGAGATGGTGACACATGGCATAACACATAAGCTTGCCAAATGTTTTTTAATCATGTAAGATGATTAAAATCAAGATTAAATATTGGTTTGACACTTGGCACAATGTGATTGGGTCACTTAAACCTAGAGCTAATCAAAAGGTGACATGTGGCTAGGGTTTAATGTGTTAACCTAGCTATTTAAGTGTGGTTATGAAAAGAAAACATAACTAGCAGCCTCTCCTCTCAATTTTCATGCCACTTTAAGCCTCTCCAGCTATTTCTCTTCATCTCTCATCAATTCAAAGAGATTAGCCATCAATCTCTTGAATTAAGAACACTAGAAATTGTTTCTAGCGTCCTGTTTACATCTCTAATCTCTTAAAAGGCAGAACTTGAATTTCTAATTAATAGAAAAGGCTTTAGAAGCTGTTCAAGGGCTGCCATAGGTGTTCTTGGTGTGGACAAGCTAGAGAGACAACATCTGGTGACCTGAAGACGAATCTCAAAGGCGCAGACACGCTGCAGCACATCAAGAGGTTAGTGTAATCGTTCTTGATTTAATCTAGGGTTCTAAAATTAATCTGATTAATTTTAAAATCTTAAATGGCAAATACAGATCCAAAAACATATTAAAAGAGTTTTAATATGTTGTTTATCATTGAAATCAAATAGATAAAAATAAATCTTGCATGGTGCATGTGACCCTAGGTGAAAATTTTTGAATTCAATGGTATAATCTTGTGTTTTTCACGCTTCCGTTCCTTCAAGGAGATGGTTAGAACTCATTAAAGACTATGATTGTTTAATAGACTATCAGCCAGGGAAAGCAAATGTGGTGGCTGACGCCTTAAGTCGCAAGACTATGGCAAGTCTCAGAGTTTCTCCTTTGTCCATGGTATATGAATTGAAAGCATAGCATGCCAGTTTAGAGATTGATGATGAGGGACAGACAGTAGTTGCATGGTATGTACAGCCAGTGTTGATTGATCAGATCAGAATGGCTGCTCAGAATGATGATGTAACATCCTCCCAGTAGCAACTCCGTACATTCTACTGTTCTGGTGACCGATGTCGGTCCGGACAGCTAGAACGTCCGGAAAAATATTTAAATTAAAGTCAGGAACCAAAATTAACTCAAATATAAATAAGAAAAATTTAGAAAAAATTTTATAAATAAAATACAACCAAGTTAAACGAGCCGGTGCCCAAGCGATGGGTAACCAAAGGTAAGTTGCGGTTCTCTCAACGAGGAGCCCTAGACCCGGAAAAAAAATTCATAAAATAATTTTTGGGACTCCAGAGAAGGGTCATTGAGGTTCCTATGGCATTAGAATGCCAAGAAAATATTTAGAAAAATTTTTCAATCGGTACAGACAATTTTGACCCGTTAAGCCAAACGGAGGGCATTTCGGTCATTTCGCCTTCAGAGGTGATTTTAGGTCGACTTGTCCAGTTAAGTAAATAATTATTATGACTCAAAATATGAATAAATATTACTAAAAATTAAAGTGAAAATGGGTAGAGAAGAAGAGGAAAGAAAAATGACAATAAATGTCAATTTTGACATCATATGATGTCATCTAAGAGTTTCCCACCAATCACATTTAACCAACCATTTACTTAACCAATAAAAGAGACAAATGGACCTAAAAATTCTGCTCTTCTTCTTCTTCATCTTCTTCCAATACGTGACCTCTTCCATAGCTAAGCATATTCAAGCTTTTCAAAGCTTGATTCACCCATTTCTACCCAACAAAATCATAACCTAGCTTCACAAAAAATTAACCTAGCAACTTGAGCAACCTCTAGGCAGCCAAAAGAGGAAGAAAGAAAGGAGTTTGGGTGGCTGGAAATTCTGTCCCATTCAAGGTTAGTGCACCTATCTATTTAAAACTCTTTATTTCTATGTTAAAGACTTGAAATAAGTAAGGAATTGTAAGTAAAATGAATAAAAACTATGTGTATGTATGTCATCAATTTTGGCTGCCCTAAGGAAGGAACAAAGATGGAGTGTTTTTGATGGTTTTAATGGACTTAGAATGAATTAGAGATTATGTTTAAGGTGTATATACACATAAATAATGAATGGAAGTGCTTAATTAGGTGTATGTGTGAATCATAAGGGAAAACTAGGGTTTTGAGAAGTGAAAAATTGACTTGGCTTAGGAAATTGTTAGAGAACATCTTAATGGTCAATTAGTGACCATTTTAGGTATGTTGACCATGAATTGGACTGAAAAATAGTATAGCCAAGTGAATGTGTAGGCTGCCTTGTTAGTGCAGCAGAGTGACTGAAAATTCAGTCCACTTGGACTGCCATAAATTGGGGTGTGTTAGTCCAATTGATGTTTGGCCAATTGGACATGAAACTAGGCTTATAATGGCACATTTTTGCTGAAGAAACCATGCCCAAAAGACCAAAGCAAGAGGACCAAAAGTTGGCCCCAATCCGGATACCCTGCAAACAGCCCCTGCAGAATGACCAAATGAACAGTAACTGTTCATTTGCCATAACTCACTGTAGAAATGGTCAATTGATCTGAAATGTTTACAGCAACAAGTTAAGACATAGACAAACAACTTTCATGAAGAAACCTACCCCAAATTATGACCAGAACCTAATCAAATCATTGAGCAAAGTGAAGTTTACTGTACTGAGATTTCCAGAATTTTCATTTGAGCAGTAATGTTTGGATGGCTATAACTCTCTCTAGAAAATTCGGATTTAGGCTATTCTTGAACCGATGGAAACCTAAGGCATGATAGAACATTTCATATGAAGAAAGTTAGACCAAATTATGAACTTAACTTGGTCAAATTACTGACCAAATTTGGACCAAAATCTGCCAAAACCCAAAATTTCAGTGAGAGCAGTGCAGTGAACAGTAAAATTATTTTGGCCATAACTTGAGCTACAAAACTCCAAATGGAGTGATTCAAAAAAAGAAATTCAACTAGACAAAATAAGGAACATTTTCTGTGAAGGAAGTTTTGTCAAATTCCAACAGTAAATCGACCAATGAAACAGTGCAACTTCGGAGCACCAAAACCGAAAATTGGCAATTTTGCCAAAATGACCTAAGCTTTGAGAAAGTGACCAAAACCAACAAGTTTTAAATGAAAAATGTAGTATGTTGGAAGTGCCAAAGTCAATGTACATATTTTCTATGCAAAAGTCAACATTCTAGTTGACTAATGAAGTGAATAGTGAAATGAAAACTTGAAATAAGCTTGGAAATGGATTTGGTAATTGATTCCAACAAGTTTTAAATGCAAAATGTGGTACATCGGGAGTGTTAAAACCAATGTACCTATTGTCTATGCAAAAGTCAATATTTTTGTTGACCAATGAGGTAAATAGTGACACCAAAACTTGAAATTCAAAATTTGAAATTAGAAATGCATCTAGGGGACTTTAAATTGCAATTGGCAATTAATACTAGTAAATGTAAAACTCAAAATGTGGGATCTTGGTGTAATTAGAATTAATATATCCATTAAGTATAAAAAGGTCAACATTTTGGTTGACTAGTATGGTGAATAGTAATCAAAATGATTAGTGAATTAAGATGAAGACCTAGAACCAATTCTAAGCTTAAATGCTTAGAATTGTATGACAAATATGGACTATGCATCCTAGTCAAAATTGTTAAAAAGAAATTTAGGCCATAAATTTGAAATCCATGAAATATTCATGGATTACTTGAAACATGAAAAATAAGTCACCTAATTGATGTGAATAGATAGTTAGGGCATATATGCCCATCACAAATGGAATTCATAAAATATTAGTAACTCAACTTGAAATATAAAATTTGTAATTACATAAGTAGATTCTTGAATGTATAAATGAGAAAGGAAAAATGTTTTGAATACAATGGTACATGTGAACCATTGTTTAGAATTGTGATCAATATGAATAACATAATGAATGGATAAATAAACCATATTAATGTATGAATGAGACATTAGTTCTCATTATTGTAAAGAGGAGAAGTATTTTGAGTACAATGGTATAAAAGAATAATTGATGTGAATTGTGATCATATAAATGATCAAATGAATGTATGAATTATGATTGAAATTTATCATGAAATAATGAAGTCATAAAGCACAATATATTAACATTTAAAAGTATTGAATGCCCTAGTATTCCTAACAAGATTGGTTTGGATAGTTTGGCATGCCAATAGGGTATTGTTTTAGCAGTACTGCGAAAGGAAAGGCTTTGTGCCTGTATTCATGGCTTTATGCCCGTATCCATGGCTTTTATGCCCGTATTCATGGCTTTTATGCCCGATTATGTGATATCATAGCTTTTAGCTATATTAACTGCATACGTGGTTGACGTTCTGCGTCCCATGGTATGACGGCCCGAGGCACCGCAGTGCCCAGTGCCAACGACCCGTTATCGATCGGTCATCCAAAGATAGGTTACTTGGGCAACCAAATGAAGGGAAAAGTATAACTGTGAACTGATTATTAAAGAAAATACGAAAATTAAGTATCAGGAATGATTACAAAAATACAAGGAAGCTCAAGATCATGAAAAAAAAAAAAAATTAACGAAATGCATGAAGAAGTTAATATCATAAAACATGATTAGCCCTCGACTAAACAATAAGTTAGTAATTATTCATTTCTTATGAACACAATAGCAAGGAAATTATTATTTTTATTTGCATATTATATTTTCTTGTATTATTTGCACCACTAAGCTTTATGCTTAGCGCGTCGCTTTTGCAACGCGTAGGTATTGAAGATTTGGATAGAGGGCCCAGTAGACCACAGATTCGGTAAGGCAGTTCACAGTTCTGCATAGTGTCCTTGTCACCTCACCGTCTACAGTGCATTGGTAGGACACTAGGTCCCATTTTGTATTTTGAGATTTTTGTAAATTTGGTAATTAAACTCTTATTTTATCATATGTATTTGAAACAAATGTAATATAATTTTGTATTAATGTAAGTACTTGTAATTTGTGATTATAAATCACATGTGAGAATTTATTTATGATTTGAGTCTAATGATGATGTGAAATGACAAATAGAGGAATCGTTAAGAAATTGCTGTAACTTGATGTGATACAAAATGTGAATTGTATATGAGTTCCATGAGATGAATGATTGAGAAATAAATGAAATTGACGAAATTATTCTGAGACTTTGTTGATAATTGGAGTTGGGATTGATTGAATATGATCATAGGAAGTGTTTTTCACAGGTTCCGAAGAACGATTTTCTCCATTTTTAGCCGGTACTCCGCCGGATTTTGTTTAAAATTTTCGGAACCTCAAATAAATTACAATTTCAATAAATGAATTATATTTCACAAGTTATTTTCAAAACTATGATAAAAACGAATTAAGATAAAATAGAGTTCTCCGGCACACTGAGTGGCATAACTTGCTCGGCTACACTGTAGTCGGGTAAGGGGTGTCACATTTAGTGGTATCAGAGCACGGTTTAGGCGTTTCTGGACCTAGATAGATTGCATATCATGCATTGCATTCATAAGAGTCGAGGTGACACTATTGCAGATCTGTATTTCCTATTTATTTTAGGTTAAGGTATGGAATAAGAGAGTGAAGAGACAATGAGATAGTGAATGGAGATGAGAAGGAGACTATATTTAAGATGAAAAAGGATGAGTACATAACTGTTTGAGGATAGGATTGAGACTAGGAGAAAGTGAAGTATGATAACACGGAAAGGTGAAGAAATAAGGAGGTAATAGCTCCTCGACTATTTACACCGGATAAATTTCGAGGACGAAATTTAAATTAGAGGGGAAGAGTTGTAACATCCTCCCGGAAGCAACTCCGTACATTCTACTGTTCCGGTGACCGGTGTCGGTCTGGACAGCTAGAATGTCCGGAAAAATATTTAAATTAAAGTCAGGAACCAAAATTAACTCAAATATAAATAAGAAAAATTTAGGAAAAATTTTAGAAATAAAATACAACCAAGTTAAACGAGCCGGTGCCCAAGCGATGGGTAACCAGAGGTAAGTTGCGGTTCTCGCAACGAGGAGCCCTAGACCCGGAAAAAAAATTCATAAAATAATTTTTGGGACTCCAGAGAAGGGTCATTGAGGTTCCTATGGCATTAGAATGCCAAGAAAATATTTAGAAAAATTTTTCAATCGGTACAGACAATTTTGACCCGTTAAGCCAAACGGAGGGCATTTCGGTCATTTCGCCTTCAGAGGTGATTTTTGGTCGACTTGTCCAGTTAAGTAAATAATTATTATGACTCAAAATATGAATAAATATTACTAAAAATTAAAGTGAAAATGGGTAGAGAAGAAGAGGAAAGAAAAATGACAATAAATGTCAATTTTGACATCATATGATGTCATCTAAGAGTTTTCCACCAATCACATTTAACCAACCATTTACTTAACCAATAAAAGAGACAAATGGACCTAAAAATTCTGCTCTTCTTCTTCTTCATCTTCTTCCAATACGTGACCTCTTCCATAGCTAAGCATATTCAAGCTTTTCAAAGCTTGATTCACCCATTTCTACCCAACAAAATCATAACCTAGCTTCACAAAAAATTAACCTAGCAACTTGAGCAACCTCTAGGCAGCCAAAAGAGGAAGAAAGAAAGGAGTTTGGGTGGCTGGAAATTCTGCCCCATTCAAGGTTAGTGCACCTATCTATTTAAAACTCTTTATTTCTATGTTAAAGACTTGAAATAAGTAAGGAATTGTAAGTAAAATGAATAAAAACTATGTGTATGTATGTCATCAATTTTGGCTGCCCTAAGGAAGGAACAAAGATGGAGTGTTTTTGATGGTTTTAATGGACTTAGAATGAATTAGAGATTATGTTTAAGGTGTATATACACATAAATAATGAATGGAAGTGCTTAATTAGGTGTATGTGTGAATCATAAGGGAAAACTAGGGTTTTGAGAAGTGAAAAATTGACTTGGCTTAGGAAATTGTTAGAGAACATCTTAATGGTCAATTAGTGACCATTTTAGGTATGTTGACCATGAATTGGACTGAAAAAGAGTATAGCCAAGTGAATGTGTAGGCTGCCTTGTTAGTGCAGCAGAGTGACTAAAAATTCAGTCAACTTGGACTGCCATAAATTGGGCTGTGTTAGTCCAATTGATGTTTGGCCAATTGGACATGAAACTAGGCTTATAATGGCACATTTTTACTGAAGAAACCATGCTCAAAAGACCAAAGCAAGAGGACCAAAAGTTGGCCCCAATCCGGATACCCTGCAAACAGCCCCTGCAGAATGACCAAATGAACAGTAACTGTTCATTTGCCATAACTCACTGTAGAAATGGTCAATTGATCTGAAATGTTTACAGAAACAAGTTAAGACATAGACAAACAACTTTCATGAAGAAACCTACCCCAAATTATGACCAGAACCTAATCAAATCATTGAGCAAAGTGAAGTTTCTCATCTTGAGATTTCCAGAATTTTCATTTGAGCAGTAATGTTTGGATGGCTATAACTCTCTCTAGAAAACTCGGATTTAGGCGATTCTTGAACCGATGGAAACCTAAGGCATGATAGAACATTTCATATGAAGAAAGTTAGACCAAATTATGAACTTAACTTGGTCAAATTACTGACCAAAGTTGGACCAAAATCTGCCAAAATCCAAAATTTCAGCAGAGCGATGCAGTGAACAGTAAACTTATTTTGGCCATAACTTGAGCTACAAAACTCCAAATGGAGTGATTCAAAAAAAGAAATTCAACTAGACAAAATAAGGAACATTTTCTGTGAAGGAAGTTTTGTCAAATTCCAACAGTATATCGACCAATGAAACAGTGCAACTTCAGAGCACCAAAACCGAAAATTGGCAATTTTGCCAAAATGACCTAAGCTTTGAGAAAGTGACCAAAACCAACAAGTTTTAAATGAAAAATGTAGTATGTTGGAAGTGCCAAAGTCAATGTACATATTTTCTATGCAAAAGTCAACATTTTAGTTGACTAATGAAGTGAATAGTGACATGAAAACTTGAAATAAGCTTGGAAATGGATTTGGTAATTGATTCCAACAAGTTTTAAATGCAAAATGTGGTACATCGGGAGTGTTAAAACCAATGTACCTATTGTCTATGCAAAAGTCAATATTTTTGTTGACCAATGAGGTGAATAGTGACACCAAAACTTGAAATTCAAAATTTGAAATTAGAAATGCATCTAGGGGACTTTAAATTGCAATTGGCAATTAATACTAGTAAATGTAAAACTCAAAATGTGGGATCTTGGTGTAATTAGAATTAATATATCCATTAAGTATAAAAGGTCAACATTTTGGTTGACTAGTATGGTGAATAGTAATCAAAATGATTAGTGAATTAAGATGAAGACCTAGAACCAATTCTAAGCTTAAATGCTTAGAATTGTATGACAAATATGGACTATGCATCCTAGTCAAAATTATTAAAAGAAATTTAGGCCATAAATTTGAAATCCATGAAATATTCATGGATTACTTGAAACATGAAAAATAAGTCACCTAATTGATGTGAATAGATAGTTAGGGCATATATGCCCATCACAAATGGAATTCATAAAATATTAGTAACTCAACTTGAAATATAAAATTTGTAATTACATAAGTAGATTCTTGAATGTATAAATGAGAAAGGAAAAATGTTTTGAATACAATGGTACATGTGAACCATTGTTTAGAATTGTGATCAATATGAATAACATAATGAATGGATAAATAAACCATATTAATGTATGAATGAGACATTAGTTCTCATTATTGTAAAGAGGAGAAGTATTTTGAGTACAATGGTATAAAAGAATAATTGATGTGAATTGTGATCATATAAATGATCAAATGAATGTATGAATTATGATTGAAATTTATCATGAAATAATGAAGTCATAAAGCACAATATATTAACATTTTAAAGTATTAAATGCCCTAGTATTCCTAACAAGATTGGTTTGGATAGTTTGGCATGCCAATAGGGTATTGTTTTAGCAGTACTGCGAAAGGAAAGGCTTTGTGCCTGTATTCATGGCTTTATGCCCGTATCCATGGCTTTTATGCCCGTATTCATGGCTTTTATGCCCGATTATGTGATATCATAGCTTTTAGCTATATTGACTGCATACGTGGTTGACGTTCTGCGTCCCATGGTATGACAGCCCGAGGCACCGCAGTGCCCAGTGCCAATGACCCGTTATCCAGTCCAGTCATCCGGTATAGGTTACTTGGGCAACCAAATGAAGGGAAAAGTATAACTGTGAACTGATTATTAAAGAAAATACGAAAATTAAGTATCAGGAATGATTACAAAAATACAAGGAAGCTCAAGATCATGAAAAAAAAAAATTAACGAAATGCATGAAGAAGTTAATATCATAAAACATGATTAGCCCTCGACTAAACAATAAGTTAGTAATTATTCATTTCTTATGAACTCAATAGCAAGGAAATTATTATTTTTATTTGCATATTATATTTTCTTGTATTATTTGCACCACTAAGCTTTATGCTTAGCGCGTCGCTTTTGCAACGCGTAGGTACTGAAGATTTGGACAGAGGGCCCAGTAGACCACAGATTCGGTAAGGCAATTCACAGTCCTGCATAGTGTCCTTGTCACCTCACCGTCTACAGTGCATTGGTAGGACACTAGGTCCCATTTTGTATTTTGAGATTTTTGTAAATTTGGTAATTAAACTCTTATTTTATCATATGTATTTGAAACAAATGTAATATAATTTTGTATTAATGTAAGTACTTGTAATTTGTGATTATAAATCACATGTGAGAATTTATTTATGATTTGAGTCTAATGATGATGTGAAATGACAAATGGAGGAATCGTTAAGAAATTGCTGTAACTTGATGTGATAAAAAATGTGAATTGTATATGAGTACCATGAGATGAATGATTGAGAAATAAATGAAATTGACGAAATTATTCTGAGACTTTGTTGATAATTGGAGTTGGGATTGATTGAATATGATCATAGGAAGTGTTTTTCACAGGTTCCGAAGAACGGTTTTCTCCATTTTTAGCCGGTACTCCGCCGGATTTTCTTTAAAATTTTCGGAACCTCAAATAAATTACAATTTCAATAAATGAATTATATTTCACAATTTATTTTCCAAACTATGATAAAAACGAATTAAGATAAAATAGAGTGCTCCGGCACACTGAGTGGCATAACTTGCTCGGCTACACTGTAGTCGGGTAAGGGGTGTCACAGATGATAAATATCAAAAGCTACTGAAAGAAGTCCAGCAGGGCAAGAAACCTGAATTTTCTGTGAGAGATGATGGTTTATTACTACATCAGGGTAGAGTGTGCATTCCTAGTGATGTGAAATTGAGAAAAATCATTATGAAGGAAGCACATGAGTCTCCTTTTGCTATGCACCCTGGTGGAACTAAAATGTATAGAGGGCTGAAAGAGCATTACTAGTGGATGGGTATGAAGAGAGATATAGCTGAATTTGTTTCCAAATGCCTAAGTTATCAGCAAGTAAAGGCAGAACATCAAGTTCCAGCTGGTTTGTTACATCCTTTGTCAATACCAGAGTGGAAATGGGAACGAATAACTATGGATTTTGTTACAGAACTCCCAAGAACACAGAATAGTCATGATGCAGTATGGGTTATAGTTCACAGACTGACCAAGTCTGCTCACTTTTTGGCAGTGTGGATGGACTATAGCCTGGAAAGATTGGCCAGATTATACATATATGAGATTTTAAAACTGCATGGAGTGCCAGTCTGACAAAGATCCTAGGTTCACTTCTAGATTCTAGGGTAGTCTTCAGAGAGCCCTAGGAACTAGATTGAACTTCAAAGATGATCCACCCACAGACGGATGGCGATCACGAAAGGGTAATTCAGATATTGGAGGATATGCTACGGGCTTGTGTGATTGAGTTTGAAGGTAGTTTGGATACACACTTGCCTTTGATTGAGTTTGCTTATAACAACAGCTATCAATCAAGCATTGGGATGCCTCCATATAAAGCATTGTATGGCAGAAAGTGCAGAACTCCCTTATGTTGGGATGAAGTAGGTGAAAGGAAGATGATTGGGCCAGAAATTATTCAACAGACAGAGGAAAGATCATATTGATCAGAGATAGACTCAAGGCTGCATCAGACCGTCAGAAGTCCTATGTTGATCTGAAGAGAAGAGATATTGAATATGCAGTGGGTGATAAAGTATTCCTCAAAGTTTCTCCTTGGAAGAGGATTATGAGATTTGGCAGAAAGGAGAAACTGAGTCCTCATTTCATCGGAACATATGAGGTTCTGGAAAGTGTGGGTCCTTTGGCATATCAGTTGGCATTACCTCCAGAGTTAGCAAGGATACATAATGTCTTCCATGTGTCCATGTTAAGGAGGTACAGATCTAACCCATCTCATGTACTATCAGTTGAAGAGATTGAGGTAAATCCAGACCTCTCATATGAGGAAGCACCCATAAAAATTCTGGCTTATGAGGTGAAGCAGCTGAGGAATAAATAGATACACCTGGTTAAAGTGCTGTGGAACCATCATTCAGGCCAGGAAGCTACTTGGGAATGTGAAGAGGATATGAGGAGACAGCACCCACAGCTATTCAGAGACTAATGCCAGGTTTAAGGGGGGGGGGAGAATTGTAACACCCCTATGTTCGGTAGTGCGTTCTACTGTTCCAATGACCAGTGTTGTTCGGATAGCTAGAATGCCTAGAACTACACTTTGATATGAGTGAGGAGACATAAAATAATGAAATAAAAGAAAAGAAAATACAAGAAAAACAAAGGAAAAATAATAGCAAAGAAATATAACCAAGTTAAGCGAGCCGAGAACCCTAACGATGAGTGATCTTGCAGGAAGTCACGGCGTGAACCGTTAGCTATACGGACCGCGGGGAACCCTGGAAAATATTTTTAGGACTTAAATAGACACCTATTGAAATAAAAATACCATTAGAAATATTAAATGAAAATTAAATAATTAGTACAAAGAAAAGTGAGAAATCGAAAAACGGACAAAATCCGGTGTTACCGAAAAATCGGGAATGCAACCCGAACAGGGGCATTGTGGTCATTTGACACCCCAAGTTGTCTTTTGAACTAAATGTCCATTGAAAATACATGATATTATATTTGGAAAATGTCATGAAAAATTAAATTAGGGGTACCTAATGTAAATAGCCAAAAGTGGAATATAATTTGAGTAATTAGCACTTAAACATATAATATAATTAAAAATGGGTGAGTGGAGCACTATAGGGATTAAATAAACACTAAGTGGGCAGGTTAATTCCACTCACAATTCATCTTCAACCTTTCAAAACCACCATTTCCGAAATGAACTCCATCAAAACCTCCATGGCCGAAACTTGAAAGAACTTCATAATCTCCTCCATTCCACCTCCAAACACCAAAGTTGCTTCACTAATCTTGATCCCCACCTCATAAGGAAGAAGTAGATACTAAATTTAAGGGAGTTTGGGGAAGATTTAACAAGCCTCATCAATAGGTAAGTTTGTATTTTTTATTGTTGTTTTGTTAAAGTTTGTAAGGATGTTATGGGTGTTTGATTTATGGAGAGATTTTTGAGGTTTGATGTTTAAAGGGGGAAGTGTACTTTTGGCAGCCATGGAAACACCTTGAAGATAGTTTATTTTTGCTTGTAAATGGTGAATTAAAGGATTGATTAAATGGATATGGTGTAGGAAATTATTTGGGTGATGTATACTTAGTATATGTGAATGTGTATTGAAATTTGAATGCTTGGAAATTATGGGAATGTAATGCATGAAATGGCAGCCTGGTTTGGTGAACCATAAGGATGTTATTTCATGTTTGGATTATAGAATATTAATGTTGAATTGTGTTGGTTATTATGGCAGTTTGGGTATGTGTGTGATGGTGTGAAGTTGGACATGTAAAAGTGTTATGGTTAGGTGATTGAATTGTTGTAAATTTTGTTTGAAAAATTCTGTACTAAATGGTGCACATTGAATGTAATTGTAAGCTGCCAAAATGACCTATAATATGTTGTGAATTATGTTTAGGTTATGGTACAACCAGAATTAGCTTGAATGTTGTGTTTGGTAAGTGTTAAGAGTGATCCTTGATGTGTATGGAAGAAATGCAATAAGGCAGTTTGTGTTTTAGGCCTAGAACTTTAAGTGTGTGGCTCCAATTAGTATGAGACCAATTGGAGGTGAGACTAGAAACAAAATGTGCCAACTTTCATGAAGGAAGCTTGCCAAAATTCTGCTTGCAAGGGAGCTTGAAAAATGACCAAATCTGGATTAAGTGCGAATAAGGCCTGAAAATTGACCATTTGGGCAGCAGTTAGTATTTAGGCCATAACTCACTCAAAACAAGTCCAATTAACCTGAACTTTTGACCATGAATAGCTAAGACCCATATCTACAAGTCTTATGAAGACACCAAAACCCAGAAATGACCATAAGTAAGTCAAAAAGCTTGCACAAGTTCGGGTCCAAAAACTGGCCGAACCAAAATTGACCTAAAATGACCTAAAGTGACCAATTTTGATGCATTTCGACCAGCAATAGTAAAATGACCATAACTTGGTCTACATAACTCAGAATGACGTAAAATTTTTCCCCGCGTGCTATAAGACATAGATCTACAAGTTTGTAGTTTTGATCGAAACTCGAAAATCGAGGGAACTAGGTCGTCCGGCTAAGTCAAACTAGTATCCCGGAATCCAGCAAATTGCAAGAAAATGCAATATACAAGGAAATGAATTTGGTAACATGTACCAACCCTAAAAGACTATCGAATGTGACATATTAGTAACACTAAAACCTAATTTACCTAGAACGCATTTGGGGTCAACATATTAGGTTGACTAAGCAAATAATAGAATTTAGTGAATTAATTATCGAGCATTATCATTAGAGACAGTTTAAATGAGTACTGAAACACTTCAAATTGTGTTTCTCAGTTAGCAAAGACTCAGGAAAAGGGAAAGAAACACTGAGTCAAGGCTAGGAGACAGTTATCAGAGGTTTGTGCACAACAGCTATTTCTTTTGAATTTTTCAATTGAAATGAATTATGACTATTTGTACATTATTGTTTTAAATTGTGGAAATGTGTTTGAATGGATACTTATTGCTTGAAAAACATTGTAAATGGTTTGAAACTATGAAAAATTGTTTGAATGATATTGATGGATACTTATTGATTGAAAAGCATTGGAAATGGTTTGAAACCACAGCTATCATGTATATTGATTGTATTCCTCACTAGCTTGTCTAGTGGGACGAATTGAATTCCCTCTCTGGCTGAAGTGTTGAGGTGTGTGCCTATTGAGGACGAATCGAATGAGTACTCATATTTTTGCTAGCTAGCTATGTTATTCCTCATTAGCCATCGGCTTCTGGGACGAATTGAATACCTCATTAGCCATCGGCTTTTGGGACGAATTAAACTTTAGAACATGATTAAGCTGTGTGTGATTTATTGATATGTATTGTAAGATTGTGAAATGGAGTTTAAATTCTTATTGACATTCACTGTTTTCTAAATTTAACTATGTTTTGATTACCGAGATTTATTGTGATATTGTGTTAAACTCCTTATGACATTCATTGTCTTGAATTTAACTATGGTTTTTAAGTATCCACTATTTATATGATTTATGATTCGTGATTTAAAGTTGTATTTGGTAAATGTTGTGCACCACTGAGACATTGTCTCAGCGATAGCTTTTCATTGCTATCGCAGGTAGACAGACGGACAGGGCAGCAGACTAGGCTGCTAGAGCATTCAGCGAGAGATCATCGGGTGTATTGAGTATACCTCATTTTGCATTTTGTACTGTAATGTATATTCACTGTATGTATATATTGTTCTTGGTTTTGAGCAGTTGTAATAAAAATTGTACATTAAAGTTGTGAAATAAATTATGAGTTATTTTGACTTGTAAAAATTGTATTATATTTTTTGTATCTCAGTCTTTGAAAAATTATTGTGGATTTGTGTTGAATTATGTTGGAGTTTGAGATTGAGAAAAATATTGAAGTGCTTTCTACAGGTTTTTGAAGAACTGTTTTATCCAAATTACAGAGGGCACTCTGCCAAAATTTTTACAGAAATTCCTAATAATTCAAATGTGTTAATTCTATCACTTCAGCTCAAAAAGCTTTTTAACACCTATAAATAGTGCTCACCACTGTAAAAAAAGTAAGAAAAGTTTTGAAAATCCCTTGTAGTGTATTTAATGGGTTATCAGTGGGCGAAGTTGATAATTCATTAGGTATACTACGGGATTATGTTATGCCTTACAGAGGAGTAGGGTGTGACAAGGGGACAGTAGATCCTCTAGAGGCAGAACAATGGTTAAAGAGAATGGATAGGGTGTTCAAGAAACTACATTGTACAGAGGAGCTCAGATTTGAATATTCAGTGTCACTACTACAAGGAGACGTATATGACTGGTAGAAAACCATTACTCATAGTTTGGTGGAACCCCCAGTACTAACCTGGGATGAATTTCTGCAGGAGTTCAGACAGAAATATGTCCCAGATGCCTATGTGGACCAGAAGCTACATGAGTTTTTAAGTCTGAAACAGGGAAGTAGATCAGTGGCAGAATATGAAAGGGAATTTTCCCGCCTGAGCCACTATGTAGAAAGTCTCCTTGCTATCAGTAGGGAAAGATGTAAGAGGTTTGAAACTGGCTTGAAGCCCAGTCTCAGACTACAAGTGGTCAGATTCTGTAACACCCCCGGTTGCATAGCCTGGTAGATTTCACTGTTCCGGTGACTGGTGTCGTTCCGGAAAATTAAGGGGATTAGGACCACACTTAAGACAACTTAAGAAGCCATAAACACAAATAATTAGTAATGTTTAATTAGTTGACTATAAATAAGAAAAACAGAACATAAGAAGTTAAATGAGCTGAGAGTCACAGCGATGAGTGACCTCCTCGGGAACGACTGTGAAGTCATTTTAAACTCAAATTTCGAACCGTAAAAAGTGACGCTGCGGTCCTTAGGACCCTTATGGACACTGTGGAAAAGAGAAAATCATGAAAAAGAACTGTTAAGTCAGTCAAATAATTAGGTCAGGGAGCCGGAAGAAATATTGGATTATTTGCAAACCGGGATGAACCGGCGAGGGGCAATTTGGTCAATTGACCCCGAGAGCTGACTCCTGACCTAACTGTCCAATAAAATCGGAGAAAAGAAAATTTCGGAATCGAGAATTAAATTAAAGAACTAATAGAAAAAAAAAAGAAAAAGAGATGAAAATGAAAAAGTCAAAAGTTATGACATCATGGATGATGTTATAACTAAATTAATAAATTGAATTTTTTAATTGGGATTTTTTTGGTGGTCTTCCATAAATTAAATTAGATAAAGGAAAAGGAAAAAAAAAAAAAGAAACAAAGTCCTTCTTCCCTAAGTGGACGTCCACCACTCTCACTCTCCCTCTCCATTTCTAAACCCCATTAAAGCTTGAGTTCAAGCTTTTAAATCCCTACTAAACCCTAATTCCTTCCATAATTATTTCATAAAAACTTGATAACCTCACTTGAGAAGAGGATTGAGCAAGAAAGAAAGAAAGAAAGAGGAGTGGGATTGAAGATTGAAATTCAAAGTTTAAGGTTAGTGAATTTAAAATTGAAAATTATGTTTAATATTTGTGTTCTTGTTGTATGTAACTTAGATCTTAACTTAAAATGAAATGAAATTAATTGTAGGAGGACTAAACTTGGATTTTGATCAGCTAGGGTTTGATATGGTAGTGCATGAATTTGATTAGATTATAAGTGTAGGCAAGCTTATATGAAGGTAGATGTGATGTTGGTATGCTTAAATGTGATTAAATGAAACAATTTAGTGTGGTTAGGGTTTGTGAACCAAATTTTGGAGAAATGCTTAAATGATGACTTTGGTCTATTGTGAAGTGAAATAATGGTCAATTATGACCAAATGGATTGTGTGGGAATGGTAGGAAATTAAACCAAATTCGTAGGTCAATGGTCATGCTGCTGGTAGCATGACCAAACCCACTTTGAAGGACCAAAACTCAAATTTTACAAGTCCAATTGATATGACACCAATTGGAGATGAAAATAGACATAAAAGAGCACAATTTTCATTAAGGAACCATGGCCAAAAACTGACCAAAACTTGGTGAAACAATTGACCAAAGTGAAATGATAGCAGCTGCCATCGCATTAAATCGACCAAATGAACAGTAACTGTTCATTTGGTCATAACTCGAGTTAGACAGGTCAAATTGACCTGAAATTTGGCCAGGGTTTAGAGGGCATATAGACCTAAAACTTTCATGAAGAACATCACCCCAAATTATGCCATTAACCCATTCAAATAATTGAGCAAAGTTGAGTTACCAAACTTGCAACTCTGCAGATTTTCAGTTGAACAGTAATGTTTGGATGGCTATAACTTTCTCTAGAAAATTCGGATTTAGGCGATTCTTGAACCGATGGAAACCTAAGACATAGTAGAACATTAACTTAACTTAATCAAATTACTGACCAAAGTTGGATCAAAATCTGCCAGAACCCAAAATTGCAAAGATGAATAAAGGCACGTGAGCAAGAAATTATTTTGGCCATAACTTGAGCTAAAAAACTCCAATTGGGGTGATCCAAAAATGAGAATACACTTAAGACAATAAGGAACATTTTCTATGAAGAAAGTTTTGCCAAATTCCAACAGTAGATTGACCAATAGAATAGTGCAACTTAGAACTCCAAAACCGAAAATTGGCAATTTTGCCAAAATGACCTAAGCTTTGAGAAAATAACCAAAACCAACAAGTTTTGTGACCAAAATGTGGTATATGGGTGAAGTTGGAATTCCCATACCTATTAAGCCTTAGAAAGTCAGCTAATTGACTTGAATAGTGCAGTGAATAGTAACCCGAAACACAAAATTTAAAGAACGTCGAATTTAGCACGTTAGAGCTAGGTAAATGTGAAGCTAAATTTATTTTGGATTTATGTTAAGTTCTAGTACTGAAACATTGTAAAATTGTGTGTTTCAGTTGAAAAAAATATCAGGAAGGAACCCGAGGAACCGAGTCGAGGCTAAGGGATGACTCGTTTGAGGTTTGTGCACAACGTATAATTTCTGTAAATTATTTGCTGCATATTGTTTTGAATGGTTTGAAAAAGTGAAATGAGACATTATTTATGATGCTTTGATCGAAATTGTTGAAAGTTATTGTGTATGTTTGAAATGGCAATGTTTAGCAAATTTTTAAGATAAGTTTTGAAACCGCAGTGTCATGACCATATATTTGAACACCTCACTAACACGACTAGTGGGGGTAATTAGTTTCGAATTTTGATTCCTTCTCTGGAGAAGTGTTGAGGTGTGCCAGTAAAAGAGGATGTGGATGGATATCCATATATTTGAGCTAGCTAGCCTTGTGATGTGATTTCTCTTTAGCCTCTGGCTATTGAGATTCTATTTGTTTCGAATGGCATGATCTAACTGTGGGTTTTATGAAATGTGTTTTGATACTTTGAAATGAACCTGGTTTGCATTAAAATCTCATAATTTATGTTTTGTGTTTAATGCTCATGTTTAGTCAAATTTTTGAATAAATATGATTTAAGCTTTGCATAAAGATTATTTTAGTATGCTATGCACCACTGAGTCCTAGTACTCAGCGATAGCTTCTATTGCTGTCGCAGATACAGAGACTAGAGGAGTAGCAGACTGAGCTGCTGAGGATTGAGGATCGTTCTGCTTTGAAGCTATCGGGTATAATTTATACCTTGATCATAAATATTTATTTTAATGTATGTAATGCACAGAAATGTATGGACATGTGAAGATGGGTTTTGAGTAGCTTGTACAAAATCTGTATAAAATTGGTAATAAACTTTAGTTTGGATTTTCTTAATGTAAATTTTTGTATGATGAATACATAAATTGTTTATCTTTAAAGAAATATGAATGTATGAAATTGATTGACTGTACCTTGAGGACTATTGAATTTTGAACTTGAGAAATTTATTGAAATGATTGTGAAATTGATTGAGTTTGATTGTGAAACCGAAGTAGTGGTTGAGAAAAACTTCTAGAAGTGCTTTTTATAGGTATTTGAAGAACTGTTTTCTCAAAATACAGAGGAAACTCTGTCAAAATTTTTATAAAATTTGTGGAAAAATAAAATGGGCCAAAATTTCCAACTAGCTTTCAACTTAATTACATGTTTTAAATATTTATTAGAAATGCTCACCACTTATCAAAAAGAAGAAAATTGTTTTAAAATCCTTTGTAGGGTACTTAATGAGTTATCGGTAGGTGAAGTTTGGTAGTTCATTAGGTATTCTACGGGATCATGTTATACCTTACAGAGGGGTGAGGTGTGACATGTTTTAGTGGTATCAGAGCAAAATTTTTGAAGTATGTTTTAAATATAAATTTGTGTCTTTCTTTGTTAAGTACAACTGCTCAATGTCCATATTTGTTACATACAGTGCATTACATCATAAATATGAACTAACGGAGGGAAATCTCCATGTGTTACTTGTTCAGGAGATACCTTAACTTCAGACTGAAATGGAAGAAGGGGATCGCCGATTGAGCGATCTGAAGCCGAGGCATAAGGGGAAGCCCACTTTACCGAATGTTAGTGGGTCACAGACCACCCACAAATGCCGCAGATTCCAGACACCGCACGCCAGATGGCTGCGATGTTTCAAAGAAATGGTCAGGGGTATGCCTGCTCAAGCTCCACCCCAACCACCTGTGGCACAATCACTGCCTTCAGCCAGACAGTACGACAAGTTATTGAAGTATGGGGCTGCAGAATTTAAGGGTACAGTGGACCCTTTAGAGGCAGAGCAATGGCTTGAAAGAATGGACAGAGTGTTTAAGAAACTACACTGCCAAGATGAGCTGAAGTTTGAGTATTCCGTGTCTCTACTGCAAGGGGATGCGTATGATTGGTGGAAGACCATCCCCACGCCTTAGAACCACGATCTTGACTGGGATGACTTCATCAGAGAGTTCGCATGCAAATACATCGGATGCATATGTTGACCAGAAACTGCAAGAATTTTTGAGTTTGAAACAAGGGAACCGATCGGTGGCAGAGTATGAGAGGGAGTTCTCCCGCCTGAGTCACTATGCGGGGAGTCTCCTTACTACCAGCAAAGCAAGGTGCAAGAGATTTGAGACGGGTTTGAAGCCCAGCATAAGGATGCAAGTTTTGGGATTCCGACACAGCAACTTCTCAGAGCTTATGTCTCAAGCACTTGAACTGGAGAGAATTGAATCAGAAGCAACCCCAAGGAAAGAAAAATCAGAAAAAGCTGAGAAATCAGAAAAAGACAAGGGGGAAAAATCAGTTGAACAAAGTTCTGCTACCTGGAAAGAGAAAGAAGTTTAGTGGACCCAGCAGGGGTCGAGGTGGAAGATTTGGTAGGGGCCGATTCTCCGGACAGAGACCCCCTAGGTCCGGCCGCAATGCTGTGGGTTCACATTACGCCCACCTGTGAGACTTGTGGAAATATTCATGGGGGGGAGTGTTATTGGGCCACCGGAGCTCGCTTTAATCATGAGGCAAGGGCCATATAGCTAAAGACTGCATACTAGTGCTCCGAGATATAGTCCGGCTCCTACTACGCCGAGGATCTATTGAGTCCCGCTCTCGAGAGGTTCACGGGCCAAGTGAGGAAGAGGTAGAGGTAGAAGCACTGCTTCAGGCAGTCAAGGCACAGTTGGTCAGTCAGGACAAGGAAGTGCTTCGACCAGAATCTACACTATGAGACAGCGAGAAGAGGCTGAGACTTCTGATGTGGTAGCTGGTACATTCTCTATCTCTGATCAAGATGTGTTTGTGTTGTTTGATCCGGGTTCAACCCATTCATATGTTAGTGCTAGCATAGTTAGTTCACTTGCTGTTCCATGTGTGCAAATGGATTTTGAAGTGCTAGTAACTAGTCCGTTAGGACAAGAAGTCCTGGTCAACAGAATTTATAGAGACTGTCCTTTGGTGATCCAAGGACATGTTTTCCCATTAGACTTGATTGAAATGCCCTTCAAAGAGTATGATATCATCTTGGGCATGGATTGGTTAGCCAGGCATCATGCCATGATTGACTGTAGACTGAAGACAGTCACTTTTGGTCTCCCTTTGTATGGTGATGTGGTAATACACGGGGAGAGGCATTTACTGCCATCAAACATCATTTCGGCTGCACTAGCCAGAAGAATGATCAGAAAGGGGTGTGAAGCATACTTAGCACATGTTATAGACACCCAAGTGGGGAGTCCAGCACTAAGGGACATCCCTACTGTATGTGATTTTCTAGATGTGTTTCCTGATGAATTACCAGGATTACCTCCAGAAAGAGAGGTGCAGTTTGAGATTGATTTTCAGTTAAACAGTAATGTTTGGATGGCTATAACTTTCTCTAGAAAATTCAGATTTAGGCGATTCTTAAACCGATGGAAACCTAAGACATAGTAGAAAATTTCATATGAAGAAAGTCAGACCAAATTATGAACTTAACTTAATCAAATTACTAACCAAAGTTGGATCAAAATCTGCCAGAACCCAAAATTGCAGCATGAATATTGCACATGAACAGTAAACTTATTTTGGCCATAACTTGAGCTACGAAACTCCAATTGGGGTGATCCAAAAATGAGAATACACTTAAGACAATAAGGAACATTTTCTATGAAGAAAGTTTTGCCAAATTCCAACAGTAGATTGACCAATAGAATAGTGCAACTTAGAACTCCAAAACCGAAAATTGGCAATTTTGCCAAAATGACCTAAACTTTGAGAAATTAACCAAAACCAACAAGTTTAGTGACCAAAATGTGGTATGTGGGTGAAGTTGGAATTCCCATACCTATTAAGCCTTAGAAAGTCAACTAATTGACTTGAATAGTGCTGTGGATAGTAACCCGAAACACAAAATTTAAACAACGTTGAATTTAGCACGTTAGAGCTAGGTAAATGTGAGGCTAAATTTATTTTGGATTTATGTTAAGTTCTAGTACTGAAACATTGTAAAATTGTGTGTTTCAGTTGAAAAAAATATCAAGAAGGAACCCGAGGAACTAAGTCGAGGCTAAGGGACGACTCGTTTGAGGTTTGTGCACAACGTATAATTTCTGTAAATTATTTGCTGCATATTGTTTTGAATGGTTTGAAAAAGTGAAATGAGACATTATTTATGATGCTTTGATCGAAATTGTTGAAAGTTATTGTGTATGTTTGAAATGGCAATGTTTAGCAAATTGTTAAGATAAGTTTTGAAACCGCAGTGTCATGACCATATATTTGAACACCTCACTAGCACGACTAGTGGGGGTAATTAGTTTCGAATTTTGATTCCTTCTCTGGAGAAGTGTTGAGGTGTGCCAGTAGAAGAGGATGTGAATGGATATCCATATATTTGAGCTAGCTAGCCTTGTGATGTGATTTCTCTTTAGCCTCTGGCTATTGAGATTCTATTTGTTTCGAATGGCATGATCTAACTGTGGGTTTTATGAAATGTGTTTTGATACTTTGAAATGAACATGGTTTGCATTAAAATCTCATAATTTATGTTTTGTGTTTAATGCTCATGTTTAGTCAAATTTTTGAATAAATATGATTTAAGTTTTGCATAAAGATTATTTTAGTATGTTGTGCACCACTGAGTCCTAGTACTCAGCGATAGCTTTATTCTTTGTCCGCAGATCTGAGACTAGAGGAGCAGCAGATCGAGTCACGAGGATTGAGGATCGTCGCTTTGAAGCTATCGGGTATAATTTATACCACGATCATAAATATTTATTTTGATGTATGTAATGCATGTAAATGTATGGACATGTGAAGATGGGTTTTGAGCAGCTTGTACAAAATCTGTATAAAATTTGTAATAAACTTTAGTTTGGATTTTCTTAATGTAAATTTTTGTATGATGAATACATAAATTGTTTATCTTTAAAGAAATATGAATGTATGAAATTAATTGACTGTACCTTGAGGACTATTGAATTTTGAACTTGAGAAATTTATTGAAATGATTTTGAAATTGATTGAGTTTGATTGTGAAACCGAAGTAGTGGTTGAGAAAAACTTCTAGAAGTGCTTTTTACAGGTATTTGAAGAACTATTTTCTCAAAATACAGAGGAAACTCTGTCAAAATTTTTATAAAATTTGCGGAAAAATAAAATGGGCCAAAATTTCCAACTAGCTTTCAACTTAATTACATGTTTTAAATATTTATTAGAAATGCTCACCACTTATCAAAAAGAAGAAAATTGTTTTAAAATCCCTTGTAGGGTACTTAATGAGTTATCGGTAGGTGAAGTTCGGTAGTTCATTAGGTATTCTACGGGATCATGTTTTGCCTTATAGAGGGGTAAGGTGTGACAGATTCAAACATAATAACTTCTCTGAGCTTATTTCTCAAGCACTAGAATTAGAGAGAATTGAGTCTGGAGTGGCCCCAGAGAAAAAGAAATTAGAGAAGACAAAAAAAGAGAAAGAAGGGAAGTCAGTAGATCAAAGTTCCAGTGGTCCCACTGAGAAGAGGAAGAACTTTGGGGGACACAGCAAAGGTGGTAAAAGGTCTGGTAGGGGAAGATATTCGGGACAGAAACCTCCTTCATCTGGTCAGAAGACTACCATAAGTTCCTACCCTCCCCACCAATCTGAAACTTGTGGAAGAAATCATGGTGGGGTATGCTATAAGGCCATAGGAGCCTGTTATAACTGTGGAGGCACAGGACACTTTGCTAAGGACTGAACCAGTGCCCGTAGAGTTGGGCCACCTCCTACTACTACTGGAGGGTCAGTTTAGAATCCTATCACTAGAGGTTCACAACCACCTAGCAGAGGTAGAGGCAGGGGTAGAGGTAGTCCAGCAAGCAGCCAAGGCACAGTGAATCAATTAGAGCAAGGTAGTGCTCCAGTCAGAGTCTACGCAATGAGACAGAGAGAAGAGGCTGAGACATCTGATATTATGGCTGGTACCTTCTCAACTTTTAATCAAGATGTGTTTGTATTATTTGATCCGGGTTCTACCCATTCTTATATGAGTACTAGCATCATTGATTGCATTGCTGTTTCGTGTGTGAAAATGGACTTTGAGGTGCTAGTAACAAGTCTGCTAGGACAAGAGGTCAGGGTCAATAGAATGTATAGGGATTGTCCTTTGGTGATCCAAGGACACACTTTTCTATCTTATATCATTGAAATGCCCTTTAGAGATTATGATATCATCTTGAGCATGGATTGGTTAGCCAGGCATCACGCCATGATTGACTGTAGACTAAAGACAGTCACTTTTGGTCTCCCTCAGTACAGTGATATGGTAATACATGGGGAGAGGCAGCTATTGCCATCAAACATCATTTTGGCTGCACTAGCCAGTAAAATGACCAGAAAGGGGTGTGAAGCATACTTGGCACATGTGGTAGACACCCAAGTAGGGAGTCTAGCATTGAGGGACATCCCTACAATATATGACTTTCCAGACGTGTTTCCTAATGAATTGCCAGAATTACCTCCAGAAAGAGAGGTGCAGTTTGAAATTAATGTTATGCCTGGTGTGGATCCAATCTCCATAACACCATACAGAATGGCACCAGCAAAGTTGAAGGAGTTAAAGGTACAGTTGCAAGAACTACTTGAAAAGGGCTTCATCCGCCCTAGTGTGTCACCTTGGGGAGCACCAGTATTGTTTGTTAAGAAGAAAGATGGCACTTTCCACTTATGTATTGACTACCGGCAGTTGAATAAGGTGACAATAAAGAACAGATATCCATTGCCTCACATTGATGATCTGTTTGATCAGTTGAAGGGTGCAGCTATATTCTCCAAAATTGATTTATGATCTGGTTATTATCAGTTGAAAGTGCAAGAGTAGAGTATTCCAAAAACTACTTTCAGAACTCAATATGGCCAATATGAGTTTCTAGTAATGCCATTCGGGTTAACAAATGCTCCAGCTGCTTTTATGATTTTGATGAACACTATCTTCAGACCATACCTCGACCAATGTGTGGTAGTGTTTATTGATGATATTTTGATATATTCGAGGAATGCAGAGGAGCATGACAGACATCTACGGATTGTATTGCAGGCTTTAAGGGAGAAACAACTATATGCCAAATTGTCGAAATGCGAATTTTGGCTGAAAGAAATCTCCTTCTTGGGACATGTTGTGTCAGTTGAAGGGATCAAGGTAGATTCCAGCAAGGTAGAAGCTATCCTTAATTGGAAGCCACCCTGGAATATCATAGAAATTCATAGTTTTCTGGGTTTAGCTGGATATTACCGCCGGTTTGTGAAAGGGTTTTCTATGTTAGCTTCTCCACTGACCAAGCTGCTTCGGAAAGATGTAAAATTTCAGTGGAAAGATAAATGTCAGCAGAGTTTTAATGAGTTGAAGAGGTATTTGACTGAAGCTCCAGTCCTTACTTTACCTACCTCGGGTAAAGAATACACAGTTTATAGTGATGCTTCTCACAATGGGTTAGGCTGTGTACTGATGCAAGATCGGAATGTCATTACTTGTGCATCACGCCAGCTGAAACTGCATGAGAGGAACTACCCAACACATGATTTGGAGCTTGCAGCTATTGTTTTTGCTCTGAAGATCTGGAGACACTATTTGTATGGGGAGAAATGCTACATCTACACTGATCACAAGAGCTTTAAGTACTTGGGCACCTAGAAGGAATTGAAATTGAGGCAGAGGAGATGGTTAGAACTGATTAAAGACTATGATTGCTTAATAGACTATTAGCCAGGGAAAGCAAATGTAGTGGCTGACACCTTAAGTCGCAAGACTATGGCAAGTTTCAGAGTTTCTCCTTTGTCCATGGTACATGAGTTGAAAGCACAGCATGCCAGTTTGGAGATTGATGATGAGGGACAAACAGTAGTTGCACGGCATGTATAGCCAGTGTTGATTGATCAGATCAGAATGGCTGCTCAGAATGATGAAAAATATCAGAAGCTACTGAAAAAAGTCCAACAGGGCAAGAACTTGAATTTTCTGTGAGAGATAATGGTTTACTACTATATCAGGGCAGAATGTGCGTTCCTAATGATGTGAAATTGAGATAGATCATTATGAAGGAAGCATATGAGTGTCCTTTTGCTATGTACCCTGGTGGAACTAAAATGTACAGAAGGCTAAAAGAGCATTACTGGTGGATGGGTATGAAGAAGGATGTAGCTGATTTTGTCTCCAAATGCCTAACTTGTCAACAAGTGAAGGCAAAACATTAAGTACCAGCAGGTTTGTTACATCCATTGCCAGTATCAGAGTGGAAATGGGAACAGACAACTATGGATTTTGTGATGGGACTTCCGAGGACACAGATAGTCATGATGCACTATGGGTTATAGTTGACAGACTAACCAAGTCTGCTCACTTTTTGCCATTCCGGATGGACTATAGCCAAGAGAGATTGGCCAGGTTGTATATAAATGAGATTGTAAGACTGCATAGAGTGCTAGTATCGATTGTATCAGACAGAGATCCTAGGTTCACTTCTAGATTCTGAGGTAGTCTTCATAGAGCCCTAGGAACTAGATTAAACTTCAGCACAGCATTCTACCCACAAATAGATGGCCAATCTGAGAGGGTAATTCAGATATTGAAGGATATGCTACGGGCTTATGTGATTGAGTTTGAAGGTAGTTGGGATACACACTTGCCTTTGATTGAGTTTGCTTATAACAACAGCTACCAATCAAGCATTGAGATGCCTCCATATGAAGCTTTGTATGGCAGAAAGTGCAGAACTCCCCTATGTTGGGATGAAGTAGGTGAAAGAAAGATGATTGGGCTAGAAATTGTTCAGCAGACAAAGGAAAAGATCACATTGATCAGAGATTGACTCAAGGCTGCATCAGACCGTCAGAAGTCCTATGTTGATTTGAAGAGAAGAGATATTGAATATGCAGTGGGTGATAAGGTATTCCTCAAAGTTTCTCCTTGGAAGAGGATTATGAGATTTGTCGCAAGGTGTTTTGCGATCACCTGGATGAACACTCACCGAAGTGGGAAAAGTGAGGAGTCGCCACTTTAATTTTAAGGGAAATTAAAGAAAACCATTTGTGAAAGTAAGTTAAAATAAGACCACTTCAAAAACAGAGATTCTAGGTTCGGGGTCCGTAAACGGGTGGGGAAGGTGTTAGGCACCCCACCTCGTCCCTCAATGAGGGTAAGCAGATTTAACTTCACGTTCTTCATAGTTAGGAGGCTTTGAATGGAAATGTTAATCCTTTTGACCGAAAGGAATATTTGATTTTTCACTAATCCGGATTAGCTAGATACATAAGTAAATGAGACAACCTTAGTGAGTTGCTGTTGCGTATTAATTTTACTTCAGGGGGAATCATCTTATGTATTTGTTAAAATTTAATTTGGGAATCGGATAAGAACTCTCCTCCGATCTCCTTTAAATATTTGAAAATTTTTAGGTTGAGAATCGGATAAGAACTCTCCTCCGAATCTCTTTTAAATATTTATATAAATTTTTTTTAGGTTGAGAATCAGATAAGAACTCTCCTCCGATCTCTTAAATATTTGTTAAAGTTTTTAAGTGAGAATCGGATAAGAACTCTCCTCCGATCTCTTTTATTAAAATTTTAGGCGAGAATCAGATAAGAACTCTCCTCCGATCTCCTTTAAATGTTCATTAAAATTTTGAGTGAGAATCGGATAAGAACTCTCCTCCGATCTCTTTTAAATATTTGTTAAAATTTTAGATTGAGAATCGGATAAGAACTCTCCTTCGATCTCCTTTTTAAATATTTATTAGAATTTTAGGTTGAGAACCGGATAAGAACTCTCCTTCGATCTCTTTTATTTTAATAGGAATCGGATAAGGACTTTTTCGATCTCTCGAAACTTGATTACAGCTACCCGTCACGAAATCCTAGAACTAAGGGTTCTTGCATTTAAAGATGCCGGGGCTCGGAATAAGGCTTCTTTTAACTCATTGGTACCTTGTAACTAGTCAGGGGATACCAAACCGAATTTTTCGACCTTCCTATGTGGTCGCCTTACCAGTACCTTTTGATACCCGATCTATCCCATTTATCTATCTTAAGGTTCGGTGTCACACCTTACCCCTCTGTAAGGCATAACATGATCCCGTAGAATACCTAATGAATTACCGAACTTCACCTACCAATAACTCATTAAGTACCCTACAAAGGATTTTAAATCAATTTTCTTACTTTTGTTAAGTGGTGAGCATTGTCTAATAGGCATTTAAAACATTTAGTTAAAATTAAAACTAGTTAATATTTTTGGTCCATTTTAGTTTTCCGCAAATTCTATAAAAATTTTGATAGAGTTTCCTCTGTATTTTGAGAAAACCGTTCTTCAAATACCTGTAAAAAGCACTTCTAAAAGTTTTTCTCAACCACTACTTCGGTTTCACAATCAAAGTCAATCAATTTCTCAAGTTCAAAATTCAATAGTCCTCAATGTATAGTCAATCAATTTCATACATTCATATCTTTTTTTTTTAGATAAACAATTTATGTATTCATCATACAAAAATTTACATTAAGAAAATCCAAACTAAAATTTATTACAAATTTTATACAGATTTTGTACAAGCTGCTCAAAACCCATCTTCACATGTCCATACATTTCTGTGCATTACATACATCAAAATAATATTTACGATCAGGGTATAAACTATACCCGATAGCTTCAAAGCAGAACGATCCTCAATCCTCGGACTCGATCTGCTTCCTCTAGTCTCTCAGATCTGCGGCAAGAATAGAAGCTATCGCTGAGTACTAGGACTCAGTGGTGCACAACATACTAAAATAATCTTTATGTAAAACTTAAATCACATTTATTCAAAATTTTGGCTAAACATGGGCATTAAACACAAAACATAAATCATGAGATTTTAATACGAACCAAGTTCATTTCAAAGTATCAAAACACATTTCATAAAACCCACAGTTAGATCATGCCATTCGAAACAAATAGAATCTCAATAACTAGAGGCTAAAGAGAAATCATATCACAAGGCTAGCTAGCTCAAATATATGGATATCCATTCACATCCTCTTCTACTGGCACACCTCAACACTTCTCCAGAGAAGAAATCAAAATTCGAAACTAATTACCCCCACTAGTCGTGCTAGTGAGGTGTTCAAACATATGGTCATGATACTGTGGTTTCAAAACTTATCTTAACAATTTGCTAAACATTGCTATTTCAAATATACACAATAACTTTCACAGTTTAATCAAAACATCATAATTAATGTCACAAATAAACTTTTAACAATTCCAAATCACAAGTAAAATACATATTTCGTTCACTGTATCAATGAATTTTAAAGCATGAAGATGTTGTGCACAAACCTTAAACGAGTCGTCCCTTAGCCTCAACTCGGTTCCTCGAGTTCCTTCCTGATATTTTTTTCAACTGAAACACACAATTTTACAATGTTTCAGTACTAGAACTTAACACAGATCCAAAATAAATTTAGCTTCACAATTACCTAGCTCTAACGTGCTAAATTCGACGTTCTTTAAATTTTGTGTTTCAGGTTACTATTCACTACACTATTCAAGTCAAATAGTTGACTTTCTAAAGCTTAATAGGTATGGGAATTCCAACTTCACCCACATACCACATTTTGGTCACCAAACTTGTTGGTTTTGGTTATTTTCTCAAAGTTTAGGTCGTTTAGGCAAAATTGCCAATTTTCGGTTTTGGTGCTCTGAAGTTGCACTGTTTCATTGGTCGGTCTACTGTTGGAATTTGACAAAACTTCCTTCATAGAAAATGTTCCTTATTGTCTTAAGTGTATTCTCATTTTTGGATCACCTCAATCGGAGTTTTGTAGCTCAAGTTATGCCAAAATAATTTTACTGTTCACGTGTACTGTTCATACTGGTATTTTGGGTTCTGGCAGATTTTGATCCAATTTTAGTCAGTAATTTGATTAAGTTAAGTTCATAATTTGGTCTAACTTTCTTCATATGAAATGTTCTACTATGTCTTATGTTTCCATCGGTTCAAGAATCGCCTAAATCCGAGTTCCCTAGAGAGAGTTATAGCCATCCAAACATTACTGCTCAATTGAAAATCTGCAGAGTTGCAGGTTTGCTAACTTAATTTTGCTCAATAATTTGAATGGGTTAATGGCATAATTTGGGGTGGTGTTCTTCATGAAAGTTTTAGATCTATATGCCCTCTAACCCCTGGCCAAATTTCAGGTCAATTTGACCTGTCTAACTCGAGTTATGACCAAATGAACAGTTACTATTCATTTGGTCAGTTTAGTGCAGTGGCAGCCTGCAATCAATTCACTTTGGTCAATTGTTTCACCAAGTTTTGGTCAGTTTTTGGCCATGGTTCCTCAATGAAAATTGTGCTCTTTTATGTCTATTTTCATCTCCAATTGGTGGCATATCAATTGGACTTGTAAAATTTGAGTTTTGGTCCTTCAAAGTGGGTTTGGTCATGCTGCCAGCAGCATGACCATTAACCTACGAATTTGGTTTAATTTCCTACCATTCCCACACAATCCATTTGGTCATAATTGACCATTATTTCACTTCACAATAGGTTAAACATGCCATTTATGCATTTCTCCAAATTTTGGTTCATAAACCCTAGCTTCCAAACCCTAATTACACTAAAATGTTGTATTTATTCACATTTAAGCATTTCAATCTTACTATCACTTTCATACAAACTTACTAACACATTTAATTCATTCAAAATACATCAAATTCTCCCACATCCATGGCTGGCTGAAATTCCCTTTGGTCCTCTACAAATTTTTTCTTTTGATTTTAATTAAATTTCTAGATTACTCAAACCACAAAGATAACCAATAAACTAAAATTTACAATTTAGCTTGCTTACCTCACTTGAAATTCCTCTTCCTCAATTTTCTTCTTTTTTTTTTACTTTCCTAATCTTGCTCAAACTTCCTTTCAAGGGAAATCAACAAGGTTTAAGGTTGGTAAATAAAATTTCTAGGTTGGGATTTAGAGGATTTATGGAAAGGAACCAAGAATTCCAAGCTTTTCTTGCTTAAAAATGGTGGAACAAAATAAGAAGAGAGGGAGAGGAGAGAGCTACGGGAAAAGCAAAAGAAGAAGCAAAAAAAAAATGTTTTTGAATTTTTATTTTTATCCATTTTTGAAGACCAAAATTCCCAAATTAATAAAATAATTTAATTAATCTTTTATGACATCATCTTTGACTTTTCTAACTTCTTTCTTTTCTTTTTCTTTTTTTTCTATTTATTTTTTTCTATTAGTTTTTTAAATTTAATTCTTGATTCAAAAATTTTTATTTCTCCGATTTTATTGAACAGTTAGGTCAGGAGTCAGCTCTCGGGGTCAATTGACCAAATTGCCCCTCGCCGGTTCATCCCGATTTGCAAATAATTCCATATTTCTTCCGGCTCCCTGACCTAATTATTTGACTGGCTTAACAGTTCTTTTTCGTGATTTTCTTTTTTCCACTGTGTTCATAAGGGTCCTAAGAACCGCAGCGTCACTTTTTACGGTTCGAAATTTGAGTTTAAAATGATTTCGCAGTCGTTCCCGAGGAGGTCACTCATCGCTGTGACTCTCGGCTCGTTTAACTTCTTATGTTCTGTTTTTCTTATTTATAGTCAACTAATTAAACATTACAAATTATTTGTGTTTATGGCTTCTTAAGTTGTCTTAAGTGTGGTCCTAATCCCCTTAATTGTCCGAACCGACAACGGTCACCGGAACAGTGAAATCTACCAGGCTATGCAACCGGGGGTGTTACATTCGGTTTTACTCTGCTTTGTGACATCTTACTCAATTGTCTTTTGCATTATTCTAGTGATTCGGCCTTACTATTTTCCCGACTTATTGTTCAGACCTTTCATTATTTTAAAGAGACCCTTAAGATACAGTTACCTAGATTTTATCCTACCACTTATATGCTACTCGGGACTAGAAGACTTACGTTCAGGAATAACAAAGATTAACAAAAAGAATGGACTGGTCAACACGGAAGTAAACTCGAGAATGACCTTCTTCATGTTCTTTAGCGCAATATAAACTTGGAGAAAATTATATATATATAAGGAACAAAGGAAATACATAAAATTAGAACGAGCACTTAATAAAAAAAGCAATATGAGCACTCACCTGTGGGGAGTCGGATCTATTGAACTAACTACGGGATCACAGAACGTAATGGGGGCCGTGGGCTGGTAACCTGAAGACTAAGGTTCGCCTTGAAATGAAGAATACCTTGCTAAAATGTAGACTGATCAAAATTATAGCCGAGTATGAATGAAGTTGAGCTTGGACAACGGGAGTAGAAATAAAGATAACAAAGACAATAAGTGAGAATGTCACCGAATAATGAACAAACTGAAAATGGAGAGTTTCAGTATTCAGAAATCCCTTTGCAAGAAAATACTTCAGAAAACTGGTTTCAAAAGTCTTTCTTACGAAAGCTCAAGGATAGCAAAGTAACGAGCTGAATTAAGTTTCAGAGTCCTTCTGCTATATTCACTATTCTTTTTTTTCGTCCCCTGTACAGTTTTTCATGCAGGTATTTATAGGAACCGGGTGCTTCCCCTGAAGGGTCAAGATCTATTTTGAGGGAGATGGAGGGTCAGGATTTCAAAGGACATGATCTGAGGCACAGGAATTAAAGAGAATCAGAACGGACGGCCGAGATCCCCTTCAGAATATTTGTCATTTTCTTCTTCTAATCTGACGGTCACAAATTCTCTTGTCCGGGGCGATCCGAGGGCTGGGAATAAAAGGCGCCAGTCTTTGTCGTCTTATTCTTTGATCCAAGGGCTCCGGACTCATCCTTACAAATGAGATCAACGGTGGAGATTGAGATGTACAGCACTGTCGTGACATACTCTGGCACTTGTCAGTAATGCGGGTGATTCTGAGGCGTGCGGTGGGGATCTCGTCTGCCACGCTTTAACTACCTCGGCTCTGATTATGACGACGGTTAGCGGAAGTTTATCTTATTCTTTTTGCTATCCGACCTCCTTTCCTTTCCGATCTTCCTAACACGCTCTTTTCTGATCTTTAATGCCGGTCTCCCTTCTACTGATCTTTACCACACCGGTCTTCCTTTTATCGGGTTCGGTCCAGTCAAAGCATTTATTTCCCCCAATTCTCGAGGCGTCCGCTTCGTTTTCTACTTGCAATAAATGCTCAAATTTTCCTATATATACCTTCAACTGGGAAGCCCTACCTCATTTGAATTTCTCCCCTATTCTCCTCATTTTTCCTATTCTAGCTGCTCCGGCAACAATCCCGAACAAGATGACCGCTTTTAATCTTTTTTCGGCTACCCTCTTTGTTCCTTGCCTGAAAATTTACGATCCCGGTGATCGAAAGATCATGATGACCTTATCTGATGACAGTGAGAGAACTGGACTAATTAACCGATCTGGATCGAGGACCTCGATCGTGCCGATCTCGAATCGTTTGCCCGATATAATCGGCGAACTGATTTTGGGCGAGAAGACTGTTAATATTCCCCTCAACACCGGTGACTGCTCTTTGGCGTTCATCTGGCTCCTCTCCACACTGGGTGTTCCGACAGTGGCTCGGTTTCGAGCAGTAACTTTGATGACGACCTCTCTCATTCTCATGAGAGTCATAGTCCCCCCAGCCGGTCTCCTGGTCAAACACATCTTTTGACTCAGCCACGAAACTAGGCTTTGACATAGGCCTTTTAGATAGGATGTTCCACCGATCTCTAAAGATCGCCCTTATGATGTAATCAGACCTTTAATGTAAGCCGATCTCTAGAGATCGCCCAAATGATGTAATTAGACCTTTAATGTAATCCGATCTCCAGAGATCGCCCAAATGATGTAATTTGACCTTTTGGAAATAAAATTTATTTTGTCAATTATCACTTTATTATTATTGATTATTCTCCGATCTCTGGTGTGTTTATCTGATCTGGTTTCCAACTGAACAGCCCTTATCCGATCCGCACTTCCAGACATTTGCCTTAATTAGCCGATCTGTAACTAGCCGATCTCTCCTTATGGAATTTTAGAATATTCGTGAGATGTGTCAGAACAGCTGGCGAGTCCCGCTAACCGATGCACTGCCTGGAACATCGTGAGCATTAAATGCTCGGATGAGTATAAATAGGGGTGGGGGTTAGCCAGTTGCTCCCTTACGTCATTTTCAGTCTCTCGCGAACAACTTCAAAATTCTCTCGTTTCCTCAAGTTCTTCCGACACCGATCAGACTTCGGTAAGGGTTTTGATCCTTCTTTTAGTTTAAATTCCTTATTTCCTTTGAAAATGAGCGGCGCCGAGGGTCAAAGAGTGGCAAGCCCCCCTTCCGTTCAGATCTCGTGGTCATCTGATGAAGTGGAGGTGGTCGGACCAAGCGTGCGACCTGAACCTTCTAGGGTCCCTGCTCCAGCTCGAGGGCAAGCAGCACCATCAAGGCATGTACCTTCTTCAGGGAGGGAAAATCTTCCCATGGATGAGCTACCATCAGTTATTCAAGAAACCGACCTACAATCGTTCAGCCAAAAATACAACATTCATCCTGATTCATTCGAACTCATCCGGTGTCACGGCGATATCCGAGCCGATCACTTCTTCGAAGGGAACAACATGATTATAGTATACGAAGAGCAATTAAAAGCCGGTCTACGGTTCCCTTTGGACGACTTCTTCAAGGAAGTTTTAAAATATCACCAAGTGTGCATTGCTCAAGTTCACCCGAACTCGTGGCGGATCTTAGTAGCCTTCCGAGGCCTATGCCGAGCTAAGGGACTCCGACCCACAGCTAAGGTATTCGCTGAACTACATAGATTAACTCGTCGAAAGGACGATGAGTATTGGTTCTTCCAGGCGAAACCTCATTGTGGACTTTTTACCGACCTGCCTTCCTCCCTGAAGAATTGGAAGAACCGCTTCTTTATCCTGAGGAGCAAAATTTCGAACAGCTTTGAGGGCTTCCCGCACTGGCCGCACTGTGGGCCTCGTATTCAAGCGCATCAAAGTGCGAGAGAGAAGAAGGCCTGATGGTGATGGAGCTAAAGGATCAGGCGGGCAGAGAGAAGTTTTCTTATCTGGATGAAGTGACTGCCGAACTGCATCACTGGACAATGGAGTTGATCACGGGCGAAGATCGCGGGCTTCAGCTCTCTGACCTCGGCATCGGTATTTTCCTACATCTCAAATCTTTGGACCTTAGCGATCTCACTGACCTCTTCTTTGTGCAGGTATGGCAAGCGGCGAAGCCTCCAAGGAGAGCCAGAAGCGAAAGAGAGAGGTCTCCCGGAAAGTGCAGGAGATGAAGCGATCTGAGCTGCTCCAAACGCCCAGCCATGAGCCCCGGGAAATACAAGGGGGCCCACCTCAACCTTCGGAGCAGCCGATCCTCAATGTGGAAGTGATCCGATCTCCTCCTTGCCAAGAAGAGCCGGCTCTAGCTCCTCCAGTTGCTTCAGGTGCGGAAGGGGGTCCTTCTCAACCTACCACACGGACCCTCTCCCGCGGTGCTCAAGTGCTGATCCATTCCTTGGAGAAGAACCGAACTGTTCGGGAGAATCCGAGTTTGGCTAAAGTCCTGGGTGCTTCTATTTGCCTTCGGGATGATCGGGACAGGCTGTCTCCGGACAACCTTGATGATATCCTGACCCGATCGATGAGCCTAAATGTGGAGTGCTTGGTGAATCAGCACATCGTCCGGGAGAAGGCTCACCGCCTGGGTAAGGAGGTCGAGAAGATGGGTCATGAAGTGGCTTCCCTCCAATCCCAACTCTCATCCGCTCAGAACTACATATGTGAAATTGAGGGGCGGATGAAGTTCTACGAGGACAAGCTGGCCGAGCAAGCTCATGTTCTAGCCGAGCGAGATCGTGTTCTTGAAGAGATTCAGGCGCTCCGAGCTGGTGAAGTTGCTCAGCTCACTGAGGAGCTCAAAGCGAAAGAGGAAGAGGCGGTGACAAGGGAGGCCGGCGCTTATGTGAATGCTCACAGGGATCTCCTGGCTGAGCTCAAGAATCGGTACCCCGAGGAGGACTTCTCTTGGATGGTAGATCTGGCTCCCCAGGACGAGGGTGAGGATAGCGAGGAGGAGGCTGAGGGTGAGAGAGGAAGTGAGCAAAATGTAGATCAGGCTGGGGGTGATCCTCCAGCCGAATGACTTGTATAAACTTCAATATGAAATGAAATTCTCTTTTGTTCAGTGAATGGATGTGATCGAAAAATCTCTAAATTATTTAAGCACTTGATTGTCTGAGCATATTAAAACAACTAAAGGTGATTATTAATTTAAGTGTAAGAGGTCGGAAAACACAATAAGCATGAGATGCAGGGAACCAATGCTAAACGGGATTTGATTAAAATTGCAAATTTGGCTTGAGCACTTAAGATCGGGATCGCCATTAAACTGGATTGGAAGCTTAACTTGATTATTCCCAAACTTTTAAAATGAGAGATCGGCAATAAGACTAGTGACATAAAGACTAGTGTTGGTTCAATTACTTTTGACAAGAGAGATCGGGAATGTAATTGACTGATCAAGGGACTTGACTATTGGTTTGAGAGATCGGTGTGGCTTTAAATGGTACGGGGACTTAGTGTTAAATCGATTCCTTTTGAGTGAGAGATCGGAAATGTGATTGTCCGGCAAAGAGAGATCAAAAATGTATTTGGCTGGCAAAAGGAGACTTAGCGCTAGGGATCAGTTTCAAAATTTATTGATTCTGGGGATCGGCCAAAATATGGTGTCGACAAGATTTAGCAAAAAGGGGAAACTGAGTCCTCGTTTCATCGGACCATATGAAGTTCTGGAAAGAGTAGGTCATTTGGCATATCGGTTAGCATTATCTCCAGAGCTAGAAAGGATACACAGTGTCTTCTATGTGTCCATGTTAAGGAGGTACAGATCTAACCCATCTCACTTTTTATCAGTTGAAGAGATTAAGGTAAATTCAGACCTTTCATGTGGAGAAAAACCCATAGAGATTCTGGCACATGAGGTGAAGCAGCTAAGGAATAAACAGATACCCTTGGTGAAAAGTGTTGTGGAACCATCATTCAGGCTAGGAAGCTACTTGAGAATGTGAAGAGGACATGAGGAGACAGCACCCACAGCTGTTCAAAAATTGATGCCAGGTAAAATTTCGAGACGAAATTTATTTTAAGAGGAGGAGAATTGTAATACCCCTATGTTCAGTAATGCGTTCTACTGTTCCGGTGACCAGTGTTGCCCAGATAGCTAGGATGCCTAAAATTACATTTAAAAGTTAGTGAGGAGACATAAAATAATGAAATACAAGAAAGGAAAATACAAGAAAAACAAAGGAAAAATAATAGCAATGAAATATAACAAAGTTAAACGAGCCAACACCGCAGCGATGGGTGACCGAACGGGGAAGTTACGGCGTAGGCAATAGCCGACCCCAGAACTGCAGGGAACCCTCAGAATTTTGTTTCAAGACATAATTAAAGACTTATTGAAGTATAAATGTCATTAAAAATATCAAAGAAAAATTAATTAATTAGTACAAAGAAAAATGAGAAATCGAGAAAACGATAAAACTCGGTGTTACCGAAAAATTGGGAATGCAATCCGAATAAGGGCATTGTGGTCATTTGACACCTCGAGTTGACTTTTGACCTCAATGTCCATTAAAAGTAAATGCTATTACACTTTGGAAATGTCATGAAAAATTAAAATGAGATACATTATGTAAATAGTGAAAGAATTGAGATAAATGTGGGAATTTAGAAACTTTGGAATAAATAACTATTATTTACATTAGTGCTCCACTAACCTCACTTCATGGACACATATGTAAGCCATTTGGGATGGATTTCTTCCACTAAGTAACCTTCTTTTTCTTCGTTCTTCTCCATTGCCGAACCAAAAAGCTCCTAAACTCTCCCATGGCCGTCCAAGCTCCAACCTCCATGTATCCATGATCCAAGCTCCCAATGCTTAAGGTTTCTTCATTAATCTTTGCCTACACACCTTGGGCAGCAATAAGGGAGCAAGAAAGATAAGTTTTGGTGGAGTTTTGAAGAAGTCCAAAAGAGGTAAGTGGTTATTTTCAATTCTTGTTTCATTAAAAGTGTAACTAAGGTTGTGGGTAGTTGAATTCTAGAAGAATTTTTGAGGTTTGATGAATTGTTGGTGACGGAGCATTTCGGCAGCCATGGAACTTCATCATGTACGGATTATTTTTGCATGTATTTAGTTATTTGGGGTATTGATTTAAGTGTTTAAGTGTATTGAAGTTGATTTCTATGTATAAAGTGTGATTGTAAGTTGAAAAATGAAAATGAAAGTTTGATATATATGTGTAATTTTTTGGCAACCTCATGATGAAGATTGAAGTGTTTAAATTCATGAAATATTGTTGAAGTACTGTACAAAAAATGGCAGCCTATGTGATGGTGTTAAATAGTGGGCAGCATGTGTAGTTTTCATGGATGTGTATGTGAAATATTGGTGTTGAATTATGTGGTATTTTGGTGGAAATTGAATGTTGGACTTTAATGGTGAATTGTGTGCATTAAGCACTTGAGTGTTCTGCCTAATATACTTGCTGGAATTGTGTTAAATATTTGTAGAAGTGCTATGCATGAATAATGAAGTAATGAGGAGGAGAAGGAATGTCAAATTGGAAGTGTAAGTGTCTTATGTAGGTTGTGTATTGATGGCAGTACCTAAATTAGGTTATAAGTGCAAAATTGTGGACCCAATTGGCATGAGGCCAATAGGGAGTGAAAATAGACACCAAATAGGCCAACTTTCATATAGAAATGTTCCCAAAATTCTGCCTAGAAATTGACCTTAAAAATGATCAAATTTGGATTAGTGACTTTACAAACCTGAAAATTGACCATTTGGGCAGCAGTTAGTGTTTTGGCCATAACTCACTCAAAACAGTCCAAATGACCTGAAATATTTACCATGAATAGATTAGACATAAAGCTACAATTCTTATGAAGACACCAAAACCCAGAAATGACCATAAGCAAGTCAAATAGCTTGCACAAATTTTGGTATAAAAACTGCTAGAACTGGAAATGACCTAAAAAGGACCTAAAGTTGCCATTTTAGTGCAATCTATCCAACTTTAGTAAATTGACTATATCTTGGTCTATACAACTCAGAATGACCTGAAATTTTGCCCCGAGTGCAATAAGACATAGAGCTACAATTTTGCTTCTTTGACCAGAAGCTAAAAACTAAGAAAAATAGGACTTTAAGCTAGACCAATCTAGCACACAAAAATTGAGAACTTAACATTTACATACAATGATGCTTGAAATAATTTGGTAATGAATGCCAACTTGTAAAAATGGTAAGTTGCACTATATTGGTAGCATATTGAAATGCAAAATGTGACATATTGGTAACATTAAACCTAATTCACCTAGAGTGCATCGAGGGTCAACATTATAGGTTGACTAAGGAAAATAATAGAATTAAATAAATTAATTATTAAGCTTTATTATTAGAGACAGTTTAAATGAGTACTGAAACACTTCAAATTGTGTGTTTTAGCTAGCAAAGACTCAGGGAAGGGGAAGGAAACACTAAGTCAGGGCCAAGAGGCATTTATTAGAGGTTTGTGCACAACAGTTATTTCTTTTGAATTTTCAATTGAAATAAATATTGACAATTTGTATGTTATTGCTTAAATTGTGGAAAACTTATTTGAATGGAATTTGATGGATACTTATTGCTTGAAAAATATTGCAAATGGTTTGAAACTACAGCCATCATGTATATTTGATTGAATTCCTCACTAGCTCATCTAGTGGGACGAATTGGCTTTGAATTCCCTCTCTGACTGAAGTGTTGAGGTGTGTGTCAGTTGAGGACGAATAGGATGAGTACTCATATAATTGCTAGCTAGCTATGTTATTCCTCACTAGCTATCAGTTTTGGGACGAATTGGACTATGAAATCATGATTAAGCTATGTGTGTGATTTTCAATTTTTTAATTCTATTGTGATATTGTGAAACAGAGTTTAATTCTTTATAATATTCACTGTCTTTTGAATTTAACTATGATTTTAAGTATCCACAGTTCATATAATTAATGGTTTATGGTTTTAAATTGTATTTTCTTAATGTTGTGCACCATTGAGACATTAGCTCAGTGATAGCTTTTTCATTCCTATTGCAAGTAGACAAATGGACAGAGCAGCAGAGTAAGCTGCTTATGCTACATTTTGAGATTTCGCCGGGTATATTGAGTATACCATATTTTGTAGTTTTTATTGTAATGTACGTGTACTGTATGTATATATTATACTTGGTATTGAGTAGTTGTAAACTAAAATTGTAAATTATTTTGGCTTGTAAAAATATTGTGACATATTTCTTTTATCTCAGCTTTTGGAAACACTGGAAAATTGATATTGAATTGAGTTGAGAAATTTATTGTGTTGAACTATTATTGGAGTTTGGGATTGAAGAAATATATATTGAAAGTGCTTTTTACAGATTTTTGAAGAACTATTTAATTCAAAATACAGATGTCACTCTGCCAAAATTTTTATAGAAATTATTGATACTCAGATTTGTTATTTGGTTTCACTTCAGTAAAAAAATTTTTTTTTACACCTGTCAAAAGTGCTCACCACTATAAACAGAAATTAAAAAAAAGGTTTAAAATCCCTTGTAGTGTATTTAATGGGTTTTCAGTAGGCGAGGTTTGGTAATTCATTAGGTATACTATGGGATTATGTTATGCCTTACAAAGGGGTAGGGTGTGACAAAAATTATGTCCAAAACTTGACCTAAACACTGTCCCAATCTTGATAACCCTGCACAAAACCTAGAAAATGATCAAATGAATAATACGTATTCATTTGATCATAACTCCCTCTATATTGGTCCAAATGAGCTAAATTTTATACCATTGGAAAGATCAGACATAGGGCTACAATTTTTGTGAAGACCACAGAACCCAGAAATGCCTTAAACCAAACCAAATTGCTGGCCCAATTTGGGTCACAAAACTATCCAGAACTAGGTTGTCCAGAAACTGTTGGACATAAACTTACCCAACCAGCTTTGGCAAAATGGCCATAACTTGGTATACAAGAATTAAAATGTAATGAAACCAGTGGAAAATTTTCCACAAGACACAGATCTACAAAATTAGTGTTTTGACCAAAACCCAAAAATTAATAGAACTAGGTCAAATTGTTAGAACAAGTCAATACATCAAAACCTGGAATCTGACCAAACTTCATTTGACCCTAGAACAGTCATTTAGTCATATCTCCCACTAGAAAAATCTAATTGGGATGAGCCATATCTTTCCAGAAACCTAAGGAACAAGGCTCCAACTTTTGTTTAGAAACCTTTCTCAAATTATGAATGTAAGGACCTCAAAAGTTGACCTGCAATCACTGGCCTCAAAACCTTCATGCATTGCATTCATATATTGCATTTCATCACCCTATGATGTCTATATTATATTTGTGTATTAAAAATCTAAAAAATTTTTGCAAATTATTTTTGCAAATTTTAAAAATTCTAGACTTTTTCAAAAGGCTTTGAACTTAGAATTATAATTAAAACCTTAATGAGTTAATGATTGGACTCTCTGGGAAAGAGGAATGAATGTAACTGGATAGGCAAAAAGGCTTCAATATATTATTTGTGAAGAACTTAATCACCTAAGTAGAGTTAAACTAGTTAAACCCCTTCATAGCCATTAATTTATCACATTGAACTTGTAAAATTAGGAGAAAATTTTTGAAATGCAAGTAAACCTAAAAATGCCTCACCAACTCTAGAACATGTCTCTTGGACCTATCAAGGGGAAATCCTAACATATGCTTAATGAAGAGATGATTAAGGCATTCTTTGATATAACCTCACTAAGCCTTAGCCACCCCTAATTAAAATATATATCCTTAGCAACCAACTTGAAGCCTATATTTATCCCTTAGAATATATTGCTTACCCATGTTATTTACCCAGCTCCTAGCCTAAACACCTACCCTACCCCTTTGAGGAAGCTAAATGCATATGTAAAAAGTATATTAGGTGCAAAAGAATTAAGAGAGGATGTAGAACTCAAGAAAGAGTGCAAGTGTGCAATTGAAATAAAAAAAAATGCCTTTCTAACCCAGCAAAAGTAATGAGTTTATGGGAGAGGAAAAAAAGGACATAAATAAAAAAAGTGAAAAAAAAAAGAAGAAGTCGTAAGATAAGTATCATGGAAGCATGCTTGATACTATAAAAACTAAAGCCCCTCCTCTCCATACAAAATCAATAGAATAAACTTTGTATACTTGGTATTTTATGCATACGTGCTATCCTCATATTTGCATTCCCTAAAAACCTTACATTGGCAACCAAGTCATTATCCCTTTAGCCCCATTACAACTATTTTAAAGACCTTTTGATCTTTTGAAAAGTGTATGCTACATTAGTGGAGATAGAAAATTGAGATATGCCTATGGAGTTGGAATTGAGTCACTTCATCACAATTATTCATAATAGAGGTAAATTTGGGGGAGTAAGTATTTCTCAAGTCTATCCTGATAAAATAGGTTATTTGTGACTTATTAATGGCCTTGTATAGACAAATAATTAGTTGAAGTGCCATGAAGGGGGTGAGATTCTAACTGGCAACTGTTGAGGTCCCTATGCCTTGAAAGTGGGAATTGGTATAAAGGTTGAAGAATGTCTAATTATGTGCAAGTTAAGTTTTTTTGTTATGTTTCTAAGTACCACAATGAGTTTTTATAAAGTTTTATTTTGCTTGAGGATAAGCAAAGGTTCGAGTTTGGGGGTATTTGATTACATCAAATTATATAGACATTTAAGGTTAACATTCATTGCATTTGTTAGCATCTAGTCTCCTTTTATGTTTATTTTTATATGTTTTTATTATTATTTTAGAAAACATGTTAATCATACTCAATTCATTGATTCTTATATTTTATCAGGTGTTTTTATGTGGTTTTATAATTAAAGATGAGTTTGGAAGAGATCTAGAGGTCAAAATGTGAAGAATATAGGGCCAGAAGCAGTACACGGGTCGTGTAACCCACCTCGTGTAACTTCCTGGCCCCCGTGCAACCTTCTGGACAAAGAAAACTCAAAAAAAAAAGTGGTTGAAAGTTACATGGGGCGTGTATCACTACACAGCCCGTGTAAAGTCCCTTGACAGCAATTTTGATATGACTTTTCTTGCTCCCAACTCGACCCGGATGGACTCCTAATGCTTCTAGGACTCTGAAATTAGGGTTTTTACACTAAATATAAATAAAACAAGTTAAGAATTGAGGGAAAAAGGAGAATTTACATTGAGCCAATTTTTACATGAAGGAGGCACATCAACTTTAAGGGAGGCAAGGGAGACATAAGATCTGCAAGATTGCTAGAAGGGATTTTCAGCTGAAGTTCCAAAAGTCCAAGGCTGCAATTCTCCTTCTAGGTTCTTTCACTCTATTTTCTTCTCATATCTTCTCTTTATCTTTTTGTAATCTTGATTGTAAAACTCACCATGGGTGAGTAGGGTCTTTATTTTAGGGTTAGGGTGTAGCACTCTCAATTTCATTATGGATCTAGTTTGATTTTATTTAATACATTAGGTATTTTATTCTTTGATTCAATCTCTTATGATATTAATGCATGCTATGTGTTGGTACCCACTTAGTATTGATTACAGATATTAATTGAAGGAATGAAAGGTGAAGATTAATATTAAAAAATCAGGATTTTGAAACTAGGAAATCTGACCTAGAGATAGGCTGATGACCTTTGTGGAGTTCCAAAATTAATTAAAGATCTTAAAGGGTTTTAATTAATTTAATCACCACAAAAGTATGGTTTATGTTAATTAATATACACCTTGACTGCCTTGAGAGAGGAGTTAAGATAATTTAGGATTAATTTCCATCAAAGTAATATTGAATGAATTAGATTGATGCTATAATTGATTGAAGTGTGAAACCCTAGCTCTAGAATGCCTTTGTCCATTATTATTTTATTTTAGTTAATTATTTAGATTTTATTTCTTTTAATTTAGATATAATTATTATTTCTCTACAATTCGATCATCTAGATAATTAAAATCACTACAGTTTGATACTCAACACGGTCCTAATGGGAACGATACTTTACTCATCACTTTATTACTTATTAGCGATCCGTGCACTTGTAGTGGTTGAAAAATCGGTACACAAGACATCCAAAGGACCCTCATCGTAGCTAGAATTATCACAAATGTCAATAAACATTATAGACTGAGGTTCATTGGGTTTTGGATGGGTTGGATAAAGTCAATAATTTGTAAAGGTTATTTGGGGTGGTGGAGATCATATCCAGACCTGGTGGAGGTAGAAAACTTAGTTAGGCATAGGGCTGGTACAGGTGTTTCGTCGATTTTCTGGGTCAATTATCTTTTTGGCATCTATTAGGTCTTAGATATCATACTTAAGTTGGAAGCATCAGTCGGTGTCATAACCATGGGTTTGGTGAAATTGACAATATTGGTAGATATCATAGCTATGTGGGTGTGACACCCCTTACCCATCTACAGTGTAGCCGAGCAAGATATGCCACTCAGTGTGCCGGAACACCAATTTATATTTCCATTACAATTTATCCCTTTTAATTCATTTATTTTCAAATTTTGATAAATCTGAATTTTTCCACAATTTTTATAGAAAATCCAGCAGAGTGCCGGCTATAAATTGGAAAAACAGTTCTTCTAAACCTGTTTAAAAGACACTTCCAATATAATTTCCAAATCTAGAACTCCATTATACACAAATTTCAACTCAATCTCAAAATCTCAATACTATTTTCAAAATTTTTCTATTCACATCATCACTTGAAGCATATTCGTGAATATTTCTCAACATTTCATTTTTCAACATAATATACAGAAAATTTCAATAACATGAAATTTCATATCTTTACATTATCACATAAGTTCAAGAGTTTGTAATTACAATCAAAACTAATACAAAATGTAAAATACAAAATGCCACCCAAAGTCCTAATGTCCTACCAAGTGCATTGCAGATGTGAGGTGACTCTGGACTCAGTATGCAGCTCTGAAAGTTCACCTGGTCTGATTTCTGTTGGGCTCCCCAGCTATGTCTCCAGTACCTGCGTGTGGCAAAAGTGACGCGCCAAGCAATTCTGCTTGGTGGTGACTGTAATACCCTCCCAGTAGCAACTCCATACATTCTACTGTTCCGGTGACCAGTGTCGGTCCGGACAGCTAGAACGTCCGAAAAAAAAATATTTAAACTAAAGTGAGGAACCATAATTAACTCAAATATTAATAAGAAAAATTTAGAAAAAAATTTTAGAAATAAAATACAACCAAGTTAAATGAGCCGGTACCCTAGCGATGGGTAACCTAGTGAGAAGTTGCGGTTCTCGCAACTAGGAGCCCTAAACCAGGGGAAAAATTCATAAAATAATTTTTGGGACTCCAGATAAGGGTCATTGAGGTTCCTATGGCATTAGAATGCCAAGAAAATATTTAGAAAAATTTTTCAATTGGTACAGACAATTTTGGTTTGTTAAGCCAAACGGAGGGCATTTTGGTCATTTCGCCTCCAGAGGTGATTTTTGGCCGACTTGTCCAGTTAAGTAAATAATTATTATAACATAAAATGTGAATAAATATTGCTAAAAATTGAATTGAAAATCAGTAGAGAAAAGAAGAAAAGAAAATCAAGGAAAATACTTAATTATGACATCATATGATGTCTTTAAAAGAGCTCCACCAATCAACTTCTAACAAGCACCTTTAAATCAATTAAAAAAGCACAAAAAAGAGTTAAAAATTGAAAAAAATTTCTGCTCATCTCCTTCAATTTCCGGCAGCCTCTCTTCCCTCACTATCTCCATTAAAACTTCCTCTTTTTCTTGCTAAAACCTCACCCTTTACACCATAAAACCTAATCCTCACTTCACTAAAATTTATCCTCACACCCTAAATCATATTTAGACAGCCATTAGAGGGAGAAATCTTGAAGATTGACAAGCTCAAGTGGGAGCTTTAATAAGATTAGTGTCCAATATTTTCCTCTCTCTTTAAATTCATGACTAGAAAGTTTAAATTCATGACTAGAAAGTTGATTTAACTTGAAATTTATAAGAAATTCAAATGAAAACCTTTGATGTACTCACTTTATATTTTTGGCAGCCATGGATTTATTAGATTTTTGATGATTTCTTTGGATTAAATGAGTATATAAGCTGCCCTTGATATGAACTTAATATTTAGCACATTGAATTATAGGTTAATGGAAAAGTAGAGAAATTGAAAATTTAGGGTTTTGAGCAAATTGGAGTTTAGCTCCTATAATGGTGTAGGAAGTCAATTAGTGACCATTTGGGTATTGGTAAACAAGAATTGAAGTGTGTTTAGTGATAGGATTTAGGATTAGTGTAGCTGCCTAGTGAGAGTAGTAGGTGTGGCTGTGAGTCCAGCCTGTTTGGACAGCCATAACTTTGGCTGTGTAGATTCAATTGGTGTTTGGCCAATTGGAGCTGAAACTAGACACATAATGGCACAATTTTGGTGAAGAAACCATGCCCAAAAGACCAAAAAAAGTGGACCAAAAACTTGCCCCAATCCGGATGTCCTGCAACCAGATTCTGCAGAATGACTAAATGAACAGTGATTGTTCATTTGGCCATAACTCATTGTAGAATGGCCCAATTGACCTGAAAGTTTTACAGAAACAAGTTAAGATATAGACCAACAACTTTCATGAAGAAACCTACCCCAAATTATGACCAGAACTTATTCGACAAGGCAGTTGACTCACTGTTCACTGCACTGTAGATATGGTCAATTCTGAAATTTTTCAATCCGACCAGTTGTGGTTTTTGGACCATAACTTGAGCTACAAAACTCCAAATGGAGTGATTCAAAAAAATAAATTCAACTAGACAAAATAAGGAATAACTTTCATGTTTATCATTTTCTCAAATTCCCACTGCAACAGTAACTAATGTAACAGTAAAGTTAGGGTATAAAAACTGAAAATTCTGCTCCATTAGTGTTAAGCTTAGAAATGGTATTGGTGATTAATGCAAACAAGTTTTGAATGCAAAATGTGGTATGTTTGGAGTGTTAAAACTAATGTACCTATTTTCTATGCAAAAGTCAACATTTTTGTTGACTAATGAAGTGAATAGTAACACCAAAGCTTGAAATTCAAAAATTACAAAATTCAAAAGTATCAAATGCCCTAGTATACCTAACAAGATTGGTTTGGATAGTTTGGCATGCCAATAGGGTTCAGTTAGCAGTACTGCACATGGCATTATGCCATTCTGTGATTTCATGGCTTTTAGCCATTCTGACATTGTGTTGATATTTGGCCTTGTGCCTATTGTCATTACAGCTTATTAGCTGTTCTGTTGCACACCGGGAGATGCATATGTGACCACTTCAGTGCATTGGTAGGACACTAGGTTTCATTTTGGTACTTTGTAATTAACTTTTATTTTCTTTTGTGTAAATGGAACTTATGTAATGTATTTTGATGTTAACATAAATAGTGAAAAATTGTGTTTATGAATGGAAATTAAGAAATTTTCTTTTTTTTTTTTTTATTATTGCTTGTATATGAATGCTATGAGAAATGAATGTTTGAGTAATGGAAAGGTTGTTGAAAAATAATTGAGACCTTGTTGATGATTATTGGAGTTGAGAGTGATTGGATATGAATATTGGAAGTGTTTTTCACAAGTTCCGAAGAACTGTTTTCTCCATTTTTAGCCGGTACTCTGCCGGATTTTCTATAAAATTTTCGGAACCTCAAATAAATTATAATTTCAATAAATAACTTAAATGAATTATATTTCATAAGTTATATTCAAAACTATGATAAAAATTAATTAAGGAAGAATAAAAATGATTAGGATAAAATAGAGTATTCCGGTACACCGTGTGACATATCTTACTCGGATATACTGTAGATGGGTAAGGGGTGTCACATTTAGTGGTATCAGAGCACGGTTTAGGCATTTTTGGGCCTAGATTGAGTCCATACCATGCATTGCATTTGTAAGAGTCGAGGTGACACTAATGCAGATCTGTTTATCTTTGTTATTTTGAATAGGATATGGACCCTACATCTCAGAGAGCAGTTGAGGAAGAAGTGGAGAGTCATGCTCCACCTGCAGCAGCTGAGACTGGGGGTAGGGGAGAACCTGCTCCACAAGCTCCATCAGAGCCTGCTCAACCTCCATAGGCCATGTTCTAGCAAATGGCCGAATTCTTCAAACAAATGGCTGGGGTAATGCCAAAACCATCACCACCACCACCTCCACAGCAGAAATCACACCTGGAAAGACTAAGAAAATTTAGAGCAGTGGACTTCTTTGGCAAGAGAGAAGATGATTCTGTTGCAGCCGAAAATTGGTTGAGCAGAACAGGCAGGGTTTTAAAACAACTCCACTGCACTCCAGAGCAAAATCTAGAAGCTGCTGTATCTCTATTGCAAGATGATGCATATGAATGGTGGGATACGGTGTCCAGTGAAGTACAGCCAGAAATAATAACTTGGGACTTCTTCCTCTCCGAATTTAAGAAGAAATATGTGGGTAGTGTATACCTGGAAGAGAGAAGAAGAGAGTTCATTAACCTAAGGTAGAGACAGCTGACAGTGGCCGAGTATGAAAAGGAATTTGTCAGATTAAGCCGCTATGGAAGGGAGATAGTCCCTAATGAGGCTGAAAGGTGTAAGAGATTTGAAGAGGGATTAAATGACAACATAAAGATCATGATCACTGCCTTGGGAATCACCGACTTCACCAAGTTAGTGGAAGCTGCAATAAAGGTTGAAAAGGTTAGAATAAGTGAGCAGACCAGAAGAGAGAGACAGCAGAAGAGGGGCCTGGGTCAGTCTAGTTTATCTCCTGCACCTGGGAAGAAGTTCAAAGGTCCACCTGCACAGAGTTCAGGTCAACCACAAGGTCAGGGTCAGTCTCAGGGGCCCAGGCCATAGTTTACCCCTAGGAGAGGTCAGTCCACACCATCAGTGGCGCTCTCTCGAGGATGGGGTTCAGGGGACCAACCCCAGCATCTTCTGCATGTCCACATTGTCTGAAATGGCATAAGGGGGAGTGTTGGAGAGTGACTGGTGCCTGCTTAAGGTGTGGGTCAACAGAGCATCAGCTGAGGAACTGTCCACGCAGAACTACTATAGTTGCTCCAACACAAACAGACAGACCTGCTCCTGCACCACAAATGGGTAGAAAAATCTGGCAAATCTGAGGCAGTGGGACCATCACAGAGGCCTGCATCTGAGCCAGCAGAGAGGCCTAAGGGCTGACCACCTGCCAGAGCTTATGCCATGAGAGCTCAGGAGGAGCAAGATGCCCCGGACATCATCAGGGGTACGTTCTCCCTCTATAATACATCTGTGCATGCATTGGTGGATTCAGGATCCACTCATTCATACATCTACATCAACCTACCCGTAGAAAGGGGGATACTAATAGGGGAGAGTGACCAAGACATTCTGGTCACTAATCCGTTGGGCCACAGTGTAGTGGTGAACAAAGTGTACAAGGGTTGCCCGTTAAGGATTCAGGGGTATGAATTCTCGGCAGATCTAATTGAGTTGCCCTTCCACGAGTTTGACGTGATTTTGGGAATGGATTGGTTGTCACGTCATCAGGCAATAGTTGATTGCAAATTGAAGAGAATTTCTCTGAAAACTTCTGAGGGTAATGAAATCACTGTTGTGGGTGAAAGGACAGATTTTCTGTCTAATGTTATCTCAGCCACAGCTGCAAGAAGAATGATGAGAAAAGGCTGTGAAGCCTACCTAGCACATGTGGTGGATACTAGGCAGGCTAAGCCAAACCTGAGTGATATACCCACAGTAAGAGACTTCCTAGGGGTATTTCCTGAAGAGTTGCCTGGTTTGCCACCAGAAAGGGAAGTTGAATTTGCTATTGAGGAAATGCCGGGTACAGCACCCATTTCCATTGCTCCTTATAGGATGGCACCCACTTAATTGAGGGAGTTGAAAACTCAGTTGCAAGAGTTGCTTGATAAGGGGTTCATACGCCCCAATGTGTCACCATGGGGAGCTCCAGTGCTGTTTGTAAAGAAAAAGGATGGGACTTTGAGGCTATGCATCGATTACCGGTAGTTGAATAAAGTGACTGTGAAGAACAAATATCTGTTGCCTAGAATTGATGATCTATTTGATCAGTTGAAGGGAGCAGGAGTATTTTCTAAGATTGATCTCAGATAAGGGTATCATCAGTTGAGGGTGAAGGATGTAGATGTGCCAAAGACTGCATTCAGGACCCGGTATGGGCATTATGAGTTTCTGGTGATGCCCTTTGGCCTAACAAATGCACCAGCAGCATTCATGGACCTTATGAACCGTATCTTCCATCCATACTTAGATCGGTTCGTAGTGGTCTTTATTGATGATATTTTGGTGTATTCCAAGACCAGGGAAGAACATGATGAACATTTGAGGAATGTTCTGCAAACCCTGAGAGAAAAGAAGCTGTATGCTAAGTTGTCCAAGTGTGACTTTTGGTTGAATGAGATTGCATTCCTTGGACACATAGTGTCAGCTGATGGGATTAGAGTGGATCCCAAGAAAATAGAAGCAGTGATGGAATGGAAGCCTCCCAGAAATACAACTGAGGTCAGAAGCTTCTTGGGGCTAGCTGGGTATTACAGAAGATTTGTGAAGGGATTTTCCTTAATAGCTGCTCCAATGACCAAGTTGTTACACAAGAATGTCAGATTTGACTGGAACAACAAGTGTCGGACCAGTTTTGAGAAGTTAAAGGCTATGTTGACAGAGGCACCAGTGTTAACACAGCCAGTGTCAGGAAAGGACTTTTTGGTCTACAGTGATGCCTCTCATAATGGGTTAGGGTGTGTATTGATGCAAGAGGGAAAGGTGATCGCTTATGCTTCCAGGCAGCTAAGGCCACATGAACAGAATTACCCTACCCATGATCTAGAGCATGCAGTAATTATCTTCGCACTGAAGATATGGAGGCATTACTTATATGGTGAAAAGAGCTACATTTACACGGACCACAAAAGTCTAAAATATTTGCCAACTCAGAAGGAGCTCAACCTTAGACAGAGGCGATGGATTGAGTTCCTAAAGGACTATGATTGTGTAATTGACTACCATCCTGGGAAGGCAAATGTAGTTGCTGATGCTTTGAGCAGAAAATCCATCACAGCTTTGAGATCATTGAATGCCCATCTATCTTTGGTTCGAGATGGAGCTATTTTGGCTGAGTTGCAAGTGAGGCCAAACCTGCTACAGCAGATTTTAGATGGGCAAAAGGCAGATGAAAAGCTAATGGCCATTATGAGTAAACTCTCAGAGGGAAAAGCAACTGACTATGAGGTGAAAGTAGATGGGTGTCTCTACTACAAAGGAAGAGTATGTGTACCAGATGATGGGGAATTGAAGGCCAGTATTCTGAAAGAGGCACATACCAGTGTTTATGCTATGCACCCAAGAAGTACAAAAATGTATCATGATCCAAACTTGTATTGGTGGCACAGTATAAAGAAGGACATAGCCGACTATGTGACTAAATGCTTGACATGTCGCAAGTCAAGGCGAACATCAAGTTCCATCGGGTTTGCTACACCTATACGCATACCGAATGGAAATGGGATCGGTCACCATGGATTGTGTAAGTGGTCTACCTCTCACCCAGAAGAAACATGATGCAGTATGTGTGATAGTGGATAGAGTGACGAAGTCAGCACACTTTCTGCCAGTTAGGACTGACTACTCACTAGAGAAGTTAGCAATGTATATCGCTGAGATAGTTAGACTGCATGGAATTCCACTTTCCATCATATCTGATCGAGACCCAAGGTTTACATCGAGATTTTGGAAGAAGTTGCATGAGTCCTTGGGTACACAACTCCACTTCAGCATAGCTTTCCATCCTCAGACGGATGGGCAATCAAAAAGAGTAATCCAGGTCCTTGAGGATATGCTGAGGAGTTATGTCATTGAGTTTGAGGGAAGTTGGGATAGATACCTCCCACTGGCAGAATTTGCATACAACAATAGCTACCAAGCTAGTATCCAAATGGCCTCGTATGAAGCACTGTATGGGAGGAAATGTAGAACTCCAGTGTGCTGGACTGAATTGGGCGAAGACAAACTGGTAGGGCCAGACCTGGTGAAACAGACTGAGGAAAAAGTAAAAATAATCAAAGCCAATCTGAAGGTTGCCTCAGACAGATAGAAATCCTATGCCGACTTGAAGCAAAAAGAAATAGAATATGCGGTTGGCGATAAAGTGTTCCTCAAGGTGTCACCGTGGAAGAAGGTACTGAGGTTTGGAAGAAAAGGTAAGTTAAGCCCTAGGTTCATTGGCCCATATGAAATCATTGAACTTGTGGGTCCAGTGGCCTATAGGCTAGCTTTACCACTAGAGCTGGACAAGATCCACAATGTGTTCCACGTATCTATGCGAAGAAGATATCGCTCAGATCCTTCACATGTCATCTCCATGGAAGAAATTGAAGTACAACCGGATTTGACATATGAAGAAGAACCCATACGGATCCTGGCTCGGGAAGTGAAAGAGTTGAGGAATAAGCAGATTCCACTGGTGAAAGTGCTTTGGAGGCACCACAACACTGAAGAGGCAACTTGGGAAAGTGAAGAGACAATGAGGCAACAGTTCCCTCAACTGTTTGCATTAGGTAAATTTCGAGGACAAAATTTAAATTAGAGGGCAAGAGTTGTAACACCCTCCCTGTAGCAACTCCGTACATTCTACTGTTCCGGTGACCAGTGTCGGTCCGGACAGCTAGAACGTCTGAAAAAAAAAATATTTAAACTAAAGTGAGGAACCATAATTAACTCAAATATTAATAAGAAAAATTTAGAAAAAAATTTTAGAAATAAAATGCAACCAAGTTAAATGAGCCGGTGCCCTAGCGATGGGTAACCTAGTGAGAAGTTGCGGTTCTCGAAACTAGGAGCCCTAGACCTGGGGAAAAATTCATAAAATAATTTTTGGGACTCCAGAGAAGGGTCATTGAGGTTCCTATGGCATTAGAATGCCAAGAAAATATTTAGAAAAATTTTTCAATCGGTACAGCCAATTTTGGTCTGTTAAGCCAAACGGAGGGCATTTTGGTCATTTTGCCTCCAGAGGTGATTTTTGGCCGACTTGTCCAGTTAATTAAATAATTATTATAACATAAAATGTGAATAAATATTGCTAAAAATTGAATTGAAAATGAGTAGAGAAAAGAAGAAAAGAAAATGAAGGAAAATACTTAATTATGACATCATATGATGTCTTTAAAAGAGCTCCACCAATCAACTTCTAACAAGCACCTTTAAATCAATTAAAAAAGCACAAAAAGGAGTTAAAAATTGAAAAAAATTTCTGTTCATCTCCTTCAATTTCCGGCAGCCTCTCTTCCCTCACTATCTCCATTAAAACTTCCTCTTTTTCTTGCTAAAACCTCACCCTTTACACCATAAAACCTAATCCTCACTTCACTAAAATTTATCCTCACACCCTAAATCATATTTAGACAGCCATTAGAGGGAGAAATCTTGAAGATTGACAAGCTCAAGTGGGAGCTTTAATAAGATTAGTGTCCAATATTTTCCTCTCTCTTTAAATTCATGACTAGAAAGTTTAAATTCATGACTAGAAAGTTGATTTAACTTGAAATTTATAAGAAATTCAAATGAAAACCTTTGATGTACTCACTTTATATTTTTGGCAGCCATGGATTTATTAGATTTTTGATGATTTCTTTTGTGACACCCCTTACCCGTCTATAGTATATCCGAGTAAGTTATGTCACACGGTGTACCGGAACACTCTATTTTATCTTAATTAATTTTTATCATAGTTTTGAATATAACTTGTGAAATATAATTCATTTAAGTCATTTATTGAAATTATAATTTATTTGAGGTTTCGAAAATTTTATAGAAAATCCGGCAGAGTACCGGCTAAAAATGGAGAAAACAGTTCTTCGGAACCTGTGAAAAACACTTCCAAAATCATTTCCAAACAATCCCAACTCCATTTCATCAACAAAGTCTCAATATGATTTTCAACAACATTTTCATTACTCAAACATTCATTTCTCATGGTACTCATATACAAACAATAAATAAATACTCGAATTTTCCATTCATAACCACAATTTTCATTATATACATGAACATCAAAATACATTACATAAGTTCAATTGCATATGATAAAATAAAAATTAGTTACAAAATACCAAAATGAAACCTAGTGTCCTACCAATGCACTGAAGATGGTGAGGTGACACGGACACTGTGCAGAGCTGCAGGATGGTCTCACCCAGTCTGCGGTCTACTGGGCTCTCGATCAGTATCTCCAGAACCTACGCGTGGCAAAAGCAACGCGCTAAGCAATAATGCTTAGTGGTGCCAATAATAAAATAAAAAGAAATAATAGAAATAAATATGCATTGAATGTATCGATGTTTTACTTGTTTTATACTCGTTATAATCATTTATTTCGTTAATTTTATCCACTTTCATTCTTTTGGTTGCCCAAGTAACCTATACTGAACGACTAGACTGGATAAACGGGTAAACTGGCACTGGGTATCAAGTACCTCGGGCCGTCACACCATCGGTCACATATGTATCTCCCGGTGTGCAACAGTAATGTACCTAACAATGTCAGAATAATATGAGGCACGAGGCCAAGTCTCAACACAATGTCAAAATGGCTAAAAACCATAAAATCATAGAATGGCATAATGCCATGTGCAGTACTGCTAACTGAACCCTATTGGCATGCCAAACTATCCAAACCAATCTTGTTAGGTATACTAGGGCATTTGATACTTTTGAATTCTTCAATTTTTGAATTTCAAGTTTTGGTGTCACTATTCACTTCATTAGTCAACAAAAATGTTGACTTTTGCATAAAAAATAGGTACATTGGTTTTAACACTCCCAACATACCACATTTTGCATTCAAAACTTGTTGGCATTAATCACCAATACCATTTCTAAGCTTAAACTAAGGGAGCAAAATTTTTCAGTTTTCATACCTAAACTTTACTATTCCATTAGTTGCTGTTGCAGTGAGAATTTGAGAAAATGACAAACATGAAAGTTGTTCCTTATTTTGTCTAATTGAATTTCGTTTTTTGAATCACTCCATTTGGAGTTTTGTAGCTCCAGTTATGGTCCAAAAACCACAGCTGGCCGGATTGAAAAATTGCAGAATTGACCATATCTACAGTGCAGTGAACAGTGATTGCAACTGCCTTGTTGGATAGGTTCTGGTCATAATTGGGGGTAGGTTTCTTCATGAAAGTTGTTTGTCTATATCTTAACTTGTCGCTGTAAACATTTCAGGTCAAATGGGCCATTCTACAATGAGTTATGGCCAAATGAACAATTACTGTTCATTTGGTCATTCTGCAGAATCTGGTTGCAGGACATCCAGATTGGGACCAGTTTTTAGTCCACTTGCTTTGGTCTTTTGGCTATGGTTTCTTCACCAAAATTGTGCCATTATGTGTCTAGTTTCATGTCCAATTTGACAAAAACCAATTGAACCTACACAGCCAAAGTTATGGATGTCCAAACAGGCTGGACTCACAGCCTCACTTGCTGCTCTCACTATTTAGCCTACCAAATCAGTTTGGAACACTGTACTTCACTCAAAATTATGGTCAACTTACCTCAAATGGTCACTAATTGACCCTTAAAATGTTCGTTCACCATTACATAAGTGAAACTCAAATTTCCCTCAAAACCCTAATTCCTAAGTTCTCAAATCTTACAATATACATGCCATTAAGGTTTTTAATTCACTTATACACATCAAGGGACATCCATGGATTTTAATTCCATTCAAGCCATCAACCTCAAGAAAGTTCATGGCTGCCGAAAATTGAAGATACTCTAACATGTATAATTTACTTCAAATTTTTATAATTTCTTAACTTAAATTGATGTTCTAACAAAATTAAAAAGAGTGAGAGGGAAAATATAGCACTAACTTCACTTAAGAGCTTTTCAAGAGCTCTAATTCTTCACCTTTTCTCTTTATTTTTGCTGTCTAAGGGTTATTCAAGGTGCAAGGATGAGTTTTAGTGAAAGGAGTAGGAGGATTTATGGTGAAACTTAGTGGAGTGGGAAGCTTGTTGAAGTGTTAATGGAGGTTTAGTCTAGGGCATGGATTCGGCTAGTTTGGGGAGGAAGAAGGCAGATGGTTTTTTTTTAATTTCTTTGGTCTCATTTGTCTCTTTTTATTAGTTAATTAGATGTTGTTTAATTGTGATTGGTGGGAACTTGTAAATGACATCATAATGATGTCATAATTTGCATTATATTGATTTTTCTTTTCTTTTCTTTTCCACTAACTTTAAATTAATTTTTCATCAACATTAATTCATATTTTATGTCATAATAATTATTTACTCAGCTGGACAAGTCGGCCAAAAATCGCCTCTGAAGGCGAAATGACCAAAATGCCCTTCATTTGGCTTAACGGGTCAAAATTATCTGTACCGATTGAAAAATTTTTCTAAATATTTTATTGGCATTCTAATGCCATAGGAACCTCAATAACCCTTCTCTGGAGTCCCAAAAATTATTTTATAAATTTTCTCTCGGATCTAGGGCTCCTAGTTGCGAGAACCGCAACTTCCCACTGGGTTACCCATCGCTTGGGCACCGGCTCATTTGACTTAGTTGTATTTTATTTCTAAAATTTTTACTAAATTTTTCTTATTAATATTTGAGTTAATTATGGTCCCTCACTTTAGTTTAAATATTTTTCCGATCGTTCTAGTCCAGGACCAACACCGTCACCAAACAAAGAGAATGTACGGAGTTGCTACAGGGAGGGTGTTACAACTCTTCCCCTCTAATTTAAATTTCTTCCTCGAAATTTACCTGATGCAAACAGTTAAGGGAACTGTTGCCTCATTGTTTCTTCACTTTGCCAAGTTGCCTCCTCGGTGTTGTGGTGCCTCCAAAGCACTTTCACCAGTGGAATCTGCTTATTTCTCAACTCTTTCACTTCCCGAGCCAGGATCCGTATAGGTTCTTCTTCATATGTCAGATCCGGCTGTATTTCAATTTCTTCCCTGGAGATGACATGTGAAGAATCTGAGCTGTATCTTCTGAGCATGGACACGTGGAACACATTGTGGATCTTGTCCAGCTCTGGTGGTAAAGCTAGCCTATAGGCCACTGGACCCACACATTCAATGACTTCATATGGGCCAATGAACCTAGGGCTTAACTTACCTTTTCTTCCAAACCTCAATACCTTCTTCCATGGTGACACCTTGAGGAACACTTTGTCGCCAACCACATATTCTATTTCTTTTCTCTTCAGGTCGGCATAAGATTTCTATCTGTTCGAGGCAACCTTCAGATTGGCTTTGATTAGTTTTACTTTCTCCTCAGTCTGTTTCACCAAGTTTGGCCCTACCAGTTTGTCTTCACCCAATTCAGTCCAGCACACTGGAGTCCTACATTTGCTCCCATACAGTGCTTCATACGGGGCCATTTGGATACTAGCTTGGTAGCTATTGTTGTATGCAAATTCTGCCAGTGGGAGGTATCTATCCCAACTTCCCTCAAATTCAATGACACAACCCCTCAGCATATCCTCAAGGACCTGGCATATATTTCATGTTATTATTATCATTTTAATTCAATATTTGTATCAATTCCATTGGTTTCAATTGTTTACCTGGATTACTCTTTCTGATTGCCCATCCGTCTGAGGATGGAAAGCTGTGCTGAAGTGGAGTTGTGTACCCAAGGACTCATGCAACTTCTTCCAAAATCTCGATGTAAACCTTGGGTCTCGATCAGATATGATGGAAAGTGGAATTCCATGCGCCTAACTATCTCACCGATATACAATTACGCTAACTTCTCCAAAGGAGTAGTCACCCTAATCGCGTAAAGTGTGCTGACTTCTTCAATCTATCTACTATCACCCACACTGCATCATATTTCTTCTGGGTGAGAGGTAGGCCACTTACAAAATCCATGGTGACCCGATCTCATTTCCATTCAGGTATGCGTATAGGCTGTAGCAAGCCTGATGGAACTCGATGTTCTGCCTTGACTTGCTGACATGTCAAGCATTTAGTCACATAGTCAACTATGTCCTTCTTCATACCAGGCCACCAATACTGAAGCTTCAAATCATGATACATCTTTGTACTTCCTGGGTGCATAGCATATACACTGGTGTGTGCCTCTTTTAGAATACTGGCCTTCAATTCCCCATCATCTGGTACACACGCCTTCCTTTGTAATACGACACCCATCCGCTTTCACCTCATAGTCGATTGCTTTTCCTCCGAGATTTTGCTCATAATAGCCATTAGCTTCTCATCTACTTTCGCCCATCTAAAATCCAGAATGTGTTTGGCCTCACTTGCAACTCAGCCAAAATAACTCCATCTCAAACTAAAGATAGACGGGTATTCAATGATCTCAAAGCTGTGATGGATTTTCTGCTCAAAGCATCAGCAACTACATTTGCCTTCCCAGGATGGTAGTCAATTACACAATCATAATCCTTCAGGAACTCAATCCATCGTCTCTGTCTAAGGTTGAGCTCCTTCTGGGTTGGCAAGTATTTCAGGCTTTTGTGGTCCGTGTAAATGTAGCACTTTTCACCATACAAGTAATGCCTCCATATCTTCAGTGCGAAGATAATTGCTGCAAGCTCTAGATCATGGGTAGGGTAATTTTGTTCATGTGGCCTTAGCTGCCTGGAAGCATAAGCGACCACCTTCCCCTCTTGCATCAATACACACCCTAACCCATTATGAGAGGCATCACTGTAGACCACAAAGTCCTTTCTCGACATCGTGTTAACACTGGTGCCTCTGTCAACATAGCCTTCAACTTCTCAAAACTGGTCTGACATTTGTCATTCCAGTCAAATCTAACATTATTGTGTAACAACTTGGTCATTGGAGCAGCTATTAATGAAAATCCCTTCACAAATCTCCTGTAATACCTAGCTAGCCCCAAGAAGCTTCTGACTTCAGTTGTATTCTTGGGAGGCTTCCATTCCATCACTACTTTAATTTTCTTGGGATCCACCCTAATCCCATCAGCTGACACTATGTGTCCAAGGAATGCAATCTCATTTAACCAAAAATCACACTTGGACAACTTAGCATACAGCTTCTTTTCTCTCAGGGTTTGCAGAACAATCCTCAAATGCTCATCATGTTCTTCCCTGGTCTTGGAATACACCAGAATATCATCAATAAAGACCATTACGAACCGATCTAGGTATGGATGGAAGATACGGTTCATAAGGTCCATGAATGCCGCTGGTGCATTTGTTAGGCCAAAGGGCATCACTAGAAACTCATAATGCCCATACCGGGTCCTGAATGCAGTCTTTGGCACATCTACATCCTTCACCCTCAACTGATGATACCCTGATCTGAGATCAATCTTAGAAAATACTCCTGCTCCCTTCAACTGATCAAACAAATCATCAATTCTAGGCAACGGATATTTGTTCTTCACAGTCACTTTATTCAACTGCCGGTAATTGATATATAGCCTCAAAGTCCCATCCTTTTTCTTTACAAACAGCACTGGTGCTCCCCATGGTGACACACTGGGGCGTATAAACCCCTTATCAAGTAACTCTTGCAATTGAGTTTTCAACTCCCTCAATTCCGTGGGTGCCATCCTATAAGGAGTAATGGAAATGGGTCTTTGTGCAGTTGTCTCAATAGCAAATTCAACTTCCCTTTCTGGTGGCAATCCAGGCAACTCTTCAGGAAATACCTCTGGGAAGTCTCTTATGGGTATATCACTCAGGTTTGGCTTAGCCTGCCTAGTATCCACCACATGTGCTAGGAAGGCTTCACAGCCTTTTCTCATCATTCTTTGTAACACCCCTCACCCGACTACAGTGTAGCCGAGCAAAGTGTGCTACATTCGGTGCCGGAGCACCCTATCTTATCTTACTTTATTCCTTTCATATTTTGATCTCGTTATATTTTAATATTAATTATTTTTCGACGGAGAAACCAGCGGAGTTTCCCCTATTTTATTACCAGTTGACGTATTTTACTATTTACCTGTTTGAAAGTTTCAATAATATTTTATAAATAAAATCTCATCAATTATTTTCATAACCATCTCATAATTTACATCTCATTCATATATCTCAATTTCATATTCATTTCCATGCATTATCTATATATTTTAAATCTGTCTTCGAATCCATACAATCTCATTCATGCTCAAATCACATAAGTAAAATTTTCAAATTTCTTTAATTTACATAATTTCATAATTTACATGATATATAAATTAATTACATATGAAAAAGCTAATTTATTAAATTACATTACATTTCTATTAATTACCTGCTCATAATCTACATTATAATACAATATCTAGCATTTTATACTAAATACAAAATATGATCTATATGGGCCCTATCTACATGCATTGCTGAGGAGGTGACAACCTTGATTACTTCAGGCACTTCTGCAGATCTGGACTCCAAAAATCTTAGTCAAAGTACCTGCGCGAGGAAACAAATCCATCGCGCTAAGCATTGCTGCTTAGTGGTGCAATAATAGAACAAGAACATAATATAACAATAAAGAAAGAACGAAGCATAATTTGAATATTTAAGAATCAATTTAATTTAATACAATGTGTCTAATATTAATTATCTTTTGTTCTAATTTGTTCCGCTTTGGAAGCGTTTAATTCCTAAATTCACAGTGATAATGTACAATATACAGAATTAATAAAAATACTCAGTTTATATTCATATGGCAATAGAAAGCACATTTAAAATATTTAGTTAAGTTATACCTATTTTTGCAACTCTTTTATCATTTTACTTAATAATTTTTTTTTATGTGGTTTGGATCATTTCATAATTCTAACTAATTCTTTTGAAGTCTTATTAACTCATTTATTTGATTTCTAATATTTTTAATTACTAATAGTCTTAATTTATTTCAATAAATTACACTGCCCAAGTAACCTACGACAGGCTGACTAAACTGGATAACGGTCGTTGGCATCGACACCGCGTTTCTCGGGCGATCATACCATGGGACGCAGTAACGCCAACCACGATAACGATCGGTATGGCTAAAAAGCCATGATACACATAATCAGGCATAAAAGCCATGAATATTGGCATAATGCCATGAATGCGGGCATAAAGCCATGAATGCGGGCACAAAGCCATAAATACAGGCATAAAGCCTTTTGCAGTACTGCTAAAACAATACCCTATTGGCATGCCAAACTATCCAATCTGACACACATGTCTAGGCAATATAAGGGCACATAATATCATTAAACATTAATATATTGTATTTTATGACTTCATTATTTCATAATAAATTTCAATTATAATTCGTACATTCATTTGATCATTTATATGATCACAATTCACATCAATTATCCTTTTTATACCATTGTACTCAAAATACTTCTCCTTTCTACAATAATGAGAACTAATGTCTCATTCATACATTAATGTGGTTCATTTATTCATTCTTTATGTTATTCATATTAATCACAACTCTAAACAATGGTTCACATGTACCATTGTATTCAAAACATTTTTCCTTTTCTCATTTATACATTCAAGAATCTACTTATGTAATTGCAAATTTTATATTTCAAGTTGAGTTACTAATATTTTATGAATTCCATTTGTGATGGGCATATAAGCCCTAACTATCTATTTACATCAATTAGATGACTTATTTTTCATGTTTCCAGTAATCCATGAAAATTTCATGGACTTCAAATTTATGCTCTTAATTTCCTTTTAACAATTTTGACTAAGATGCATAGTCCACATTTGTCATACCATTCTAAGCATTAAGCTTAGAATTGGTTCTAGGTCTTCATCTTAATTTGCTAATTATTTTGACTACTATTCACCTTACTAGTCAACCAAAATGTTGACTTTTTCTACTTAATGGATATATTAGTTCTAATTACACCAAGATCCCACATTTTGAGTTTTACATTTGCTAGTATTAATTGCCAATTGCAATTTAAAGTCCCCTAGATGCATTTCTAATTTCACATTTTGAATTTCAAGTATTGGTGTCACTATTCACCTCATTGGTCAACAAAAATGTTGACTTTTGGATAGAAAATAGGTACATTGGTTTTAGCACCCCCAATGTACCACATTTTACATTTAAAACTTGTTGGAATTAACCACCAAATCCATTTCCAAACCTAAAACCAAAAGAGCAGAATTTTCAGTTTTTGTGACCCAACTTTACTATTCCATTGGGTCCTGTTGCAGTGGGAATTTGAGGAAATGGTAAACATGAAAGTTATTCCTTATTTTTTCTAGTTGAATTTCTTTTTTTGAATTACTCCATTTGGAGTTTTGTAACTCCAGATATGGTCCAAAAACCACAGCTGGCCGGATTTCAATTCTGCAGAATTTACCAAATCTACAGTATCATGAACAGTGACTGCCACTGCCATTTGGGTTAGGTTCTGGTCATAATTTGGGGTAGGTTTCTTCATAAAAGTTGTTTGTCTATGTCTTAACTTGTTTCTGTAAAAATTTCAGGTCAATTGACCATTTCTACAGTGAGTTATGGCCAAATGAACAGTTACTGTTCATTTGGTCATTCTGCAGAATTGGCTTGCAGGGTATCCGGATGGGGGCCAACTTTTGGTCTACTTTCTTTGGTCTTTTGGGCATGGTTTCTTCAGCAAAAATGTGTCATTATAAGTCTAGTTTCATATCCAATTGGCCAAACACCAATTGGACCTACACAGCCAAAGATATGGCAGTCCAAACAGGCTGGACTCACAGCCTCCCTGCTGCTGTCACTAGGCAGCATGCCCATTTCAGTTTGCCATGCAATAGTTCACTCCTAATTATGGTCAACTTACCCCAAATGGTCACTAATTGACCATTAGAATGTTCTTTAACAATTTTCTAAGCAAAGTCAAATTTTCACTCCAAAACCCTAGCTCAAAGTCAAGGTTTTCACAAATTTCCTTAGTTAACTCTTTCATTCCTTTTATATATATATATATATACACTTTAAACATAATCTCTATTTCACTCTAAGTCCATTAAAACAATCAAACTCATTCCTTCCTTAGGGCTGCCGAAATTCATGGTATACATACATATGAATTCTTTTCATTTAATTTACAAATTCTTGTTCACTTTAAGTCCTTAACATGGAATGAAAGGGATTTAGGTATAAATATGCACTAACCTTTTTGAAACCAACATTGAGCTTGTTATTCTTCAAGATTTCTCCTAGAATCATAATAATCATAATCAATTATAACTTCACTTTCCTAAATTAAATATCCAATAAAAATTCAACATCATTTCCCCTTAAATTGGACTAAACTCCTATCATAAATCTTAAATCCACAACCACCCATTAATACCCAATCTGGCAGCTTGTGCATTCAAATTTATATATAATGATCTAACCGTTAGATAAATCCCAAATTTTAACCATATATTCAAGACATCCCTGTACAATATCAGTAAAAATTTTAGCATCAAATAATCACTATATCATGAGATATCAAAACATTCATTCAACCCTTCCAAATCTGAATTTTTGCAGAAATCAGTCTTACTCAGACAGCTCATGCAAAAAAATTTATATCTCATAAACCACAAGTCTAAAATTCACCAAATTTTAACCCAGCAGCCTCAACATCCCAAATATCATTTGTACCAAATTTCATAATTTTATAAGCATCCTAACTATTTATTTTTCTCAAATTTCAGTAGCCAAAATTCAGAATTCAACCTACAGACAGCCTGTGTTCAACAATATATTTCACCAAATCCAACCGTTGAACAATCACCAAATTTTAACCATAACTTCCAAACATACATACCTCAAACATATCCAAAAATCAGCCATAGATGTTGAGCCAAACGCACCTGGACGGAAGAGAAAGTTGCTGCCCTGCTGAACCCCTATTTCTGCTACTGTTCATCTCCTTCTCCTTCTTCCTTTCTTTCTTTCTTTCTCTTTCTTTCTTATTCCAGCCCGTATGAAGAAGGAAACTGCTGGTTTCCTTTGTTTTTTTTTTTTTAATCTCATTTTAAGTCATTTTTATCTCTTTTTATTGGTTTGTCAAATGGTGATTGGAGGGGGCTTTTAAATGACATCATCATATGTCATAATTAAGCATTTTCCTTCATTTTCTTTTCTTCTTTTCTCTACTCATTTTCAATTCAATTTTTAGTAATGTTTATTCATATTTTATGTCATATTAATTATTTACTCAACTGGACAAGTCGGCCAAAAATCACCTCTGAAGGCGAAATGACCAAAATGCCCTCCGTTTGGCTTAATGGGTCAAAATTGCCTGTATCGATTGAAAAATTTTTCTAAATATTTTCTTGGCATTCTAATGCCATAGGAACCTCAATGACTCTTCTCTGGAGTCCCAAAAATTATTTTATGAATTTTTCCCCGGGTCTAGGGCTCCTCGTTGCGAGAACCGCAACTTCACTCTGGTTACCCATCGCTAGGGCACCGGCTCGTTTAACTTGGTTGTATTTTATTTCTAAAATTTTTACTAAATTTTTCTTATTAATATTTGAGTTATTTATGGTTCCTCACTTTAGTCTAAATATTTTTCCGAACGTTCTAGCTGTCCGACTTTAATCGTCACCGAATAAGAGAATGTACTGAATTGCTCTGATGAGGGTGTTACAATTCTTCCCCTCTAATTTAAATTTCGTCCTCGAAATTTACTGGGTATTTTGGATTCTGAGATAATTCTTTTACCTGTCTATTGCTCCATCTGTCTACTTCTTTTATACATATGGTACTATTTAAATTTTTTTTTTGAATCTATTATTATACACTTTGGCATATCATAAGGGAAGGATACTTTACCTCAAATTTACATTTGGGGCTTCTTGCTCCTCTCTGACTTGGGTGACATTACTGTTGTACTTGGTCCTTCCACGACCTCTGTTTGGGTCCGTGGTAAATTCCTCTTAGGACAATCTTTCAAACGATGGTCTATGGCCCCACATCTATAACAGGCTCCAGTCAATCCCCTACATTCACCTTTATGCCACTTGTTACAATGACCACATTTTCTTGCTAGTCCTGACGCACTCACTACTAGTGTTTCTGGTTGATCTCTTCTGGGTATAGGCCTGGGTCTGGATCTCCTACTTTGATCAGATGTCTGACTTACCTGTTCTCTCAGCCTCTTATTACTAAACTGTCCAAATTTCCTCTTTTGCTGATCACCACTCCTCTTCTGTTCCTCTTCATGAACACAGCTAATATATTTCTTTCTGAACTCTATCAGAAAGAATTCCCAAGTTACGTCGGCTCGTTGCACTGCCTTGGTTACAACATCCCACCACCGATATGCAGCTTCTTGTAACAATGAAACTGCACACTCCAAACTCTGTTCTGGTGTGCAATGGAGCTGCTGCAAGACTCTTTCAGTCCTTTCTAACCAATACTCACCGTAATCGTCTTCCATTCTACCATTGAAATCTACAGCTCCATATTTCCTAATTTTTCCTAGAGGTGATTTCTGCTGAGACAATGGTGGAATAACCCCTGTCATCTATCGAAAGAATCCAGTCATCTGCTCAAATAAGGCCAGTTGGGGTTGTACAGGCACCTCTTGCACTAGTGGAGTAGGATCTCCCCGATTTCCAATATCACTCCCAATCGGAATGCGGCTTACTGCTTCTTCTTCTACTGCCCTCTGCGATTCTGAGTCCATACCTTAACGTAAAATAACCAAAAAAATAGATCTGCATTAGTGTCACCTCAACTCATATGAATGCAATGCATGATATGCAATCTATCTAGGTCCAGAAACGCCTAAACCGCGCTCTGATACCAATAAATGTAACACCCCTCACCCAACTACAGTGTAGCCGAGCAAAGTGTGCTACATTCGGTGCCGGAGTACCCTATCTTATCTTACTTTATTCCTTTCATATTTTGATCTCGTTATATTTTAATATTAATTATTTTTCGACGGAGAAACCAGCGGAGTTTCCCCTATTTTATTACCAGTTGACGTATTTTACTATTTACCTGTTTGAAAGTTTCAATAATATTTTACAAATAAAATCTCATCAATTATTTTCATAACCATCTCATAATTTACATCTCATTCATATATCTCAATTTCATATTCATTTCCATGCATTATCTATATATTTCAAATCTGTCTTCGAATCCATACAATCTCATTCATGCTCAAATCACATAAGTAAAATTTTCAAATTTCTTTAATTTACATAATTTCATAATTTACATGATATATAAATTAATTACATATGAAAAAGCTAATTTATTAAATTACATTACATTTCTATTAATTACCTGTTCATAATCTACATTATAATACAATATCTAGCATTTTATACTAAATACAAAATATGATCTATATGGGCCCTATCTACATGCATTCTTTGAGGAGGTGACAACCTTGATTACTTGAGCACTTCGCAGATCCGACTCCAAAAATCTTAGTCAAAGTACCTACGCGAGGAAACAAATCCATCGCGCTAAGCATTGCTGCTTAGTGGTGCAATAATAGAACAAGAAAATAATATACCAATAAAGAAAGAACGAAGCATAATTTGAATATTTAAGAATCAATTTAATTTAATACAATGTGTCTAATATTAATTATCTTTTGTTCTAATTTGTTTCGCTTTGGAAGCGTTTAATTCCTAAATTCACAGTGATAATGTACAATATACAGAATTAATAAAAATACTCAGTTTATATTCATATGGCAATAGAAAGCACATTTAAAATATTTAGTTAAGTTATACCTATTTTTGCAACTCTTTTATCATTTTACTTAATAATTTTTTTATGTGGTTTGGATCATTTCATAATTCTAACTAATTCTTTTGAAGTCTTATTAACTCATTTATTTGATTTCTAATATTTTTAATTACTAATAGTCTTAATTTATTTCAATAAATTACACTGCCCAAGTAACCTACGACAGGCTGACTAAACTGGATAACGGGTCGTTGGCACCGACACCGCGGTGCCTCGCCGTCATACCATGGGACGCAGAACGCCAAACACGTATAAAAGGTATGGCTAAAAAGCCATGATACACATAATCAGGCATAAAAGCCATGAATGTTGGCATAATGCCATGAATGCGGCATAAAGCCATGAATGCGGCACAAAGCCATAAATACAGCATAAAGCCTTTTGCAAGATCTTGCTAAAACAATACCCTATTGGCATGCCAAACTATCCAATCTGACACACATGTCTAGGCAATACAAGGGCACATAATATCATTAAACATTAATATATTGTGTTTTATGACTTCATTATTTCATAATAAATTTCAATTATAATTCGTACATTCATTTGATCATTTATATGATCACAATTCACATCAATTATCCTTTTTATACCATTGTACTCAAAATACTTCTCCTTTCTACAATAATGAGAACTAATGTCTCATTCATACATTAATATGGTTCATTTATTCATTCTTTATGTTATTCATATTAATCACAATTCTAAACAATGGTTCACATGTACCATTGTATTCAAAACATTTTTCCTTTTCTCATTTATACATTCAAGAATCTACTTATGTAATTGCAAATTTTATATTTCAAGTTGAGTTACTAATATTTTATGAATTCCATTTGTGATGGGCATATAAGCCCTAACTATCTATTTACATCAATTAGATGACTTATTTTTCATGTTTCCAGTAATCCATGAAAATTTCATGGACTTCAAATTTATGCTCTTAATTTCCTTTTAACAATTTTGACTAAGATGCATAGTCTACATTTGTCATACCATTCTAAGCATTAAGCTTAGAATTGGTTCTAGGTCTTCATCTTAATTTGCTAATTATTTTGACTACTATTCACCTTACTAGTCAACCAAAATGTTGACTTTTTCTACTTAATGGATATATTAGTTCTAATTACACCAAGATCCCACATTTTGAGTTTTACATTTGCTAGTATTAATTGCCAATTGCAATTTAAAGTCCCCTAGATGCATTTCTAATTTCACATTTTGAATTTCAAGTATTGGTGTCACTATTCACCTCATTGGTCAACAAAAATGTTGACTTTTGGATAGAAAATAGGTACATTGGTTTTAGCACCCCCAATGTACCACATTTTACATTTAAAACTTGTTGGAATTAACCACTAAATCCATTTCCAAACCTAAAACCAAAAGAGCAGAATTTTCAGTTTTTGTGACCCAAATTTACTGTTCCATTAGGTCCTGTTGCAGTGGGAATTTGAGGAAATGGTAAAGATGAAAGTTGTTCCTTATTTTTTCTAGTTGAATTTCTTTTTTTGAATTACTCCATTTGGAGTTTTGTAACTCCAGATATGGTCCAAAAACCATAGCTGGCCGGATTTCAATTCTGCAGAATTTACCAAATCTACAGTACCATGAATAGTGACTGCCACTGCCATTTGGGTTAGGTTCTGGTCATAATTTGGGGTAGGTTTCTTCATAAAAGTTGTTTGTCTATGTCTTAGCTTGTTGCTGTAAAAATTTCAGGTCAATTGACCATTTCTACAGTGAGTTATGGCCAAATGAACAGTTACTGTTCATTTGGTCATTCTGCAGAATTGGCTTGCAGGGTATTCGGATGGGGGCCAACTTTTGGTCCACTTGCTTTGGTCTTTTGGGCATGGTTTCTTCAGCAAAAATGTGTCATTATAAGTCTAGTTTCATATCCAATTGGCCAAACACCAATTGGACCTACACAGCCAAAGATATGGCAGTCCAAACAGGCTGGACTCACAGCCTCCCTACTGCTGTCACTAGGCAGCATGCCCATTTCAGTTTGCCATGCAATAGTTCACTCCTAATTATGGTCAACTTACCCCAAATGGTCACTAATTGACCATTAGAATGTTCTTTAACAATTTCCTAAGCAAAGTCAAATTTTTACTCCCAAACCCTAGCTCAAAGTCAAGGTTTTCACAAATTTCCTTAGTTAACTCTTTCATTCCTTATATATATATATATATATATATATATATACACACTTTAAACATAATCTCTAATTCACTCTAAGTCCATTAAAACAATCAAACTCATTCCTTCCTTAGGGCTGCCGAAATTCATGGTATACATACACATGAATTCTTTTCATTTAATTTACAAATTCTTGTTCACTTTAAGTCCTTAACATGGAATGAAAGGGATTTAGGTATAAATATGCACTAACCTTTTTGAAACCAACCTTGAGCTTGTTATTCTTCAAGATTTCTCCTAGAATCATAATAATCATAATCAATTATAACTTCACTTTCCTAAATTAAATATCCAATAAAAATTCAACATCATTTCCCCTTAAATTGGACTAAACTCCTATCATAAATCTTAAATCCACAACCACCCATTAATACCCAATCTGGCAGCTTGTGCATTCAAATTTATATATAATGATCTAACCGTTAGATAAATCCCAAATTTTACCCATATATTCAAGACATCCCTGTACAATATCAATAAAAATTTTAGCATCAAATAATCTCTATATCATGAGATATCAAAACATTCATTCAACCCTTTAAAATCTGAATTTTTGCAGAAATCAGTCTTACTCAGACAGCTCATGCAAAACAATTTATATCTCATAAACCACAAGTCTAAAATTCACCAAATTTTAACCCAGCAGCCTCAACATCTCAAATATCATTTGTACCAATTTTCATAATTTTATAAGCATCCTAATTATTTATTTTTCTCAAATTTCAGTAGCCAAAATTCAGAATTCAACCTACAGACAGCCTATGTTCAACAATATATTTCTCCAAATCCAATCGTTGAACAATCACCAAATTTTAACCATAACTTCCACACATACATACCTCAAACATATCCAAAAATCAGCCGTAGATATTGAGCCAAACGCACCTGGACGGAAGAGAAAGATGTTGCCCTACTGAACCCCTATTTTTGCTACTGTTCATCTCCTTCTCCTACTTCTTTTCTTTCTTTCTTTCTCTTTCTTTCTTATTCCAGCCCGTATGAAGAAGGAAACTATTGGTTTCCTTTGTTTTTTTATCTCATTTTAAGTCATTTTTATCTCTTTTTATTGGTTTGTCAAATGGTGATTGGAGGGGGCTTTTAAATGACATCATCATATGTCATAATTAAGCATTTTCCTTCATTTTCTTTTCTTCTTTTCTCTACTCATTTTCAATTCAATTTTTAGTAATGTTTATTCATATTTTATGTCATATTAATTATTTACTCAACTGGACAAGTCGGCCAAAAATCACCTCTGAAGGCGAAATAACCCAAATGCCCTCCGTTTGGCTTAACGGGTCAAAATTGTCTGTACCGATTGAAAACTTTTTGTAAATATTTTCTTGGCATTCTAATGCCATAGAACCTCAATGACTCTTCTCTGGAGTCCCAAAAATTATTTTATGAATTTTTCCCCTGGTCTAGGGCTCCTCGTTGCGAGAACCGCAACTTCACTCTGGTTACCCATCGCTAGGGCACCGGCTCGTTTAACTTGGTTGTATTTTATTTCTAAAATTTTTACTAAATTTTTCTTATTAATATTTGAGTTATTTATGGTTCCTCACTTTAGTTTAAATATTTTTCCGAACGTTCTAGCTGTCTAGACCGACACTGGTCACCGGAACAGTAGAATGTACGGAATTGCTACAGTGAGGGTGTTACATTCTTCTTGCAACTGTGGTTGAGATGACATTGGACAAGAAATCTGTCCTTTCCCCCACAACTATGATCTCATTACCCTCAGAAGTTTTCAAAGAAATCCTCTTCAGTTTACAATCAACTATTGCCTGATGACGTGACAACCAATCCATTCCCAAAATCACATTAAACTCGTGGAAGGGCAACTCAATCAGGTCTGCCAAAAATTCATACCCCTGAATCCTTAACGGGCAACCCTTGTATACTTTGTTCACCACTACACTGTGGCCCAATGGATTAGTAACCAGAATGTCTTGGTCACTCTCCCCTACTAGTATCCCCCTATCTACGGGTAGGTTGATGCAGATGTATGAATGAGTGGATCCTGGATCCACTAATGCATGCACAGATGTAGTGTAGAGGGAGAACGTACCCCTGATGACGTCCGGGGCATCTTGCTCCTCCTGAGCTCTAATGGCATAAGCTCGCGGGTGGTGCATTATCGAGCCTCTTTCTTTGGCTCAGATGCGAGCCTCTGTGATGGTCCCAGCTGCGTCGATTTGCGGATTTTCTACCCCTTTGTGGTGCGGGGCAGTGCATGCGCTTGTGTTGGAGCAGCTGGAGGAGTTCTGCGTGGACAGTTCTTCAACTGATGCTCTGTTGACCCACATCTTAAGCAGGCACCAGTCACTCTCCAACACTCTCCCTTATGCCATTTCAAACAATGTGGACATGCGAGAAGATCTTTGGTCCCTGAACCCCATCCCCGGAGCTGCCCATTGATGGTGTGGGTGACCTCTCCTAGGGGTAAGCGTGGCTGGGCCCCGAGGTGACCACGACCTTGTGGTCGACTGAACTCGTGCGGGTGGACCCTTGAACTTCTTCCCAAATGTAGGAGATGAACTAGACTGACCTGGGCCCCTCTTCTGCTGTCTCTCTCTTCTGGTCTGCTCACTTATTCTAACCTTTTCAACCTTTATTGCAGCTTCCACTAACTTGGTGAAGTCTGTGATTCCCAAGGCAGTGATCATGATCTTTATATTGTCATTTAATCCTTCTTCAAATCTCTTACACCTTTCGGCCTCATTAGGGACTATCTCCCTTCCATAGCGGCTCAATCTGACGAATTCCTTCTCATACTCGACCACTGACAGCTGTCTTTGCCTCAGATTAATGAACTCTCTTCTTCTCTCTTCCAGGTATACACTACCCATATATTTCTTCTTGAATTCAGAGAGGAAGAAGTCCCAAGTTATAACTTCTGGCTGCACTTCACTGGATACCGTGTCCCACCATTCATATGCATCATCTTGCAACAGAGATACAGCAGCCTCTAAATTTTGCTCTGGGGTGCAGTGGAGTTGTTTTAAAACTCTGCCTGTTCTGTTCAACCAATTCTCGGCTGCAACAGAATCATCTTCTCTCTTCCCAAAGAAGTCCACCGCTCCAAACTTTCTCAATTTTTCTAGATGTGATTTTGGTTGTGGAGGTGGTGGTGGTGGTGCTGGCATTACCCCGGCCATTTGTCTGAAGAATTCGGCCATTTGCTAGAACATGGCCTGTGGAGGCTGAGCAGGCTCTGCTTGAGCTGGCGGAGCAGGTTCTCCCATACCCCCAGTCTCAGCTGCTGCAGGTGGAGCATGACTCTCCACTTCCTCCTCAACTGCCCTCTGAGATGTAGGGTCCATATCCTATTCAAAATAAGAAAGACAAACAGATCTGCATTAGTGTCACCTCGACTCTTACAAATGCAATGCATGGTATGGACTCAATCTAGGCCCAGAAACGCCTAAACCGTGCTCTGATACCACTAAATGTGACACCCCTTACCCGTCTACAGTATATCCGAGTAAGTTATGTCACACGGTGTACCGGAACACTCTATTTTATCTTAATTAATTTTTATCATAGTTTTGAATATAACTTGTGAAATATAATTCATTTAAGTCATTTATTGAAATTATAATTTATTTGAGGTTCCGAAAATTTTATAGAAAATCCAGTGATCTGCTAAAAATGGAGAAAACAGTTCTTCGGAACCTGTGAAAAACACTTCCAAAATCATTTCCAAACAATCCCAACTCCATTTCATCAACAAAGTCTCAATATGATTTTCAACAACATTTTCATTACTCAAACATTCATTTCTCATGGTACTCATATATAAATAATAAATAAATACTCGAATTTTCCATTCATAACCACAATTTTCATTATATACATGAACATCAAAATACATTACATAAGTTCAATTACATATGATAAAATAAAAATTAGTTACAAAATACCAAAATGAAACCTAGTGTCCTACCAATGCACTGAAGATGGTGAGGTGACACGGACACTATGCAGAGCTGCAGGATGGTCTCACCTAATCTGCGGTCTACTGGGCTCTCGATCAGTATCTCCAGAACCTACGCGTGGCAAAAGCAACGCGCTAAGCAATAATACTTAGTGGTGCCAATAATAAAATAAAAAGAAATAACATAAATAAATATGCATTCAATGTATCGATGTTTTACTTGTTTTATACTCGTTATAATCATTTATTTCGTTAATTTTATCCACTTTCATTCTTTTGGTTGCCCAAGTAACCTATACTAAACGACTGGACTGGATAAACGGGTAAACTGGCACTGGGTATCAAGTACCTTGGGCCGTCACACCATCGGTCACATATGTATCTCCCGGTGTGCAATAGAACAGCTAACAAGCTGTAAATAATATGAGGCACGAGGCCAAGTCTCAACACAATGTCAAAATGGCTAAAAACCATAAAATCACAAAATGGCATAATGCCATGTGCAGTACTGCTAACTGAACCCTATTGGCATGCCAAACTATCCAAACCAATCTTATTAGGTATACTAGGGCATTTGATACTTTTGAATTCTTCAATTTTTGAATTTCAAGTTTTAGGGTCACTATTCACTTCATTAGTCAACAAAAATGTTGACTTTTGCATAAAAAATAGGTACATTGGTTTTAACACTCCCAACATATCACATTTTGCATTCAAAACTTGTTGGCATTAATCACCAATACCATTTCTAAGCTTAAACTAAGGGAGCAGAATTTTTCAGTTTTCATACCTAAAATTTACTGTTCCGTTAATTGCTGTTGCAGTGAGAATTTGAGAAAATGACAAACATGAAAGTTGTTCCTTATTTTGTCTAGTTGAATTTATTTTTTTGAATCACTCCATTTGGAGTTTTGTAGCTCCAGTTATGGTCCAAAAACCACAGCTGGCCGGATTGAAAAATTGCAGAATTGACCATATCTACAGTGCAGTGAACAGTAACTGCAACTGCCTTGTTGGATAGGTTATGGTCATAATTTGGGGTATGTTTCTTCATGAAAGTTGTTTTTCTATATCTTAACTTGTTGCTGTAAAAATTTCAGGTCAAATGGGCCATTCTACAATGAGTTATGGCCAAATGAACAATTACTGTTCATTTGGTCATTCTGCAGAATCTGGTTGCAGGACATCCAGATTGGGACCAGTTTTTGGTCCACTTGCTTTGGTCTTTTGGCTATGGTTTCTTCACCAAACTTGTGCCATTATGTGTCTAGTTTCATGTCCAATTGGCCAAACACCAATTGAACCTACACAGCCAAAGTTATGGCTGTCCAAACAGGCTGGACTCACAGCCTCACCTGCTGCTCTCACTAGGCAGCCTGCCAAATCAGTTTGGAACACTGTACTTCACTCCAAATTATGGTCAACTTACCTCAAATGGTCACTAATTGACCTTTAAAATGTTCATTCACCATTATATAAGTGAAACTCAAATTTCCCTCAAAACCCTAATTCCTAAGTTCTCAAATCTTACAATATACATGCCATTAAGGTTTTTAATTCACTTATACACATCAAGGGACATCCATGGATTTTAATTCCATTCAAGCCATCAACCTCAAGAAAGTTCATGGCTTCCGAAAATTGAAGATACTCTAACATGTATAATTTACTTCAAATTTTTATAATTTCTTAACTTAAATTGATGTTCTAACAAAATTAAAAAGAGTGAGAGGGAAAATATAGCACTAACCTCACTTAAGAGCTTTTCAAGAGCTCTAATTCTTCACCTTTTCTCTTTATTTTTGCTGCCTAAGGGTTATTCAAGGTGCAAGGATGAGTTTTAGTGAAAGGAGTAGGAGGATTTATGGTGAAACTTAGTGGAGTGGGAAGCTTGTTGAAGTGTTACTGGAGGTTTAGTCTAGGGCATGGATTTGGTTGGTTTGGGGAGGAAGAAGGCAGATGGTTTTTTTTAATTTCTTTGGTCTCATTTGTCTCTTTTTATTAGTTAATTAGATGGTTGTTTAATTGTGATTGGTGGGAACTTGTAAATGACATCATAATGATGTCATAATTTGCATTATATTGATTTTTCTTTTCTTTTCTTTTCTAATAACTTTAAATTAATTTTTCATCAACATTAATTCATATTTTATGTCATAATAATTATTTACTCAGCTGGACAAGTCGGCCAAAAATCGCCTCTGAAGGCGAAATGACCAAAATGCCCTCCGTTTGGCTTAACGGGTTAAAATTGTCTGTACCGATTGAAAAATTTTTCTAAATATTTTCTTTGCATTCTAATGCCATAGGAACCTCAATAACCCTTCTCTGGAGTCCCAAAAATTATTTTATAAATTTTCTCTCGGATCTAGGGCTCCTAGTTGCGAGAACCGCAACTTCCCACTGGGTTACCCATCGCTTGGGCATCGGCTCATTTGACTTAGTTGTATTTTACTTCTAAAATTTTTACTAAATTTTTCTTATTAATATTTGAGTTAATTATGGTCCCTCACTTTAGTTTAAATATTTTTCCGATCGTTCTAGCTGTCCGGACCAACACTGGTCACCGGAACAGTAGAATGTACGGAGTTGCTACAGGGAGGGTGTTACATCTTTGGATTAAATGAGTATATAAGCTGCCCTTGATATGAACTTAATATTTTGCACATTGAATTGTAGGTTAATGGAAAAGTAGAGAAATTGAAAATTTAGGGTTTTGAGCAAATTTGAGTTTAGCTCCTATAATGGTGTAGGAACATTTTAATGGTCAATTAGTGACCATTTGGGTATTGGTAAACAAGAATTGAAGTGTGTTTAGTGATAGGATTTAGGATTAGTGTAGCTGCATAGTGAGAGCAGCAGGTGTGGCTGTGAGTCCAGCCTGTTTGGACAGCCATAACTTTGGCTGTGTAGATTCAATTGGTGTTTGGCCAATCGGACCTGAAACTAGACACATAATGGCACAATTTTGGTGAAGAAACCATGCCCAAAAGACCAAAGCAAGTGGACAAAAAACTTGCCCCAATCCGGATGTCCTACAACCAGATTCTGCAGAATGACCAAATGAACAGTGATTGTTCATTTGGCCATAACTCATTGTAGAATGGCCCAATTGACCTGAAATTTTTACAGCAACAAGCTAAGATATATACCAACAACTTTCATGAAGAAACCTACCCCAAATTATGACCAGAACTTATTCAAAAAGGCAGTTGCAGTCACTGTTCAGTGCACTGTAGATATGGTCAGTTCTAAAATTTTTCAATCCGGCCAGTTGTGGTTTTTGGACCATAACTTAAGCTACCAAACTCCAATTGGAGTGATTCAAAAAAAGAAATTCAACTAGACAAAATAAGGAACAACTTTCATGTTTATTATTTTCTCAAATTCCCACTGCAACAGTAACTAATGTAACAGTAAAATTAGGATATAAAAACTGAAAATTCTACTCCATTAGTGTTAAGCTTAGAAATGGTATTGGTGATTAATGCCAACAAGTTTTGAATGCAAAATGTGGTATGTTGGGAGTGTTAAAACCAATGTACCTATTTTCTATGCAAAAGTCAACATTTTTGTTGACTAATGAAGTGAATAGTAATACCAAAGCTTAAAATTCAAAAATTACAAAATTCAAAAGTATCAAATGCCCTAGTATACCTAACAAGATTGGTTTGGATAGTTTGGCATGCCAATAGGGTTCAGTTAGCAGTACTGCACATGGCATTATGCCATTCTGTGATTTCATGGCTTTTAGCCATTCTGACATTGTGTTGATATTTGGTCTTGTGCCTATTGTCATTACAGCTTATTAGCCGCTGTTACACCGGAGATGCATATGTGACCGATGGTGTGACGGCCCGAGGTACTAGATACCCAGTGCCAGTTTACCCGTTTATCCAGTCCAGTCATCCAGTATAGGTTACTTGGGCAACCAAAAGAATGAAAGTGGATAAATTTAACGAAATAATAAATATAACAAGTACAAAACAAGTAAGACATCGATACATTCAATGCATATTTATTTCTGTTATTTCCTTTTATTTTATTATTGGCACCACTAAGCATTATTGCTTAGCGCGTTGCTTTTGCCACGCGTAGGTTCTGGAGATACTGACCGAGAGCCCAGTAGACCACAGACTGGGTGAGACCTCCTGCAGCTCTGCATAGTGTCCGTGTCACCTCACCATCTTCAGTGCATTGGTAGGACACTAGGTTTCATTTTGGTACTTTGTAATTAACTTTTATTTTCTTTTGTGTAAATGGAACTTATGTAATGTATTTTGATGTTAACATAAATAGTGAAAATTTGTGTTTATGAATGGAAATTAAGAAATTTTTTTTTTTTTTTTTTTTATTATTGCTTGTATATGAATGCTATGAGAAATGAATGTTTGAGTAATGGAAAGGTTGTTGAAAAATAATTGAGACCTTGTTGATGATTATTGGAGTTGAGAGTGATTGGATATGAATATTGGAAGTGTTTTTCACAGGTTCCGAAGAACTGTTTTCTCCATTTTTAGCCGGTACTCTGCCGGATTTTCTATAAAATTTTCGGAACCTCAAATAAATTATAATTTCAATAAATGACTTAAATGAATTATATTTCATAAGTTATATTCAAAACTATGATAAAAATTAATTAAGGAAGAATAAAAATGATTAAGATAAAATAGAGTGTTTCGGTACACCGTGTGACATATCTTACTCGGATATACTGTAGACGGGTAAGGGGTGTCACAGTGACAATATAAAATAAAATAACTAAAATAAAGTAAGTATGCAGAATGTATGTTTACATTTTTTGTAGACTTAATTTATAATATTTATTGCAGTATTATTCGATTAAAATTTGATAAAATTTATTATCATTGCCCGAGTAACCCATACTAGTCGACTGGATTGGATAAACGGGTAAACTGGCACTGGGTACTAAGTACCTCGGACCATCACACCATCAGTCACATTGTGTCTCCCGGTGTGCAACAGAATAGCTAACAAGCTGTAATAATTATCAGGGATGAAACCCAAGTATGATGTCTCAATCAATATAGCCATAGGCTATTTTATTACAAAATGGTACGTGAGGCCATAAAACTCAGAATGGCATAAAGCCATATGCAGTATTGCTAACAGAACCCTATTGGCATGTCAACCTATCCAAACCAATCTTGCTAGGTATACTAGGGTATATTACACTTTTAAGTTTCACAATTCTTGAAATTCAAGTTTTGGTGTTACTATTCAATTCATTGGTCAACAAATTGTTGACTTTTACATGGACAATAGGTATATTGGTTTTAATACTCCCAACATACCACATTTTGCATTCTAAAATTGTTAGTATTGGTTGCCAATACCATTTCTAAGCTTAATGTTAATTGTTCAAAATTTTCAATTTTCAAGCTTTGTGTTTACTATTCTATTAGTCATTTTTACAGTGGGAATTTGGCAAAATGGTTAACATGAAAGTTGTTACTTATTTTGTCTAGTTACATTTCCTTTTTTGAATCACTCCATTTGGTGTTTTGAAGCTCAAGTTATAGCCCAAAAACCACAACTGGCCGGATTATAATTTTTCCAGAATTTATGGACTGACTAAATCTATAGTATTTTAAGCAGTGACTACAAGTCACTTTTTGAATATGTTATGGTCATAATTTGGGTTAGGTTTCTTCATAAAAGTTGTAGGTCTATATCTCAGCTTGTTGCTGGTAAAATTTCAGGTCAATTGGACCTTTTTACACTGAGGTATGACCAAATGACTGAACACTATTTATTTGGTCATTTTGCCAAGGCACAATGCAGGTCACCCGAATTAGGGTAATCTTTTGGTCAACTTAGTTTGGTTTTCTGGGCATGATTTTTTCACCAAAGTTATGCTATTATGTGTCTAGTTTCATGTCCAATTATCCTTGCACTAATTGAACCTCTAAAACTCCAGTTATTGCTACCCAAACCTGCTGGACTCATGCCCAGTCCTGCAGGTCACCAAGGGCAGCCACACCAAACTCAATTCCCACTACACAAGCCACTTCACAACCCACTTCATTTTTTATTCAAAAAAAACCAAATGGTCACTAATTGACCATTAAAACCTACTTTCATCATCACATGATCAAGGTCTCATTTTCACCCCAAACCCTAACTCAACTATCACAAACCATGCATTATAATTTGCATTTCATCACTCCACTTAAGGGATTCATATTAAGGGCAGCCATACTACCATATTAGCTTCATAAAATTCATCACAATCCTACCCCAACCAAGGCTGCTGAAAACATGGGATGGGCATACACATGGTATTTGATAAAATTCTTTGTAATTTGCACTCATTCATAGTCCTTTAACATGAATTTAAAGAGAAAATCAAGGTTAGGTCACAAACCTCTAATGGGGTGAAATTTCCAACTTGCTAGGGTTCTTCTTTTTCTTTTCTTTTTGCTCCCAAAAGACTCACCAAGATGTAAGAACAAATTTTTGTATTGGGAATATAGGGTTTAGTTGGATAAAAGCTATGAAAATCAAGTTTTAAAAAGCTTGGTATGGGTGGCTATGGAGGGAGAGGGTGATGGCAAGAAGAAGGGTTGAGAGTGTTCTAATTTTTTTTCTTCATTTTTCTGCCCATTAAGTCTTTTTTAAATAAACTTATGCCATGTGTCAACATTGGATTGGGTGGAAGAATTTTAATGACATCATTATGATGTCAAAATTTCAATTTCTTTCATTTTCTATTCTTTTCTTGTCTATTTAATTTCAATTAAATTTTTAACAATATTTATTCACATTTTATGTCATATATATTATTTATTTAACTGGACAAGTTGGCCAAAAATCATCTCTAAAGATAAAATGACCAAAATGCCCTCCGTTTGGCTTAACGAGCCAAAATTGTGTGTACAAATAGAAAATTTTTCTAAGCATTTTCTTGGCATTCTAATGCCATAAGAACCTCAATGACCCTTCTTTGGAGTCCCAAAAATTATTTTATAATTTTTTCCCCGAGTCTAGGGTTATTAACGGCCTTCACCATCACTTCCCCTTCGGGTTACTCATCATTGGGGTTTCGGCTCATTTAACCTTATTGTATTTGGTTTCTAAAAATTTTTCCTTGATTTTTATGAGTATTATTTAGTTTCTTTATAACTCCCCACTTTAGTCTAATTATAATTTCAAACATTCTAACTGCCTGGACTGACATTGATCAACGAAACAGTAGACTGTATGGACTAGCTAAAGTGAGGATGTTACAATGAGAGTGGATTTGGTGGTGATCTGGGTGTTAAGAGCTGTAGGAGGTCTTGAGCTTTGAGACACTCGAAAACTGTGGATAAGAATTGGTTGAATTAGGAAAATCTCCTTGGGGTGCAAGACACAATTTGAACCTCATTAACTTTAATGTCACTTAATTGGCCTACCTCAGGTCCTCTTTTCAAAGTTGACCACAATTTTCTCTTCTAGCTCAAACATCTTGGCATTCAAGATTTCATCAAGCATGGCCATACTTTCTTCCATCTTAAGTAGTGCAGGTGAAACACTTACTAGTTTCTTCCCTTCCCTAATCCAAGTGACCTGATCGAAAGTCTCTTTGATGTATTTCAAGGTTATGTTTGCTAAAAAAAAAAAAAGTAAAAGGATTTAAGGGTTAACCTAAACATGCTCTATACATGAATACAATGCATAAATGGACACTTTTTTTTTTACCTTTGCTTTTATAGAACCAAAACCGAACTATACCAATAGAACCAAAACTAAACTAAAACCAAACTATAAAAACTGAACTAAAGTTGGACCCAAAATTGAATCAAAATGAAAAAGAACATCTCCAGAATTGAACCTTCGCTCCCTTATACCTTTAACTCTCACGTGTAGGGTAGGAAAAAAAAAATTCTATCCTAGGCTATGGTACATTGGACACACCAACAAGGGGTGGTCTAGGACGATCCTTCCCTCACAAACAAAGGATTTATTATCCTTAAAATTTAACCATAGGTAAGCATCCTCTTGCTTAGCATGGGTTTTGAAATGGACTTGGGTTCATCTCAACTACCACTATAACTTATGGCTTGAACAGTAAGGCTATAAATCCAGCACAAAAAAAATCTATAGGGTATCTAAGGCTAAAACCTATGGCTCATGGGCTTCATTGGATTGGGAAAGGGTTACGCATGCAAGAGCTTGTCTATTAAGCACAATGGCAGGAGCTGTGGCTCTTTTATCTACTCAAAGGTACAGGCATGGGTTGCTAGTATTCACTAATTCGTCAAAGCTCGAGTGGACCTATGGTCTCCTTTGCTAGTGCTAATGAGGCTAAAAGGGCAAGGGGGATCTGTATAATAGTATAGTGCAATGGAAAAAGTTTAACATAGGAATAATATTAAACTAATCAAAACATGTTGGAGTAACTATCCATTTAGTTTCCAGTGGAGTCACCAAACAATGGGAAAGGGGGATCGTAGTAAGGAAAGGGGGGTCGCAGTAAGGCGTGAGGCGAAATATCATCCACTAGAATTATATAAAATGCACCAGGTAATGCCCAGGAAAGATGGTGGAGTCATAATGGTCTCACTTAAGTACCACCTCCTTAGACAATATTTCCTAGAGATGCACTTCATACAATCCTAATAGAATCAAACCACTGATGAGTACCATCTTCCCATAACACTATCATAGTACTAAGGATTTATGCCAAAAAGGCATAGATAGATAGGAGTCTCTACTTGAATAATAACCGAGACATATTCAGTGTTTCTTCCGAGGGTCATGGTTGGCAACTTACTCCTTGCAGAGTTTCCACAACTGTTATTACCACATCCTAATATCTAGGTTCGGGATAGTGGTTACGTAAGGGGAAGGTCTTAGGCACCCTTTACGCCTGGTCTAACCTCATTAATTCAAGTGCCAGTCCTCTACTAATATTTCTAGAAGTCTTGTTTATTATTCCTCAATTAAACTTTATCCTAAAAATGTAATTCTTGTCCTACATATGCAAGTAATTCACAAAAGGGTTGTTGTTTATAAGAGTTTCTTGCACAAGTAATTCCTATCTATAGGGCTGTCAATTATTTTATTCCTAGAAAATTTCATTTGTACTACTTGATTCAGTTATGTTTCCATTGCCAATCTTTTTTTTTTCTCATTTCATTCAATACTTTCTAATGTTTTTAATTAATATGTTCTTAAATAATTTTAATAATTTACACTGCCCAGGTAACCTATGACAGGCTGACTAAGCTAGATAATGGGTCATTGGCACGGGCCACCGCGGTGCCTCGGGCAGTCATATCATGGGATGTGGAACATCGACCACGTATGCAGTCAGTATGGCTAAAAAGCCATAATAACATATAATCAGGCATAAAAGCCATGAGTGTGGGCATAAAGCCATGAGAGTGGGCATAAAGCCTTATGCAGTACTGCTAAAATAATACCCTATTGGCATGCCAATCTATCCAATCTGACACACGTGTCTAGGCAATACATGGGCACATTAGTACTATTAAATATTAACATATTGTGTTTTATGACATCAATATTTCATGATAAATTTCAATTATAATTTATAACATTTCAATTATATTCCTAATAGAAGTATAAATTTTTAAACTACATTTCTACATAAATTTTACCTTCATCATAATTCATATATTTATTCATTATATCCTTTGTGTCGATCACAATTCACAATAATAGTTCTCATAAACCATTGTACTCAAAGTACTTTTCCTTTCTATAATAATGATAACTAATGTCTCTTTCATACATTAACATGATTCATTCATTAGGTCATTTATATGATCATAATTTATAACAATTATTTCATTATATATTACATTATATATATTTGTTGTAACATTCTAAACTTTATTTCCTAGTGGAAGTACAATATCTAGACTCATTTTCATCTAATGCATATATTCATGAATATCATTTATATAATTCACAATTTTTCAATTATATCATCTATTTTTCCTTTCTAATTCCTTATCTAATTTATTACATCATTTTACATGTCCCTAGGTTCAACATTTTCATTTATATTGATTTCCAAATCACATTTCAAAATATATTAACAATGTCTCCTAAGTTCTATTTGTGATGAGAGTACAAACCTCATCTACACATTTACATAATTTAAATATTCATTAAATCATTTAAGTGAGGTACCTTTCACTCCATTAATTTTGGTTGTAACTATTCACTTGGTCATTCCTACACAAAAGTTGACTTTTTAATTCATAATAGATTTGTTAAGCCTAAGTTCACCAAGATACCACATTTTGCATTTTATTTTTGTTGGCATTGATTGCCAATACCATTTCAAAGCTTATTTTATGTTATTCAAAATTTCATACCTTAAGTTTACTGTTCCATTGGTCATTGTTACAGTGGAAATTTGGCAAAATTTTCTTCATCAAAGTTATTCCTTTATGTGTCTTCTTTAATTTCCTTTTTGAATCACTCCATTTGGAGTTTTGTAGCTCAAGTTATGGTGAATTTACCATAACTGGCCAGATTGGACCTTACCCAGATTTTCTGGGCAAATTTGGTTCTGCCAGATTTGGTGTCCTAACTTGGACTAGCAATTTGAATTGGTTAGATTCAGAATTTGAGTTTGTGTTCTTCATTAAAGTTGTTCTAAATTTTCTAATCTTTCCATTGATATAAGATTCAGGTCATTTGAATATTTCTACATTGAGTTATAGCCAAATGAACAAACACTGTTCATTTGGTCAACTTCCAAGGCAGTATGTATGTTACCCGGATTAGGTCAATTTTTAGGCCATTCTATTGTGGTTTTCTGGGCATGGTTTCTTCATCAAAGTTGTACCATTATGTGTCTAGTTTCATGTCCAATCAGCCTTGCACCAATTAAACCTACACAACTCAAGTTACAACTACCCAAACTTGCTAGACTCATATCCAGTCCTATAGGTCCTATGAGGCAGCATACCCAACCTCAAATCCAAAGCCATAATTGACTTCAATTATTCATCAAACATAGCCAAATGGTCACTATTTGACCATTAGGACTTCTATTCACCAACACATAATCAAAACCCAAATTTGTCACAAACCCTAATTGGTCATAATTTTCATCTCTTACAAACTCATCAAATTTCAACTCTACTTTGTATATATACACATCAATTAACTTTAATATACAAATTTAATTGCATCCTAACTATCAAAACCATGAAAATCCCATACCATCAAGGCTGACCAAATTTTCCATGCCTTCATACATACCTCAATTCCATAAATATTCATGCAAGCTCATCATAATTCAACTAAATTTTAACTAAAAAAGAAGGAAGGAAACTAGTTTATGCACTAACCGCTTTGGAGCCAATCTTGGTCTTGTAAAACCTCAAGAATTTCTTCACTTCTTGGCGCTTCTTCAAGGTGTAGAGAAAATTTTTATTGAAGTGATCTAGGGTTTTTATGGTGAGAAAGGGTGGGAATTCAAGCATAATCAAAGCTTTAATTGAGATCTCTCTCTCTCTCTCTCTTTCTCTCTTCTCTTGGTTCGGCTGAATGAAGGAGATGGCTACTGGAATTGTTTCATTTTATCTCATTTTTATGTCATTTTTATAGATGGCTACTGGAATTGTTTCATTTTATCTCATTTTTATGTCATTTTTATCCTTTTTAATTTGCTTGTCAAATGGTGATTGGGTGGAGCTTTTTAAATGACATCATGTGATGTCAAAATTCTAATTTTCTTCATTTTTCTTTTCTTTTTTTTTTACTTATTTTCAATTAAATTTTTAGCAATATTTATTCATATTTTATTTCATAATAATTATTTACTTAACTGAACAAGTTGGCAAAAAATCATCTCTGAAGACGAAATGAGCAAAATGCCCTTCATTTTGCTTAACAGACTAAAATTGTTTATATCGATCTAAAAATTTTTCTAAGCATTTTCTTGGCATTCTAATGCTATCGAAACCTCAATGACTCTTCTCTGGAGTCCCAAAAATTATTTCACAGGGTTTTCTTATAGGTATAGGGTCGACAACTGTCTTTACAGTCGCTTCCCGTTGGGTCACCCATCGCCAGGGCACCTGCTCATTTAACTTTGTTGTATTTCATTTCTAAAATTTTTCTAAATTTTTTCCTTACTATTATTTAGGTTATTTGTGACTCCTCACTCTAGTTTACATATAGTTCTAGACATTCTGATTGTCCGAACCGACATTAATCACAAGAACAGTCGAATGCACGGACTAGCTAAAGTGAGAGTGTTACAAAGAACCATGCTTCCGCTCCTTCATAATTAATTTCTCAACTAATGTCTCCACCTTTTTGCAATAATTTAGCTTAAAAAAAATGAATTTATTTTGCCAAAATCCCTTGTAGTGTATTTAATAGATTGTCAGTAGGAGAAGTTCGGTAATTTATTAGGTATACTACGGGATGATGTCATATCTTATAGAGGGATAAGGTGTAACAGGAACTCCCTTAAAACATCTGAAAATATGCAAAAAAACATAGAATTCAGTGCAGAGTAATGAAATTTACAAAAGTTAATAAATTTGATAATTATGCATGAAATTACCCATCTAAATGCTATGAAATGCTGTACAAATGTGCGTAAAAAGATCTATATAATACAAGTGTATCATTTATCCACTTAGGCCCTCTCCTAGGCAAGTAATATGGTTCAAAGTCTACTGTATGTTGGAGGAACAAAACCACTTAAACTGTCATTCCTCAATTTTTTACTATATTTTCAAAAATGAGGATTCTTTGCAAGATTGAATAGTATTCCCCCAATATAAAACATCCTAGCTACTTCCTTGTCAGCTTCATCTTTTTTATAACATTAAAAGCCTTTTCCAAAGGGCCTTTTCTTTTTTTGTGTTGTAATATATTTGAACTAGGTGGTAGTGAAGCATATTCTATTTTCCTCCTACTCTCCAATACTTGCCTTTCTTTTTTCAACTCAGCTTGCTCGTTCTCCTTTTTTATGGTCTTCAAAATATCACTAGTAATTACCTTGCAAACTTCAACACCTTAATTTGGAATTTTAAGCAAATAAGCCTTCACTTTTTTTAGTGAACCAGTAACCTTTTTGTTGCAGTAGTTACACGTCCACACCTTATTTCCTCCCCAACCTATTGGAACTGAAAAAATTGTCACATGATTCCATAGTGGCTTATCATCAAAATTGACATTTTGGCTTTTTGGCCTTGAAATTTCTTTTCCTTTTTTTTTTTTGGATTGAGATGAGTCCATCACATTTTGTATCTATTACTATATCTTACAAGTTATATATGTAGTATATATCACATTTTTATATATGTAGTATATGTCCCATTTTCCAATTATAATATTATTTGTCATCTGCTACCTAACTTAGTAACGTTACATATTTCAAGCAATCTAATAGACCCACTTTTCTTGTTTTCATTAATTATGATTTGCTTAAATGATAAGGATAATTAAAGGACATATATAGTCTTAATTAACCCCACTATCTTACTATTTAAATGATAATTATAAAATTGAAATTCTTATAGTTTTAATCTCAAATCAAACATCAACTAATTAATCCATAGTTTATTTATAATCGAATTACAATTACAATCTTTATCATATTTTAATAATATTTCAATTAAATAATTAAACAATGTTAGCTTAATATTCTTGAAAATTAAAAAATTACCGGTTCTGTTTTGAGCATAATTTAGTTATAGTTTTTGTTTAAAAATTGCAAAAACATAAGACATATAATATAATTGATCATGAAATGGACTGCATATACAATTACAATTATACATAGTGGCATATCTATTTTGGAGGCATTGCTCCCAATGTAAACTGAATTTGTTAAAAAATAAAATCTAATGTGATTAGAATGTAATGATTGTGTATAATCTATATAGGGATAACATTGCTATACTATAATCTAATGTGAAAAAGTGTGTTTTGCCCTATGCCTTCTAAAATAATAATAATAATAATAATTCCATTTTAAAAATATTTTAATTAACAGTAATCAATTAAAATGTATAAAAGTTTAGTGTTGAATGATTAATCGACTATATTTATAAAAGAATTAATCAATTAAACCAAACCAATCCATTGTAGCTTAAAATAAAGAACTATATATCTAATATAATTCGTATTAGTTAAGCTAATCTATATTTTTATCTAATTGAGCTAATTAAATTGAAATTCAGTACAACTTTAATATATCATCTCATTTATATAATAAAATTGATCTAATGCGTATAATTTAATTGAATCTTTTATTTAACAAAATTAGTATATGATTATAATTTAATTTATATGTTATATTTTTATATTTATTTGAAATTTAATATCACTTGTCGCAAGGTAATTTGCGGTCGCCTCGACGAAGCTCTTCACTGAAGTGAGAAAAGTGAGGAGTCGCCACTTTAATTTTGAGAGAAATTAAAGAAAACCATTTGTAAAGGTAAATTAAAAAGTAACCACTTCGAAAATAGAGATTCTAGGTTCAGGGTCCATATACGGATGGGGAAGGTGTTAGGCACCCCACCTCATCCCTCAATGAGGGTAAACAGATTTAATGTTATGCTCTTCATAAGTTAAAAAAGATAATTAGAGGGTTGGGACAGTGATGATGTTAATCCTCTGTGCGACATAAAGGAATATTTGATATTTCACTTATTTTGGGTTGCCCAAGAACACGAGTTCACGAGGTGGCCCTTCATTGAATAGGTATCGAGTAAAGTTATCTTGTGTATTGGGGTTGTGTTATTTTAATTTGGATTTTGTTAAGAGAGCTCGGATAAAAATTTTTTACCGATTTCTAGGTTTGTTTTTAGAGTTTTAAGAGGGAGATTTCGGATAAGAACTCTCCTCCGAACTCTGCGTACATTATTAAGATTTTGGCAAAAATCAGGTAAGAACTCTCTCCCGATCTCTTAAAATATATTGCTTAAAATTTTAAGTGAAGGATCTCGGATAAGAACTCTCCTCCGATCTCCGTGTTTTATTTAAATTTAAATGAGAATCGGGTTTAACGTTTTGAGTGAAGGATCTCGAATATGAACTCTCCTCCGATCTCCGTGTTTTATTTAAATTTGAATTAGAATCAGGTAAGAACTCTATCCCAATCTCTTAAAGTATTGGGTTTAAAGTTTTAACTAAAGGGTCTCGGATAAGAACTCTCCTCTGATCTCTGTGTTTAAATTTGGAATGAGAATCAGGTAAGAACTCTCCCCCAATCTCTTAAAGTATTCGGTTTAAAGTTTCAAGTAAAGGGTCTCGAATTAGAACTCTCCTTCGATCTCCGTGTTTAAATTTGGAATGAGAATCAGGTAAGAACTCTCCCTCGATCTCTTAAAGTATTCGGTTTAAAGTTTCAAGTAAAGACTTTGAACTAAAGATTCTAGCATCAGAGAGCGCCAGAAACCCGCGCAAACTTTTCTTAACCCATTGAGCCTTATAACTAGAGGGTGGATACAAGACCAAACTTCTCGTCGATCACCTATGTGATCGCCTTGCTGGCAATATCCGATCTCTTTTGATTACTGGTCTGGGACCCAATCTTATTTTGATTCCCACTCCATTATGTCATCTTTTGGGCTCATTTCGTAGCCTGATCTCATAACTTATTCATCTGACCTACTATTCGACCTTTTGTTACGACTATCCTTTTATTATTTTTATTTGTTCGAAAACTTCCACATTAAGATACTTCTACCAATATCTTTTAAATTACCTATAGGTTGTCAACAACCAGAACATCTATTTCAAAAGAAATGAAAACTAAGAAGAGATAAATAGAGTTTACGAATGAATAGAAGAAGAAGACTCGAGAAATAACTATGGGCCTAAATAATCTACGTTGGGATTTTAGTGTGACTGAACATAATAGAAATTTCAAGAATAAAAATAGATAAAATAAAGCACGAGTATTTGGCAAAATGATAGTCTGGACACTTACCTGTGGGAGGTTGAGGCGACGGATGGAATGACTCCAAAATCCTCAAATATTGCAGACCTGAAAGCTGATGGCCTAAAGACTAGTGCTTACTTTGCAGTAATGGGAACCAGGTCAAAATGCAGTTGAATCAAAGCGACGAGAACTGGGTCAGAATGCAATTAAGCTTGGAGAGTAATATATTGATGTTAGGGCAGCAAAGACGAAAATGGACAAAAAAGGAAAAATGGTCTCACAGAGTAATGAACAGACACTGAAAATGAAGAATTTCAGGGTCCAAAAACTCCTTCAATGAAGATACTTAAGAAAACTAATTTCCAAAGTTTCTCAAAAGCTTAGGATAGCAAAGTAGCAAGACTGAATCAAATTTTAGAGTCTTTCCACAATAATCTCCAACACCTTTTTTTTTTTGCCCGTCCCCTCTATAGTATTACATGCAGGTATTTATAGGGAACGGGTGCTCCTTATGAAGTGTCAAGATCTCATCAGGGGAGATGGAGGGTTTAGATTCAAAAGGACACAATCTAACATCTAAGAATTAAAGAGAATCAAAATGGACGGTTGAGATTTCATTCAGAACATCCTTCCTTTCTTCTCTTAATCCAACAGCTCAAGGTCTTGCCTTACAAGATGGATCCGAGGGCTGGGAATGAAAAGCACCGATCTTGTCGTCTACTTTTTGATCCAAGGGCTCCGAGTTCGTCCTTACAAGTATGATCAATGGTGGAGATCGAGGTGTACAGAACTGCCATAACTATTTTGGCGTCTGTCAGCTAGGTAAGTGTTTCTGCAACTGAGGCGTTCGGTTAAGATTTGATACGCCTGCAACGCTTTAATTAACTCGGCTCCAATTATGAAGAGAGTTGATTGAAAGTTATTTTAATCCCTCCGTGCTTTTCGATCTCTATTTCTTTTGCTCTCCCTATTATGACCCTCTCCTTTTTCGATCTCTCTAGTATCAGGTCCCTTCTCATTCCCCGATCTCTCCCATTCTAGATCTTTCTTATTATCTGACCTGCATTAGTCAAAGCAATTAATTCTTCAGTTACTGATGCATATGCTTCGGTTTTTGCATGCAATAAATGCTCAAGCCTTATATATATACAACAATGAGAAATCCCCTTCATACTTCACTTCTCCTCCTCCAGTTTCTCCATTTCTCCAATTCTAGCTTCTCTGGTAACAATTCTGATTATGGTGATTGCTTTTGATCTTTTTTCGACTGTTTTCTTCGCCCTTCACCTAAAAATTTATGATCCCGGTGATCGGAGAATCATGAGGACAACATCTAATGATAGTGAGGGAACTGGACTAATTTACCGATCAAGATCGAAAGTAACGATCGTGCCGATCTCGAATCAGTCTACCGATATAATCGGTGAATCGATCTCAAGCAAGAGGACTGCTATTTTCAATCTCAATGTTGGTGACCGCTTCTTGAAGTTCATTTGGCTCCTCACCTTATCGGGCGTCCCGACTGCAGCTCGGTTCTGGTCGATGACATCAATAATGACTCCGCTCACCATCATGAGAGTCATAGTCACCCTATCTGAGCTACACATCTATCCAATACTTGTGGCTGGCTTTCTGGTCAAACACATCTTTTGATTTAGCCACAAGACTAGGCTTTGACATAGGCCCTTACTGGGTAAGATGTAGCACTAATCTTTAGAGATTGCCCAAATGATGTAATCTTATCTTTAAAGATTCCCTTAATGATGTAATATGATCTCTTGAGATCACCCAAATGATATAATCTGACCTTTTGGAAATGAAATGAAATTTTATTTGAAGGTTATTATTTAATTATTGCATTAGTTATTTTTTCGATCTCTGATATGCATATCCGATCTGATCTCTAACTAAATCGTCATTAGCCGATCTGTGGCTTTGAAAGTTTGCCTAATCCGATAACCCTAGCTAACCGATCTCATTTATTCGATTTTATTATTGTGTTTCTGAAACCTTCCCGCGATGTGTCAAGAAAGCGAGCCGATTCCGCTAACCGATGAGCTGCTTGGGACTTTGTGAGCATTAAATGCCCAGGCGGGTATAAATAGGGGGAGGGTCAATCAGTTGTTCCCTTATGTCATTTTCAGAACTTTGCTAGCAATCTCAGCATTCTCTCCTTTCTTCAAGTTTTTCCGGCACCGATCACATTCTAGTAAGGATTTTGATTCTTTTCTTAGTTAAACTTCTTTTGTTTTCTTGAAAATGAGATACGCCAAGGGTCAAAGGGCTACGAGCCTGCCTTCCGTCCATGTTTTGTAGACCTCGGAAGAGGGCGATGTAATTAGATCAGGTAGTTGAACCAGCACGGTCCTCGTTCTAGTTACTGGTACGGCTGCCAGACCGAGGCGAGGAGCAACTTCTAGAAGAGAAAACCTACAAGTGGATGAGTTGCCTTCACTCCTGAGAGAAACTGATCTTCAATCTATAAGTCAGGATTACAATCTGTGGATCAACTCTTTTGAACTGATCAAATGCCGTGGCGATCATCGAGCTGATCACTTCTTCTATGAGAGCAATCTCATCATGGTGTATGAAGAACAGCTGAAGGCCGGGCTCCATTTTCCTTTGCACAAATTTTACAAGGCCGTCCTAAAGTTCCACCATGTCTCAGCAGCTCAAGTGCATCCAAGCTATTAGTGGACTCTAATAGCTTTTCGGGGCCTCAGCCGAGCTAAGGGACTGGAACCCATGGCTAAAGTCTTTGCCAAGCTACATAGGCTTGCCTGAAAGAAAGATGATGAGTTCTGGTTCTTTCAGGCTAAGCCTAACTGCTCCCTCTTGACCAATCTCCCTTCTTCATTGAAGAATTGGAAGAATCGATTCTTTATTTTGAGGAGCAAGATTCGGAACGGCTTTGAGGGTATCCCACGAAGTTGGTAACACCTGGTCGCTCTGATCCCGAAGAAGATTGCCTTAAATAAGGATGAAGACACCGTGGTGAAAGAGTTAAAGTCTCAGGCGTCCACCCAGAAATTCTCTTGCTTAGAAGCGGTGATGGTCGAACTAAAGTATTGGATGATGCGGCTGATCATTGACAAAGAATACGAGCTTTAGCTCTCGGACCTCAGCCCTGGTACTACCCATATCTCTGGTCTCTGAATCTTAGCGAACTCACTGACTTCTTCTTTGTGCAGGTATGGCGGGTGGCGATGCTTTCAAGGAGAGCCGTAAGCAAAAGAGGGAGGTCTCCAGAAAAGTGCGAGCAATGAAGGGGGCCACCATTGCTAATGCTCAGATCCCTCGTCGTGAATTAGTAGAGGTGCCGAACTCTCCTCCTCGATCTCAGGAGCAACCGGTCCCTGAGGTAGAGGTCGTCGCTCCTGCTCATCAGCAAATTGAGCTTTTGCCTCCCTTGCTTCCTCCGATCTCTTCCAATGTGGAAAGGGAATCTTTGGGTCCTACGGTTAGGACACTTTCTCGGGGTGTGCAACTTCTGATCTAATCGCTGGAAAGGAACCGCTCTACAAGAGGGAATCTCGGCCTAGCCAAAGTCATGGGAGCTTCCATTTGCTTCCAAGAATATTGTAACCGGTTGGTAGAGGAGAGCATGGATGATATCTTAGCTCAGACAATGAGCTTAGGCTTATAGGCCATTGCAAACCAGCACGTACTCAGAGAGAAAACCCACGCCTTAAAGAAGGAGATCCTTAAGGCAGTCCAATACGCCTCTGCTGAATAAGCTCAGCTCTCCTCTGCTAACGATTACATCGCTAGAATGGAAGATCGGATGAAGCATTATGAGGATAGGATAGCGGAGGTGGAGCGAGAACTTGAAGACTCCCGAACTAGTCAGTTTGCCGATCTTGCTCGTTATGCTGAAGACCTTCGAGCGAAGGAGGAAGAGCTCTGAGCCAAGGATGACAAACTCTAAGCTAAGGAAGAGGAGAGCACCACAAAGGAGGCTGGGGCTTATGTGAACGCCCATAATGACCTTCTAGCTGAGCTGAGGAAGCGGTATCCTGAAGAGGACTTCTCTTGGATGAATGAGCTCACTCCAGAGGCTGAAGATGAGAGCAACAAGGAGCCAAAGAGAGAGAGAGAGAATGAGAGAAATGATGATTTACCTAGAGAATAGGTTGGGGGAGACCCTCCAGCTGAATGACTTGTAAATTTTATTTTGAAATGAATTGAAGTCCTTTTTCTGTTCAAATTCTTGATGAGATCGGAAAGCGTGCAAATCCTATGAGTACTTAATTGTTTGAACATATTGGACGTCAAACCTGAAAGCCACCATTAACCTAAGTATAAGAGAATAGAAAACATTGTAAGCCTAAGACCAGACTTAGCCATGACCAAACACCGGGTAAATCTTTAGAACATTGGAAATACTTAATTTGAATTCTTAAGATCGGGATCATCAGTAGACCGGACAGAAACCTTTAACTTTATTTTAAAAAATATCTGGCACATACAAGTGAGGAACCCGATTCTAGCATTAGCTAAATGACTTTCCACAATATTTGTAAAGAGAGATCGGAGGCGAGACTGGATGGTCCGGAGACCCGTCCTTGATTCGAACCCCTCTGATAAGAGATCGAAAAACAATTAACTAAGTGTGGGATCAGTTTATTTCATGATCGAGCGATCAATGTGTTCGAAAAAGTCATTTGTGATCGAAGGACGTCAGCTGGGAGTCGATTTTAAAGTCCCTTGACTTTGGTGATCGGCCAAAATATGGTGTCGATAGCTGCCCCTCTTTACATAATTTCTTTTGAAGGGAATAAAATTTTCCCGTATAGGAATTATGTAAAGATTCAGACCCATATTTTGGGCGGTCGGAGTATGGAAAATTAGAATGCCAAGAATCAAAATCCATCTTAGATCTAAGAACCAAAGGTTAAAGGCAGGAAATTAAAAGGCTTGAAATTAAAAATCAACTTGAATCAAGGAACCAGAGGTTGATAACAAGAAATTAAAATGTTAAAAATTAAAATGAACTTATATCAAGGAACTAGAGGTTGATAGCAAGAAGTTAGAATGCTGAAAATTAAAATCAACTTAGATCAAGGAACCAGAGGTTGATAACAAGAAATTAAAATGCTGAAAATTAAAATCAACTTAGATCAATAAACCAGAGGTTGAAGGCAGGAAATTAAAAAGCTGGAAATTAAAAATCAACTTGGATTAAGGAACCAGAGGTTGATAATAAGAAATTAAAATGTTGAAAATTAAAATTAACTTAGATCAAGGAACCAGAGGTTGATAGCAAGAAGTTAGAACGCTAAAAATTAAAATCAACTTAGATCAAGGAACCAGAGGTTGATAACAAGAAATTAAAATGCTGAAAATTAAAATCAACTTAGATCAAGGAACCAGAGGTTGAGGGCAAAAAATTAAAAAGCTGGAAATTAAAAATCAACTTGGATTAAGGAACCAGAGGTTGATAATAAGAAATTAAAATGTTGAAAATTAAAATCAACTTAGATCAAGAAACCAGAGGTTGATAGTAAGAAATTAGAATGCTAAAAATTAAAATCAACTTATATCAAGGAACCAGAGTTTGATAACAAGAAATTAAAATGCTGAAAATTAAAATCAACTTAGATCAAAGAACCAGAGGTTGAGGACAAGAAATTAGAATGTTGAAAATAAAAATCAACTTGGATCAAGGAACCAGAGGTTAAAATCAACTTAGATCAAGAAACCAGAGGTTGATAGCAAGAAATTGAAAAGCTGGAAATTAAAATCAATTTGGATCAGAGAACCAAAGGTTGAGAGCAGGAAATTAAAATGCTGAAACTTAAAATCAACTTGGATCAAGGAACTAGAGGTTGATAACAAGAAATTAAAATGTTGAAAATTAAAATCAACTTAGATTAAGGAACTAGAGGTTGATAGCAAGAAATTAGAATGCTGAAAATTAAAATCAACTTAAATCAAGGAACCAGAGGTTGATAACAAGAAATTAAAGCTGAAAATTAAAATCAACTTAGATCAAGGAACCAGAGGTTGGGGACAAGAAATTAGAATGCTGAAAATTAAAATCAACTTGGATCAAGGAACCAGAGGTTGATAGCAGGAAATTGAAAAGCTGGAAATTAAAATCAACTTGGATCAGGGAACCAGAGGTTGAGAGTAGGAAATTAAAATGTTAAAACTTAAAATCAACTTGGATCTGGGAACCAGACGTTGATAGTAGGAAATTAAAATGCTTGAAATTAAAATCAACTTGAATCTGTGAACCAGAGGTTGACAGCAGGAAATTAAAATGCTGAAAATTAATGCTGACAAAGCGAGGCCAACCTGTCACAAGAAGTTCTTCAGCATCGAAGTGTACTTAACAAGATTCTGAAGATAAATGATTAATGGAGGACGAGTCCCAAGACTTGACCTACATCTTTCCTTCTCTCACTCACTTCTAGGATGCCCTTTCTGTTCTCGACTCTTTTCTTATTTTGTGAAAAGCGCCCTTGCGGATTCCCATTTTCTCATCTGCATATTTTACTAGGAGCGCCCTTTCGGGTTTTCACCCCTTTTTTTTTTTATGGTATCAATCATTTCTTGCAAATCTCATAGCAAAGTACATGGGGTTATCGATATTTAAATCCTAATCTTATGACAAAGTTTTAACAGATTAATAGCGCATAAATAAAGGTGTAGAAGAAAGATAACATTAGAGTGTGGGTATATAAGAAAGATAAATTAGAGTGAAAGAATGACTTTATTATGGCTTGAGAAAAAAAAAGGTACAATTTCAAAGAAAAATGGTACAAGAATGGATCTCACAAAATCCTTGTAGTTAACTTTGAATCCCTTAACTGCCATTATTTCAAGTAATCTTTTGATGAACGTTCGTGCTGTGGTTACTTATTTCCTTTCCTGGTCCCGTATTCCCTTCCTTATTTTTCCATTTTCTGGTTCTAAGGGTGCCCTTTCGGGTTTTCGCTCCTAGATTTTTTTTTTTTTTTTTAGGCTCACTTTTTCAGGATGCCTTTTCGGGGTTTCATCCTTCACTTATTTTGCAGAAAGCACCCTTGTGGGTTTTTTCTCTCTTTCACACATTTGCTAGAAGCGCCCTTTCGGGTTTTCACTCTTACCTTTTTTTTTTTTTTACCCTTTTGACAGCATTTGCATTTACGAGTCTTGGGAATTCTTCGCCATCCATGTGGGTCAAGATCAGTGCACCACCAAAAAATGCCTTTTTAATTACATAGGGTCCCTCATAAGTTGGCGACCATTTGCCCTGAGCATCATTTTGGTTTGGAAGAATCTTTATCAAGAGCATATCTCCCTATTGGAATTCGCATGGGCGAACGCCTTTGTTAAATGCCCTAGCCATTCTCCTTTGGTATAATTGCCCATGACACGCTGCTTCTAGCCTTTTTTCATCTAGCAAATTCAATTGGTCCAACCTCAATTGGATCCATTCTGACTCATTGATTCCTGATTCTTCTAGAATTCTCAGGGAGGGAATTTCTACCTCAATAGGCAAAATAGCCTCCATTCTATAAACCAATGAATATGGAGTTGCCCCAGTCGATGTTCTTACGAAGGTTCGATACGCATGAAGGGCAAAAGGGAGCATATCATGCCAATCTCGATAGGTGACGATCATTTTCCGGATTATTCTCTTGAGGTTTTTGTTAGCGGCTTCTACTGCTCCGTTCATCTGGGGACGATATGGCGAAGAATTGAGGTGCCAGATTTTGTACTGGTAACATAAACTTCGGATCTTTGGACCATTCAAATTTTTGGCATTGTCAGTGACGATTTCGCTGGGGAGGTCGTGTCGGCAGATGACATTATTTTGAAAAAATTTGAGGAATGTATTCAGCGTGATATGGGCATATGACCTCGCTTTGACCCATTTGGAAAAGTAATCAATAGCTACCAAAATGAACCTATGCCCATTAGATGCCTTGGGATTAATGGGACCGATCACATCGATCCCCCACATTGCAAAAGGCTAAGGTGAGATAAGATTGAACAATTAATGAGGTGGGACATTTATCAGATCTACGTAGATTTGACATTTGTGACACTTCCGAAAGTACTCGATGCAGTCTTTTTCCATAGTAGTCTAGAAGTATCCCCGTCTCATGATTTGTTTGGCCATCATATGCCCATTGGCGTGGGTTGAGCAATTCCCCTTATGAGTCTCAAAAAGGATTCTCCTTGCTTCTTTTGCATCTACACACCTTAACAATTCGCCATTGGAACTCCTTTTGTATAAAATTTCACCGCTGGGGAATTATGTAACACCCTCCCGGTAGCAACTCTGTACATTCTACTGTTCCGGTGACCGGTGTCGGTCCAGACAGCTAGAACGTCCGGAAAAATATTTAAACTAAAGTGAGGGACCATAATTAACTCAAATATTAATAAGAAAAATTTGGTAAAAATTTTAGAAATAAAATACAATCGAGTTAAATGAGCCGGTGCCCAAGCGATGGGTAACCAGAGGGAAGTTGCGGTTCTCGCAATGAGGAGCCCTAGACCCGAGGGAAAAATTATAAAATAATTTTTGGGACTCTAGAAAAGGGTTATTGAGGTTCCCATGGCATTAGAATGCCAAGAAAATACCTAGAAAAATTTTTCAATCGGTACAGACAATTTTGACCCGTTAAGCCAAACGGAGGGCATTTTGGTCATTTCGCCTTCAGAGGTGATTTTTGGCCGACTTGTCTAGTTAAGTAAATAATTATTATGACATAAAATATGAATTAATATTGATAAAAAATTAATTGAAAGTGAGTAGAGAAGAAGAGAAAAGAAAATACAATAAAATGCCAATTATGACATATTATGAGGTCATTTAAAATTGTCCACCAATCACAATTAAGTAACCATCAAATTAACTAATAAAAAGAGTCAAAAGAGACCAAAGAATTAAAAAGCAAACAGTAGCCCTTCTTCTCCTACAAAAACGTTTTTCACCTCCTCCCTCACTCCTCCATTAACAAACTTTCTAAAGCTTCAATTTCCATGCTTTCCTCACCCCAAAACCCTAAGTCCCTTCACTAAAAACTTGTCTCTACCTCTTGGGAAGTGTTTGGCAGCCTAGAAAGGGAAAGAAAGTGAAGATTAACTTGGGAAAATTCTGCCCTATTCAAGGTTAGTGCATTAGATACTTAAAACTCTTTATTTTTTTTTTATTTGTAACTTGAATTGAGTAAGAATTGTAACTAAAATGAACAAGAATTATGTGTATACATACTATGAATTTTTGGCAGCCCTTGTGAAGGAATTATTTTGATTGTTTTGATGGACTTAGAGTGAACTAGAGCTTATGTTTAAAGTGTATACATATACATATACAAAGAATGAAAGAGTTGAATAAGGAATTTGTGAAAACTCATATGGGAATTAGGGTTTTGAGAAGTGAAAAATTGACTTGGCTTAGGAAATTGTTAGAGAACATTTTAATGGTCAATTAGTGACCATTTTAGGTAAGTTGACCACAATTTGGACTGAAAAATAGTATGGCAAAGTGAATGTGTAGGCTGCCCTATGACAGCAGCAGGGTGACTGAAATTTCGGTCCACTTGGACTGCCATAACTTGGGCTGTGTTGGTCCAATTGGTGTTTGGCTAATTGTACATGAAACTAGGCTTATAATGGCACATTTTTTCTGAAGAAACCATGCCCAAAAGACCAAAGCAAGAGAACCAAAAGTTGGCCCCAATCCGGAAACCCTACAACTGATTCTGCAGAATGACCAAATGAACAGTAACTGTTCATTTGGCCATAACTCACTGTAGATCTGGTCAATTGACCTGAAAGTTTTTCAGCAACAAGTTAAGACATAGACAAACAACTTTCATGAAGAAACCTACCCCAAATTATGGCCAGAACCAATTCAAAAATGCAATCACAGTCACTGTTCATGTTACTGTAGATATGGTCAATTCTGCAGATTGGCAATCCGGCCAGCTGTGGTTTTTGAGCCATATCTAGAGCTACAAAACTCCAAATGGAGTGATTCAAAAAAAGAAATTCAACTAGACAAAATAAGGAACAACTTTCATGTTTGTCATTTCTTCAAATTCCCACTGCAACAGTGCTTAATGGAACATCAAACTTATGCTACAAAAACTGAAATTTTCTGCCCTCTTGGTTTTAAGTTAGAAATAGTAATGGTGACCAATTCTAACAAGTTTTAAACATGAAATGTGGTATGTTAGGAGTGCCAAAGTCAATGTACATATTTTCTATCTAAAAGTCAACATTTTTGTTGACCAATGAGGTGAATAGTAACACCAAAACATGAAATTCACAAATTGAAGAATTTAAAAGTTTCAAATGCCCTAGTATACCTAACAAGATTGGGTTGGATAGTTTGGCATGCCAATAGAGTTCAGTTATCAGTACTACACATGGCAATATGCCATTCTGTGATTTTATGGCTTTTAGCCATTCTGACCTTGTATTGAGCTTTGGCCTTGTGCCTGATGTTATCACAGCTTGTTAGCTCGCTGCACACCGGAGATGCATATGTGACCGATGGTGTGACGCCGAGGTACTAGGTACCCAATGCGGTTACCCGTTTATCCAGTCCAGTCGTCTAGTGTAGGTTACTTGGGCAACCAAATGAATGAGGGTGAACAAAGTTAATGAAATGATGGATATACCAATACCAAACAAACAAATCATACACATTCTATACATATTTATTTTCGGCTATTTTCTTTTATTATATTATTGTACCACTAAGCATTATTGCTTAGCGCGTTGCTTTTGCCACGCGTAGGTACTGGAGATACAGATCGTGAGCCCAGTAGACAGCAGACTGGGTGAGTCCATCCTGCAGATTCGCACGATGTCCGTGTCACCTCAACTTGCAGTTGCATTGGTAGGACACTAGGCGTCATTTTGATATTTTGTAGCTAATTTTTACTTCCTCATATGTATTTGAACTTATGTAATGTATTTTGATGTTCATGTAAATAATGAAAGTTATGGTTATGAATGCAAAATTTGAGCATTTATTTATTGTTGTATATGAGCATTATGAGAAATGGATGTTTGAGAAATGAAAAGGTTGTTGAGAACCGAAATTGAAAATTGTTAAGATTTTGGATATTGAAGTTTGAGATGATTGAATACAAATATTGAAAGTATTTTTAACAGGTTCCGAAGAACTGTTTTCTCCATTTTTAGCCGGTACTCTGCCGGATTTTCTTTAAAATTTTCGGAACCTCAAATAAATGACAATTTCGATAAATGGCTTAAATAAATTATATTTCACAAATTATATTCAAAAGCATGATAAAAATTAAATAAGGCATATTAGAGTGTGCCGGTACACCGTGTGACATTGCTTACTCGAGTATACTGTACACGGGTAAGGGGTGTCACACTTAGTGGTATCAGAGCACAGTTTAGGCGTTTCTGGGCCTAGATTGAGTCCATACTATGCATTGCATTTGTAAGAGTCGAGGTGACACTAATGTAGATCTGTTTGTTTTTCTTATTTTGAATAGGATATGGACCCTTCATCACAGAGAGCAGTCGAGGAGGAAGTGGAGAGTCATGCTCCACCTACAGCAGCTGAGACTGGGGGTAGGGGAGAACCTACTCCACCAGCTCAAGCAGAGCCTGCTCAGCCTCCACAGGCCATGTTCCAACAAATGGCCGACTTCTTTAGACAAATGGCTGGGGTAATGCCAGCACCACCACCACCACCACCACCAGCTCCACAGCAGAAATCACATCTGGAAAGGCTAAGGAAGTTTGGAGCAGTGGACTTCTATGGCAAGAGAGAAGATGACTCTGTTGCAGCCGAAAATTAGTTGAATAGAACGGGCAGAGTCTTAAAACAACTCCACTGCACCCCAAAGCAAAACCTAGAGGTTGTCATATCTCTGTTACAAGATGATGCCTATGAATGGTGGGACACAGTGTCCAGTGAAGTGCAGCCAGAAGCTATAACTTGGGACTTCTTTCTCTCTGAATTCAAGAAGAAATATGTGGGTACTGTATACCTGGAAGAGAGAAGAAGAGAGTTTATTAACCTGAGGCAGAGACAATTGTCAGTGGCCGAATATGAGAAGGAATTTGTCCGATTAAGCCGCTACGGAAGGGAGATAGTCCCTAATGAAGTTGAAAGGTGTAAGAGATTTGAAGAGGGACTAAATGATAACATCAAGATCTAGCTCACTGCCTTGGGAATCACAGAATTTACCAAATTAGTGGAAGCTGCAATAAAGGTTGAAAAAGTAAGAATCAGTGAGCAGACTAGAAGGGAAAGACAGTAGAAGAGGGGCCCAGGTCAGTCTAGTTCAGCTCCTACATTTGGGAAGAAGTTCAAGGGTCCACACGCATGCAGTTCAGCCACCACAAGGTCAGGGTCAATATCAGGGGCCCAAGCCACAGTTCACCCCTAGGAGAGGTCACCCACACCATCAAGGCGGCTCCAGTGGATGGGGTTCAGGGACCAACCCCAACATCTTCTGCATGTCCACACTGTCTGAAATGGCACAAGGGAGAGTGTTGGAGAGTAACTGGTGCCTGTTTAAGATGTGGGTCGACAGAGCATCAGCTGAGGAACTGCCCACGTAGAATTGCTATAGCTACTCTAACACAAGCGCATGCACTGCCTCCCGCACCGCAAAGAGGTAGAAAATCGACAAATCGACGCAAGAGGACCATCACAGAGGCTCGCATCCGAGCCACAGAGAGGCGGATAATGGACCACCGCCGTAAATTATACCACGAGAGCTCGGAGGAGCAAGATGCCGGGACGTCATCGTGGGTACGTTCTCCTCTACACTACACTGTGCATGCATTGGTGGATCCAGATCCACTCATTCATACATCCGCATCAACTTACCCGTAGAAAGGGGGATACTAGTAGGGAAAGTGACCAAGATATTCGTCACTAATCCATTGGGCCACAGCAGTAGTGGTGAACAAAGTATACAAGGGTTGCCCGTTAAGGATTCAGTGGGTGTGAATTCTTGGCGCACTGATTGAGTTGCCCTTCCACGAGTTTGACGTGATATTGGGAATGGACAGGTAGTCACGTTATCAGGCAATAGTTGATTGCAAATTGAAGAGAATTTCTATAAAAACTTCAGAGGGTAATGAGATCACAGTTGTGGGGGAAAGGACAGATTTCTTGTCCAATGTCATCTCAGCCACCGTTGCAAGAAGAATGATGAGAAAAGGTGTGAAGCCTACCTAGCACATGTGGTGGATACTAGGCGTGCTAAGCCAAACACGGGTGACATACCCACGAAGAGATTTCAGGTATTTCCGAAGAGTTGCACGGTTTGCCACCGTAAAGGGAAGTTGAATTTGCTATTGAGACATCGCAGTACAAAGACCCATTTCCATTGCTCCTTATAGGATGGCACCCACGGAATGGAGGGAGTTGAAAACTTCTGCAAGAGTTGCTTGATAAGGGGTTCATACGCCCAAAGGTGTCACCATGGGGAGCTCCAGGTTGCTTTGTGAAAAAGAAGGATGGGACTTTGAGGCTTTGCATTGATTACCGGCAGTTGAATAAAGTGACTGTGAAGAACAAATATCCGTTGCCTAGAATTGATGATCTATTTGATCAGTTGAAGGGAGCAGGAGTATTTTCTAAGATTGATCTCAGATTAGGGTATCATCAGTTGAGGGTGAAGGATGCAGATGTGCCAAAGACTGCATTCAGGACCCGGTATGGGCATTATGAGTTTCTGGTGATGCCCTTTGGCCTAACTAATGCACCAGCGGCATTCATGGACCTTATGAACCGTATCTTCCATCCATACCTAGATCGGTTCGTAGTGGTCTTTATTGATGATATTTTGGTGTATTCTAAGACCAGGGAAGAACATGATGAGCATTTGAGGATTGTTCTGCAAACCCTGAGAAAAAAGGAACTGTATGCTAAGTTGTCCAAGTGTGACTTTTGGCTGAATAAGATTGCATTCCTTGGACACATAGTGTCAGCTGATGGGATTAGGGTGGATCCCAAGAAAATAGAAGCAGTGATGGAATGGAAGCCTCCCAGAAATACAACTGAGGTTAGAAGCTTCTTGGGGCTAGCTGGTATTACGTAAGATTTGTGAAGGGATTTTCCTTAATAGCCGCTCCAATGACCAAGCTATTACACAAGAATGTCGATTTGACCGAATGACAAGTGTCGGACCAGCTTTTGAGAAGTTGAAGGCTATGTTGACAGAGGCACGGTGTTAACACAAACAAGATCGTGAAAGGACTTTGTGGTCTATAGTGATGCTTCTCATAATGGGTTAGGGTGTGTACTGATGCAAGAGGGGAAGGTGGTCACTTATGCTTCCCGACAGCTAAGGCCACATGAACAGAACTACCCTACCCATGATCTAGAGCTTGCAGCAATTATCTTCGCACTGAAGATATGGAGGCATTACTTGTATGGTGAAAAGTGCTACATTTACACAGACCACAAGAGTCTAAAATATTTGCCAACCCAGAAGGAGCTCAACCTTAGACAGAGGCGATGGATTGAATTCTTGAAGGACTATGATTGTGTAATTGACTACTATCCTGGGAAGGCAAATGTAGTTGCTGATGCTTTGAGCAGAAAGTCCATTACAACTTTGAGATCATTGAATGCCCGTCTCACTTTGATTCGAGATGGAGCTATTTTGGCTGAGTTGCAAGTGAGGCCAAACCTGCTACAGCAGATTTTAGATGGGCAGAAGGTAGATGAGAAGCTAATGGCTATTATGAGCAAAATCTCAGAGGGAAAAGCTGTGACACCCCTTACCCGACTACAGTGTAGCCGAGCAAGTTATGCCACTCAGTGTGCCGAGCACTCTATTTTATCTTAATTCATTTTTATTCTTCCTTTTGAATATAACTTGTGAAATATAATTTATTTAAGCCATTTATCGAAATTATAATTTATTTAAGGTTTCGAAAATTTTAAAGAAAATCAGTGAGTCTGGCTAAAAATGGAGAAAACAGTTCTTCGGAACCTGTGAAAAACACTTCCAATATTCATATATTCGTATTCAATTACTCTCAAACTCCAATAATCATCATCTCAACATTTGTCAACCATTCATTTCTCAATTTCAATTTTCAATCATTCATCTCATTTGATAGTCATGTGACAATCACAGATCAATATTCACTTTTCCATTTACAAACACAAATTTGCATTATTTACATGAAAATCAAAATACATTACATAAGTTTCATTACATATGAGAAAATCAAAATTTATTACAGAATGCCAAAATGACACCTAGTGTCCTACCAATGCACCGCAGAAGTTGAGGTGACACGGACACTATGCGAGCGTGAACGGCCTTACCCAATCGTGGTCTCTGGGCCCTCTGTCCAAATCTTCAGTACCTACGCGTTGCAAAAGCGACGCGCTAAGCATAAAGCTTAGTGGTGCCAATAATACAAGAAAATACAATATGCAAATAAAAATAATAATTTCCTTGCTATTGTGTTCATAAGAAATGAATAATTACCAACTTAATGTTTAGTTGAGGGCTAATTACGTTTTATGATATTAACTTCTTCATGCCTTTTGTTAATTATTTTCTTCATGATCTTGAGTTTCTTTGTATTCTATCTTAATCATTCCTGATATTTAATTTTCGTATTTTCTTTAACAATCAATTCAATTACAGTTATACTTTTCCATTCATTTGGTTGCCCAAGTAACCTATACTGGATGACTGGACTGGATAACGGGTCGTTGGCACTGATGCCTCGGGCGTCATACCATGGGGCCTTGAGCGTCAACCACGTATGCAATCAGTATGGCTAAAAAGCCATGATATCACATAATTGGCATAAAAGCCATGAATACGGGCATAAAAGCCATGAATACGGGCATAAAGCCATGAATACGGCATAAAGCCTTTCGCAGTACTGCTAACACAATACCCTATTAGCATGCCAAACTATCCAAACCAATCTTGTTAGGTATACTAGGGCATTTGATATTTTAAAATGTTAATATATTGTGTTTTATGACTTCATTTTTTTCATGATAAATTTCAATCATAATTCATACATTCATTTGATCATTTATATGATCACAATTCACATCAATTATTCTTTTATACCATTGTACTCAAAATACTTCTCCTCTTTACAATAATGAGAACTAATGTCTCATTCATACATTAATATGGTTTATTTATCCATTCATTATATTATTCATATTGATCGCAATTCTAAACAATTGTTCACATGTACCATTGTATTCAAAACATTTTTCCTTTCTCATTTATACATTCAAGAATCTACTTATGTAATTACAAATTTTATATTTCAAGTTGAGTTTCTAATATTTTATGAATTCCATTTGTGATGGGCATATATGCCCTAACTATCTATTCACATCAATTAGGTGACTTATTTTTCATGTTTCAAGTAATCCATGAATATTTCATGGATTTCAAATTTATGGCCTAAATTTCTTTTTAACAATTTTGACTAGGATGCATAGTCCATATTTGTCATACAATTCTAAGCATTTAAGCTTAGAATTGGTTCTAGGTCTTCATCTTAGTTTGTTACTCATTTTGATTACTATTCATCTTACTAGTCAACCAAAATGTTGACTTTTTCATACTTAAGGGATATGTTAATTCTAAATACACCAAGATCCCACATTTTGAGTTTTACATTTGCTAGTATCAATTGCCAATTGCAATTTAAAGTCCCCTAGATGCATTTCTAATTTCAAATTTTGAATTTCAAGTTTTGGTGTCACTATTCATTTCATTAGTCAACTAAAATATTGACTTTTGCATAAACAATAGGTACATTGGTTTTAATACTCCCAACATACCAAATTTTGTATTCAAAACTTGTTGGTTTTGGTCACTTTCTCAAAGCTTAGGTCATTTTGGCAAAATTGCCAATTTTTGGTTTTGGTGTCACTATTCACCTCATTGGTCAACAAAAATGTTGACTTTTGGATAGAAAATAGGTGTATTGGTCTTAACACCTCAAACATACCACATTTTGTATTTCAAACTTGTTGGTATTGGTTGCCAATACCATTTTTAAGCTTAATGCTAATTGAGCAAAATTTTCAGTTTTCATGCTTCATCTTTACTGTTCCATTTGTTATTTTTACAGTGGGAATTTGAGGAAATGGTAAACATGAAAGTTGTTCCTTATTTTGTCTAGTTGAATTTCTTTTTTTGAATCACTCCATTTGGAGTTTTGTAGCTCAAGTTATGGCCAAAATAAGTTTACTGTTCACGTGCACTGTTCATGCTGAGATTTTGGGTCTGGCAGATTTTTGGTCCAAATTTGGTCAGTAATTTGATCAAGTTAAGTTCATAATTTGGTCTAACTTTCTTCATATGAAATGTTCTACTATGCCTTAGGTTTTCATCGGTTCAAGAATCGCCTAAATCCGAGTTTTCTAGAGAGAGTTATAGCCATCCAAACATTACTGCTCAAATGAAAATCTGCAGAGTTGCAGGTTTGAACAGTAACTGTGACTGCCATTTGGGTTAGGTTATGGTCATAATTTGGGGTAGGTTTCTTCATGAAAGTTGTTTTTCTATGTCTTAACTTGTTGCTGTAAAAATTTCAGGTCAATTGACCAAATCTACAGTGAGTTATGGCCAAATGAACAGTTACTATTCATTTGGTCATTTCTGCAGGGGCTATTGCAGGGTGTCCGGATTGGGGCCAAGTTTTGGTCCACTTGCTTTGGTCTTTTGGGCATGGTTTCTTCAGAAAAAATGTGTCATTATAAGCCTAGTTTCATGTCCAATTGGCCAAACACCAATTGGACCAACACAGCCCAAGTTATGGCTGTGTAATTGGACTGAATTTTTAGTCCCTCTGCTGCACTAACAAGGCAGCCTACACATTCACTTGGCTATACTATTTTTCAGTCCAATTCATGGTCAACATACCTAAAATGGTCACTAATTGACCCTTATAATGTTCTTTCACAATTCCATAAGCTAAATCCAAGTTTTACTTCTCAAAACCCTAATGTCCAATTTAAATTATCCATAAACCTCAATTAGCACACTAATTCAACATCCATGCATATTCATACCTTAAACATCATTTCTATCCATTCTAAATTCATTAAAACAATCAACCTCATCCTTCCTTGGGGCTGCCAAAAATTAAAGATGCCCTAACACATATAACTTACTTCAAACTCTTACAATTTCTTAACTTAAAATGATGCTTTAACAAGGATTAAAGGAGTGAGAGTGAAAGGATAGCACTAACCTCACTTTAACCTCTTGTAGGGCAGATTTCTCCCAAGCTTGACTTCACTTTCTGTCACTTTCTAGGCTGCCAAACACTTTACCAAGAGCTATGGACAAGTTTTAATGAAAGGGGTTTAGGGTTTAGTAGTGGAAACAAGAGAGAAATGAAGCTTAAAGGAGCTTTAATGGTGGAACCTCTTCTCTCTCTCTCTCTCAACGTTTTTTAGGCTGCCCAAGGTTGAAGATGCAGATTGGTTTTTCATATTTTTGGTCTCTTTTATCTCTTTTAATAAGTTTAACAAATTGTGATTGGTGGAGGAAATTTAAATGACATCATATGATGTCATAATTAGCATTTTCTTTCATTTTCTTTTCTTCTCTTCTCTACTCATTTTCAATTTAATTTTTAGCAATATTTATTCATACTTTATATCATATTAATTATTTACTTAACTGGACAAGTCGGCCAAAAATCACCTTTGAAGGCGAAATGACCAAAATGCCCTCCGTTTGGCTTAACGGGTCAAAATTGTCTGTACCAATTGAAAAATTTTTCTAGGTATTTTCTTGGCATTCTAATGCCATAGGAACCTTAATGACCCTTCTCTGGAATCCCAAAAATTATTTTATAATTTTTTCCCCGGGTCTAGGGCTCCTCGTTGCGAGAACCGCAACTTCCCTCTGGTTACCCATCACTTGGGCACCGGCTCATTTAACTTGGTTGTATTTTATTTCTAAAATTTTTACTAAATTTTTCTTATTAATATTTGAGTTAATTACGATTCCTGACTTTAGTTTAAATATTTTTCCCAGAAGGTCTAGCTGTCCGGACCGACACCGGTCACCGGAACAGTAGAATGTACGGAGTTGCTACAGTGAGGGTGTTACAAAAGCAACTGACTATGAGGTAAAGGCAGATGGGTTTCTGTATTACAAAGGAAGACTGTGTGTACCAGATGATGGGGAATTGAAGGCCAGTATTCTAAAAGAGGCACACACCAGTGTATATGTTATGCACCCAGGAAGTACAAAGATGTATCATGATCTGAAACTCCAATATTGGTGGCCTGGTATGAAGAAGGACATAGCTGATTATGTGACTAAATGCTTGACATGTCAGCAAGTCAAGGCAGAACATCAAGTTCCACCAGGTTTGCTACAGCCTATACGCATACCTAAATGGAAATGGGATCGGGTCACCATGGATTTTGTAAGTGGTCTACCTCTCACCCGGAAGAAACATGATGCAGCATGGGTGATAGTGGACAGATTGACGAAGTTAGCACACTTTCGCCGCGATTAGGACTGACTACTCACTGGAAAAGTTAGCAGAATTGTATATCAGTGAGATAGTTAGACTGCATGGAATTCCACTTTCCATCATATCTGATCGAGACCCAAGGTTTACATCGAGATTCTGGAAGAAGTTACATGAGTCCTTGGGTACACAACTCCACTTCAGCACAGCTTTCCATCCTCAGACGGATGGGCAATCAGAAAGAGTAATCCAGGTCCTTGAGGATATGCTGAGGAGTTGTGTCATTGAGTTCAAGGGAAGTTGGGATAGATACCTCCCATCGCGTAATTTGCATACAACAATAGCTACCAAGCTAGCATCCAAATGGCCCCATATGAAGCACTGTATGGGAGAAAATGTAGAACTCCAGTATGCTGGACTGAATTGGGCGAAGACAAACTGGTAGGGCTAGACCTGGTGAAACAGGCTGAGGAGAAGGTAAAATCAATCAAAGCCAACTTAAAGGTTGCCTCAGATAGACAGAAATCCTATGCCGACTTGAAGAGAAAAGAAATACAATACACAGTTGGCGACAAAGTGTTTCTCAAGGTGTCACCGTGGAAGAAAGTATTGAGATTTGGAAGGAAAGGTAAGTTAAGCCCTAGGTTCATTGGCCCATATGAAGTCATTGAACGTGTGGGTCCAGTGGCCTATAGGCTAGCTTTACCACCCGAGCTGGACAAGATCCACAATGTGTTCCACGTGTCCATGCTTAGAAGATACCGCTCAGATCTTTCACATGTCATCTCCAGGGAAGAAATTGAAATACAACCGGATTTGACATATGAAGAAGAACCTCTACGGATCCTGGCTCGGGAAGTGAAAGAGTTGAGAAATAAGCAGAGTCCACTGGTGAAAGTGCTTTGGAGGCACCACAACACCGAGGAGGCAACTTGGGAAAGTGAAGAGACGATGAGGCAGCAGTTCCCTCAACTGTTTGCATCAGGTAAATTTTGAGGACGAAATTTAAATTAGAGGGGAAGAGTTGTAACACCCTCCCGGTAGCAACTCCGTACATTCTACTGTTCCGGTTACCGGTGTCGGTCCGGACAGCTAGAACGTCCGGAAAAATATTTAAACTAAAGTGAGGGACCATAATTAACTCAAATATTAATAAGAAAAATTTGGTAAAAATTTTAGAAATAAAATACAACCGAGTTAAATGAGTCGGTGCCCAAGTGATGGGTAACCAGAGGGAAGTTGCGGTTCTCGCAACGAGGAGCCCTAGACCCGGGGGAAAAATTATAAAATAATTTTTGGGACTCCAGAGAAGGGTTATTGAGGTTCCCATGGCATTAGAATGCCAAGAAAATACCTAGAAAAATTTTTCAATCGGTACAGACAATTTTGACCCGTTAAGCCAAACGGAGGGCATTTTGGTCATTTCGCCTTTAGAGGTGATTTTTGGCCGACTTGTCCAGTTAAGTAAATAATTATTATGACATAAAATATGAATTAATATTGATAAAAAAATTAATTGAAAGTGAGTAGAGAAGAAGAGAAAAGAAAATACAATAAAAATGCCAATTATGACATATTATGAGGTCATTTAAAATTGTCCACCAATCACAATTAAGTAACCATCAAATTAACTAATAAAAAGAGTCAAAAGAGACCAAAGAATTAAAAAGCAAACAGCAGCCCTTCTTCTCCTTCAAAAACGTTTTTCACCTCCTCCCTCACTCCTCCATTAACAAACTTTCTAAAGCTTCAATTTCCATGCTTTCCTCACCCCAAAACCCTAAGTCCCTTCACTAAAAACTTGTCTCTACCTCTTGGGAAGTGTTTGGCAGCCTAGAAAGGGAAAGAAAGTGAAGATTAACTTGGGAAAATTCTGCCCTATTCAAGGTTAGTGCATTAGATACTTAAAACTCTTTATTTTTTTTGATTTGTAACTTGAATTGAGTAAGAATTGTAACTAAAATGAACAAGAATTATGTGTATACATACTATGAATTTTCAGCAGCCCTTGTGAAGGAATTATTTTGATTGTTTTGATGGACTTAGAGTGAACTAGAGCTTATGTTTAAAGTGTATACATATACATATACAAAGAATGAAAGAGTTGAATAAGGAATTTGTGAAAACTCATATGGGAATTAGGGTTTTGAGAAGTGAAAAATTGACTTGGCTTAGGAAATTGTTAGAGAACATTTTAATGGTCAATTAGTGACCATTTTAGGTAAGTTGACCACAATTTGGACTGAAAAATAGTATGGTAAAGTGAATGTGTAGGCTGCCCTAGGACAGCAGCAGGGTGACTGAAATTTCAGTCTACTTGGGCTGCCATAACTTGGGCTGTGTTGGTCCAATTGGTGTTTGGCCAATTGGACATGAAACTAGGCTTATAATGGCACATTTTTGCTGAAGAAACCATGCCCAAAAGACCAAAGCAAGAGGACCAAAAGTTGGCCCCAATCCGGACATCCTGCAACTGATACTGCAGAATGACTAAATGAACAGTAACTGTTTATTTGGCCATAACTCACTGTAGATTTGGTGAATTGACCTGAAATTTTTACAGAAATAAGTTAAGACATAGACAAACAACTTTCATGAAGAAACCTACCCCAAATTATGGCCAGAACCAATTCAAAAATGCAATCACAGTCACTGTTCATGTTACTGTAGATATGGTCAATTCTGCAGATTGGCAATCCGGCCAGCTGTGGTTTTTGAGCCATATCTAGAGCTAAAAAACTCCAAATGGAGTGATTCAAAAAAGGAAATTCAACTAGACAAAATAAGGAATAACTTTCATGTTTGTCATTTCTTCAAATTGCCACTGCAACAGTGCTTAATGGAACAGCAAACTTATGCTACAAAAACTGAAATTTTCTGCCCTCTTGGTTTTAAGTTAGAAATAGTAATGGTGACCAATTCTAACAAGTTTTAAACATGAAATGTGGTATGTTGGGAGTGCCAAAGTCAATGTACATATTTTCTGTCTAAAAGTCAACATTTTTGTTGACCAATGAGGTGAATAGTAACACCAAAACATGAAATTCACAAATTGAAGAATTTAAAAGTTTCAAATGCCCTAGTATACCTAACAAGATTGGGTTGGATAGTTTGGCATGCCAATAGGGTTCAGTTAGCAGTACTACACATGGCACTATGCCATTCTGTGATTTTATGGCTTTTAGCCATTTTGACCTTGTATTGAGCTTTGGCCTTGTGCCTGATGTTATCACAGCTTGTTAGCTGTTCTGTTGCACACCGGGAGATGCATATGTGACCGATGGTGTGACGGCCCGAGGTACTAGGTACCCAGTGTCAGTTTACCCGTTTATCCAGTCCAGTTGTCTAGTGTAGGTTACTTGGGCAACCAAATGAATGAGGGTGAACAAAGTTAATGAAATGATGGATATACCAATACCAAACAAGCAAATCATACACATTCTATACATATTTATTTTCTGCTATTTTCTTTTATTATATTATTGCACCACTAAGCATTATTGCTTAGCACATTGCTCTTGCCACGCGTAGGTACTGGAGATACAGATCGTGAGCCCAGTAGACCACAGACTGGGTGAGTCCATCCTGCAGTTCTGCACAGTGTCCGTGTCACCTCAACTTCTGCAGTGCATTGGTAGGACACTAGGCGTCATTTTGATATTTTAAAGCTAATTTTTACTTCCTCATATGTATTTGAACTTATGTAATGTATTTTGATGTTCATGTAAATAATGAAAGTTATGGTTATGAATGCAAAATTTGAGCATTTATTTATTGTTGTATATGAGCATTATGAGAAATGGATGTTTGAGAAATGAAAAGGTTATTGAGAACCGAAATTGAAAATTGTTGAGATTTTGGATATTAGAGTTTGAGATGATTGAATACAAATATTGGAAGTGTTTTTAACAGGTTCCGAAGAACTGTTTTCTCCATTTTTAGCCGGTACTCTGCCGGATTTTCTTTAAAATTTTCGAAACCTCAAATAAATGACAATTTCGATAAATGGCTTAAATAAATTATATTTCACAAATTATATTCAAAAGCATGATAAAAATTAAATAAGGCATATTAGAGTGTGCCGGTACACCGTGTGACATTGCTTACTCGGGTATACTGTACACGGGTAAGGGGTGTCACAAATTATCCCAAAGCTAATCTTCTTATTATTCTCCTTTCGATTTTGCTTGCCCCTGGAGGGTATTCCCTGGTTTTGATGTAGACTTGGATATCATGATACCAGGGTTTGCCATCAATTTCTTCCTCGGCCATGAAACAATAAGCTGGCTCACCCCTTTCTTGGATCTGCAATACCTGAGTCATCTGCCCCTCTTCCATTTGAGCCATGACAGCTAGAGTGGCTAAGGCATCTGCGAATTGATTCTTATCCCTGCTGAGGTGAGTGAAAGAAATCTCTTCAAATTTCTTAATCAATTCCAGTAGGTACTTTTGATATGGGATCAGCTTTGGGTCCTTGGTTTGCCATTTTCCCTTGACTTGATAAATGATCAAGGCCGAATCTCCATACATCTCTAACTTTCTGACCTTCATTTCGATGGCGGCCTGTAAACCCATCACACAGGCTTTGTATTCCACGACATTGTTGGTGCAGTCAAATCTTAACTTGATAGCTATCGGGAAGTGTTTTCCATCAGGGGATACCAATACAGCTCTGATCCCATTACCAGATAAATTGACAACTCCATCAAAATACATTTCCCATTCATCAGTCGGTTTCTTACACTTGCTGCCGACCTCATTAACATGCTCATCAGGGAATTCGAAATCCAGGGCTTCATAATCTTGGACAGGATTTTCTGCCAGGAGATCAGCAATTACACTCCCTTTTACTGCCTTTCTTGTCATATAGACAATGTCATATTGAGAGAGTATGACTTGCCATTTTGCTATCCTCCCTAGCATGAATGGGCTTTCAAATACATACTTGATGGGATCCATTCGGGAGATGAACCATGTCTTATGATTCAACATGTAGTGTTTGAGCTGATTTGACATCCAAGCCAATGCGCAGCAAGTTTTCTTTAGGAATGAGTACCTTAACTCACAATCAATGAACTTCTTGCTCAAATAAAAAATGGCCCTCTCCTTTCGACCTGTGTCATCATGTTGCCCCAGAACACACCCCATCGAGCTTTGTTGAACTGCCATATACAGAATCAACGGCCTTCCTACCACTGGAGGGACCAATATTAGCGGATTAGACAGGTACTGTTTAATTTTCTCAAAAGCCTCTTGACAATCTGGATCGCATTGAGTGGTGTTGTTCTTTCTGAGTAGCTTAAAGATGAGTTCAGCTTTAGCAGTGAGGTTGGAAATGAATCTCGAGATGTAGTTCAATTTTCCCAGGGGATGGCATTTCTTGAATGGCTCAAACTTTGTCTGGGTCCACTTCTATTCCCTTCTTGCTCACTATGAATCCCAATAGCTTTCCAGATCTAGCCCTAAACACACACTTAGCTGCGTTCAATTTCAGCTGATACCTCCTGAGCCTTTCGAATACTTTTCTCAACACTTGCACATGACTTTCTCCCTCTCTGGACTTGATGATCATATCATCCACACACACCTCTACTTCTTTGTGCATCATGTCATGGAATAATATGATCATAGAGCATTAGTAGGTAGCTCCGGCATTCTTTAACCTAAATGGCATGACCCGATAACAGAATACCCTCCACTGAGTGATAAAAGTAGTCTTCTCTTTGTCTTCTTCATCCATGGGGATTTGGTTGTACCCAAATGCTCCGTCAATGCATGAACATCTACCCAATCCTGCAGCGTTATCGACCAGCACGTCTATGTGTGGGAGAGGGAAATCATCCTTCAAGCTCTCTTTTATTGAGATCCCTGTAATCAACACATACCCTGACTCTCCCGTCCTTCTTCATTACCAGGACAACATTAGCTATCCATTGAGGGTACTTGACTACTTCCAAAAATCCAGCATCATACTACTTTTTGACTTCATCCCTAACTTTGAGCATGGTGTCGGGATTCATTCTTCTTAGCTTTTGCTTTACTGGAATTGTCCCGAGAACTAGGGGAATCTTGTGTGTCACTATCTGAGGGTCTAATCCGGGCATATCATCATAGCTCCATGAAAATACATCCAAGAATTCTTTGAGCAAACTGACCATATCTTCTAATTCTCCACTTCTTACAACCTTAAGTTCCCTCCTTATTTCTTTAGTACCTAGATTTAACGTGTGTGTTTCATCTCCATAAGGCACCAGGGAAGGTTCATCTCTTTCACCCCTTTCTTCTACAAGTTCTTCTTCAGAATCACTTGAAGCATTGGCAGTTATGGGAATTTCGAAATTAACATGAGTAATTTTTGAGTTAATTGAATTATTAGGCGTGAATTGATGAATGGTCCTGAAGAAAGGAAAGTGGAGTATATTATTAGAATAGATTTTTTAAGGAAAAAAAAAGAATTAGATGCAAAATGCGCTATTAATTCATTAATTCATTTATCATAAAAGAAAAAGGTCCATTTACAACGTTACACTTTTCACCATGGACAAAATGATAAAGTGTAGATAACTAAATGTACTTTACTCAGGATTGAGCACAGAAATGTCTTCTGCTACCCAATTATCTAGCTCTTACCCCTCAGCAATTAGTGAGATTAGGGATTCATATAGGGAGTCTAGTTGTACAACATCAATGGATGGCTCTTCGGGAAATCCTTCACTTTCCTCCAGATTCTCGATGATCGGCTTGGTGAAGACGTCAGTGATTTTCAGGACAACTTTCACTTTCTCGACTTTTCAGTCAAACCTTTAATCCCGGAGCATATTCCTCATCCAGAATCTCCCATCCATGAGAGCATCTTCCTCATACCCCAAGCCGAAGCGGCTGATCTTCTGAATAGCTGGTATAAGTTCAACAATTCCCTGCAATGCGGAGCCCAATCCCTTTCCCTTCTCGTAGCCACTTTTAAGCATCACCTTTGCCACCATAGCCGTAGCCCCTTCTTCCCTTAGGGTAGTTTCCGGTAACTCTAGTGCCTGGAAAGAACTTTCCAAGGACTTTTCAGTTGTTTCCACATAAGGAACTGATTGCGGCTTGGTGACCAGCATGGCTTCTTCCCCTCCTTACTGTGATGATCCTACCACTCATAATATATTTAATTCTCTGGTGTAGGGTAGAAGGTATGGCATTTGATGAATGGATCAAGGGTCTCCCTAGCAACATGGTGTAGGCTGGCTCAATATCCATCACTTGGAATGTGATGTTGAAAGTGCATGCCCCGATTTAGAGCGGCAAATCAATGTCTCCGAGTACTTCCCTCCTTGTGCTGTCAAAGGCTCTTACTACCATGGCACTTTGGCATATATTTGATCGGTCGACAGGTGGTCTTGCTAAGGTGGCATTGGGCAAGACATTAAGAGCAGATCCGTTGTCAATTAGGACTTTGGTGACTATGCACCCTTTACATTTGATTGTCACGTGCAAAACTTTGGTGTGCTTCAAGCCAGCCGGGTCTATTTCCTCTTCCAAGAAAGTGACAAAACTGGATGCCTGTATTTGCCCAACTATTTTCTCGAATTGCCTCGGTGTGATATCGAAGTTCACAAAGGCCTAATCCAGAATCTTTTGTAGGGCTTGGCGATGCACTTTCGAGCTCAGAATCAGTGACAGCAATGAAATCCGGGCCGACGTCTTCCTCAGTTGCTCGACAACATCGTATTCACTCTGCTTCATTATTTAAAGCAACAGTTCCTCCTTTCCTCTCAGTTCAATAAGTTCTCCTTTCTCAATTTTTTCAGCCCCCTCCTCCGTGTTCTCTAATAGCTCTCCCATTTTTACTTTCCGCTTCTTCTTTTCCATCACTTCATTCCCATAACATTTCCCAATTCGAGTTATAAATTCTACCTCTTGCTCTAGCGGAGAGAAGTTACTGGTTGTTTTTGGGTTTGATTGGGGAGTAGCATCATTGGAGGGTCCAGCATAAGTCATTTTAAAGTGCTCATGAGGAGCAAAGCATGGTTTGGGAGGAGTGATTGGTTGAACTTGGGCATGATTGAGGGTAGGAGTTGGAGTGCTGCTGGATGCACCTTGAGTAAATACCTGGAGATTGTAATTCCAAGGTATTGCATGGGTGTTGGTGACTAGGAGTTGAGGCGGGGTTCGGATGACTATTATTGGTGGTGGTGGTGGTGGTGTTGGTACGCTGAGAGCAAAAAAGGTTAATCTAGGATGGGGAGTGGAGGCATTCTGGCCGAACCTGGTTGTGTTCACTTCGCCCTCCAACCTTAGTCTCCACTGACATCTCAAAGTTTTGAGTGACAGCATCCTCTGGACTTCTTGTTTGAACTCCTCACAGTTTCGCAGCTCGTGGTTAGCCAATCCTCTGTGATAGGGGCATCCTGCATCATCTTCAGACCCCGGTGTTTAAGGGCAGAGGTAACCTTCCCTCACTGCCATTGCAAAAATTTTCTCAAAGTGAGGAATCAGTTGATCTACCTCCAAGGTTGACCTTTCTTCTTTAGAGTCTATCATATTCACGCCATTGCCCGTACCATGATTGGGCAATGGGTTTGAAGTGACATTGGGGAGAGAACTATTTCCTTCAATTTTTAGCTAACCGTTTCTGATCAAGGCCTGTACTCTTCCCCTAAGAGTTTTGCAGTTATCAGTCGAGTGCCCCAGTGCCCCCCCATGATATTCACATCGAGCATTGGCGTCGTACCACCTGGGATATGGTGGCTGAATCGAGTCTAGGGGAATTGGCACTATCTAATTTATACCGGAGAGGTGGATCAGGGTTTCTCTGTGGTCTAGGATGATTTTGAGGAGGAGGTGGTCTTGGTTGAACAGGTTGAGCAGGCGGTCTGGGTTAGTAAGCTGCTTGTAGTGGATATTGTGGGCGAGGGTGAGGATAATTTGGAAAAGGGGACGAAATGTTAGCTATTATTGGGCCTTGAGTAGGAGGGTATGGCCGAAAGTTATTCTGAGAGAATGGAGGTTGGGTTTGTCGAGTGATGGAGTGCACATCACCTTCTTTCTTCTTTCCAAAACCAGCGGTTTTCTTTGCAAGATTCTCAGTGAACTCCTGCAACCGTCCTAACCTTAAGTTAGCCTCAATTCTTTCACCAGCTTGGATGATGTCTGAGAAGCTGTTGGAGGTGTTTCTAATCATCATATTGAAATACGGAGCTTTTAACATCTCAATGAACAGAGAGTAGAGTTCATTGTCAGTAACCGGAGGGTATAACTCTACTGCTTTCTCTCTCCATCTCTGGGCATACTCTTTAAAGCTTTCCCTTTCTCTCTGCACCAGATTTTGAAGGTCTCTCCTTATGGGGGCAACGTCACAGTTAAATTTGTACTGTTTCTAAAAAGCGTCGGCCAAATCTTTCCAGGAGTGCAGTTTGCTCCTATCTAGTTGAATGCACCATCTCAAAGCTGCCCTAGAGAGACTTTCGTGAAAGAAGTGGACCAAAACCTTGTCATCTTCAGTGAGGGCAGACATCTTGGTGATGTAAGTGGCCAAGTGAATGCAAGGGTCTGAATTCCCAGTATATTTATCGAAGTCCGGGACTTTGAATTTGGGTGGTACCACCACATCTGGTACCAATCTCAGTGATGATACATCTACTGAGCTGTACATATTTAGTCCCTCAATCACTCTTAATCTCTCTTCTAAAGCGGATAACTTCTCATTCTCTCTTGTTTTACTTTCCCCTCCTACTGCATGAGTTATTCCCCCAGTTGGGAAATAAGGGGTAGGGTGAACTGGTGGGATTGGGATAGAATGATGTAACTTGGCATTTGAGACAGCCAGGTAATAAGGAAAAGGTAAGTCATTGTTTGGGAGGGTCGAATTGACAGTGATTGTCGGATCCGGAATGGGTGGTTGAAAAGTAAAAGAGGTTGAAGCTTAGTGAGAATCAACGTTGTAGGAAGTGAGGCAGGTAATGGCAAATTTGGTTCTAATGGAGGCTTGTTTTAGGATATCTCCTTCATCAGTTTCATGAGCTATGAGACTTGATCTCTTAATTTGGAGACTTTTCCCTGTAGGTTCTAGACTTGTTCCTGATTTTCCATTATCTTCCTCGTTTGTGATCTTGTTAAGTACACTCGCCTCGGTCGAACTGCTTGCTCTATCAGGCTTGCTTTGCTTAGAGTAATGTTGATTTCTTGTGGGAGAAATCATTAAATGAATTTCAAATTTTGTTAAAAATTAAAGGTCTTGACTTGAACAAAGGATATGGTGGAGTATGAAAGCTAAGAATGGAATCTGTAGAAGGATAATTGTGTCAATTTTATCATGGCATCGTTCGATAATCTAACGGTGAATGACTAGATCGAATGCGTGTCTATGATACTTGTCCATATGGCACATTCGTCTTTTCATATAACCCTAGCAAGGATAGTTCCTATGGGAGTCATACTATTCATTCACAATTTTGCTAAACAACGGCCCAAAGTGATTCATTAATCAAATAGCTCATACATAATGTATCTTTTACAATTGCCTAGGCTCAAGGAGACTTTTTAGAATGCAATGGCATCTTTTGAGGTATTCGTAGAGTCTTTCTTCTTATCGGGCGAGGTTGAATGTTTTCAAGGCGTATTCAGACTCTGGCAGGAGCTCTCGTTTTCCTTGCGCAATCTTTCTTTTTAGCCGGTCAACATTTTCTCTCAGCTCTTGATGGAGAGTAGCTTGTCTTTCTTTTTCTTTTCTTTCTTTAGCACACTCCTTCAAAATGTCGTTGATAAGCTGTGCTTGCTCCTTTAGTTCGAGCTTCTTCTTTTTGCCCTCTTGTTTACATTCTTCCATGAGTATCTCCTGGTATTTCATTTTTTCTTGCAACTCATCATTCTGAATTCCCGCCTCTCTTATTGCACCTTGGAGAAAGGTCTTTTCCTTTTCCCACCGTGTTTCTTGTTCCTCAAATTCTGCCTTTTTTGTCATCGCTTCTTCCCTGAGCCTTTTTACCTCCCTTTTGAGGATTTGCTGTCAGTCCTCCAACTGCCTTATCCGTTCTAGAAACTGTTGGTTCTCGGCATTCGATCTCTATAGAGAGCTGACCAATTGAGCATTATCTTCTTCTGAAAGAATTTTTTGATGAGGGGAGCTACCTTCAGGTTCTGTTGTCTTGGCTATTGGGCATCCCTGATCTCTGCTGGCCCTCCATCTAAAGTAGTCTTCCATGGTGCTCGGCCCTTTAGGCGATCTTTCAATCATAGTGATGCTCTCCCATGATTTGCGGAATACTTTTAATTCTTTCTCATTACCGAGCTCATGGTAGAAATGAACTTGATGGTGTTCTTCAACACTGAGCATGGATTAGGTTGAACCAAACTGCCTCATTACCAATATCGGGATGTAACTCGTGTATCAGGTCACTCTGATCAAAGATACCAAATGATTACTCCCCATACTAAACAAAATAGGTTGACCCAACGTTCACAATTTCCTCCAGCAGTAGTTGTGCTTATTGAAGATTAGAATCTGCTCTTGCCACTGCAGCTCGTTCTTTGGATTGATCACTAATCTAGCCATTTTCTCAATAAGCAGCTGGTCAGGATACCAAGTTAACCCCTTAGTCTCCAGAGGACACATGTGACTGAGGATCCAAAGGTGTAGCAATTGAGACAGCACTTAATAGATCCCCTGCCTTGTCGTCTACAATAAGTAAGAGTCAATAGGGTCTCTACAAGGATTACCGGTATTGGGTTGACCTTTTACTTTTCTACTGCCCAGAACATCTCCGTGACATTATAGGTTATAATTCCCAAAGGCCCGGGAAATATAATTAGGCCGTAAATCCCCAGAGCTAGTGTCATCAAAGCCAGCTCCTATTGTCTGTTTTGAATGTGCAGATCCAAATTTTTTTTGACGTAAGTCCAATACCACCCACGTGTGTTCCCTTTGACAGTTTCTTTAGCTTTTGCTTCCTCTGCGAAGACCCCCATTGTATGTTCGAACCGTTTCCAAGTCTCGCTATGCTTGAGGTATAGGTAGATCCGATTCTATGCCACATAAGGGATCTCTAGTAGCACTTGATATTCTTCCATAGTGAGGGTCGTATCAATGTCGTTGAAGGAGAACACTCCATATTTGGGATTCCAGGTTGACAGCATGGCTTTTATCGCCGGAACTTGGACTCTGACCCATATCAAGGTTGCAATCCTTCCATATTTTTCCTCAAACTTTTCCTTGACATGATCAGGAAGTGATTTCCAAATGCTAGATAGCTCTGTAAGACCGGTCATTTTGACTTCGACCCTACTCGAATCTAATGGAGGTAACAGGCTAGTGTCTGCCCCGGTGGCATCACTCTGTGGGGACTCTGAACTATGAAGCAGTTTGGACCATGGTCTAGCGTTCTGTTCTTGTCTAGGAACTTCTTCTATTGACTGACTCGAGGATGCCATGTTAAAGCTTCTGTTTTACCCTTTTCACACTCCAATTCACAACTCCTATGGAGAAAATTGTTGGCGGAATAAATTCAAGTAATTTTGAATTATGCTGCTGATGTGGTAACATCTATACACCTATCAAAGTAGGAAGGTGTTTAGATCAATCTGACAGTATGATTCAAAATTACCCCTTTTTTTTTTAAAAAAAAAAAGAAAATTAAAAATACAAACAGATTAAGGTAAAAGCATGTCCCTTTTTGTCCTAAAACAGGGAGAGTCCTAGTACCGGGTAAGTACTATCTAATTGGATAGTTCTATCTTACGAGGTAGTTTGCTATGGCTTTCAGCTAATGTGATAATTTAGCTCAAGGTCTAATTTTCTAAAAGCCACAGGTCCCCAAATCATCCCTACTGTAAACAGTAGAGCCCCATTCCACCACCATGATACTAACGGGAGAATTCCACCGGTATCAACAGTAGATGGAACAAGTTCTAATCTGAGCAAAAGCCTTCACGGATACTAACGAGGTAAAACCCACAGGTATAGCTACATGACTCCCTCCGATTTCCTAAGAGGGTGAGAAAGCCCGGGTATAGGGCTGAAGTGTGTGAGGACATTGTGTGAGTGTTCAGTGTTTGAAGGGACATTTATCTCTTCCCTATATAGGGGAATTTTTCCTTCTTCCTTTTTTGAATTTTTTTTAGACGAAGAGTGCTGTGAAAAATAAGACAATCAAGATAAGTAAAATGGTTAGGAATAACAATAATTAACACATTAAGACTTTCGAATTTAGTAAGTTAAACCCCCTAATTATAATTTTAATTTACAAGAGCACAAAATTAAATCTACTTTTGGACCTCTAAACCAGGGTTAAGGTGAAACAAATCCGCAGTGGAGTCACCAAGCTATCGCAAGGTAATTTGCGGTCGCCTTGACGAAGCTCTTCACTGAAGTGGGAAAAGTGAGGATTCGCCACTTTAATTTTGAGAGAAATTAAAGAAAACCATTTGTGAAGGTAAATTAAAAAATAACCACTTCGAAAACAGAGGGTTAAAAAAGATAATTAGAGGGTTGGGATAGTGATGGTGTTAATCCTTTGTGCGACATAAAGGAATATTTGATATTTTACTTATTTTGGGTTGCCAAGAACACGAGTTCACGAGGTGGCCCTTTAGTGAATAGGTATCGAGTAAAGTTATCTTGTGTATTGGAGTTGTGTTATTTTAATTTGGATTTTGTTAAGAGAGCTCGAATAAGAAATTTCTACCGATCTCTAGGCATGTTTTTAGAGTTTTAAGTGGGAAATTTCGGATAAGATTTTGGCGAAAATCGAGTAAAAACTCTCTCCTAATCTCTTAAAATATCTTGCTTAAAATTTTAAGTGAAGGGTCTCGAATAAGAACTCTCCTCCGATCTCCGTGTTGTATTTAAATTTGAATGAGAATCGGGTCTAAAGTTTTGAGTGAATGATCTCGGATAAGAACTCTCCTCCGATCTCTGTGTTTTATTTAAATTTGAATGAGAATCAAGTAAGAACTCTCCCCCGATCTCTTAAAGTATTAGGTTTAAAGTTTTAAGTAAAGGGTCTCAGATAAGAACTCTCCTCCGATCTCCGTGTTTAAATTTGGAATGAGAATCAGGTAAGAACTCTCCCCCATCTCTTAAAGTATTCGATTTAATGTTTCAAGTAAAGGGTCTCGGGTAAGAACCATCCTCTGATCTCCGTGTTTAAATTTTGAATGAGAATCAGGTAAGAACTTTCCCTCGATCTCTTAAAGTATTCGGTTTAAAGTTTCAAGTCAAGACTTTGAACTAAGGATTCTGGCGCCAGAGAGTGCTAGAAACGTGCGCAAATCTTTTCTTAACCTATTGAGCCTTATAACTAGAGGGTGGATATAAGACCGAACTTCTTGCCAATCACCTATGTGATCACCTTGTTGGCGATATGCGATCGCTTTTGATTACTGGTTCGTGACCCAATCTTATCTCGATTCCAGCTCCATTATGTCATCTTTTGGGCTCATTTCGTAGCCTGATCTCATAACTTATTCATCTTACCTACTATTCAACCTTTTGTTACGACTATCCTTTTGTTATTTTTATTTTTTTGAAAACTTCCACGTTAAGATACGTCTACCAATATCTTTTAAATTACCTACAGGTTGTCCAAAACCAGAACATCTATTTTCAAAAGAAATGAAAACTAAGAAGAGATAAATAGAGTTTTTGAATGAATAGAAGAAGACTCGGGAAATAACTATGGGCCTGAATAATCTATGTTGGGATTTTAGTGCGACTGAACATAATAGAAATTTCAAGAATAAAAATAGATAAAATAAAGCACGAGTATTCGGCAAAATGACAGTCTGGACACTTACCTGTGGGAGGTTGAGGAGATGGATGGAATGACTCCAAAATCCTCAAATATTGCAGAGCTGAAAGCTGACGGTCGAAAGACTAGTGCTTACTTCGGAGTAACGGGAATGTAACACTACTATTTGTATAGCCTGGTATATTTCACTGTTCCAGTGACCGGTGTCGGTTCGGACAATTAAGGGGATAAGGACCACACTTATGACAACTAGATAAGCCATAAACACAAATAATTAGTAATTGTCAATTAGTTAAGTATAAATAAGAAAAATATAACATAAGAAGTTAAATAAGCCGAGAGTCACAACGATGGGTGACCTTCTCGGGAAGGACTGCGAAGTCATTTTAAACTCAAATTTCGAATCATAAAATGTGACGCTGCGGTCCTTAGGACCATTACAAACACAGTGGAAAAGAGAAAATCACGAAATAGAACTGTTAAGCCAGTCAAATAATTAGGTCAGGGAGCCGGAAGAAACATTGAATTAATTACAAACCGAGTTAAACCGGCGAGGGGCAATTTAGTCAATTGACCCCGAGAGTTGACTCCTGACCTAACTGTCAAATAAAATCAGAGAAACAAAAATGTCAGAAGTGAAAATTAAATTAAAGAAATAAGAAAAAAAAAAGAAAAAAAAAGAAAAGAAAAGAAAAATGTATTACATCATGGATGACATCAATTATGATGTCATAATTGAATTTAATTTTCCCACTAAAATTGACTAAGCTAAAAATCTATTACTTAAGACAAATAACATAAGAAAAAAAAAACAAAACTCTCATCTTCTTCCTCCCACCCATAAGCCGTCCCTCTCTCTCTCTTAGGTTTCTCTCAAAATCCACCATAACCACACAAATTAGAGCTTTAAACCTAGCTTCACTCCATAAACCCTACTCAAACTTTATAGAAAATCTCTAATTAACTCTAAATTGTAAGATTGAGAGAAAGGAAGTGAAGAGATTGAGGGAAGAAAGTGAAGATTCAAAAGTCTCACAAGAGGTAAATTCTCTCTCTTTTAATTTAATTGGTTTATAAGTGTAAGTTTAAGGTTGAAAGTGAGAATTTCATGAAAATATGAAAAGAAAAACAATTGTTGAGGAACTATGTATGAAATTGGACAGCTAGGGTTATGTTTGAAATGGATGTTTTGATGCAAACAATGAAGTTGTTAAGTGTAAATGAATGGATGAGTATCACATATACATTTAGAATTCAACAAATGCAATAATTTAGTGAGATAGGGTTTGGACCTAGGGTTTAGGAGGCAAAATTGTGAGAAATTGGTAAATGATATATTTGACCTAATTTGAAGTGGGAAATGGTCATTTGAGACCTTATGAAGAGTGTTAGAGGTGTTTGAATCAAAGCCAAATTCGGAGGGAGTGTGGTCATGCTGCCAAGTCAACTTTGAACGACCAAAAATGAAATTTTATAAGTCCAATTGATATGGGACCAATTGGGGATGAAAATAGACACCAAATGATACAATTTTAATTTAGGAAGCATGCCCAAAAAGTGACCAAAACCTAGTGAACAAATTGACCAAAGTTGAAAAATCACAGTCTGCCTCTGTACAAACTGACCAAATGAATAATGTTTGTTCATTTGGCCATAACTTGAGCTAGGCAAGTCAAAATGATCTGAACTTTTACCAGTGGTTAGATGAGATATAGACCTAAAACTTTCGTGAAGAACACTAACCAAAATTATGCCATTAACCAAGTCATTTAGCCACCCCAAGTTGGTGACCCAAAACTACCAGCACCAAAAATTGCCCATAATTTTGGGTTGTGTCCAATCCGGTAGCTATGGTTCAAATGGCTATAGCTTGAGCTACAAAACTCCAATTGGAGTGATTCAAAAAGGAGAATAAACTTAAGATAATAGGGAACATTTTCTATAAAGGAAGTTTTGCCAAATTCTAACAGAAAAGTGACCAAGGGAATAGTGCAACCTTAGACTCCAAAACTGAAAATTATCAAATTTGCCTAAAAAGACTTAGAATTTGAATAAATAACCAAAACCAACAAATTTAGTGACTAAAATGTGGTATGTAGGTAAAGTTGGAATTCCCATACCTATTAAGCCTTAGAAAGTCAACAATTTGACTTGAATAGTATAGTGAATAGTAACCCCAAAACACAAAACTTCAAGAACGTCGAGTTTAGCACGTTAGAGCTGAGTAAAAGTGAAGTTAAATTTATTTTTGGATTTATGCTAAGTTATGGTACTGAAACACTATAAAATTGTGTGTTTCAGTTGAAAAGAATACCGGGAAAGAACTCGAGGAACCGAGTCAAGGCCAAGAGGCGACTCGCTTGAGGTTTATGCACAACATCACTATGCTTTAAAATTCATTGATAAAGTGAATGAAATATGTATTTTACTTTTGCTTTGAATTGTGAAAGTTTATTTGTGACATTATTTATGATGTTTTGATTTAAATTGTGAAAGTTACTGTGTATATTTGAAATGACAATGTTTAGCAAATTGTTAAGATAAGTTTTAAAACCACAGTGTCATGGCCATATATTTGAACACCTCACTAGCACAACTAGTGGGGGTAATTAGTTTTGAATTTTGATTCCTTCTCTGGAGAAGTGTTGAGGTGTGCCAGTAGAAGAGGATGTGAATGGATATCCATATATTTGAGCTAGCTAGCCTTGTGATGTGATTTCTCTTTAGCCTCTGGCTATTGAGATTCTATTTGTTTCGAATGGCATGATTTAACTGTGGGTTTTATGAAATGTGATTTGATACTTCAAAATGAAATTGTTTGAGATTAAAATCTCATAATGCATGATTTGTATTTAATTCTCATGTTTAGTTCAATTTTTGATTAAATGTGATTTAAATTCTGCATAAAGATTATTTTAGTATGTTGTGCACCACTGAGTCCTAGTACTCAGCGATAGCTTTTATTGCTATCGCAGATATAGAGACTAGGGGAGCAGCAGACTGAGCTGCTGAGGATTAAGGATTTATCAGCTTGAAGTTATCGGGTATAATTTATACCCTGCCTGTAAATATTTATTTTGATGTATGTATTGCACATAAATGTATGGACATGTAAAATTGATCTTGAGCAGCTTGTACAAAGTTTGTATAAAGCTTGTGTAAAGTTTGTAATAAATTTTAGTTAAATTTCTCTTAATGTAAATTTGTAAGGATGTTTATAAATTGTTTTGTCCTTAATGAATTATGAATGGAACTACTTTATTTAATTTGAATGAACTGGATTGCTGGTATTTTGATGATCATTGGATAGTGAATTTGAAATTTGAAAGTTGATAAATGTGTTGAAAAATTGTTGAGATTGATTGTGAAATTGAAGTAGAGGTTGAAAAAATTTTTGGAAGTGCTTTTTACAGGTATTTGAAGAACTGTTTTCTCAAAATATAAACGAAACTCTGTCAAAATTTTTATAAAATTTACGAAAAAATAAAATGGGCCAAAAGTTTTAACTAGTTTTTAATTTCAATTAAATGTTTTAAATACCTATTAAAAAATGCTCACCACTTACCAAAAATAAGAAAATTGTTTTAAAATCCCTTGTAGGGTACTTGATGAGTTATCAGTAGGTGAAGTTCGATAGTTCAGTAGGTATTCTATGGGATCATGTTATGCCTTACAAAGGGGTAAGGTGTAACATGTTTTAGTGGTATCAGAGCAAGTTTTTGAAGTATGTTTTAAATTGAGAAATTGTGTCTTTTCTTGTTAAGTATAACTGCTCAATGTCCATATTTGTTACATACAGTGCATTACATCATAAATATGAACTAACGGAGGGAAATCTCCATGTGTTATTTGTTCTGGAGATACCCTAACTTCAGACTGAGATGGAAGAAGGGGATCACTCAGTTGAGCAGTCTGTTGAAGCTGAGGCACAAGGGAAAGCCCCAGCTTTGCAGAATGTTAGTGGATCTATAGCACCAGCCCCGCAAATGCCGCAGTTTCCTGCACAGTTCGTACAGCAGATGGCTGTGATGTTTCAACAAATGGCTAGGGATATGCCTACTTAAGCTCCACCCTAGACACCTGTGGCACAACCACTGCCTCCAGCCAGACAGTATGATAAATTACTGAAGTATGGAGCTACAGAATTTAAGGGTATAGTGTACCCTTTAGAGGCTGAGCAGTGGCTTGAAAGAATGGACAGAGTATTTAAGAAGCTGCACTGCCAAGATGAACTGAAGTTTGAGTATTCTATGTCGCTACTGCAAGCGGATGCGTATGATTGGTGGAAGACCATGCCCCACAGCTTGGCTGAACCACCAGTGCTGACCTGGGATGATTTCATCAGAGAATTCAAATAGAAATACATCCCAGATGCATATGTTGATCAAAAACTGCAAGAATTTTTGAGTTTGAAATAAGGGAATCGATCAGTAGCAGAGTATGAGAGGGAGTTCTCCCGCTTAAGTCATTATGCTAGGAGTCTCCTTTCCACCAGCAAGGCAAGGTGCAAGAGATTTGAGATGGGTTTGAAGCCCAGCATAAGGATGTAAGTTATAGGATTTCGACACAGCAATTTCTCAGAGCTCATGTCTCAAGCACTTAAATTAGAAAGAATAGAATCAGAAGCAACCCCAGTGAAAGAAAAATCAAAGAAAGCTGAGAAATCAAAAAAAGACAAGGGGAAAAATCAATAGAGCCGAGTTCTGGTGGGACTTTTGGGAAGAAAAAGAAATTTAGTGGGCCCAGCAGGGGTCGAGGTGGAAGATTTGGTAGGGGCAGATTTTTTGGACAGAGACCCCCTAGGTTTGGTCAGCAGTCGAGCAAGGGTTCACATTCTGCCCGCCCCTGTGAGACTTGTGGCAAGATTCATGGGGGGGAATGCTATTGGGCCACTAGAGCCTATTTTAACTGTGGAGGCAAGGGCCATATAGCGAAAGACTGCACTAGTACTCCATCTCCGAGATATGGTCCAGCTCCTACTACTGCCGAGGGATCTATTCAGAGTCCTGCTTCCAGAGGTTCACAATCAGTTGGCAGAGGAAGAGGTAGGAGGCACTGCTTCAGGCAGTCAGGGCACAGTTAGTCAATTAGCACAAGGAAGTGCTTCAGCCAGAGTCTACACAATGAGACAGCGAGAAGAGGCTGAGACTTCCAATGTGGTAGCTGGTACATTCTCTATCTCTGATCAAGAAGTATTTGTATTATTTGATCCGGGTTCAACCCATTCATAAGTTAGTGCTTGCATAGTCAGTTCACTTGCTGTTCTAGGTGTCCAAATGGGTTTTGAAGTGCTAGTAACTAGTCCATTAGGACAAGAGGTTCGGGTCAACATAATCTATAGAGACTGTCCTTTGGTGATCCAAGGACATGTTTTACTGTCAGACTTGGTTGAAATGCCCTTCAGAGAGTATGATATCATCTTGGGCATGGACTGGTTAGCTAGGCATCACGATATGATTGACTGCAGACTGAAGACAGTCACTTTTGGTCTCCCTTTGTACGGTGATGAGGTAATACATGGGGAGAGGCATTTACTGCCATCAAACATCATTTCGGCTACACTAGCCAGAAGGATGATCAGAAAGGGGTGTGAAGCATACTTGGCACATGTGATAGACACCCAAGTGGGGAGTCCAACACTAAGGGACATCCCTACGGTATGTGACTTTCCGGATGTGTTTCCTGATGAATTGCTAGGATTACCTCCAGAAAGAGAGGTGCAGTTTGAGATTGATGTTATGCCTGGTGTGGACCCAATCTCTATAACACCATATAGAATGGCACCTGCAGAATTGAAGGAGTTGAAAGTACAATTACAAGAGTTGCTTGACAAGGGCTTTATTTGCCCTAGTGTGTCACCTTGGGGAGCACCAGTGTTATTTGTTAAGAAGAAAGATGGCACTCTCCGTTTGTGTATTGATTATCGACAGTTGAATAAGGTGACAATAAAGAATAGATATCCATTGCCCCGCATTGATGACTTGTTTGATCAGTTGAGGGTGCAGCTGTGTTCTCCAAAATTGACCTGAGATCAAGTTATTATCAGCTGAAAGTACAAGAGCAGAGTATTCCTAAAACTTCCTTCAGAACCCGTTATGGCCATTATGAGTTTTTGGTTATGCCATTCAGGTTAACTAATGCTCCGACTGCTTTTATGGATCTGATGAATACTATCTTCAGACTATACCTTGACCAGTTCGTTGTGGTCTTCATAGATGATATATTGGTTTATTCGAGGAGTGCAGAAGAGCATGATAGACATCTGCGAATTATATGGCAGACTTTAAGGGAGAAACAACTATACGCCAAATTGTCGAAGTGTGAATTTTGGCTGAAGGAAATATCTTTCTTAGGGCATGTAGTATCAGAAGAGGGCATCAAGGTAGATCCAAGTAAGATTGAAGCTGTCCTTAATTGGAGGCCACCCAGAAATGTCACAGAGATTCGTAGTTTTCTAGGTTTAGCTGGATACTATCATAGATTTGTAAAGGGATTTTCCATGTTGGCATCTCCGTTAAATAAGCTACTCTGAAAAGATGTAAAATTTCAGTGGATGGATAAATGCCAACATAGTTTTGATGAATTGAAAAGATGTTTGACTAAAGCTCCAGTCCTGACTTTACCTAAACTGGGTAAAGAATACACCGTTTATAGTGATGCTTCTCACAATGGGTTAGGTTGTGTATTGATGCAAGATCGAATGTCATTGCCTATGCATCACGCCAACTGAAACCGCATGAGAGGAACTATCCAACACATGATTTGGAGCTTGCAGCTATTGTGTTCGCTCTTAAGATCTGAAGGCACTATTTGTATGGGGAAAAGTGTTACATCTACATAGATCATAAGAGTTTGAAGTATTTGGGCACCCAGAAAGAGCTAAATTTAAGACAGAGGAGATGGTTAGAGTTGATAAAAGACTATGCTTGTCTAATAGACTATCAGCCAGGGAAAGCTAATGTTGTGGCTGACGCCTTAAGTCGTAAGACTATGGCGAGTCTACGGGTTACTCCTTTGTCTATGGTATATGAGTTAAGATCATTACATGCCAGCTTAGAGATTAATGATGATGGGCAGACAGCAGTTACATGGCATGTACAGCCAATGTTGATTGATCAGATCAGTATGGCCGCTCAGAATGATGAAAGATATCAAAAGCTGTTGGAAAAAGTCCAGCAGGGCAAGAAACCAGAATTCTCAATCAGAGATGATGGTCTACTAGTAGACCAGGGCAGAATGTGTTTTCCTAATGATGTTGATTTGAGGCAGATCATTTTGAAGGAAGCACATGAGTCTCCTTTTGCCATTTACCCTGGTGGAACAAAAATGTATAGAGGGCTAAAAGAGCATTACTGGTGGATGGGTATGAAAAGAGATGTGGCAGAGTTTGTTTCCAAATGCCTAACTTGTCAGCAAGTAAAGGCAGAGCATCAAGTACCCGCTGGGTTGTTACATCCACTATCAGTACCAAAATGGAAATGGGAGAGAATAACGATGGATTTTGTTATGGGACTTCCGAGGACACAGAAGAGTCATGATGTAGTTTGGGTCATTATTGACAGACTGACCAAGTCTGCTCATTTTCTGCTAGTCCGAATGGACTACAGTTTAGAAAGATTGGCTAAGTTGCACATTGATGAGATTGTGAGACTACATGGAGCGCCAGTATCCATTGTATCAGACAGAGATCCTAGGTTCACTTCTAGATTCTGGGTAGTCTTCAGAGAGCCCTAGGAACTAGATTAAACTTTTGTACTACATTCCACCCACAGACAGATGGCCAGTCTGAGAGGGTAATTCAGATCTTGGAGGACATGCTATGGGCTTGTGTGATTGAATTTGAGGGCAGTTGGGACACACATTTGCCTTCAATTGAGTTTGCTTACAACATCAACTATCAATCAAGCATTGGGATGCCTCCATATGAAGCATTGTATGGCAGAAAATATAGAACCCCGTTGTGTTGGGATGACGTGGGTGAAAGAAAGATGATTAGACTTGAAATTGTTCAGCAAACTGAGGAGAAGAGTAGGGTAATCAGAGACCGACTTAAGACTGCATCAGACCGTCAGAAGTCCTACATTAATCTAAAGAGAAGAGTTATTGAGTATGCAGTGGGTGAGAAAGTATTCCTCAAGGTTTCTCCTTGGAAGAGAATTATGAGATTCGGCAGAAAGGGGAACTCCTCGTTTTATCGGGCCATATGAGGTTCTGGAAAGAGTGGGTCCTTTGGCATATCGGTTGGCACTACCTCCAGAGTTAGAGAAGATACATAATATCTTCTCATGTACTACCAGTGGAAGAAATTGAAGTGAATCCAGACCTCACATATGAGGAAGAACCCATAGAGATTCTGGCTTATGAGGTGAAGCAGCTACATAACAATTAGATACCATTGGTAAAAGTGCTGTGGAACCATCATTCGGGCCAGGAGGCTACTTGGGAACGAGAGGAGGACATGAGGAGACAGCATCCACAACTATTCAGAGACTGATACTAGGTAAAATTTCGAGACAAAATTTATTTTAAGGGGGGGGGGGGGGGAGAATTGTAACACCCCTATTTGTATAGCCTGGTATATTTCACTGTTCCGGTGACCGGTGTCGGTCCAGACAATTAAGGGGATTAGGACCACACTTATGACAACTAGATAAGCCATAAACATAAATAATTAGTAATTGTCAATTAGTTAAGTATAAATAAGAAAAACGAAACATAAGAAGTTAAACGAACCGAGAGTCACAGTGATGGGTGACCTTCTCAGGAAGGACTGCGAAGTCATTTTAAACTCAAATTTTGAACCATAAAATATGATGCTGCGGTCCTTAGGACCATTATGAACACAGTGGAAAAGAGAAAATCACGAAAAAGAACTGTTAAGCCAGTCAAATAATTAGGTCAGGGAGCCAGAAGAAATATTGAATTAATTGTAAACCGGGTTGAACCGGTGAGGGGCAATTTGGTTAATTGACCCCGAGAGCTGACTCCTGACCTAACTGTCAAATAAAATCGGAGAAACAAAAATGTCAGAAGCGAAAATTAAATGAAAGAAATAAGAAAAAAAAAAGAAAAAGAAAAGAAAAGAAAAGAAAAATGTATTACATCATGGATGACATCAACTATGATGTCATAATTGAATTTAATTTTCCCACTAAAATTGACTAAGCTAAAAATCTATTACTTAAGACAAATAACATAAGAAAAAAAAAAACTCTCATCTTCTTCCTCCCACCCATAAGCCGTCCCTCTCTCTTTCTTAGGTTTCTCTCAAAATCCACCATAACCACACAAATTGGAGCTTTAAACCTAGCTTCACTCCATAAACCCTACCCAAACTTTATAGAAAATCTCCAATTAACTCTAAATTGTAAGATTGAGAGAAAGGAAGTGAAGAGATTGAGGGAAGAAAGTGAAGATTCAAAAGTCTCACAAGAGGTAAATTCTCTCTCTTTTAATTTAATTCGTTTATAAGTGTAAGTTTAAGGTTGAAAGTGAGAATTTCATGAAAATATGAAAAGAAAAACAATTGTTGAGGAACTATGTATGAAATTGGATAGCTAGGGTTATGTTTGAAATGGATGTTTTGATGCAAACAATGAAGTTGTTAAGTGTAAATGAATGGATGAGTATCACATATACATTAGAATTCAACAAATGCAATAATTTAGTGAGATAGGGTTTGGACCTAGGGTTTGGGAGGCAAAATTGTGAGAAATTGGCAATTGGTATATTTGACCTAATTTGAAGTGGGAAATGGTCATTTGGGACCTTATGAAGAGTGTTAGAGGTGTTTGAATCAAAGCCAAATTCGAAGGGAGTGTGGTCATGCTGTTGGCAGCATGACCAAGTCAATTTTGAAGGACCAAAAATGAAATTTTACAAGTCCAATTGGTATGGGACCAATTGGGGATGAAAATAGACACTAAATGACACAATTTTCATTTAGGAAGCATACCCAAAAAGTGACCAAAACCTAGTGAACAAATTGACCAAAGTTGAAAAATCACAGTCTGCCTCTGTACAAATTGACCAAATGAATAGTGTTTGTTTATTTGGCCATAACTTGAGCTAGGAAGGTCAAAATAACCTGAAATTTTTCCAGTGGTTAGATGAGATATAGACCTAAAACTTTCATGAAGAACACCAACCCAAATTATGCCATTAACCAAGTCATTTGGCCACCCCAAGTTGGTAACCCAAAATTGCTAGCACCAAAAATTGCCCAGAATTCTGGGTTGTGTCCAATCCGGTAGCCATGGTTCAAATGGCTATAACTTGAGCTACAAAACTCCAATTAGAGTGATTCAAAGATGAGAATAAACTTAAGACAATAAGGAACATTTTCTATGAAGGAAGTTTTGCCAAATTCTAACAGAAAAGTAACCAATGGAACAGTGCAACCTTAGACTCCAAAACTGAAAATTATCAAATTTGCCTAAAAAGACTTAGATTTGAATAAACAACCAAAACCAACAAATTTAGTGACCAAAATGTGGTATGTGGGTGAAGTTGGAATTTCCATACCTATTAAGCCTTAGAAAGTCAACAAAACACAAAACTTCAAGAACGTCGAGTTTAGCACGTTAGAGCTAGGTAAAAGTGAAGTTAAACTTATTTTTGGATTTATGCTAAGTTATGGTACTGAAACACTGTAAAATTGTGTGTTTCAGTTGAAAAGAATACCGGAAAGGAACCCGAAGAACCGAGTCAAGGCCAAGAGGTGACTCGCTTGAGGTTTGTGCACAACATCACTATGCTTTAAAATTCATTGATAAAGTGAATGAAATATGTATTTTACTTTTGCTTTGAATTGTGAAAGTTTATTTGTGACATTATTTATGATGTTTTGATTTAAATTGTGAAAGTTACTGTGTATATTTGAAATGACAATGTTTAGCAAATTGTTAAGATAAGTTTTAAAACCACAGTGTCATGGCCATATATTTGAACACCTCACTAGCACGACTAGTGGGGGTAATTAGTTTTGAATTTTGATTCCTTCTCTGGATAAGTGTTGAGGTGTGCCAGTAGAAGAGGATGTGAATGGATATCCATATATTTGAGCTAGCTAGCCTTGTGATGTGATTTCTCTTTAGCCTCTGGCTATTGAGATTCTATTTGTTTCGAATGGCATGATTTAAGCTGGGTTTTATGAAATGTGATTTGATACTTCAAAATGAAATTGTTTGAGATTAAAATCTCATAATGCATGATTTGTATTTAATTCTCATGTTTAGTTCAATTTTTGATTAAATGTGATTTAAATTTTGCATAAAGATTATTTTAGTATGTTGTGCACCACTGAGTCCTAGTACTTAGCGATATCTTTTATTGTTGTCGCAGATATAGAGACTAGAGGAGCAGCAGACTGAGCTGCTGAGGATTAAGGATTTAACAGCTTGAAGTTATCGGGTATAATTTATACCCTGCCTGTAAATATTTATTTTGATGTATGTATTGCACATAAATGTATGGACATGTAAAATTGGTCTTTAGCAGCTTGTACAAAGTTTGTATAAAGCTTGTGTAAAGTTTGTAATAAATTTTAGTTAAATTTCTCTTAATGTAAATTTGCAAGGATGTTTATAAATTATTTTGTCCTTAATAAATTATGAATGGAACTACTTTATTTAATTTGAATGAACTGGATTGTTGGTATTTTGATGATCATTGGATAGTGGATTTGAAATTTGAAAGTTGATAAATGTGTTGAGAAATTATTGAGATTGATTGTGAAATTGAAGTAAAGGTTGAGAAAATTTTTGGAAGTGCTTTTTACAAGTATTTAAAGAACTGTTTTCTCAAAATATAAACGGAACTCTGTCAAAATTTTTATAAAATTTGCGGAAAAATAAAATGGGCCAAAAGTTTTAACTAGTTTTTAATTTCAATTAAATGTTTTAAATACCTATTAGAAAATGCTCACCACTTATCAAAAATAAGAAAATTATATTAAAATCCCTTGTAGGGTACTTAATGAGTTATCGGTAGGTGAAGTTCGGTAGTTCATTAGGTATTCTACGGGATCATGTTATGCCTTACAGAGGGGTAAGGTGTGATAGGGAACCAGGTCGGAATGTAGTTGAGTCAAAGCAACGGGAACCGGGTCAGAATGCAATTAAGCTTGGAGAGCAATCTACTTGTGTTAGAGCGGCGAAGACGAAAATGGACAAAAAAGGAAAAATGGTCTCACAGAGTAATGAACAGACACTAAAAATGAAGAATTTCAGGGTCCAAAAACTCCTTCAATGAAGATACTTAAGAAAACTAGTTTCCAAAGTTTCTCAAAAGCTTAGAATGGCAAAGTAGCAAGACTGAATCAAATTTGAAAGTCTTTCCACAATAATTGCCACCACCTTTTTTTTTTTTGCCCGTCCCCTCTACAGTATTACATGCAGGTATTTATAGGGAACGGGTGCTCCTTATGAAGGGTCAAGATCTCATCAGGGGAGACGGAGGGTTTAGATTCAAAAGGACACAATCTGACATCTGAGAATTAAAGAGAATCAAAATGGAGGGTTGAGATTTCATTCAGAACATTCGTCCTTTCTTCTCTTAATCCAATGGCTCAAGGTCTTGCCTTACAAGATGGATCCGAGGGCTGGGAATGAAAAGCGTCGATCTTGTCGTCTACTTTTTGATCCAAGGGCTCCGAGTTCGTCCTTAAAAGTATGATCAACGGTGGAGATTGAGGTGTACAGAACTGCCATAACTGTTTTGGCGTCTGTCAGCTAGGTAAGCGTTTCTGCAACTGAGGCGTGCAGTTAAGATTTGATCCACCTGCAACGCTTTAACTAACTCTGCTCTTGATTGAAAGTTATTTTAATCCCTCTGTGCTTTCCGATCTCTATTTTTTTTGCTCTCCCTATTATGACCCTCTCCTTTTCCGATCTCTCTAGTATCAGGTCCCTTCTCATTCCCCGATCTCTCCCATTCTAGATCTTTCTTGTTATCTGAGCTGCCTTGGTCAAAACAATTAATTCTTCAGTTACCGATGCATATGCTTCAGTTTCTGCATGCAATAAATGCTCAAGCCCTATATATATACAGCAACGAGAAATCCCTTTCATACTTCACTTCTCCTCCTCCAGTTTCTCCATTTCTCTAATTCTAGCTTCTCTGGTAACAATTCTGATTATGGTGACTGCTTTTGATCTTTTTTCGACTGTTTTCTTTGCCCTTCGCCTGAAATTTTATGATCCCGGTGATCGGAGAACCATGAGGATAATATCTAATGACAGTGAGGGAACCGGACTAATTTACCGATCAAGATCGAAAGTGACGATCGTGCCGATTTCGAATCAGTCTACCAATATAATTGGTGAACCAATCTCGGGCAAAAGGACTGCTAATTTCAATCTCAATGTTGGTGACTGCCTCTTGAAGTTCCTTTAGCTCCTTACCATATCGGGCATCCCGACTGCAGCTCGGTTCTGGTCAATGACATCGACGATGACTCAGCTCACCATCATGAGACTCATAGTCACCCTATCTAAGCTGCACATCTATCCAGTACTTGTGGCTGACTTTCTAATCAAACACATCTTTTGATTCAGCCACAAGACTATGCTTTGACATAGGCCCTTACTGGGTAAGATGTAGTACTAATCTTTAGAGATCGCCTAAATGATGTAATTTGATCTTTAAAGATTCCCTCAATGACATAATCTGATCTCTTGAGATCACCCAAATAATGTAATCCGACCTTTTGGAAATGAAATGAAATTTTATTTGAAGGTTATTATTTAATTATTGCATTAGTTATTTTTTTGATCTCTGATGTGCATATCCAATCTCATCTCTAACTAAATTGTCATTAGCCGATCTGTGGCTTTGAAAGTTTGCCCAATCCGATAACCCTAGCTAACCGATTTCATTTATTCGATTTTATTATTGTGTTTCTGGAACCTTCCTGTGACATGTCAAGAAAGCGAGCCGATTCCGCTAACCGACGTGCCGCTTGGGACTTTGTGAGCATTAAATGCCCAAACGGGTATAAATAGGGGGAGGGTCAATCAATTGCTCCCTTATGTCATTTTCAGAACTTTTTTAGCAATCTCAGCATTCTCTCATTTCTTCAAGTTTTTCCAGCACTGATCACATTTCGGTAAGGATTTTGATTCTTTTCTTAGTTAAACTTCTTTTGTTTTCTTGAAAATGAGTGGCGCTGAGGGTCAGAGGGCTGCGAGCTCGCCTTTTGTCTATGTTTTGTGGACCTCGGAAGAGGGCAATGTAATTAGATCAGGTGGTCAAACCAGCAAGGCCCCCATTCCTATTACTGGCCTAACTACCAGACCGAGGCAAGGAGCATCTTCCAGAAGAGAAAACCTGCCAGTGGATGAGTTGCCTTCGGTTCTGAGAGAAACTGATCTTCAATCTATAGGTCAATAGTACAATCTGCGGATCGACTCTTTTGAACTGATCAAATGCCTCAGTGATCATCGGGCCGATCACTTCTTCGATGAGAGCGATCTCATCATGGTGTATGAAGAGTAGCTGAAGGCCGGGCTCCGTTTTCCTTTGGACAAATTTTACAAGGCCGTCTTAAAGTTCCACCACATCTCGGTAGCTCAAGTGCATCCGAGCTCCTAGCGGACTCTAATAGCTTTCCGGGGCCTCTGCTAAGCTAAGGGACTAGAACCCACGGCTAAAGTCTTTGCTGAGCTACATAGGCTTGCCCGAAGGAAGGATGATGAGTTCTAGTTCTTTCAGGCTAAGCCTAACTGCTCCCTCTTTACCGATCTCCCTTCTTCATTGAAGAATTGGAAAAACTGGTTCTTTATTTTGAGGAGCAAGATTCGGAATGGCTTTGAGGGTATCCCACGGAGTTAGCAACACTTGGTCGCTCCAATCTCGAAGAAGATCACCTTAAATAAGGATGAAGATTCTGTGGTGAAAGAGTTAAAGTCTCAGGGGTCCACCCAGAAATTCTCTTGCTTAGACGCGGTGATGGCTGAACTGAAGTATTGGATGATGCGACTGATCACTGACGAAGAATACGAGCTTAGCTCTCTGACCTCGGCCCTTGTACTACCCATATCTCTGGTCTCTGAATCTTAGTGAACTCACTGACTTCTTCTTTGTGCAGGTATGGCAGGCGGCGATGCTTCCAAGGAGAGCCGTAAGCGAAAGAGGGAGGTCTCTAGAAAAGTGCAGGCGATGAAGGGGGCCACCATTGCTGATGCTCAGACCCCTCGTCGTGAATTAGTAGAGGTGCCAAACTCTCCTCCCCGATCTCAGGAGCAACCAGTCCCTGAGGTAGAGGTCGTCGCTCCTGCTCCTCAGTAAATCGAGCTTTCGCCTCTCCCACCTCCTCCAATCTCTTCCAATGTGGAAGGGGAATCTTCGGGTCCTACGGTTAGGACACTTTCCTGGGGTGCTCAACTTTTGATCCAATCACTGGAAAGGAACCACTCTACAAGAGGGAATCCAGGCATGGCCAAAGTCATGGGAGCTTCCATCTACTTCCAAGAAGATCGGAACTGGTTGGCAGAGGAGAGCATGGATGATATCTTAGCTCAGACAATGAGCTTAGGCTTAGAGGCCATTTCAAACCAGCACGTACTCAAAGAGAAAGCCCACGCCATAAAGAAGGAGATCCTTAAGGCAGTCCAAGACGCCTCAGCTGTACAAGCTCAGCTCTCCTCTACTAATGGCTACATCGCCAGAATGGAAGATCTGATAAAGCATTATGAGGATAGGATAGTAGAGGTGGAGCGAGAACTTGAAGATTCCCGAGCTAGTCGGTCTGCCGATCTCACTCATTATGCTGAAGAACTTCGGGCGAAGGAGGAAGAGCTCCTAGCCAAGGATGAGGAACTCCAAGCTAAGGAAGAGGAGAGCACCACAAAGGAGGCCGGGGCTTATGTGAATGCCCATAATAACCTTATGGCCGATCTGAGGAAGCGGTATCCTGAAGAGGACTTCTCCTGGATGAATGAGCTCACCCTAGAGGCCGAATATGAGAGTGACGAGGAGCCACAAAGAGAGAGAGAGAATGAGAGAAATGATGATATACCTAGAGAATAGGCTAAGGGAGACCCTCCAGCTAAATGACTTGTAAATTTTATTTTGAAATGAATTAAAGTCCTTTTTCTATTCAAATTCTTGATGAGATCGAAAAGCGTGCAAATTGTATGAGTACTTAATTGTTTGAATGTATTAGACATCAAACCTGAAAGCCACCATTAACCTAAGTATAAGAGATCGGAAAACATTGTAAGCCTAAGACCGGACTTAACCATGACTAAACACCGGGTAAATCTTTAGAACATTGGAAATACTTAATTTGAATTCTTAAGATCGGGATCGTCAGTAGACCGGACAGAAACCTTTAACTTTATTTTAAGAAAAATCTAGGACATACAAGTCAGTAACCTGATTCTAGCATTAGCTAAATGACTTTTCACAATATTTGTAAAAGAGATTGGAGGTGAGACTGGATGGTCCGGAGACCTGTCATTGATTCGAACCCCTTTGATAAGAGATCAAAAAACAATTAACTAAGTATGGGATCGGTTTATTTCATGATCGAGCAATCGATGTGTTCGAAAAAGTCATTTGTGATTGAAGGACATTCGCTGGGAGTCGATTTTAAAGTCCCTTGACTTTGGTGATTGGCCAAAATATGGTGTCGACATCACTTAATTAATATGCATCTCTTCATTTAAAGGTTAAATACTTAATCATGGAAATATTAAACTAACTAATATTTATATAGACCATTGCCATTTTAAAATTAAATTATTATTCTATTGTAAATGAGTAGATATTGAAAATTGTAAATCACTAATTTCTTTGTTATAGCTTATAACAGGAGTCATTTCAATGGTTAAATTAAATTAATATCTTATTAATATGACTGTTAGTCTTTCAATGAAATACAATAGCTAGCAACACATTGTTTTACAATTCTTTATCTTCCGAGCTCCTTCTCTATTTTTCCTTCTCCATTTTCTGTCTAAGACATATTTCTCCTCACTGCTTCTTATAACCATCTTAGGCTAAGGAGAGATAATGATAGCTTTCTCTTGGATTTTCTCTTCCAACATTTCTTTGACCTTTTTCTAATCCCATTGAAGTTTGTTTCTTTCTCACTGCTAGCGCTATTATAGAGGGATAAGGATACATGTCCATCTTGCAATGAAAGATAAACTCCGTATCATCTTTCTATTTTGTGTTGCAATGAGCACTCTCTTCACCTTGCCTCTCTTAATAGGCATGTCCAACTTTTTAAAGGTGTGTCAGACATGTCTTCCATGTCGTGTCCCTTGTCATGTCATGTCGACATGGGTACGGCTGGTTAAGGGACGAGTCTGAGTATCATTGGGGAATTCTAACTTGATGATGAAAAGTACCATCTGCCTGCCCATTTCGACCAGTAAGAGAAATTTGGAATCTATCCTTATCAATCCTATAAATTTTGTTAATCCAAAGAAGTTCTCAACTGTTTAAGCTAGACATGGTTTTAGAAACTCTAGAAGGCATGTTTGGTCTAGAAGTCTCGCCATCATATTCCAAGCAGAAGGAACCTTAGTGGCAATAACAGTCTCAGCAACTCCGATGGTGGATGGACCTGATGATCCAATAGCCTCAGGAAATCCTTTTTAATGTGACCTCAGTCACTGAAATTCAAGAACAACAAGCGAGTGCTGGAGTCTTCGCTATAAATAACCACTGGAGAATGTGGTGTGGCGCTAAATCCCCTCTGCTCACTCATTTAAAGAAAAATAAGAGAAGGAAAAAGAGGAGGAAAGTCAGGTAGTTACCTAAAAACAACGCCTTGAGGAGGCGGTCCAAGACGCCTCTGCTGCACAAGCTCAGCTCTCCTCTGCTAATGATTACATCACCAGAATGGAAGATCAGATGAAACATTATGAGGAGAGGATAGCGAAGGTGGAATGAGAACTCAAAGACTCTCAAGATGGTTGGTCTGCCATTCTCGCTCATTATCCTGAAGACCTTCGGGCGAAGGAGGAAGAGCTCTGAGCCAAGGATGAGGAGCTCCAAGCTAAGGAAGATGAGAGCACCACAAAGGAGGCCAGGGCTTATGTGAACGCCCATAATGACCTTCTGGTCGAGCTGAGGAAGCGGTATCCCGAAGAGGACTTCTCCTGGATGAATGAGCTCGCCCCAGAGGCCGAAGATGAGAGCGACGAGGAGCTCGAGAGAGAGAGAGAGAGAAAGAAAATGAGAGAAACGACGATGTACTTGGAGAATAGGCTAGGGGAGACCCTCTAACCGAATGACTTTCAAATTTTATTTTGAGATACAATGAAGTTCTTTTTGTTCAATTTTTTTGATGAGATCAGAAAGTGTCCAAATTGTATGAGTACTTAATTGCTTTGAACGTGTTGGACGGTAAACTTAAAAGCAACCATTAACCTAAGTATAAGAGATCGAAAAAACATTGTAAGCATGAGATCGGACTAAGCCATGACCAAACACCGGGTAGAACTTTAGAATATTAGAATTGGAAAGACTTGATTCGAATTCTTAAGATCGGAAACATCATTAAATCGAATAGACACCTTAACTTTATTTTAATGAATATCTGGGACATACAAGTGAGGAACTCGATTCTAGCATTAGATAAATAACTTTCCACAATATTTGTAAAGAGAGATCGGGACGTAAGACTGGATGGTACGGAGACTTGAAATTGATTTTCAAAATCCCAAAAAACAATACAATGCTCTAAATACAAGATCAAGTTGAGGTTTTTTTTTGTATATAGTCAAATGGTGTTAAAATTCATGTCGTGCCAGTGATTTAGCTATATGAATTATCAACATGATATGCTAGAAAATACACGATAAAAAGAAGTGATTTAACAAAATTTACAAATTGGTCCCTAATATAAGTTTGAACAACACTTAATCATTATTAAGTCTATCAACAAATAAGTCCTCCGTTTAAATTAAACCCAATTTATCGTTAATCAAGCTCCAACTTCACCATTCAACTGACAAATTTTATTTAATGACATAATTGCCCTTAAAAAATAGGAATGGTTCCCTAGCCACCTCATCTTCACTACTACTAACTCAGCAATGCCGCTTTGAAGTTTGAGCTGAACTAGCCGACTCTCTCTTTCCACCATCGCCAGTAACCAGACTAATTTTAGAGTCAACAAAATGAGTATTTTTATATATGCAAAAATCCATTAGACTTAGCAAACAATACAACAGAGTGACATGATTTTGTTTCTGTACAATTGAGGAAGATAAAGATGACTTGGTGTGGAGCCCTTTGATGAGAAGCACCAGTAGTGCACTGTCGTTGCGCAATTCAAGAATCGCAACTGCCATTGCCGTTGGGATTTTCCTTTAATGCATCTTTGCCTTCTTTTTTAGATTGAACCGGAAGCCATATTCCATTGATGATTGAAAAGAGAAAAAGGCAAAGGATTTGTCTTCCTTGAAGTAGCTAGCGCTAGCAAGGGCAAGAAGGGAATGATATGAATCTGGAATTGTGAGAACCCAAATTGAGTCTGATGGAATGATTCCAAAAACGCAAATGATAAATGTTTGATATAGAAGTTTAGAGAGAAGCAGCAGCCATAAGCGAAAAGAGTTCTTGGCAAATGAGAAGAGGAGAGAATCATGAAGAATTAATAATGGGGTTGCGTCATTAATGTTTGAGAAAGGAATAGGGAAGAGCAAAAGTGAATAAATCATAATTAAGACGAGTCAAGAGAATAGCTGCAGTGGCAGAGATGGCTTCGGAGAAGAAGAAATGTTAGAGAATTCAAGAAAAGAAACGTTTTTTGAACAAGGGAGGAGATGTTCAAAAAAGAATGGAACAGTGGAAGAAGGAACAGGACGGTTATGGTGTTGTCATTAACTTATATATAACTTATTTTATTTTATTACATAGGGCATTATTGTCATTTTATATGGACTTAACAAAAGTACCTATTTGTTAACATGTTTAAAATTAAAGGATCAAATTATTATCTAAACTTATACTAATGATTAGACTTGATTAATTTTTATGTATCCATTTGATCATTAAATTAGACTTGTTTGATTTAGTTGATAATGGGTGACTAATGATTGGAAATTGTTAATAAATTTTGTATGGATTTTTTAAAAAATTAAAATTAATAATTAAAATTACATTTAATTTTTTATATATTTTTAATAAACAAAAAATTTTCTATCTTTTTTTTTTTAATTATTTCAATGACCGACTTATTAGCATATTTTATGCAAACATTGAAAATCTTTATAAGGATATGATTAGGAAGCATTTATTGAGGTTAATTACAATTAGCTTTGAAAAATAAAACTAGCTAATAACCTACTTTTATTGTGACAAGGATTTCAACTTCTTTAATTACAACTAGGACTTTATATGGTTTAATTACACTGTTAAATTCATGTTAATCTTAAGGATAAATATTAAAATATTTTTCTTAAAATAGCTGAATAAAATTTAAATTTATTAATATAAATTAAATTTAGCTCGCTAATAAAATTGTCATAGGCACACAAATAAATTAATTGGTAATAATAAATAATACACCATCAACATAGGATATTAGCGATTTAGATGCAGCATAACACATAGAAAAATGCTTAATAAAAATTAGGAATTTAACATAAAAAAAATCTAATAATTATTTATTATATATTTTAATAAATAAATTTAATAATTATTTATTATTTATAATGCTTAAAAATAAATTCATCATTAAAAATGAATATTATTTTTTAACAAAAATATCTCCGTTCAAGTAAAATATAAAATTAAAATAGCTATCTGTTACGAAAATGTTTTAAAATAAAACTTTAATTTCAAATTTTTTTATGTCTTTTCCATAGTATTTTTATTTACTTATTATTTTTAATTAAAAATTTTATTATTATTATTATTATTATTATTATTATTATTATTATTATTATTATTATTATTATTATTATTATGAGCATATATTGTACAAGATAGTATGAAAATCCTATTAAGGATGTGATTCAGAAGCATTTAACGATTCTCCAATTAGTTTTGTGATCAAATTCTCTTGTTATAAAGATTTAGTAATCTCTCTTCCTATATATATATATATATATATATATTGTATATGCAATATTATTTCTCCTTCAACTAACTATAGCTTGCATTTTCTACTGGGATAAAGAGAAGAGGCCTTTTCGTTGCTGTTCTCTTATGTTGATCTTTCTTTAATTGAAGTTGCTTATGTTTGGAGTTGTTTAAACTGGCCTATCATCCGCTGTTGACATCCATATTTAGGAGAGAGAATCAGGTATTTATTTCATGCTATTTGTTAGCATATTTTATATGATTGGCACTTCATATTTAGTCCTTTCCCTTTTTTTTTTTCTTTAAGAAATTGTCATTAGGAATTTCCACTCAAAATATTTATTTAAAGGGAAAGAAAATTCAAAGAATTTGAATAACTAGAATTTATGCAGTAGTAGAGGAATACTTTATTTATAATTTTCAAGTTTCACATGAATGCAAGTCTTCGTAAACATGAGATTGTACGTAGAAGCAGAATTATTTTCAACTCTCTTAAGCTTTCGTTAACAGGAAATTAAAGCAGTGCATATTAAGACATTGGTAAAATTATTCTAGCTCAAGTAACATCTTTATCACTCTTCAGATTTTCTCGGTGCTTTTACATTGGCTTTCAAGAACCTTGAAACAAAAATCACCACTAGGGAATTTTTTTCTATTAGTAGAACAGTCTTTTGTTTATTTATCAAATTGAAGTGACGATTAAAATTGCTTGTTTTATTCTATTTTTGGATCTGGTTTGTCATTTAACATGAATGCAATTCTTTGTAAACTTGAGATTATATGTAGAAGCAGAATTATTTTCAATTCTCTTAACCCTCAACAGAAAATTAAATTAGGGTTTTGATTTCTACTTTTAATTCCTAACTTTTTTTATGCTGCTTCGGGGTTAGGGTTTCAATCTCTATTCGAGAGTTTATAGAGTCCTCAGATTCGAAATTAGGGTTTATAGTATTTGTCATTGAGCTGTGAAGTTCACGCGAGCAAACATGGTTCGAGAGATGCAAGGGTTGTTATACTTCCCAAGGAGTCTGGCTCTGGTGAGAAGCGAAAGCTCGAGTCTAAGGACAATAAAGACCCATTGGGCTCTGGAAATAGGAGGTACCTAGAGGAATATTCATCATCAAAGCGGGTTATGGAGAGAGTTGAGGATGGCGTGAATGATAGGTGGAATGGCGGAGATGATGATAGAGGGGAGGGGACGAAGAAGTTGAAGGAGAAGTCGGGTGAATCCAGGAGTAAGAGGAGAGATGAGAGTGCTGGAGCATGTGGTGAGAGCGAGGAGGTGGTGAAAAAGGGCAGTAGAAAGAGTGGGAAAGCATAGGAAATGAAGTAGTCGAAAGAAGGAGAGAGAAGTTGGAACTGATAGGGAGAGGGGTAGAGAGAGGGAAAGGGAAAAGGAGAGAGATAGGAGGGGAAGAGTGAGAAATTGTTTGATGGTGAAGACATGCGTTCGGTGAAGCATGTATCTGAAAAAACTGGTAACTGATTGATTTGTTGGTTGTTGCTTGGTTTACAATCAATGTACATGTTCGTGCACATTTACATGAAGTACAGTGGTTCTGTTCGAATGTGTTTAATGAGTATTGTTTTGACCACTTATGGGATTGAATGTTGTAAGTGTTGTGTATTGTAATTGTGGTTTTAATAGTATTTCTCTCGTAAAGAGATTTTCTTTTTTGGGAAGAGGGAAATTATTATTATTATTATTATTATTATTATTATTATTATTATTATTATTATTATTATTTGCTTTCAAAATAAACGTAAACTTATAGAAGTTCATTACAGAAGTCAAATTCTTTTTCTTTCTGTGTAGTACGATGGCTTCCTCCTCATCAATCTCCGACTATGGAGAAAGGAAGGAATCAGGTGTTGGCCTTTTAACTCTTGAAGACCTTAAGCTTCATCATGTTGATATTGATAAGAAGGTGACAAAGTTTGAAGCCTTGTTAGTGGTTACAGAAATTTCTTGTGTTAAGTGGGAGGAAAAGTGTAACACCCCTATTGGTATAGCCTGGTATATTTCACTGTTCCGGTGACCGGTGTCGGTTCGGACAATTAATGGGATTAGGGTCACACTTAAGACAACTTGAGAAGCCATAAACACAAATAATTAGTAATGTTTAATTAGTTAACTATAAATAAGAAAAACAGAACATAAGAGGTTAAACGAGCCGAGAGTCACAGCGATGAGTGACCTCCTCGGGAATGACTGCGAAGTCATTTTAAACTCAAATTTCGAACCGTAAAAAGTGACGCTGCGGTCCTTAGGACCCTTATGAACATAGTGGAAAAGAGAAAATCACGAGAAAGAACTGTTAAGTCAGTCAAATAATTAGGTCAGGGAGCCGGAAGAAATATTGGATTATTTGCAAACCGGGATGAACAAGCGAGGGGCAATTTGGTCAATTGACCCTGAGAGCTGACTCCTGACCTAACTGTCGAATAAAATCGGAGAAAAGAAAATTTCGGAATCGAGAATTAAATTAAAGAACTAATAGAAAAATAAATAAAAAAAAAGAAAGAAGATGGAAAAGTCAATGTGATGACATCATGCATGATGTCATAAAGGCTTAATTGATTTATTTTATTAATTTGGAAATTTTGGTCTTCCTAAGACATAAAAGAAAAGAAAAGAAAAGAAAAAAAAATATAATAAAGTCATCTTCTTCATAAAAAACGTGACTCTCTCTCCCTCACCCTCTCCCTCACCCAAAACCTCCATTAAAGCTCATTTTGAGCTTGATCAAATCCCTAATTCCACCATAGAAAAATTAGCCACCATAGTTAAAGCTTATCTAGGCAACTTGAGAAGAGGATTGAGCAAGAAAGAAAGAAGGAAAATTTGAAGGAAAGGAGGAAGAAAATTGCTACACAAAGGTTAGTATGCTAAACTCTTTATTTATCCATTCAAATGCATATGTGATGGTTGAAAGTGAGCTTAGAACTTGATTAAATGAAACAAACATGGGAGAATGACCATTGCTGAAATTTGGCCTGGTTGAAGGGAGTATGAATTGCATGAATTTAATGGGTTTGAATGAGTTTAGAAACCTTCCTTAGTTGAATGATTAGCATTAAAACCATTAAGTGTGATTAATTGCACAATTTGAGTGAATTAGGGTTTGAATGTTAGGGTTTTGAGGCAAAAATTTGGAGAAATGCATAAATGGCATGTTTGACCTATTGTGAAATGAAATAATGGTCAATTATGACCAAATAAGTTGTGTGGGAATTGTTGGAATAAAAATCAAATTCGTAGCTCAATGGTCATGCTGCTGGCAGCATGAGCAAACCCACTTTGAAGGACCAAAACTCAAATTTTACAAGCCCAATTGATATGCTACCAATTGGAGATGAAAATAGATATAAAATAGCACAATTTTCATTGAGGAACCATGGCCAAAAACTGACCAAAACTTGGTGAAACAATTGACCAAAGTGAAGTGATAGCAGGCTGCCACTGCACTAAATTGACCAAATGAACAGTAACTGTTCATTTGGTCATAACTCGAGTTAGACAGGTCAAATTGACCTGAAATTTGGCCAGGGGTTAGAGGGCATATAGATCTAAAACTTTAAAGAAGAACATCACCCCAAATTATGCCATTAACCCATTCAGATTATTGAGCAAAGTTAGGCTACCAAACCTGCAACTCTGCAGAGTTTTCATTGAGCAGCAATGTTTGGATGGCTATAACTCCCTCTAGAAAACTCGGATTTAGGCAATTCTTGAACCGATGGAAACCTAAGACATAGTAGAACATTTCATATGAAGAAAGTGAGACCAAATTATGAACTTAACTTGATCAAATTATTGACCAAAGTTGGACAAAAATCTGCCAGAACCCAAAATTACAGCATGAACAGTGCACTTGAACAGTAAACTTATTTTAACCATAACTTGAGCTACAAAACTCCGATTGAGGTGATCCAAAAATGAGAATACACTTAAGACAATAAGGAACATTTTCTATAAAGGAAGTTTTGTTAAATTCCAACAGTAGATCGACCAATGGAATAGTGCAACTTCGGAGAACCAAAACCGAAAATTGGCAATTTTGCCAAAATGACCTAAGCTTTAAACAAATGACCAAAACCAACAAGTTTGGTGACCAAAATGTGGTATATGGGTGAAATTGGAGTTCCCATACCTATTAAGCCTTAGAAAGTCAATAATTTGACTTGAATAATGCAGTGAATAGTAACCCGAAACACAAAATTTCGAGAACGTCGAATTTAACACGTTAGAGCTAGTTAAATGTGAAGTTAAGTTTATTTTGGATTTATTTTAAGTTTTAGTACTGAAACATTGAAAAATTTCGTGTTTCAGTGGAAAAGAATACCGGGACAGAACCCGAGGAGTCGAGTCAAGGCCAACAGGCGACTCGTTTGAGGTTTGTGCACAACATATACTTTTATAATCATCTTTTGCATATCGTTTTGAATAATATGAAATGTTGGATTATGGTATTCTTATGATGTTTGATCTAAACTGTTGAAAATTATTGTGTATATTTGAAATGACAATGTTTAGCAAATTGTTAAGATAAGTTTTGAAACCATAGTGCCATGACCATATATTTGAACACCTCACTAGCATGACTAGTGGAGGTAATTAGTTTCGAATTTTGATTCCTTCTCTGGAGAAGTGTTGAGGTGTGCCAGTAGAAGAGGATGTGAATGGATATCCATATATTTGAGCTAGCTAGCCTTGTGATATGATTTATCTTTAGCCTCTGGCTATTGAGATTCATGTGATTTCTCTTTAGCCTCTGGCTATTGAGATTCTATTTGTTTCGAATGGCATGATCTAACTGTGGGTTTTATGAAATGTGTTTTGATACTTTGAAATGAACTTGGTTTACATGTAAAATCTTACAATGCATGATTGTATTTAATTTTCATGTTTAGCCAAATTTTTGAATGAATGTGCTTTAAGTTTTGCATAAAGATTATTTTAGTATATTGTGCACCACTGAGTCCTAGTACTCAGCGATAGCTTTTATTGCTGTCGCAGATACAGAGACTAGAGGAGCAGCAGACTGAGCTGCTGAGGTGTGTGAAGTCATCAGCTTGAAGCCTTCGGGTATAATTTATACCCTAACTGTAAATACTCCTTTTGATGTATATATTGCACATAAATGTATGGATAGGTAAAAATGGGTCTTGAGCAGCTTGTACACAAATTTGTATGAAGTTTGTAATAAAGTTTAGTTTGTGTTTCTTTTGATATAAATTTGGAAGGTTGTGTATAAATTATTTTGTTTTTAATGAAATATGAATGATATTGATTGACAGTATTTTGAGAACTATTGAACTTGTGAATTTTGAGAAATTGATTGAGTTTGATTATGAAACCGAAGTAGTGGTTGAGAAAAACTTTTAGAAGTGCTTTTTACAGGTATTCGAAGAACGGTTTTCTCAAAATACAGAGGAAACTTTGTCAAAATTTTTATAAAATTTGCGGAAAACTAAAATGGCCAAAAATATTAATTAGTTTTAATTTCAACTAAATGTTTTAAATACTTATTAGAAATGCTCACCACTTGTCAAAGATAAGAAAATTGTTTTAAAATCCCTTGTAGGGTACTTAATGAGTTATCGGTAGGTGAAGTTCGGTAGTTCATTAGGTATTCTACGGGATCATGTTATGCCTTACAGAGAGGTAAGGTGTGACATATTTTAGTGGTATCAGAGCAAGTTTTTGAATTATGTTTTCAATTGTGAATTTGTGTCTTTTCTTTGTTAAGTACAACTGCTCAATGTCCATATTTGTTACATACAATGCATTACATCATGAATATGAACTAACGGAGGGAAATCTCCTTGTGTTACTTGTTCAGGAGATACCCTACTCCAAACTGTTATGGAAGAAAGGGATCGCTCAGTCGAGCAGTCTGTTGAAGCTGAGGCACAAGGGGAAGCCCGGCTTTCGAATGTTAGTGGGTCGGCAAAGACCCTACAAATGCCGCAGATTCCTGCCGATTCGCCTGCAGAGATGGCTGCGATGTTTCAACAAATGGCTGGGAGTATGCCTACTCAAGCTCCACCCCAACCACCTGTGGCACAACCACTGCCTCCAGCTAGACAGTTTGATAAATTGCTAAAGTATGGGGCTGCAGAATTTAAGGGTACAGTGGACCCTTTAGAGGCAGAGCAATGGCTTGAAAGAATGGACAGAGTGTTTAAGAAACTGTACTGCCAAGATGAGCTGAAGTTGGAATATTCTGAGTCGCTACTGCAAAGTGATGCGTATTATTGGTGGAAGACCATCCCCCACAGCTTGGCTGAACCACGATCTTGACACAGGATGACTTCATCAGAGAGTTCAGACAGAAATACATCCCAGATGCATATGTTGATCAGAAACTGCAAGAATTTTTGAGTTTGAAACAAGGGAACCGAACTGTAGCAGAGTATGAAAGAGATTTCTCAAGGCTAAGCCACTATGTCGAAGCTTAGTCTCCACCCTGCAGACATGTAAGAGGTTTGAGTCCGGGCTAAGACAGAGTCCGAGAATGCAAGTTGTGGGTTTCAGACATCAGAATTTTTGAATTAATCTCACAAGCCTTGGAATTAGAAAGGATAGAATCGTAAGGGCGGTGAGCAAGGGTTCACAAGAGAAATCGAGAAAAGACAAGGGGGAAAAATCGGTTGAACAGAGTTACGGTGCTACCTCTGAAAGAGAAAGAAGTTTAGTGGACCCAGGGTCGAGGTGGAAGATTCAAGAGGAGCCGATTCTCGGACAGAGACCCCTAGGTGCAGTCAAGATGAGTAGGGTTCACATGCCCGCCTGTGAGACTTGTGGCAAGATTCATGGGGAATGTTATTGGGCCACTGGAGCTGCTTTAATCTGGGGCAAGGGTCATTTAGCAAGAGACTGTACTAGTGCTCCGAGATATGGTCCACTCTCCTACTACGCCGAGGATCTATTGCAGTCCCGCCTGCAGGTTCACGCCAATGGCAGAGGAAGAGGCAGAGGTAGAGGCACCGCTCAGCGATCGAGGCACAATTGGTCAGTCATGACAAGGAAGTGCTTCAACCAGAATCTACGCAATGAGACAGCGTGAAGAGGCTGAGACTTCTGATGTGGTAGCTGGTATATTCTTTATCTCTGATCAAGAAGTATTTGTATTGTTTGATCCGGGTTCAACCCATTCATATGTTAGTGCTAGCATAGTCAATTCACTTGCTGTTCCATGTGTGCAAATGGGTTTTGAAGTGCTAGTAACTAGTTCGTTAGGACAAGAGGTCCGGGTCAACAGAATTTATAGAGACTGTCCTTTGGTAATCCAAGGACATGTTTTCTTGTCAGACTTGATTAAAATGCCCTTCAGAGAGTATGATATCATCTTGGGCATGGATTGGTTAGCCAGGCATCACGCCATGATTGATCAGAGATCAAGAGTCACTTTTGGTCTCCCTTTGTACGATGATGTGGTAATACATGGGGAGAGGCATTTATTGCCATCAAACATCATTTCGGCTGCATTAGCCAGAAGAATGATCAGAAAGGGGTGTGAAGCATACTTGGCACATGTGATAGACACCCAAGTGGGGAGTCCAGCACTAAGGGACATCCCTACGGTATGTGACTTTTCGGATGTATTTCCTGATGAACTACCAGGATTACCTCCAGAAAGAGAAGTGCAATTTGAGATTAATGTTATGCCTGGTGTGGACCCAATCTCCATAACGCCATATAGAATGGCACCTGCAGAATTGAAAGAATTGAAAGTGCAGTTGCAAGAATTGCTTGACAAGGGCTTTATCCGCCCTAGTGTGTCACCTTGGGGAGCGCCAGTGTTGTTTGTAAAGAAGAAAGATGGCACTCTCCACTTGTGTATTGATTATCGGCAGTTGAATAAGGTGACAATAAAGAATAGATATCCATTTCCCCGCATTGATGACTTGTTTGATCAGTTAAGGGGTGCAGCTGTGTTCTCCAAAATTGACATGAGATCAGGTTATTATCAGCTGAAAGTTCAAGAGTAGAGTATTTCAAAAACTACCTTCAGAACCCGCTATGGCCATTATGAGTTCTTGGTCATGCCATTCGGGTTAACTAATGCTCCGGCTGCTTTTATGGATCTGATGAACACTATCTTCAGACCATACCTCGACCAGTTTGTTGTGGTATTCATTGATGATATATTGGTCTATTCGAGGAATACAGAAGAGCATGATAGACATCTGCGGATTGTACTGCAGATTTTGAGAGAGAAACAGCTATATGCCAAATTGTCGAAATGTGAATTTTGGCTGAAGCAGATATCTTTCTTGGGGCATGTAGTATCAGAAGAGGGCATCAAGGTAGATTCAAGTAAGATTGAACCTGTCCTTAATTGGAGGCCACCCAAAAATGTCACAGAAATTCGTAGTTTTCTGGGTTTAGCTGGATACTACCGTAGATTTGTGAAGGGATTCTCCATGTTGGCATCTCCATTGACCAAGCTGCTTAGAAAAGATGTAAAATTTCAGTGGACGGATAAATGCCAGCAGAGTTTTGATGAATTGAAGAGATGTTTGACTGAAGCTCCAGTCCTTACTTTACCTACTCCAGGTAAAGAATATACAGTATATAGTGACGCTTCTCACAATGGGTTAGGCTGTGTATTGATGCAAGATCGAAATGTCATTGCCTATGCATCACGCCAGCTAAAACCGCATGAGAGGAACTATCCAACACATGATTTGGAGCTTGCAGCTATTGTGTTTGCTCTTAAGATCTGGAGGCATTATTTGTATGGGGAGAAGTGCTACATCTATACAGATCATAAGAGCTTGAAGTATTTGGGCACCCAAAAAGAGTTGAATTTGAGACAGAGGAGATGGTTAGAGTTGATAAAAGACTATGATTGTCTGATAGACTATCAGCCAGGGAAAGCTAATGTTGTGGCTGACGCCTTAAGTCGTAAGACTATGGCAAATCTACAAGTTACTCCTTTGTCTTTGGTACATGAGTTGAGATCATTACATGCCAGTTTAGAGATTAATGATGATGGGCAAACAGCAATTGCATGGCATGTACAGCCAGTGTTGGTTGATCGATTAGAATGGTCGCCGTAATGATCGAAGTATCGAAGTCGATGGAAGAAGTCCAGCAGGCAAAAACCGAATTCTCGATCGAGATGATGGTCTCATCGCTACACCAGGCGTAATGTGTGTTCCTAATGATGTTGATTTGAGGCGATCATTTTGAAGGAAGCACATGAGTCTCCTTTGCCATGCACCACGTGGCACAAAAATGTATAGAGGGCTAAAGGAGCATTACTGGTGGATGGGTATGAAAAGGGATGTGGCAGAGTTTGTATCTAAATGCCTAACTTGTCAGCAAGTAAAGGCAGAGCATCAAGTACCCGCTGGGTTGTTACATCCACTACCAGTACCAGAGTGGAAATGGGAGAGAATAACGATGGATTTTGTGATGGGACTTCCGAGGACACAAAAGAGTCATGATGCAGTTTGGGTCATTATTGACAGACTGACTAAATCTGCCCATTTTCTGCCAGTCCGGATGGATTACAGTTTAAAAAGATTGGCCAAGTTATACATCGATGAGATTGTGACACTGCATGGAGTGCCAGTATCTATTGTGTCAGACAGAGATCCTAGGTTCACTTCTAGATTCTGGGGTAGTCTTCAGAGAGCCCTAGGAACTAGATTGAACTTTAGTACTGCATTCCACCCACGCATGCATGGCCACCCGAGAGGGTAATTCAGATTTTGGAGGACATGCTACGGGCTTGTGTGATTGAGTTTGAGGGTAGTTGGGATACACACTTGCCTTTGATTGAGTTTGCTTACAACAACAGCTACCAATCAAGCATTGGGATGCCTCCATATGAAGCTTTGTATGGCAGAAAATGTAGAACCCCGTTGTGTTGGGATGACGTGGGTGAAAGAAAGATGATCGGACCCGAAATTGTCCAACAGACTGAAGAGAAAATTAGGGTGATCAGAGAACGACTTAGAGCTGCATCAGACCGTCAGAAGTCCTATGTTGATTTGAAAAGAAGAGATATTGAGTATGTAGTGGGTGAGAAAGTTTTCCTCAAGGTTTCTCCTTGGAAGAGGATTATGAGATTCGGCAGAAAGGGGAAACTAAGTCCTCATTTTATCGGGCCATATGAGGTTCTGGAAAGAGTGGGTCCTTTGGCATATCGGTTGGCACTACCTCCAGAGTTGGAGAAGATACATAATGTCTTCCATGTGTCCATGTTGAGGAGGTACCGATCAGACCCATCTCATGTACTACCAGTAGAAGAAATAGAAGTGAATCCGGACCTCACATATGAAGAAGAACCCATAAAGATTCTGGCTTATGAGGTGAAGCAGCTACGGAATAAGCAGATACCGTTGGTAAAAGTGCTGTGGAACCATCATTCGGGCTAAGAAGCTACTTGGGAACGAGAGGAGGACATGAGGAGACAACACCCACAGCTGTTCAGAGATTGATATCAGGGTGTCATCAGCTAAGGGTTAAGGATGCAAATGTGCCTAAGACTGCATTTAGAACCCAGTATGGGCATTATGAATTCCTGGTGATGCCATTTAGGTTAACAAATGCTCCAGCAGCATTCATGGACCTTATGAACCGTATCTTCCATCCATACTTAGATCGATTCGTAGTGGTCTTCATTGATGACATCCTGGTGTATTCCAAGGATAAAGCAGAACATGATGAGCATTTGAGAATTGTTCTGCAGACTCTAAAAGAGAAGAAATTGTATGCTAAATTGTCCAAGTGTGAGTTCTGGTTGAATGAGATTGCATTCCTTGGACATGTAGTATCAGCTGAAGGGATCAGAGTGGATCCCAAGAAGATTGAAGCAGTGATGGAATGGAAGCCTCCCAGAAATACAACTGAGATCAGAAGTTTCTTGGGGTTAGCTGGATATTATAGATGATTTTTATATGGATTTTCACTAATAGATGCTCAAATGACGTAATTAGTACTCTAGAATATGAAATTTGACTGGAATGACAAGTGTCAAGCCAGTTTTGAGAGGCTGAAGGCTATGTTGACAGAGGCACCAGTGTTAACACAGCCAATGTCTATAAAAGACTTTGTAGTCTACAGTGATGCCTCACACAATGGGTTAGGGTGTGTACTCATGCAAGAAGGGAAAGTGGTCGCATATGATACCAGGTAAAATTTCGAGACGAAATTTATTTAAGGGGAGAAGAATTGTAACACCCCTATTGGTATAGCCTGGTATATTTCATCGTCTGGTGACGGTGTCATCAGGACAATTAATGGGATTAGGGCCACACTTAAGACAACTTGAGAAGCCATAAACACAAATAATTAGCAATGTTTAATTAGTTAACTATAAATAAGAAAAACAGAACATAAGAGGTTAACGAGCCGAGAGTCACAGCGATGAGTGACCTCCTGAACGCATCGCAAGTCGCTTTTAAACTCAAATTTCAACCGTAAAAGTGACGCCATGTCCTTAGGACCTTATGAACACAATGGAAAAGAGAAAATCACGAAAAGAATCATTAAGTCGGTCAAATAATTAGGTCGTGAGCGGAAGAAATATTGGATTATTTGCAAACCGGATGAACATGCGAGGGCAATTTGGTCAATTGACCTTAGAGTCGACTCGACCTAATCATCGAATAAAATCGGAGAAAAGAAAATTTCGGAATCGAGAATTAAATTAAAGAACTAATAGAAAAATAAATAAATAAAAAAAAAAGAAAGAAGATGGAAAAGTCAAAGTGATGACATCATGCATGATGTCATAAAGGCTTAATTGATTTATTTTATTAATTTGAGAATTTTGGTCTTCCTAAGACATAAAAGAAAAGAAAAGAAAAGAAAACAAATATAATAAAGTCATCTTCTTCATCAAAAACGTGACTCTCTCTCCCTCACCCTCTCCCTCACCCAAAACCTCCATTAAAGCTCATTTTGAGCTTGATCAAATCCCTAATTCCACCATAGAAAAATTAGCCACCATAGTTAAAGCTTATCTAGGCAACTTGAGAAGAGGATTGAGCAAGAAAGAAAGAAGGAAAATTTGAAGGAAAGGAGGAAGAAAATTGCTACACAAAGGTTAGTATGCTAAACTCTTTATTTATCCATTCAAATGCATATGTGATGGTTGAAAGTGAGCTTAGAACTTGATTAAATGAAACAAACATAGGAGAATGACCATTGCTGAAATTTGGCCTGGTTGAAGGGAGTATGAATTGAATGAATTTAATGGGTTTGAATGAGTTTAGAAACCTTCCTTAGTTGAATGATTAGCATTAAAACCATTAAGTGTGATTAATTGCACAATTTGAGTGAATTAGGGTTTGAATGTTAGGGTTTTGAGGCAAAAATTTGGAGAAATGCATAAATAGCATGTTTGACCTATTGTGAAATGAAATAATGGTCAATTATGACCAAATAAGTTGTGTGGGAATTGTTGGAATAAAAATCAAATTCGTAGGTCAATGGTCATGCTGCTGGCAGCATGACCAAACCCACTTTGAAGGACCAAAACTCAAATTTTACAAGCCCAATTGATATGCTACTAATTGGAGATGAAAATAGACATAAAATAGCACAATTTTCATTGAGGAACCATGGCCAAAAACTGACCAAAACTTGGTGAAACAATTGACCAAAGTGAAGTGATAGCAGGCTGCCACTGCACTAAATTGACCAAATGAACAGTAACTGTTTATTTGGTCATAACTCGAGTTAGACAGGTCAAATTGACCTGAAATTTGGCCAGGGGTTAGAGGGCATATAGATCTAAAACTTTCATGAAGAACATCACCCCAAATTATGCCATTAACCCATTCAAATTATTGAGCAAAGTTAGGCTACCAAACCTGCAACTCTGCAGAGTTTTCATTGAGCAGCAATGTTTGGATGGCTATAACTCCCTCTAGAAAACTCGGATTTAGGTGATTCTTGAACCGATGGAAACCTAAGACATAGTAGAACATTTCATATGAAGAAAGTGAGACCAAATTATGAACTTAACTTGATCAAATTATTGACCAAAGTTGGACAAAAATCTGCCGGAACCCAAAATTGCAGCATGAACAGTGCACGTGAACAGTAAACTTATTTTGACCATAACTTGAGCTACAAAACTCCGATTGAGGTGATCCAAAAATGAGAATACACTTAAGACAATAAGAAACATTTTCTATGAAGGAAGTTTTGTTGAATTCCAACAGTAGATCGACCAATGGAATAGTGCAACTTCGTAGAACCAAAACCAAAAATTGGCAATTTTGCCAAAATGACCTAAGCTTTAAACAAATGACCAAAACCAACAAGTTTGGTGACCAAAATGTGCTATGTGGGTGAAGTTGGAGTTCCCATACCTATTAAGCCTTAGAAAGTCAATAATTTGACTTGAATAGTGTAGTGAATAGTAACCCGAAACACAAAATTTCGAGAACGTCGAATTTAACACGTTAGAGCTAGGTAAATATGAAGTTAAGTTTATTTTGGATTTATTTTAAGTTTTAGTACTGAAAAATTGGAAAATTTCGTGTTTCAGTGGAAAAGAATACCGGGACAGAACCCGAGGAGTCGAGTCAAGGCCAACAGGCGACTCGTTTGAGGTTTGTGCACAACATATACTTTTATAATCATCTTTTGCATATCGTTTTGAATAATATGAAATGTTGGATTATGGTATTCTTATGATGTTTGATCTAAATTGTTGAAAATTATTGTGTATATTTGAAATGACAATGTTTAGCAAATTGTTAAGATAAGTTTTAAAACCACAGTGTCATGACCATATATTTGAACACCTCACTAGCACGACTAGTGGAGGTAATTAGTTTCGAATTTTGATTCCTTCTCTGGAGAAGTGTTGAGGTGTGCCAGTAGAAGAGAATGTGAATGGATATCCATATATTTGAGCTAGCTAGCCTTGTGATATGATTTCTCTTTAGCCTCTGGCTATTGAGATTCATGTGATTTCTCTTTAGCCTCTGGCTATTGAGATTCTATTTGTTTCGAATGGCATGATCTAACTGTGGGTTTTATGAAATGTGTTTTGATACTTTGAAATGAACTTGGTTTACATGTAAATCTTACAATGCATGATTGTATTTAATTTTCATGTTTAGCCAAATTTTTGAATGAATGTGCTTTAAGTTTTGCATAAAGATTATTTTAGTATATTGTGCACCACTGAGTCCTAGTACTCAGCGATAGCTTTTATTGCTATCGCAAATACAGAGACTAGAGGAGCAGCAGACTGAGCTGCTGAGGTGTGTGAAGTCATCAGCTTGAAGCCTTCGGGTATAATTTATACCCTAACTGTAAATACTCCTTTTGATGTATATATTGCACATAAATGTATAGACAAGTAAAAATGGGTCTTGAGCAGTTTGTACACAAATTTGTATGAAGTTTGTAATAAAGTTTAGTTTGTGTTTCTTTTGATATAAATTTGGAAGGTTGTGTATAAATTATTTTGTTTTTAATGAAATATGAATGATATTGATTGACAGTATTTTGAGAACTATTGAACTTGTGAATTTTGAGAAATTGATTGAGTTTGATTGTGAAACCGAAGTAGTGGTTGAGAAAAACTTTTAGAAGTGCTTTTTACAGGTATTCGAAGAACGGTTTTCTCAAAATACAGAGGAAACTCTGTCAAAATTTTTATAAAATTTACGGAAAACTAAAATGGCCAAAAATATTAATTAGTTTTAATTTCAACTAAATGTTTTAAATACTTATTAGAAATGCTCACCACTTGTCAAAGATAAGAAAATTGTTTTAAAATCCCTTGTAGGGTATTTAATGAGTTATTGGTAGGTGAAGTTCGGTAGTTCATTAGGTATTCTACGGGATCATGTTATGCCTTACAGAGGGGTAAGGTGTGACAAAAAGGAGAGAAAAAAAAGGATGAACATGGGGAAGACACAGAGGTTGTTAAGAGAGAAAACTTTGAAAAAGCCAATAATTTCACATGTTGAAGAAAAGGGTATTTCAATTAAGGACAAAGAGTTTGTGGGAGAAAAATTACTGAGTAGCGCAATTAAGTTTGGGAAAGAACTGAATCAGAAGAAGAATGTGAGAATAAATACCTCATTGAAACGAGGAAATCCTGACTGTGAGAAAGACAAAAACTGGGATGTAGTATTTGAGAATGGTCAAGAAAGGAGAAAAAGGTATAGAAAGGGGAATTCTAAAAGTGAGAATGGCATAGCTAAGGGTTCATTGCCAGTGACACCCCCAGACCTGCCTCAAGAATTCAAGAAGAAGATCAAGGAGATGCATGGTACTGAATTGCAGTTAGTGATACAAAAGGCAATCACGGACACTGATACACAGGATGCTCAGAGTCGTTTATCAATGCCCAAGAGGCAAATACTATGTGAGTTCTTAAAAGAAGTTGAAAGGGAAAAGATAGAAAAGAATGAAGAGATGAAAGTGCAGATCATGATCGATCCCATTCTTAAACTTAGTGACATGATTTTCAAGCAATGGAACTTGGGGAAATCAAACGGGAAAACTTGCACGTCATTTGTGTTTCGCACTCACTGGAATGATTTCAAGAAGAAGATTGGAGTGAAAAAAGGCGATATAATTCAAGTGTGGTCTTTTTCGAATTGAAGAACAACTTTATTTTATTTTGGTAAAGGTTGAAGAAGAAGAGAATGAACAAGCTAATCGCAGATGAAGTGGCGCAATAATTTTCTTTTTGCTTCAATTTTAAAGCATATGTATGGAAAATTGAGGAATCTATGTTTAGTTAAAACTTATTATGTCTAATTGTGGATATCCATTGGTTGACAACTGTAAAGAGTTGAGGTAAAGATTTTCTATTAATTGACATCTTCTTCAAAGATAACAGAGTTTTTTTGTGTTCATGTGCCAAACTTTTTAATGACTGATGGAAATAATTTCAAGGCAATTTTATTTTGTTAAGATTTTTCCGCAAATCTGATTGTTGTAGGACCAAATTAAAACACTAAAATGAGCTGGTTAGTTTCTTAATTCCTTTTCCAATTTTATTTTATTGCACCTGTTTTAAGTGGCTTCTCAATTGTATTTTTGAAGTGAATGGTGGATGTCATGAAAGTGGAGAGAAAGTACAAGCACGTAGACCTATGATAATCATGCATATGAACGATATTTTTCCTTTAAGAGTCGAATTCACCTCGTCATATTGAATTTCATGGGCAACAACCCAATGACAATACAACTCCAATCTCTCATCATGAAAAAAATGATCCAGCAACTTCAATCTCTGAACGAGTGCGTGACTTCTGATGAAGAGCTCCAACTAACAATGAAAATGGGTTAGCTTTTAATTATAAGAGAATGAGGGTGAGTCAACAAATTTACACAAATGCCTGAATTAAAACAGCAGGCAAACCTATAACATTTATTAAGCTCAAAGATTGTCTAAGGGAGTAAAAAAAAGAAACAAAAAATTACATTTTCCTTTTGGCAAAAAGGACAAATCTTGTATGACTCAGATCCCGTAGGCTTGGGATTGGGTTAGTGTTCCTTGCGGAGAAACAATAATTGTTCTGTATATAACCTAATTCATGAATTTCCGGCAATTTGAAGCTTTACATAAACAAGGAACTTTGAATTCATCAAGCTCATCAGGATCAAACAAGTAATCGTATCTGCCAGAAATGAGTAGAAAAAATGAATTTAAGAGTGAAAAATATCACAAATTCCAATGTTTGAGAGTGAGAGAGAGAGAGAGAGAGAGAGAGAGAGAGAGAGAGAGAGAGAGAGAGAGAGAGAGAGTTAACGTTAGCTCATCACCAGCAGATACATTTGTCTTAGCAATAAGTACGATACGGCTTTCATCATCACCCACACTCATGATCCTTGCATAGCAGTTCGGCATACACTGTATCAAGGATAAATTAAGACTAGTAAAGAAGATGAAACCTTAACCTTGAACTAATTAATCAAAAATTACAGGGTGCCACAATATGAAACAGAAAAGGTTCCAAGCATTTAACTTAGGATTTCAAGTAATAAAGTCAAATATATGTTGTGTGACATGAAATCATATACATAGGAGACAGCCGAAGCAGAATGCAGGAAATGGAAGATCTCCCTCCAACAGAAGAATAAAAAATTCCAAGTTTGTTAAAAACAACTTACTGAGTGGTTTATTAGGCGTGCAATGTTTTTGTCAGTGGCATCTACCAGTACCTCTTCGCTGATCTTGAAAAGCCGCAAAAGAAAATCATATCACAGCTTAGTCCTCGGAAGAAAAAAGGTAGAAGAAAGAATGGGATGCAAAAACTGCAGATAGATTAATATTGTAATTTAAGTGATAATATGGGAGGAAGGAGGAGGAAAGCAAGTTCAATTAAGAAAAATGCTTGCAAGAATTTTTATCACCAGAATGGTCTCAAATCCATCTGGTGCATACCTCCCTAAGATCTGCAACGCCAGGTTGCACTTAACTTGAACCACTTGAATATTATAAAAGAGTAATAGTAAAAAAATATATATCCATATAGCCAACCAACTAGTTAATGATTAAGATTTAGTTGTAGCAGTTGTTGTAAACTCACGTAGCAGTCTTTGCCTTCTAACCGGTAGCGTGCCTCCCGAAGATCTGCAATGCTGCGTCTCACCTGTTCACCACGATATTCAAGGACCTGGAGACAAGCACGTGCTCACTCAGACATGGACACACCCTCATACGCAGGTTATTGCATAAAGAAAAACATTGCTTTCAGATAGGTCAGGCTCTCAAAATAAGTTGCAGCATGAGTGTGGAGGTGCAAACAGATACCATTTCATTTTTGAGAAACACCTCTCTCATTTATTTTGCATATGTAATACATTTGTAAAGTTTCAAGACTCTAAAGGATGTCTCACTGGAAAGAGTGATGCCTGTGTGCTTTTAATAGCATATGTTTGTTCATACCACCAGTCTACTATATTTTTACACAAAAAATACTTCCTATAAGCAGGACCATTTTCGAGTTTTAACTGAAATAACATACCATTTCTCCTTCTTGAATGTTTCTCCGTGCAAAAAGGCCCCATCCATGTATCCCAGATCTACCAAAGCAAACTCGATCATTTTCAGTTCTCTGGGGTCACATGCACACAAAATAACAGTTGGAAGAATAATATAGAAAGTAACAGTTTAACAAACAAAAACTAAGAATGGAGATTTGCCTGCAAGTGGTAAAGCCTCTCTTTGAAAGAACAAAAACTTCTAGGCTCTTCAACTACCTGTCGACCAAGAAGAACAATCACGTTACTACTAGATTGAATGCTCTTTCCAAATTAAGAGGTACAAAAAGATAACAATCCCATATGATATTGAAAGTGGAAGAAAACATTATCTTATGATATTGAAAGGGAATAAAACAGAAACTTTACTCTGAATGCATTCAAACATTATCAATGAATCATATCAAATATATAACCAATAAATATATGAAAAATTCTTTGCCTATTTGTTTTTGACACATATTATATTATTATTTTTAAAAATAAAAAAATAATTAAAATTTATTTTTAAAATATTGTAATAAATAAATTGAATAATTGTTTATTATTTATAACACTTAGAAGTAAATTCATCATTGAAAATAAATACTATTTTTTAACAAAAATATCTCATTTCAAATAAAAAATAAAATTAAAATAGCTATCAACTAATACGAAAAAGCTCTAAAATAAAACTTTAATTTCAAATTTTTGTATGATTTTTCATTAATATTTTATTTATTATTTTTAATTAAAAATTTTATTATTTTATTTTAATGATATATATTGTACAAGATAGCATGAAAATCCTATCAAGGATATGATTGGAACTTAATATCTACTCTTTTCATTTCTTTTTCTTTTCCTTTTTTAAGAAATTGTCATCACTTTTAATATGGGAATCGATTAGATTAGCCGATTAATAATCTCTGAAATTTTCTGAAAATTTTATACTGCAGTGTGATTATTATGTTACATATTAACATTTAGTGACCTGTGCACAAATACCTAAGATTCCTAAGATTGAGTTGCTTGAACTTATGATTATTGTTTTAAAAAAGAAGTACGATTAAATATTATTAACAAATAATTAAGAAAATGTCATCAGGTATATAAAGTTATATTGTTCGTTAAATTCATGTTAATCTTATAATATTAATATGAATATTAAAATATTTTTCTTAAAATAATTGAATGAAATTTAAATTTATTAATATACATTAAATTTGGCTCATTAGTAAAATTATCACAGACAGGTAATGATTAAAATAAAAGTAATAATTTATTATTATTTATTTCTATTTATCTCTATCTGTTCCTATCTCATCAACACTTCTAAACCTTCTAAAATTATGATTACCTATCTCTCTAGAACTTTACACTAAACCCAAAAAATACCTCACTAGGAAAATGAAAGGGACACTCAGAGATTAACCCCTTGAGCTTTCTCTAAATTTTTCTTTTCCTTCTCCCTATTTTTTTTCTTTAATTTCAAAAAATTTATTAATATTTAATCAAGGTGAGGGTTCTTGATACTTCATGTTCAAGATTAATGCCATACTATAGTTGGTTCATATTTATATACTTTAAATTAGTCTTATACGTTCATAATTTGCATATACATGTGATCAATTTGAGGATAATAACAACTATGCATATGTTCTTATTTCTGACGCTTCATTTTTAATTAATTTTCATGTACTTTTTTTCCATAAAAATTATATTTGTAATCTTCATGAAATTTTGATAATTTTAGCTTCAAAAATCATAACAGCTCTGCATATGTTCTTATTTCTGACACTTCGTTTTTAATTAATTTTCATGTACTTTTATTTCTATAAAAATTATATTTGTAATCTTCATGAAATTTTGATAATTTTAGCTTCAAAAATCATGAAAAAAGCTTTTAAATTGAATAAGTTATGACTATCCAAATTTAGGGTGTCTACAAATCATAATTTGCAGTACAACCGAATTTCAAGGCTTATATTTTCCTCAATTATTCATTTTTTTCTGTGATTCTTGTGTCTAAAATTAAATTCAAGATCTTGTCTAATTTTTTTCGTTGGTTTTATGCAAAAAATATTTTATAGTTTGAGAGATATCTTAATTTTAAAAAAGTAGTACAAATTTATCACTGTTAGAAATTTCGATTTTTGTAAATTATTTGTTAATGATGTTGACCTGATTATTAATTTTATAATTTAATATGATGTTTCATCTTACACCTATAATTTTTTTGTAATTTTTATACTTGTTTAGATATTTTTAAAAATTCAAATATAAAGAAATAGTGAATTTATTAATTTCATGTTGGTTTATATATTTTTTATTTTCAAGTTTTAAATTTTATATTGATCTGATTTTAATGATATATGTGATATAATATAGCATTATGAAGTGTTAGGAATAGGTTAAAAGACCTTCAGCCATTAGGTAATTTTAACTAAATAAAAGTTTAAACCACTTAAAATCTTAGTGTTTTTCAATACAATTTGTTATTAATTTATTTCATAATATAAATAAAATTTGTAATTAGCTCTAAAGTATCAAGCAAGAGGTCATAATTTCTAGGAATTTCCACTCAAAACATTTACTTAAAGGGAAAGAAAACTCAAAGAATTTGAATCACTAGAATTTCTGCATTAGTAGAAGAATATTTTATTTACAATTTTTCAAGTTTCACATGAATGCAAGTCTTCGTAAACATGAGATTGTACGTAGAAGCAGAATTATTTTCAACTCTCTTAACCTTTCGCTAAAGGAAATTAAAGTAGTCATATTAAGACATTGGTAAAATTATTCAAGCACAAGTCACATCTTTATCACTCTCCAGATTTTCTCGGTGCTTCTACATTGGCTTTCAAGAATGTTGAAACAGAAATCACCACTAGGGAAATTTTTTCTATTATTAGAATTAATAGTCTTTTGTTTATTTACTATATTGACGTGACGATTAAAATTGTTCTTTTTATGTTATTTTTGGATTTGATTTGTCATTGCAGAGACTTGAAATTCAGGCATTGGTAATTAAAATTACATTTAATATTTTAGATTATTTCAATAATCGTCGTATCAGCATATTTTATGCAAACATTGAAAATCTTTTAAGGATATGATTAGAAAGCATTTATTGATGTTTCAGTTAATAAAACTAACTAGTAAATCTACTTCTTTTAACTCTTATCAGGATTTAATCACCTTTCAATGTGTGTAAGCCTATAGGCTATACAGATTAATTAGGGAAGAGAAATCCAACCTGTTTTCACAGTACATTATATTTCAACGTGTGTTTTTGGTTTAATTGCATTGTTAAATTCATGTTAATTTGTAATATTGATGATGAATATAAAATATTTTTTCTTAAAGTCACTGAATAAAATTTAGATTTAGAAATACAAAATAAATCTATCTCATTAATAAAATTGATGAACACTCCCACTATTTAGATTAGAGACATAACATCTAAAGATGAAATTAGATCTTTTAACAACAAACAAGGCAGAATTGATAACCAATCAAGACACAATAGTAGCTAGGCTAGAGCACCTTGATTATAAAGATAAAATAAGCAAGTGGTCAAATTGCTTAAGTCCAAGTTCTATTCAAGAAATAAAGAAGAAATCATAAAACTCTCATAATTGACGGTAATGGCCGAAAATCAATACTCTCTCAAGGTTTGATCTTAGCTATCCCTATTTGATGTAGAAAACAAGTATTTATATGAATTACAAATAACTAATCTGCCACATGGCATAAAGAAACAAAAATAGAATATTCTAAAGGCTAGGCTCCAAGGTCCAATTGTGTGAAATTGATCCATTTGTCCTCCAAAGGCCCAAGCCCAAGCCCAATCTGATCCTCTTGGCGCCTCCAAAGTCTACTAACCAAGCTTTGCAACTCTGTTACCCTTGCTCTTGTAATTGGACCCTTGAACAATGGAAGTGGCTTCGGTGGTGGTGTCTCCTCATCATTCCCCCCTTCTTGAAAAGAATTCGTCCTCGAATTCGGCCCTGCATCAATAAAAGGAGAAAGATCAGAAATATTAAATGTAGCACTAATGCCATACTCACCTGGCAGTTCAATTTTGTAGGCGTTATTGTTGATACACTCTAACACCTTGAATGGACCATCACACCTTGGATGCAGTTTCGATTTCCATTGGTTTGGAAACTGTTCCTTCCTAAAATGTACCCACACCAAGTCACCTAGCTCAAAAACAAATACCTTGCGGCCTTTGTTAGCATGAGAAGCATATTGTGCATTTTTCTTTTCAATGTGTACCCTAGCTTACTCATGTAATTTTTAACCAATTCAGCCTTTTTCTTACCATCTAGACTATCAATATGATCAATAGGCAATGGTAGTAAGTCTAGTGGTGTGAGTGGATTATATCCATATACAAGCTGAAAAGGTGAAAATCCTATGGAAGAATGCACAACATGATTATAAGCAAACTCAATAAATGGCAAACAATCTTCCCAAGATTTCAAGTTCTTTTGGATCATAGCATGCAATAGAGTGGTTAGAGTCCTATTCACTACCTCAGTTTATCCATCAGTCTGTGGATGACAAGTAGTGAAAAATAGAAGTTTAGTGCCTAACTTACCCCATAAAACTTTCCAAAAGTGACTTAGAAACTTAACATCTCTATCACTAACTATCGCCCTAGGTATGTCATGCAATTTGACAACCTCATGAAAGAACAAATCAATAATATGAGTGGCATCATCAGTTTTATGGCATGGAATGAAATGTGCCATCTTAGAAAATCTATCAACAACCATAAATATGCTATCATGTTTTTTTTTTGTGTCCTAGGTAATCCTAATATGAAATCCATGGAAATGTCAGTCCAAGGTTCTTTAGGCACAGGCAATGGTGTATACAACCCATGTGGCATAACTCTAGACTTGCCCTTTTTACATTGCACACAACTAGAACACAATTTTTCAACATCTTTTCTCCTCTTAGGCAAAAAAAAAAATGTTCATCCAAGATGTCCAAAGTTTTTGCCACGCCAAAATGGCCCATTAAACCCCCACTATGCTATTCTAACACAAGCAAGTCACGTATAGAACACTTAGGCACACAAAACCAGCAAAGTCATCATCATTAGCATACAAACCTTTCATGAATTTAAACCCTAGCAACTTTACATCAAGTGTAGACAAAAGTGAGTACCTCCTAGAAAGTGCATCAACAACAACATTTTCCATTCCTTGCTTATACTTAATCACATATGAAAATGAATCAACAAAAGCAATCCATTTAGCATGCCTTTTACTCAACTTATTTTGATTCTTAAGATGCTTCAATTATTCATGATCTGAATGTATGACAAACTCTTTAGGCCACAAATAATGTTGTCAAGTTTCCAAGGCCCTAACAAATGCATACAATTCTTTGTCATAAGTAGAGTAATTCAAGGCAACACCATTCAATTTCTCGCTAAAATATGCAATAGGACGTTTCTCTTGCATCAGAACTGCACCTATACTTACACCACCAATATCACATTCAATTTCAAACATTTTATCAAAATCAGGTAAGCTCAATAATGATGCAGTGCATAATTTTTCTTTCAATTCAGCAAATGCATTTTCATGCTTCTTTTTCCATTCAAACACAACATCCTTTTTCACAAGTTCATTCAAAGGAGTAGCAATAGTACTAAAATTAGGCATAAATCTCCTATAGAAACTAGCCAATCCATGAAAACTCCTAACCTCATATGCATTTTTAGGAGTTGGCCAATTCCTAATGGCTATGACCTTTTGCTCATCTACTTTCACACCTTTGCTACTCACAACATAACCAAGAAAGACAACTCTATCTAAGCAAAAAGAACACTTCTTCATGTTAGCATACAATTTTTCAGATCTCAACACATCAAACACATATCTCAAATGATGTAAATGCTCATCCATATTTTTGCTATAGATCAAGATGTCATCAAAATAAACTACCACAAATCTGCTAATGAATTGTCTAAGCACATGGTCCATTAACCTCATGAAAGTACTAGGTGCATTAGTTAACCCAAATGGCATAACCATCCACTAATACAACCCATATTTTGCCTTGAATGTGGTTTTCCATTCATCCCCCTCTTTTATTCTAATCTGATGGTAACCGCTTTTCAAGTCAATCTTTGTAAACATACATGCACCAAACAACTCATCAAGCATATTATCCAATCGAGGAATGGGATGTCGATACTTTACTGTGATTTTATTGATAACACAGCAATCTACACACATTTTGAATGTCCCATCCTTCTTTGGTACAAGGAGCACTGAAACCGCACATGGACTCATACTTTCACGCACATAGCCCTTTGCCAAAAGCTCCTCCACTTGCCTTTGCAGTTTTTTTGTCTCCTCAGGATTACTCTTATATGCTGGTCTGTTTGAAATTAGATCACTCGAAATGAGGTCAATTTGGTATTCTATTCCCCAAATTGGTGGCAAACCCAAAGGAAGATCATATGGAAACACATCCCCAAATTCCTGCAACAAAGAAATAGCACCACTAGGCAAGTTTTGATCAATGTCAGATAAACATAAATTCACCTCCCAGTACATAAGCACGCAAAGAGGTCTCTCCCCTTGTAAGGCTTCCCTCACTTCTTTTCCTCTCACATACAAACTCATTTTCTTCTCTCTACTCTCCTTTTGGCCCGAGCCCTTACTCTTTTCTTTTTCTTTTACTTCTTTTGCTCTCACTCTCCTCTCATTTTTTCTCTCATCAAGCTCGGCCTCTCTCAAATTTTCTCTCCAATCTTTCTTTTTCTCAACCGATTTTAAGATCCTCACTTAGTCTTCATGCACTTGAGATGGTGACATAGGAAGCAAGGTGTAGGTTCGACCATCTTTCAAAATTGTATATTTGTTCTTTTTCCCATCATAAACCACACTTCTATCAAATTGCCATGGACGGCCCAACAACAAATGGGTAGCTACAATAGGCACCACATCACAAACTACCTCATCATGGTATTTCCCAATTCTAAAAGGCACTACATCCTGTTTGGTAACTCTCAATTTCCCACAATCATTAAGCCATTGAAGACCATATGGCTTTGGATGCAAAGTGGTAGGCAACCCCAATTTCTCAACCAATAAGCTACTAACAACATTGCAGCAACTACCACTATCCACAATCACACTACATAATTTCTCATTCACCAAACATCTAGTATGGAAAATATTATCCCTTTGCACCTCATCTCCATCACCCAAACTAACTTGTGCACTCAAGCTGCGCATAGTGATAAGGACATTACCATCCATGGGAGCTTGCTCTCCCTCATCAAGATACTCATCATCACTATCATCACTAGCACTCTCCTCGGCCTTTTCTTCACCACTCTCCCATTCTCCATCTTCTCTAATAAACATCACTTTCCTGTTTGGACACTCATTGGAATAATGCCCCCTTCCCAAACACTTGAAGCACTTCACATCCCTTACTTTATTTTCCACTTTCTTATTTTTCTCTTCTACTTTTCCTTCCATCTTCCTTTTTCCTTTCCACTCCTCCTTCACTTCCACTTTAAGTGTTCCACTCCAATTTGGTTTTCATGGTGCATTGGAAGCTGAATTGTATGATGATTGAGTGTTCCATTTACTTTTGGTGGCCCACTTCCTCTTCATCTCCTTTTCTGTTTTGATGGCTACTTGCATCATTTGCTCTACCGTTCTATAATTTTGCAAGTCAACCATGTAAGCAATTTCGGGATTCAACCCATTCAAGAATCGAACCATGGTGGCCTCTTCATCCTCCTCTACTTTAGCCCTAATCATGGCAATTTGCATGGCTTTGTAATACTCCTCCACACTCCTACTTCCTTGGGTAAGTTGCTGCAATCTCAACATCACCACTCTTCCATAGTGTGGCAGCACAAACCTTTTCTTCAAGATCTCCTTCATTTTGGCCCAAGTAGTAACACCCCTCAAGCCATGTCATCTCCTTATTGCAAGTAATTGATCCCACCAAACCAATGCATAATTCCTTGAACTCAACTGCTGCCAACTTAACTTTCTTCTCCTCACTACAATTGTGGCACTCAAAAATCATCTCAATCTGCCTCTCCCATTCAATATAGGCTTTGGCATCCTCCTTGCCATGAAAAGGAGGTATTTTTATCTTTATGCTTCCTACATTGGCATCAACCCTCTCATGGTGCATCTCTTTCTCACCATAGTCATCAAATCTAAGTTGTCTTCCTCCTCTCCTACCTCTAACATTTCTCCCCCTTGGTGGCCAAAACCTCCTACCATCAAAGTGATGGTTTCCATAGTCAAACACTTCCTCAAACTCACCATCATACCAATTCAACTCTTCTTGCCTCCATCCTAGGTTCTACCCGAATTCCCCTTCTAACTCTACCTCCATCTCCCACATGCACACCTACTTACTCCCTCCTATTTCTGTTCTCCCTCTCATTACCCATCATATATTCTATCATCCTATTCACATCAGCTCTCAAACCCTTCAACTCATTCAAGTCTCTTCTCATACTTTGCAATTCTTCATTATGAGTGGCTGTTTGGAGAGAAAGTCTCTCAAATTGTTGTGCCATAGCCTCCTTATAAACCCTTTCAACTTTAAAATTCCTCCTCTCAACTCTACTACTACTACTACTTGTGTTTTATTCCATTTTGCTGCAAAGAAAATAAGGTTAGAAAATAAATGGCTCACCCTCTCAAGTATTTAGCACATAATTAAGCTTTTACCCTCTTATGTACTCACCACTCTTGCCTTTTACCACTCAATTTCTTTCCTACGCTTCTTTTAAGAACCCCAAACACAAAACAAACAAAAAACTCACAAACTTTATCAAAATAAGACATAAATAAAAATATGTAATGAGACACATAATCAAAGAAAAGAAGACTCCAAAATTAAAGCAATTAATATAAGTGAAAAGATTTCATAGACTAAAAAAAAACTAACAACCTAAGGATCAAATTGTTAGTAGTATGCCCTAGAGCATATCATTTTGTATGTATCTAGTATATATTTTATTAATAAAAGGCAATTTCACTTTTCCATTTACATAATATATTTATGTGTAATATAAAAGGTCCATTGATATTTTGTTAGAAATTCTATTCTTAAGTTGTTAAGAATGTAAGTGACAGTATTTCTGGCACAAAGTATCATAAATTGTTTCACAATCGAGGATACTTCACAAAGGACATGACTTATCCAGAAAGATTATAATCATGTTTGTTCCCAAGGTATTTGTATGAGATATAAATAAGATGGAGTGATGAGTCTCATGCCACATAACAAACATGATAGACACTTATACATGATAAGTCGACCAAACCAGTGACGCTTATGATAAGCACATAGAGTTTACTCTTATCAATGCTTTGTCATATATCATATTAGTGCATATAATCTTTAAACCTGAGATAACACAGTTATCTTGTATATAGATGGTTTGAGTTTAATACTATTTTCATACTTGTACTGTGTATGAGTATATGGGTATGTGTTGGCTCCGACTAGTTATATATGGAGATAGGTATTGATCAAGATGGAATCTATTACCCTAAGTAAATAGGGATAAAATCCTATGTTGATTTAATTATTCTTGATGTTTCAAGTTCCTGGTAAGGACAGATAGATTTAGCCAGAAAAGAGTTTCTGATGAGAAAATCCAATTAATCAAGAACTAGAATTAAAAGAGAACATAATGCTTATAGCAAATGGGGTTTAACATTAACCATGACTCCAGCTCGAATTGGAATTTTGTAACGGAGAGATTCTAGTTCATGGTAACATATGATTAAAAGTTCATTTAAGATATTCCTTGTTACTGATTGGTTGGCCATGGCACGCTATGTTAGGTGTCAACTATGTTCTATGAGATGCCTAAAATGATTTAGAGAAATCATTTATGATAAGAAAGAGTTCTGATGATATTAAGAGTTAATATCATATCTCATTGCCAATTAGTGATGAGCCTAGTGAGCCACACACGTACACAAGTTAATCACCAAGTAAAATGTGATTTAATTTATTAATTAAAAAGTTTAATTGATTAATTGATCTCTCGTCAAAGGAAATCAAATTAATGTCAGGTCTCTATGCCATCCAGTCTTATTTCCGATCTCCCCTTTATAAATATTGTGGAAAATTGTTTAATAAAGTTAAGGTTGCAGTCCAACTTAATGGTGTTTCCGAGCTTAAGAAGTTAAACCAAGTTTTCAATTCTGATGATCTAAAGTTCTACCCAGTGTTTGGTTCCACCTTAGGCTGATCTTATGCTTACAATGTTTCTCCGATCTCTTATACTTAGATTAATAATCGTTTTAATTTAGATGTTCTAATATGTTCAAATAATTAAGTACTCATACAATTTAGACATTTTCCGATCTTAACAAGAAATTGAGCAAAAAGACTTCATTTCATTCCAAGGTAAACATTTACAAGTCATTCGGCTGGAGGATCTCCCCTAGCCTGATCTCTCGGTACATTTCGCTCATTCTCCCTCTCTCGCTCTGATTCCTCCTCACTCTCCTCTTCGTCTCGAGGAGCCAGGTCCACCATCCAAGAGAAGTCTTCCTCAGGATAACGCCTCCTGAGCTCAGCCAAAAGGTCGCTGTGGGCGTTCACATAAGCACCAGCTTCCCTCATCACAAGCTCTTCTTCTTTTACTCTAAGTTCTTCAGTGAGGCAGGCAACGTCAGCAGTTCGGAGCGCCCGAGCCTCTCTGAGTTCATGAGCATGTTCGGCCAATTTATCTTCGTAGCACTTCATTCGACCTTCGAGTTCGGCAATATAATCTTGGGCAGATGAAAGTTGAGCTTGGGCAGAGGATGCGTCCTTAACCGCCTTTAGAATTTCCTGCCTCAGAAGATGAGCTTTTTCCCTGATTATATGATGGTTCACTAAGCTCTCTACGCTTAAACTCATTGACTAGGGCAAGAGATCGTTAATACTACACGAGGTCAACCTGTTCCAGTCCTCCTGGAGGCATATGGTAGCACCCAGAACTTTGGCTAAACCCGGATTCTCCCAAATGGATCGGTTCTTCTCCAGAGAGTGAATGAGGACCTGGGCACCACGAGAAAGGGTCCTCACAGCAGGTTGGGAAGGTCCCCCTTCCGCACTCGAAGCAACTAGTGGAGGTGGTGGCTCTTCTTGTCGAGGGGGAGAAGGAGCTACCTCTACTTCAGGGACCGGTTGTACCGAAGGTCGAGACGAATCTCCCGGCACTTCTCCCGATTCCCACCTTGGCGTTTGCAATGCCGCGACGATCTTCATTTCTCGCACCTTTCTGGAGATCTCCCTCTTTCGCTTACGGCTCTCCTTGGAAGCCTCACCGCCCACCATACCTACACAAAGAGAAGTCAGTGAGTTCACTAAGGTTCAGAGATCAAAGATGGGGAAGGTACCAGGGCCAAGGTCAGAGAGCTAGAGCTTGCATCCTTCATCGGTGATCAGCCGCATCATCCAGTGTTTCAGCTCGGCCATCACCGCATATAAGTAAGAGAACTTCTGGGTAGCCGCCAGATCCTTAAGTTCCATTACCATGGCACCCTCGTCCTTACTCAGGGCGATCCTCTTCGAAATCGGAGGGACCAGATATTGCCAGCTATGGGGAAAACCCTCTTCATAATCAGAGCCGAGGTAGTTAAAGCGTTGCAACCAAGATCAAATCTTCACCGCACGCTTCATTTGCAGAATCGCCCACAATGCTGACAGACACTAGGACAGTTATGACAGTCTTGTGCTTCTGAATCTCCACCGTTGATCTTACTCGTAAGGATAAACCCAGAGCCCTTGGATCAAAAGGGAGACGACAGGACCAGCGCCTTTTGTTCCTGGCCTTCAGATCCATCTTGACAGGAAGACCCCGAACCATTAGATTTGAAAAGAGAAAGGAAAAATATTCTGAATAGGATCTCAACCGTCTATTTTGATTCTCTTTAATTCTCAGACATCGGATTATGTCCTTCTAGATCCAAACCCTCCGCCTCCCCTGATGAGATCCTGACCCTTCATTGGGCGCACCCGTTCCCTATAAATACCTGCATGTAATATTATAGAGGGGACGGACGAAAAGGGTGGTGATTATAGCAGAAAGGCTCTGAAACTTGATTCAGTCTTGCTACTTTGCTATTTTAAGCTTTCAAAAATAGAGAAACTTCAGAAACCAATTTTCTAAAGTATCTTCATTGAAGGAGTGTTGGACGCTGAAACTCTTCATTTTCAGTTTGCTCACTACTCTGCGATACCATTTGTCAGTTTCAGCTTCGTCTTCATCATCTTGATATCGACATTTTATTCTCCAAGCTTAATCTCATTCCAACCCGATTACTGTCACTTCGGCTCAACTGCATTCTAACTTATTATTTGTTATTTCAAAGCAAGCATTAGTCCCCAGACTATTATCTCGCAGCTCTACAATATTTGTGGCTCCATAATTAGTTCAATAGACTCAATCCCCCATAGGTAAGTGTCTAGACCGTTGCTTTATCAAATGCTCGCTTTTTATTTTCTTTGTTTTCATGCTCGTAATTTTCATTAAGTTCAGTTATGCTAAAGAGCCCCACGTAGATAGTTATTCTCTTGAGTTTACCTTTTATTCATCAGTTCATGTTATTTATTTTTTCTTAGCCTTTATTACCTTCGAATATAGGTGTTCTGGTTACGGGTAACATGTAGGTAGTTTAATAAAATGTTGGTAGCTGTATCTCAACACGAGAGTTTCCTTAAACAAATAAAAATAATAAAAGTTTGGATAATAAATAGGAGGAAAATGTTATGAAGTTGAACTACTAAACAAGCTCAGGAGATAACCTGGTATAGCGGGGATTGAGGTAAGATCGGATCCCAGACTAGTAAACGAAAGAGAACATTGCATGCTAAAGAGTACTGGTAAGGCGATCACAAAAGAGATCGGCAAAAACTCAGTCTGGTATCCCTTCCCTAGTTATAAGGCATTAATGGGTTAAGAGAAGCATCGCTTGGGTTCCTGACGTCTTCAGGTGCCAGAACCCTTAATCTAAGGTTTTTACGATATACGATCGTAATAAATATTTTAAGAGGTCGGGGGATAGTTCTTACCCGATCCTCATTCAAACAAAAAACACAGGAGATCAAAAGATAGTTCTTATCCGAGATCCTTCATTAAAAACCTAAATTAAAACACTTAAAGAGATCGGAGGAGAGTTCTTATCCGAGATTCCTCACACTAAACCCTAAATTAAATACTTAAAGAGATCGGAGGAGAGTTCTTATCCGATCCTCAACCAAAAACTTTAATAAATATGTGGAGATCGGAGGAGAGTTCTTATCTGAGATCCCTCTTTAAAATCTTAAACCGAATACTTTAAGAGGTCAGGGGAGAGTTCTTACTCGATCCTCATTCAAACAAAACGTGGAGATCGGAGGAGAGTTCTTATCTGAGATCCTTTACCAAATTTTAAACCAAAAGAGATCGGGGGAGAGTTCTTACCTGATTCTCGCTTAAATTAAAACAGGGAGATCGGAGGAGAGTTCTTATCCGAAATCTCCCAACCCTTAATAAATATATCTAGAGATCGGGAGAAATTTCCTGCCTGAGCTCTCTTAACAAAATTCAAACTAAATGACATGACCCTAACACACAAGACAAATTCACTAAAACACTTACTCACCAAAGGGCCATCTCACGAACTTGTGTTCCTGGGCAACCTAAAATGAGTGAAATATCAAACATTCCTCTATTTTGCACAAAGGATTAATATCATTATTATCCCAATCCCCTAATTACCCTTTTAATTCATGAAAGAGCATTAAATTAAATCTGTTTACCCTCATTGAAGGACGAGGCGGGGTGCCTAACACCTTCCCCACCCGTATATGGACCTCGAACCTAGAATCTCTGTTTTCGAAGTGGTTTCATTTGAATTTATGAATGGTTTTCTTTAATTTTCCTCAAAATTAAAGTGGCGACTCCTCACTCTTTCCCACTTCGGTGAGTGTTCGTCCAGGCGACCGCAAAATACCATGCAACAGCTTGGCGACTCCACTGGGGAGATTTTTTTAACTTATCATTTAGAGGTCGAAGAATAGATCTAGTTTTATGCTCTTATGAAATGAAATCATAATTAGGGGGAGGTTTTCATTTGCAAAATTCAAAAGTCTTGATATATCAATTTGTTATTATTCTAACCATTTTTGCTCGTCATATTCCACACAGCAACTCTCGTCAAAACAAAAATGCAAAAAAACTGTCCCCCTCACGAAGGGAAGAGGTAAATATGTCCCTTCACACACTGAGTACTTACACAATGTCCTCACACACTTCAGCCCTATACCCAGGCTTTCTCACCCTTTAGAAAGTAGGAGGAAGCCATGTAACCGTACCCGTGGGTTTTACCCTATTAGTATCCGTGAAGGCTTCTGCTCAGATTGAAACTCGTTCTATTTACTGTGATACCCATGGAACTCTCCCGTTAGTATCATGGTGATGGAATGGGGCTCTACTGTTTACAGTAGGGGCAATTTGGGAACCTGTGGCTTTTAGAAAATTAGACCTTGAGCTAAACTATCACAGTAGCTGAAAGCCGTAGCAAACTACCTCATAAGATAGAACTATTCAATTAGATAGCACTTACCCGGTACTAGGATTCTCCCTATTGTAGGACAAAAGGGACATATTTGTTCTCACCCTACTCTGTTTGTGTTTTCTTATGTTTTTATTTTTGAGGGTAATCTTGGATCATACCGTTAGGAGGATCTACACATTTTCCTAGTTTGATAAATGTGTAGGTATCACTCCACTAACAGTATAATTCAAGATTACCTGAATTTGTCCTGCTAATTAGTTTTCTCCACAGGCATCACAGAATTAAGGTCTGTAAAAGAATAAGCATCAATTTTAACATGGCATCCTCGAGTCAATCGGCAGAAGAAATTCCTAGACCAGAACAGAATGCTAAACCATGGTCCGAACTGCCTCATAGTTCAGTGCCTCCACAAAGTGATGTCACCAAGACAAATGCTAGCCTATTACCTCCATTAGACCTAAGTAAAGTCGAGGTCAGAATGACCGATCTCGAAGGTCTATCTAGTAGTTGGAGGTCGCTTCCCGATCACGTCAACGCAAAGTTTGAGGAAAAATACGGAAGGATCGTGACCTTGATACGGGTCAAAGTTCAAATTCTAGTGCTAAAGGCCATATTGTCAGTTTGGAACCCCAAGTATGCGGTGTTCTCCTTCAATAACATTGATACGACCCCCACTATGGAAGAATATTAGGCACTGCTAGAAATTCCTTATGTGACACAGAATTGAATCTACCTACACCTCGAGCATAGGCAGACCTGGAAATGGTTCACGCATATATTGGGAATTCCCCCAGAGGAAGCGAAGGCAAGAGAAACTGTCAAAGGAAACACACACGGGTGGTATCAGACCTACCTCAAGAAGCAGTTGGACCTATACATCCGAGATGAACAATGGGAGCAAGCTTCATTGGCACTAGCTTTGGGGATCTACGGCCTGATCTTATTCCCTGGGCCTTCGGGAATTATAACCTGCAGTGTCACAGAGATATTCTGGGTAATAGAAAAGCAGAAGGTCAACCCAATACTTGCAATCCTTGCAAAGACTCTGTTGACTCTTACTTACTGTAGACAACAAGGCAAGGGATCCATTAAGTGTTATTCTCAATTATTGCACCTCTGGATCATCAGTCACATGTGCCCTATAGAGACAAAGGGGTTAACTTGGTACCCAGACCAGCCTCTTATTGAGAAAATGACCAGATTAGTAATTAGCCCAAAGGACGAACTACAGTGGCAAGAGCATATTTTAAGCTTCAACAGTCACAACTACTGCTAGAGGAAATTGTGGGGGCCAGGTCTACCTATTTTGTTCAGCACAGGGAGTAATTATTCAGTATCGCTGATTGGAGTAACCGGATATATGAGTTACGTCCCAGCACTGGTAATGAGGCAGTTCGGTTCAACTCAGTCCGTGCTCAATATTGAAGAATACCATCAAGGTCACTTCTACCATGAGCTCAGTAATGAGGAGGAATTAAAAGTGGCCCGCAAATCCTGGGAGAGCATCACTATGATGGAGAGATTGCCTAAAGGTTCGGGTGCCACAGAAAATTATCTCAAATGGAGGGCCAGCAGGGATCAAGGATGCCCAGCTGCCGAGCCAACGAAACTCGAAGGAAACATCCCCCATCAGAACATCTTTTCAGAAGAAGCTAACGCTCGTTTGGTCGATTCTCTACAAAGGGCAGATACCAAGAACCAGCAATTACAAGAACAGATAAGGCAGTTGGAGAATCAACAGCACATCCTCAGAAGAGAGGTAAAAAGGCTGAGAGAAGAAGCAATGACCGAAAGGGCAGAGTTTGAAGAGCAAGAAACGCGGTGGGAAAGGGAAAAGATCTCCCTCCAAGCTACAATAAGAGAGGCAGAAGTTCAGAATGGCAAGCTCCAAGAGAAAATGGAATACCAGGAGATACTCATGGAAGAGAACAAACAAGAGAGCAAAAAGAAGAAGCTTGAACTGAAAGCACAACTTATCAATGATATTCTGAAAGAGTGTGGTAAAGAAAGAAAGGAAAAAGAAAGATAAGCTACTCTACATCAAGAGCTTAGAGAAAATGTTGACCAGCTGGAGAGAATGATAGCACAAGGGAAACAAGAGCTCTTGTCAAAATCCGAATATGCCCTAAAGATGTTTGACCCCGCCAGACAAGAAGAAAGACTTCACGAATATCTCAAAAGATGTCATTACATTATAAAGAGTCTCCCTGATCCTAGGCCAATGTAAAGAGTGCTATGTATGAACTATTCAATCAATGAAATAGCTTTGGGCCATTGTTTAGCAAAATTGTGAATGAATAGTATGACTCCCATAGGAACTACCCTCGCTAGGATTATGCGAAAGGTTGAATGTGCCATATGGACAAGTATCATAGACACGCATTCAATCCAGTCATTCACCGTCAGACTATCGAGTGATGCCATGATAAAATGGATGCAATTATTCTTCTGCAGATCTCATTTCTGACTTTCAGATGCCACCATATCCTTTGTCCGAAGCAGGACCTTTAAATTTTCACAAAATTTGAAATTCATTTAAAGACTTCTTTTTTTTACCTTCTCCCACAGGAAATCAACATTGCTTCAAGCAAAGCAAGCCTGACCAAACAAACAGTTCAACCAAGACGAGTGTACTTAACGAGATCACGAACGAAGAAGCTAATGGAAGATCAGGAGCAAGTCCAGAACCTGCAGGGACAAGTTTTCGAATTGAAAGACCAAGTCTCAGAGCTCATGAGATTAATGAGGGAGATGTCCCAAAATAAGCCTGCATCAGAGCCCAACTTGCCACTACCTCCCCCACCTCCTACAACGGTTGATTCTCACCAAGCTTCAACCTCTTTTACTTTTCAACCACCTATTCTGGATCCGACAATCACTGTCAATCCAACTCCCTTGAATAATGACCTACCCTTCCCTTACTACCCGGCTGTCCCAAATGCCGAGCCACACCCTTCAATCCTGATCCCTCTGATTCATTCTACCCCTCATTCCTCGACTGGGGGAATATCTCATGCAGTAGGAGGAGAAAGTAAAATGAGAGAAAATGAGAAGTTATCTGCCCTCGAAGAAAGATCAAGGGCAATAGAGGGCTTGAACATGTATGGTTCAGTAGATGTATCATCACTGAGACTGGTACCAGATGTGGTAGTACCACCAAGTTCAAGGTCCCGGACTTCGACAAATACACCGGGAACTCAAACCCTCGCATTCACTTAGCTACTTACATTGCTAAGATGTCCGCTCTGACAGAAGATGGTAGACTCCTGGTCCACTTCTTCCACGAGTGTCTCTCCGGGATAGCCCTGAGATGGTGCATTTAGTTAGACAGGAGCAAGCTGTGCTCTTGGAAGGATTTGGCTGATGCCTTCTTAAAACAGTATAAATTCAATTGTGACGTCACCCCCACAAGGAGAGACCTCCAAAATCTAGTGCAGAGAGATAGGGAAAGTTTCAGGGAGTATGCCTAGAGGTGGAGAGAAAAGGTAGTAGAGGTGTATCCTCCGGTTACTGATAATGAACTCTGCTCCTTGTTCATTGAGACGTTGAAGGCTCCATATTTCAATCTGATGATTGGAAACACCTCCAATAGCTTCTCAGACATCATTCAAGCTGGCGAGAGAATCGAAGCTAACCTCAAGATAAGACGATTGTAGGAGGTGACTGAGAATCCTGCCAAGAAGACTGCTAGTTTTGGCAAAAAGAAAGAAGGTGATGTGCACTCCATCACTCGACAAAACCAATCTCCGTTCCCTCAGAATAATTACCAGCCATATCTTCCCCCTCATGGCCCAACAATCGCCAACATTCCACCCCCTTTTCCAAATTATCCCCATCCACGCCCACAGTATCCACCACAAACAACTTACCAACCCCGACCACCTCCTCAACCGATTCAATCAAGACCACTCCAAAATAATCCGAGACCATAGAAAAACCCTGATCCACCTCTTCCCCTCCCACTCAGTGAAATATACCGATACCTTGTCGGTATAAATCAAATAGTGTCAATCCACCTTGATCCGATTCAGCCACCATACCCCAGGTGGTATGATGCCAGTGCCCGATGCGAGTATCATGGAGGGGCACTGGGACACTCAACTGATAATTGTGGGGCACTTAGGGGAAGAGTGCAAGCCCTGATTAGAAATGGGTGGTTAAAGATTAAAGGGAATGGCTCCCTCCCCAACGTCACTTCAAACCCTCTGCCCAATCATGGTACAAGCAGTGGTGTGAACATGGTAGAGTCCGAGGATGAGAAGTTAACTGCGGAGGTGGATCAACTGATTCCTTACTTTGAAGAAATCTTTGTTACGGCCGTAAGGGAGGGCTACCTTTTTCCTGGGGCATCAAGAACAGAAAGGGGCATGGGATGTCCTTACCATAGAGGAGAGGCTGATCATGAGCTATGAGACTGTGAAGAATTTCGGCAAGAGGTCCAGAACTTGCTGTCCCTCAAAATTTTAAGATGCCAGAAAAGATCGAAAATGGAAAGCGAAGTAAATACCGCCAGATTTGGCCAGAATGCCTCAACCCCTAATCCCAGACTAACCTTCTCTGCCCCCAATACACCAACACCACCACCACCAGTAATAGTCATCCGAACCCCGCCTCAGCTCCCAGTCACAAACACCCATGCTGTGCCTTAGAACTACAATTTCTAAGTCTTTATTCAAGAAGCATCCAGCAGTACATCAACTCTTAACCTTTCCTATACACCACTCTCAGCACCCCCTAAACCGTGCTTCGCTCCCCATGAGCACTTCAGAATGACTTACACCGGACCCTCTAGCAATGCTACTCCCCAACTAAACCCCAAGCTTGTCACAACTAGTAGCTCCTACCCACTTGAACAAGAGATAGAATTTATAACCCGAAGTGGGAGATGTTACGGGGATGACGAGAAGGAAAAGAAGAGAGGGAAAGTAAAAATGGGAGAGCCACAAGAGAACACGGAAGAGGAGGCTGAGAAAGTTGAGAGGGGAGAACCTGTGGGATCAAAGGGAGGAGAATAATTGTTGCTTCAAATAATGAAGCAAAGTGAATATGACATTGTTGAGCAACTGAGGAAGACGCCTTCCCAGATCTCGTTGTTGTCATTGATCATGAGCTCAGAAGTCCACCGCCAAGCCCTACAGAAGATTCTAGACCAGGCCTTTGTAAACCCTAATATCACACCGGGGTAATTCGAGAAGATAGTGGGACAAATTCAGGCATCCAGTTTTGTCACATTCTCAGAAGAAGAGATAGACCCGGCTAGCATAAAGCACACCAAGGCTTTACATGTGACAGTAAAATGCAAAGGCTACATAGTTGCTAAGGTCCTCATTGACAACAGATCTGCGCTTAATGTCTTGCCCAATGCCACCTTGGTAAGGCTACCTGTCGACCAATCAAACATACGTCAAAGTGTCATGGTAGTAAGAGCCTTCGATGGCACAAGGAGGGAAGTACTGGAAAACATTGACTTGCCGCTTCAATCGGGGCATGCACTTTCAACGTCACATTCCAAGTAATGGACATTGAACTTGCATACACCATGCTGCTAGGAAGGCCTTAGATCCATTCAGCAAATGTCATACCTTCAACCCTGCACCAAATAATTAAATACATCATGGACGACAGAATCATCAATGTGAAGGGGGAGGAAGCCATGCTGGTCACCAAGTCGTAATCACTTCCTTATATGGAAGCAGCTGAAAAGTCCTTGGAAAGCTCTTTCCAGGCTCTGGAGTTGCAAGAAACTATCCTGAGGGATGAAGGGGCCACAGCTATGGTTGCAAAGGTGATGCTCATAAACGGATATGAGATGGGCAAGGGGCTAGGAGCCACATTACAGGGGATTGTCGAACCCATACCGGCTATCCAGAAGGTTGGTCATTTCGGCCTGGGATTTGAGGAAGATGCCCTGATGGATGGGAGATTTTGGAAGAGAAACCTCCTTCGGGATCAGAGATTTGACCAGAAAGTCAGGAAGATGAAGGTTGTCCCAAAAATCACAGATGTCTTCACCAAGCCGATCATTGAAAATCCAGTGGAAGCTGAAGAATCACCCGAAGAACCATCTATTGATGTCATACAACTAGACTCCTTATATAAAGCCCTGATCTCGCCAATTGATGAGCGACAAGAGCTAGAAAACTGGATAGCAGAGGACATTCCTATACTCAATCTTGAGTAAAGTACCTTTGGTTATTAACACTTGATCATTTTGTCCATAGTGACAAGTGTAATGCTGTAAATGGACCCTTTTTTTTTATGATACAAATATTAATGAATCAATAGCGCATTTTACATTCAATTCTCTTTTCCTTTTTCTCTTGAAAATCCCTTCTTATAATATATTCCACTTTCATTTCTTTAGGACCATTCATCAATTAACGCCTAATAATTCAATAGACTCAGAAATTCCTCTGGTTAATTTTGAAATCCCCATAACTGCCTTTACTTCAAGTGATTCTGAAGAGGAAATTGCAGAAGAAAGAGATGAGAGAGATGAACCTTCCCTAGTGCCGTGCGGGGATGAAACGCACACCATCAATCTAGGCACAGAAGAAATAAGGAGGGAACTTAAGATTGTGGGGAGTGGGGAATTAGAACATATGATCAGTTTGCTCAAAGAATTCTTGGATGTGTTTTCATGGAGTTACGACGATATGCCTGGGTTAGATCCTCAGATAGTAACGCACAAGATCCCCCTGATTCCTAGGACAATTCCACTAAAGCAGAAGTTGAGAAAAATGAATCCTAACACCTTGCTCAAGGTTAGGGATGAAGTCAAAAAGCAGTATGATGCTGGATTCTTGGAAGTAGTCAAATACCCCCAATGGATAGCCAATGTTGTCCCGGTAATGAAAAAGGACGGGAGAGTCAGGGTTTGTGTTGATTACAAGGATCTCAATAAAGCAAGCTTAAAGGATGATTTCCCTCTCCCACATATAGACGTGCTAGTGGACAATGCTGCACGATTGGATAGATGTTCATGTATTGATGGGGCGTCGGGTTACAATCAAATCCCCATGGATGAAGAAGACAAAGAGAAAACCGCTTTTATCACTCAGTAGGGGGTATTCTGTTATCGACTCATGCCATTTGGCTTAAAGAATGCTAGCACTACCTACCAACGCGCTATGGTCACGTTGTTCCACGATATGATGCACAAAGAGGTAGAGGTATATGTGGATGACATGATCATCAAATCCACGGAGGGTAAAAGTCATGTACAAGTGCTGAGGAAAGTATTCGAAAGGCTCAGAAAGTATCAGCTGAAGTTGAACCCTGCCAAATGTGTGTTTGGAGCTAGATCTGGAAAGCTGTTGGGATTCATAGTGAGTAAAAAGGGAATAGAAGTAGTTCCAGACAAAGTTCGAGCCATTCAAGAAATGCCATCCCCAAAAACAGAGAGGGAGGCGCGCAGTTTCCTGGGGAAGCTGAACTACATTTCGAGATTTATTTGCAACCTCACTGCTAAAGCTGAGCCCATCTTTAGACTACTCAGAAAAAACAACACCTCTCAATGGGATTCAGTTTGTCAAGAGGCTTTCGAGAAAATTAAGCAGTACCAATCAAACCCGCTGATATTGGTTCCTCCGGTGGCAGGAAGGCCATTGATTCTATACATGGCAGTCCAACGGAATTCAATGGGATGTGTTTTGGGGCAGCATGATGATACAGGATGAAAGGAGAGGGCCATTTATTACCTAAGCAAGAAATTAAATGATTGCGAGTCAAGGTACTCTTTCCTAGAGAAAACTTGTTGCGCATTGGCCTAGACGGTAAATTGGCTTAAACACTACATGTTGAATCATAAGACATGGCTCATCTCCAGGATGGATCCTATCAAGTATATATTCGAAAGCCCATTTGTGCCGGGAAGGATAGCCAAATGGCAGGTCATATTCTCTCAATATGATATTGTCTATTATGACCCGGAAAGTAGTAAAAGGTAGCGTAATCGCTGATCTCCTAGCAGAAAATCCTATCCAGGATTATAAAGCCTTGGATTTTGAATTCCCTGATGAGCATGTTAACAAAGTCGACGGTGAGGAAAAAGAACCAGCTGATGTATGGGAAATGTATTTTGACGGAGCTATCAATTTGTCTGGTAATAGAATCGGAGCTGTGCTGGTATCCCCTAACGGAAAACACTTCCCGATAGCTATCAAGTTAAGGTTTGACTGCACCAACAACGTCGCAGAATATGAAGCCTGTGTGATGAGTTTACAGGCTACCATCAAAATGAAATTCAGGAAGTTGGAGGTATATGGAGATTCAGCCCTGATCATTTATCAAGTCAAGGGAGAATGGCAAACCAAGGATCCGAAGATAATCCCATATCAGAAGTACCTACTGGAATTGATTAAGAAATTTAAAGAAATTTCTTTCAATCACCTCAGTCGGGACAAGAATCAATTCGCGGATGCCTTAGCCACCCTGGCTACCATGGCTCAAATGGAAGAAGGGCAGACGACTCAAGTGTTGTGGATCAAAGCGAGGGGTGAGCCAGCTTACTGTTTCATGGCCGAGGAAGAAATTGATGGCAAACCCTGGTACCATGATATCCAAGTTTACGTCAAAACCAGGGAATACCCTCCAGGGGCAAGCAGAAGCGAAAGAAGAATGATAAGGAGACTGGCTTTGGGATAGTTCCCCAGTGGTGAAATTGTGTACAAAAGGAGCTCTAATGGCGAATTGTTGAGATGCGTAGATGCAAAAGAAGCAAAGAGGATCCTTTTTTAGACTCATGAAGGGAATTGTGCGACCCACACTAATGGACATAATATGGCCAAGCAAATTCTGAGACGAGGATACTTCTGGACTAATATGGAGAAGGATTGCATCGAGTACTTTTGGAAATGCCATAAATGCCAAATCTATGCGGATCCGATAAATATTCCGCCTCACCAATTGTTCAACCTCGTCTCGCCATGGCCTTTTACAATGTGGGGAATCGACGTAATTGGTCCCATTAACCCCAAGGCATCTAATGAGCATACGTTTATCCTGGTAGCTATTGACTATTTTTCTAAATGGGTAGAAGCGACGTCATATGCCTACATCACGCAGAACACATTCCTCAAATTCCTCCGAAATAATATCATCTGCCGAAACGGCCTCCCTAGCGAAATTGTCACTGACAATGCCAAGAATTTGAATGGTTCGAAGGTCCAAAGTTTATGTGACCAATACAAGATTCGACATCTCAATTCTTCACCATACCATCCCTAAATGAATGCAGCGGTAGAAGCTGCTAACAAAAATCTCAAGAGAATCATCCGGAAAATGACAGTCACCTATAGAGATTGGCATGATATGCTTCCCTATGCTCTCCATGCATACCGGACCTCTGTAAGAACATCAACTGGGGTAACTCCATACTCACTGATTTACGGGATGGAAGCTGTTTTGCCTATTGAGGTAGAAATTCCTTTCCTGAGAATTCTCAAAGAATCAAGAATTGATGAGTTGGAATAGATCCAGTCAAGGTTAGACCAATTGAATTTACTGGATGAGAAAAGGCTAGCGACGGCGTGTCATGGGCAATTATACCAGAGAAGAATGGCTAGGGCATTTAACAAAGGCGTTCGCCCACGCGAATTCCAACCAGGAGACCTGGTCCTGAAAAAGGTGCTTCCGAATCAAAACGACTTTAGGGGCAAATGGTCACCACCCAATGAGGGACCCTACATAGTTAAAAAGGTGTTTTCTGGTGGGGCCCTAATCTTGACCCATATGGATGGTGAAGAATTTCCAAGACCCCTGAATGCTGACATTGTCAAAAAGTATTATGCCTAAAAAAAAAAGGTGAAAACTCGAAAGGGCGCTCTTAACAAAATGTGCGAAAAAAGGCGAAAACCCGGAAGGGCCATTTTTGTAAAATGAGTGAAGGGTGAAAACCCAAAAAGGCACCCTGAAAAAGGAAAGAAAGAAAAAAGAAAAAAAGAAAACAAAATCTGGGGGTGAAAACCCGAAAGGGCGCCCTTAGAACCAAAAAATGGAGAATAAGGAAGGGGATACTAGACCAAGATCAGAAATAAACCACCATGGCATGAATCTTTGTCAATAGAGTACTCGAAATAATGGCAGTTAAGGGACTTCAAAGTCAATTACAAGGAATCTGTGAGATCCATTTTTGTACCATTTTTCTTTGAAACTGTACCTTTATCTCTCAAGCCATGATAAAGTCATCCTTTCACTTTAATCTATCTTCTTCACACATTTGCATTTTTAATCTATCTTTTTGCTTAAACTCAGGTTTATCTTTCTCGTATACTCACACCCTAATGCTGTCTTTTCTATGTCTTTATTTTGTGCACTATTAATCCGTTAAAATTTTGTCATAAGGTTAGGATTTCGATATTGATGACCTCATGTACTTTGCTAAGAGATTTGCAGGGAATGATCGCTAGTACAAAAAAAAAAAAAAAAAAAAAAAAACTAGGGGTGAAAACCCGGAAGGGCGCTTCTAGTCAGATGGACAGAGGGGAAAGTGAAAACTCGCAAGGGCGCTTTCTGCAAAATAAGAAGAAAGTCGAGAACAGGAAGGTGATCCGGGGAAGTGAGTAAGAAATGGGAAGTGGTAGGTTAAATCTTGCGACTCGTCCTTCATTAATCGTTTATCTTCGGGATCCTGTTAAGTAAAGATCGTCGAGGAAGAACTTCTCGTCTCAGGTTAGGCTTGCTTTGTAAGTTGATTTTAATTTCCTGCTATCAACCTCTGGTTCCTTGATTTAAGTTGATTTTAATTTTTCAGCATTTAAATTTCTTGCTATCAACCTCTGGTTCCTTGATCTAAGTTGATTTTAATTTTCAGCATTTAAATTTCTATCATCAACCTCTGGTTCCTTGATCTAAGTTGATTTTAATTTTTCAGCATTTAAATTTCTTGCTATCAACCTCTGGTTCCTTGATCTAAGTTGATTTTAATTTTTCAGCATTTAAATTTCTGTCATCAACCTCTGGTTCCTTGATCTAAGTTGATTTTAATTTTTCAGCATTTAAATTTCTTGCCATCAACCTATGGTTCCTTGATCTAAGTTGATTTTAATTTTTCAGCATTTAAATTTCTATCATCAACCTCTGGTTCCTTGATCTAAGTTGATTTTAATTTTTCAGCATTTAAATTTCTTGCTATTAACCTCTGTTTCCTTGATCCAAGTTGATTTTAATTTTTCAGCATTTAAATTTCTGTCATCAACCTTTGGTTCCTTGATCTAAGTTGATTTTAATTTTTCAGCATTTAAATTTCTTGTTATCAACCTCTGTTTTCTTGATCCAAGTTAATTTTAATTTTTTAGCATTTAAATTTCTGTCATCAACCTCTGGTTCCTTGATCTAAGTTGATTTTAATTTTTCAGCATTTAAATTTCTGTCATCAACCTCTGGTTCCTTGATCTAAGTTGATTTTAATTTTTCAGCATTTAAATTTCTGTTATCAACCTCTGGGTCCTTAACCTAAGTTGGTTTTAGTTTCCTAACTTTAACTTCCAAGTCAAATTTTGAGTTTCAATGTTTTAATACCCAATCGCTCAAAATATGGGTCTGAATCTTTACATAATTCCTACACGGGAAAATTTTATTCCCTTCAATAGAAATTATGTAAAGAAGGGCAGCTGTCGATGCCATATTTTGGCCGATCACCGAAGTCAATGAACTTTGAAAATCGACCCTCAACTGACATTCCTCAGTTACAAGTAACCTGATTAGGAAGTAAACCGATTCTGCATCTAGTCAAATGTTTTCCTATCCCTCAACAAAGAAGATCACACCAATATCAGGTCCCCACGCCGTTCAATCACATTTCTGATCTCCCAACAAAGGAGATCACATTAATATCAAGTTTCCACGCCATCCAATCTCATTTTCGATCTCTCGCCAAAGAAGGTTGAACCAACACCAAGTCTCCATTACTGATCTCTCACTAGAGATCGAACCAATGTCAAGTCTCCATGTCGTTCAACCTCAGTCCCGATCTCTTAAACCAATATCAGGCCTCCATGCCATTCGGTCTCGTCTCCGATCTCTCGTCAAAGGAAATCAAATTAATGTCAGGTCTTCGTGCCATCCAGTCTTATTTCCGATCTCCCCTTTATAAATATTGTGGAAAATTGTTTAATAAAGTTAAGGTTGCAGTCCAACTTAATGGTGTTTCCGAGCTTAAGAAGTTAAATCAAGTTTCCAATTCTGATGATATAAAGTTCTACCCAGTGTTTGGTTCTGCCTTAGGCTGATCTTATGCTTACAATGTTTCTCTGATCTATTATACTTAGATTAATAATCATTTTAAGTTAGATGTTCTAATATGTTCAAACAATTAAGTACTCATACAATTTGGACATTTTCCGATCTTAACAAGAAATTGAGCAAAAAGACTTCATTTCATTCCAAGGTAAACATTTACAAGTCATTCGGCTGGAGGATCTCCGCCAGCCTGATCTCTCGGTACATTTCGCTCATTCTCCCTCTCTCGCTTTGATTCCTCCTCGCTCTCCTCTTCGTCTCGAGGAGCCAGGTCCACCATCCAAGAGAAGTCTTCCTCAGGATAATGCCTCCTGAGCTCAGCCAAAAGGTCGCTGTGGGCGTTCACATAAGCACCAGCTTCCCTCGTCACAAGCTCTTCTTCTTTTACTCTGAGTTCTTCAATGAGGCGAGCGACGTCAGCAGTTCGGAGTGCTCGAGCCTCTCCGAGTTCATGAGCTTGTTCGGCCAATTTATCCTCATAAGACTTCATCTGACCTTCGAGTTCGGCAATATAATCTTGGGCGAATGAAAGTTGAGCTTCGGCAGAGGATGCGTCCTTAACCTCCTTTAGAATTTCCTGCCTCAGAAGATGAGCTTTTTCCCTGATTATATGTTGGTTCACCAAGCTCTCTACGCTCAAACTCATTGTCTGGGCTAGGAGATCTTCAATACTACCCGAGGTCAGCCTGTTCTGGTCCTCCTGGAGGCATATGATAGCACCCAGAACTTTGGCCAAGCCTGGATTCTCCCGAACTAATCGGTTCTTCTCCAGAGAGTGAATGAGGACTTGGGCACTGCGAGAAAGGGTCCTCATAGCAAGTTGGGAAGGTCCCTCTTCAGCACTCGAAGCAACTGGTGGAGGTGGTGGCTCTTCTTGTCAAGGGGGAGAAGGAGCTACCTCTACTTCAGGGACCGATTGTACTGAAGGTCGGGACGAGTCTCCCGGCACTTCTCTCGATTCCTGCCTTGGCGTTTGCGATGCTGCGGCGATCTTCATTTCTCACACCTTTCTGGAGATCTCCCTCTTCCGCTTAAGGCTCTCCTTGGAAGCCTCACCGCCTGCCATACCTGCATAAAGAGAAGTCAGTGAGTTCGCTAAGGTTCAGAGATCAGAGATGTGGAAGGTACCAGGGCCGAGGTTAGAGAGCTGGAGCTTGCATCCTTCATCGGTGATCAGCCACATCATCTAGTGTTTTAGCTCAGCCATCACCGCATATAAGCAAGAGAACTTCTGGGTAGCCGCCAGATCCTTAAGTTCCATTACCATGGCACCCTTGTCCCTACTCAGGGCGATCCTCTTCGAAATCGAAGGGACTAGATATTGCCAGCTATGGGGAAAACCCTCTTCATAATTAGAGCCGAGGTAGTTAAAGCATTGCAGGCAAGATCAAATCTTCACCGCATGCTTCATTTGCAGAATCGCCCACAATGCTGACAAAAGCTAGGACAGTTATGACAGTCCTGTGCTTCTGAATCTCCACCGTTGATCTTACTCATAAGGACAAACCCGGAGCCCTTGGATCAAAAGGGAGACGATAGGACCGGCGCCTTTTATTCCTGGCCTTCGGATCCATCTTGATAGGAAGACCCTGAACCATTGGATTGGAAAAGAGAAAGGACAAATATTCTGAATAGGATCTCAACCGTCCATTTTGATTCTCTTTAATTCTCAAACATCGGATTATGTCCTTCTAGATCCAAACCCTCCGCCTCCCCTGATGAGATCCTGACCCTTCATTGGGAGCACCCATTCCCTATAAATACCTACATGCAATATTGTAGAGGGGACAGACGAAAAGGGTGGTGATTATAGTGAAAAGGATTTGAAACTTGATTCAGTCTTGCTACTTTGCTATTTAAAGCTTTCAAAAATAGAGAAACTTCAGAAACCAATTTTCTAAAGTATCTCCATTGAAGGAGTGTTGGACGCTGAAACTCTTCATTTTCAGTTTGGTCACTACTCTGCGATACCATTTCTCAGTTTTAGTTTCGTCCTCATCATCTTAATATCGACATTTTATTCTCTAAGCTTAATCACATTCCAACCTGGTTACTGTCACTTCGACTCAACTGCATTCTAACTTATTATTTATTATTTCAAAGTAAGCATTAGCCCCCAGAATATTAGCTCACAGCTCTACAATATTTGTGGCTCCACAGTTAGTTCAATAGTCTCAATCCCCCCACAGGTAAGTGTCTAGACCATTGCTTTATCAAATGCTCGCTTTTTATTTTCTTTGTTTTCATGCTCGTAATTTTCATTAAGTTCAGTTATGCTAAAGAACCCCACGTAGATAGTTTTTCTCTTGAGTTTACCTTTTATTCATCAGTTCATGTTATTTATTTGATCTTAGCCTTTATCACCTTCGAATATAGGTGTTCTGGTTACGGGTAACGTGTAGGTAGTTTAATAAAATGTTGGTAGCTGTATCTCAACACTAGAGTTTCTTTAAACAAATAAAAATAATAAAAGTTTGGATAATAAATCAGAGGAAAAAGTTATGAAGTTGAACTACTAAACAAGCTCAAGAGATAAGCTAGTATAGTGGGGATCGAGGTAAGATCGAATCCCAGACTAGTAAACGAAAGAGATCGGACATTGCATGCTAAAGAGTACTGGTAAGGCAATCACAAAAGAGATCGGCAAAAACTCAGTCTAGTATCCCCTCCCTAGTTATAAGGCATCAATGGGTTAAGGGAAGCCTCGCTCGAGTTCCTAACGTCTTCAGGCGCCAGAACCCTTAATCTAAGGTTTTTACGATATATGATCGTAATAAATATTTTAAGAGGTCGGGGGAGAGTTCTTACTCGATCCTCATTCAAACAAAAAACACATGAGATCGGAAGAGAGTTCTTATCCGAGATCCTTCATTAAAAACCTAAATTAAAACACTTAAAGAGATCGAAGGAGAGTTCTTATCCGAGATTCCTTACGCTAAACCCTAAATTAAATACTTAAAGAGATTGGAGGAGAGTTCTTATCCGATCCTCAACAAAAAACTTTAATAAATATGTGGAGATCGGAAGAGAGTTCTTATCCGAGATCCCTCTTTAAAATCTTAAACTGAATACTTTAAGAGGTCGGGGGAGAATTCTTACCTGATCCTCATTCAAACAAAAGGCGGAGATCGGAGGAGAGTTCTTATCCGAGATCCTTCACCAAATTTTAAACCAAAAGAGATCGGGGGAGAGTTCTTACCTGATTCTCACTTAAATTAAAATAGGGAGATCGAAGGAGAGTTCTTATCCGAAATCTCCCAACCCTTAATAAATATATCTAGAGATTGGGAGAAATTCCCTGCCTGAGCTCTCTTAACAAAATTCAAACTAAATGACATGACCCTAACACACAAGACAAATTCACTCAAACACTTACTCACCAAAGGGCCATCTCACGAACTTGTGTTCCTGGGCAACCTAAAATGAGTGAAATATCAAACATTCCTCTATTTTGCACAAAGGATTAACATCATTATTATCCCAATCCCCTAATTACCCTTTTAATTCATGAAAGAGCATGAAATTAAATCTGTTTACCCTCATTGAAGGACGAGGCGGGGTGCCTAACACCTTCCCCGCCCGTATATGGACCCCGAACCTGGAGTCTCTATTTTCGAAGTGGTTTCATTTAAATTTATGAATGGTTTTCTTTAATTTCCCTCAAAATTAAAGTGGCGACTCCTCACTCTTTCCCACTTCGGTGAGTGTTCATCCAGGCGACCGCAAAATACCATGCGACATGGATTCAAAAAGAAAAATCCCTTGGTTTCTTTGAATTAAAATTGCTAGGAATTGTTTCTAGTGTCCTACATACATATATAACATTTCTAAAAGCAAAATCCCATAATTGGTTAGCAAAGGCTTGAGAAGTAAAATTGGGGACTGCCATTGGTGATCTTGGTGTGGACAAGCTAAAGGGACAATACTTGGGGTCCTAGGAGCTTCCTAAAGATGTCAATTGCATACATAGTGCATCAAAAAGGTTAGTACCCAAATTCCTCTTTCAAATTAGGGTTTAATTGAATTAATTTATTAATTCACAATCTTAAATGGCAAATGAAGATCCTAATGCATATTAAAAGTGTTTTAATATGCAATTGAGCATTGAAATTAATTAGGCACATAAGAGATGTGGCATGATGCATGAAACCCTAGAAGAAAAATTTTAAAATTCAATGCTCTAATGCACTAATTTTCATGCTTTCGCTCCTTCACAAATATCAAGCCAAAATCTAAAAAATCATAGCCAAGTCACACAACTTCCAACAATAGCACAATTTCACCACAAGATGCAATAATTTAGTTCACCATTCAAATGAATGATTTTTTCTCTAAAATTTTGTGGACAAACATATCTCAAAATTGAGTAATTGCTGGTAAAATTTTAGAATTTTCTGGATGGGTTTGTTATGTAAACCAGAAAATGCCCAATTTGTGTTAAAAAATTTTGTTTCTAACTCAAATGATGGAATTTTGGGCAAAAATTTTATCTTCAGGCTACTGAGATGTATCTAAATAGTGAAAAAAATTTCAGATTTTTTTGGGTGGGTTTACTATGTAAACCAAAAAATAACCGGTTTGTATCAAAAAATTTTGTTTCCAACCCAAATGATGGAATCTTGAGATGAAATTTTATCTAGAGGCTACTAAGATGGTATCTAAATAGTGAGAAAATTTTTAGATTTTTTTGGATGGGTTTACTATGTAAACCATAAATTAGCCGGTTTGTGAGTAAAATTTGATTCAACAGCCAAAAAGCATCATCTACCCCCCCACACCCCCCCCCCTCCCCCCCAAATTGATATGTGGCATCTCAAATACCTCAAAATATCACAGATTAAATTTTAAGATTAGTAGCTAAGTGTAACCTCAGAGATCAATGTAAGCAACTTATCACAATTTTCCAATTCTCGCCAAACAGCAACAATTATAAACCAAACACAGCCAAACAACACTTATTTTTGTTCAAACTCATATTTAATTCAATCCAACAACCAACATCAATTCCCAATCATCAGATGCATCATCAATTATTTTCTCAAGCTTGATATTCAAATTAAAGAGGTAAAATACAGTAAGAACAAAAAGATTAGCTTAAATGATTGTAACCCTAAGTCAAACACAACAAAAACTCAATTTCAAGAAAAAATCAAATCTAAAACCCAATGTAGAGCATTCGGCTATGATGTATTAATGTCAGATTTAAGTGAAAAATCACTAAGAAAACAAGAAATATTCAGCCAAACACATAAAAAATTCAGATAGATTTGAAGCTACTACAATAAACCCTAGAAAAATCACTTAAGCCGAATGCTCTTGTGATGAAAAACAAACAGAACGTGAATGAAGGATTCTAGGCAGAAACTAAAAGAGTATATCTAAGGATAAATATCTCGTTTGATGCCCAATTGCTCTGATACCAATTAATGAATACCCCCAATATTCAGATTAGAGACATAACATCTAAAGATGGAATTATATCTTTTAATAACAAACAAGTCAAAATTGATAACCAATCAAGACACAATAGTAGTTAGGCTAGAGCACATTGATTATAAAGATAAAATAAGCAAGTGGTCAATTTGCTCAAGTACAAGTTCTATTTAAGAAACAAGGAAGAAATCATAAAGCTCTCATAATTGACGGGGATGGCCGAAAATTAATACTCTCTCAAGGTTTGATCTTAGCTATCACTATTTGATGTAGAAGACAAGTATTTATATGAGTTACAAATAACTAATCTGCTACATGGCATAAAGAAATAAAAATAAAATATTCTAGAGGCTAGGCTTCAAGGTCCAGTTGTGTGAAGTTGATCCATATATCCTCCAAAGGCCCAAGCCAAAGCCCAATCCAATCCTCTTGGCTCCTCTAAAGTCTACTAACCAACATTTGCAACTCCCTTGCCCTTACTCTTGTAATTGGACCCTTGAACAATGGAAGTGGCTCCGGTGGTGGTGTCTCCTCATAAAAAATTGTCATAGGCATACAAATGAATCAATTAGTACCAATAAAAAATACACCGTTAGCTCATTATGAATCAATTGTCATATCAAATATACAGTGAATAAATATATGAATCAAATCAAATATATAGTCAATAAATATATATGAACATAAACCTATAGAAGTTCATTAGAGATGCCAAATTCTTTTTCTTTTGTGCAGTACGATGGCTTCCTCCTCATCAATCTCCGACGATGAAGGAAGGAAGGAATCAGGTGCTGGCCTTTTAACTCTTGAAGACCTCAAGCTTCATCATGTTGATATTAATAAGAAGGTGACCAAGTTTGAAGCTTTGTTAGTGGTCACAGAAATTTCTTTTGTCAAGTGGGAGGAAAAGGAGAGAAAGAAAAGGAAGAACATGGCTAAGACACAGAGGTTGTTTAGAGAGAGTTTTGAAAAAGCCAATAGTTGAAAAAAAGGGTATCGCAATCAAGGATAAAGAGTTTGTGGGAGAAAAATCATTAAGCGGCGTAATCCCGTCTGGGAAAGAACTGAATCCAAAGAAGAATGTGAGAATAAATTCCTCATTGAAACAAAAAAAATCCTAAACTGAATCCAAAGAAGAATGTGTGAATAAATTCCTCATTGAAACAAAAAAAAAATCCTAACGATGAGAAAGACAAAAACTGGGATGCAATGCTTGAGAATGATCAACAAAGGAGAAAAAGGTATAGAATTAAAATTAAAATAATTATCAACTAATAAAAAAAACTCCAAAGTTCAACGGCATATAACTTTTCCATATGTTGTTTTTTTTAAAAAAAAAAAAAATTATTTGAATGACCTTTGAATTAGCATATTTAAATAAGCATTATAATACTCGTAAGAATATTAGGAAGCATTTATTGATGTTTCAATTAATGTTAGTTAAGACCTACTGTGTCTAATTGTAGATATCTTTTGGTCAGGATTTTCTATTAATTCCATTTTCATAAAGATAACAGAATATTTTATGCTTACCGTGCCAAAATCAAGCCCAATATTTTCATGACTATGATGGAAATAATTTTAAGAAAATTTTATTTTATTGGGATTTTTCGCATATATGATCATTAATAACAAGCATTTATTAATATTTCAGTTAATTTTGAAAAATAAAACTAACTAATAAACCTACTTCTATATATTATGACAAGGATTTCAACTTGTTTAATTACTTTAAAATAAAAATAATAATTAAAAAAACAATTTTATCTATTTTAATAAATCAATTTAATAATTATTTATTAAAATATTTAAAAATAAATTCATCTATAAACATAAGTTTCAAATAAATATTATTTTTTACTAAAATTAAAACATCTCAGTTTAAATAAAAAATAAATGAAAATAGCTATCGATCAATACGAAAAAGCTCTAAAATAAAATTTTAATTTCAAATTTTTGTATGGCTTTTTCTTAATATTTTTAATTAAAAATTTTTATTACTAACTTTTATTTATTTATTTATTTCAATGACCGTTATAACATCATATATATATATATATATATATATATATATATATATATATATTTAATTTTTTTATGCAAGATAGTATAAAAATCTTAGTAAGGATATGATTCAGAAGCATTTAATGATTTTCCACTTAGTTTGTGATCAAACTGCAAGATTTACCCATATACTGTAAACGTTAACTTATAGAAGTTCATTAGAGAAACTAGATTCTTTTGCATCTGTGTAGTATGATGGCTTCCTCCTCATCAATCTTCCACGATGGTGAAGGAAGGAAGGAGCCTTTTAATTCTTGAAGACCTCAAGTTTCGTAACGTTGATATTAATAATTAAGAAATTGACAAAATTTAAAGTTTTATTAACAGTTACAGAAATTTCTTCTGTCAAGTTGTAAAATTATTAAGTCGCTTTTCAATATTTATCTTTTCATGGAAGATTCAACTTTGTTTAAAATTATAATAATTTTCTTAAAAAAGTATGATTTAAATATTATTAAAAAATAATTTAAAAATATATATTATTGGTTATATAAAATTACATTGTTTGTTAATCTTATAATATTAGTAATGAATATTAATTTTTTTTTCTAAAAAAAATAATTGAATGCAATTTAAATTTATTAATATAAATTGAATTTGGCTCATTAATAAAATTGACCATGTAAAATAAAAGTAATTAATTGAACAATTTGATTTTTAAAATCTCAAAAAATAATACAATGTTCTAAATACAAGATCAAGTTGAGGTTAATTTTTTTTTTTATGGTCAAGTGGTGTTAAAATTCATGCCGTGCCAGTGATTTAGCTATCTGAATTATCAACATGACATGCTGAAAATACATAATAAAAAGAACTGATATAAAGATAGGATAAATTATAATTAAGTCCTTGATATTTAACAAAATCTATAAATTAATCCCTAATATAAGTTTGAGCAACATTTAGTCTTATTAAGTCTATTAACAAATAAGTCCTCCATTTAAATTGAACCCAATTTATCGTTAATGAAGCTCTAACTTCACTATTCAACTGACAAATTTTATTTAATGACATAATTGCCCTTAAAAAATAGGAATGGTTCCCTAGCCACCTCATCTTCACTACTGCTTACTCAGCAATGCCGACTCTCTCTTTCCACTGTCACCAGCAACCAGACTTATTTTAGAGTCAACAAATTGAGTATTTTTATATATGCAAAAATCCATTAGACTTAGCAAACAATACAACAGAGTGACATGATTTTGTTTCTGCGCATTTGAGGAAGATAAAGATGATTTGGTGCAGAGCCCTTTGATGAGAAGCACCACTAGTGCGCTATCGTTGCGCAATTCAAGAATTGCAACCGCAATTGCCGTTGGGATTTTCCTTTAATGCATCTTTGCCTTCTTTTTTAGATTGAACCGGAACCCATATTCCATGGATGATTGAAAACAGAAAAAGGCAAAGAATTTGTCTTCCTTGAAGTAGCGCTGGCAAGGGAAACAAAGGCATATGACCTGGAACTGTGAGAACCCAAATTGAGTCTGATAGATTGATTCCAAAAATGCCAATGATAAATGTTTGATATAAAAGTTTGGAGAGAAGTAGCAGCCATAAGTGAAAAGAATTCTTGGCAAATGAGAAGAGAGAATCACGAAGAATTAATAATGCGGTTGCGTCATTGATGTTTAAGAAAGGAATTGGGAAGAGCAAAAGGGAATAGATCATAATTAAGATGAATCAAGAGAGTAGCTGCAGTGGCAGAGATAGCTTCGGAGAAGAAGAAATGATAGAGAATTCAAGAAAGGAAGCATTTTTTGAACAAGGGAGGAGAAAAGAGGAATGGAACAGTGGAAGAAGGAACAGGATGGTTATGGTGTTGTTATTAACTTTTATATATATATATATATATATATACATGTTACTTATTTTATTTTATTACATAGGGAATTATTGTCATTTTATATGGACTTAACAAAAGTACCTATTTGTTAACATGTTTAAAATTAAAGGATCAAATTATTTTCTAAACTTACACTGAAGATTGACTTGTAGGTTTTATTAAATCTAAAGGACTTGATTATATTTTATCCTAAAAATAATTTTTAGGTTAGTTTATTAATTTTTATGTATCCATTTAATCATTAAATTAGACTTGTTTGATTTAGTTAATTATGGGTGACTAATGATTGGAAATTGTTAATAAATTTTGCATGAATTTTTTAAAAAATTAAAATTAATAATTAAAATTACATTTAATTTTTTATATATTTTTAATAAACAAAAAATTTTCTGTCTTTTTTTTTTAATTATTTCAATGACCGACTTATTAGTATATTTTATGCAAACATTGAAAATCTTTATTAGGAAGCATTTATTGAGGTTAATTTCAATTAGTTTTGAAAAATAAAATTAGCTAATAACCTACTTTTATTACGACAAGGATTTTAACTTCTTTAATTACAATTAGGACTCTATATGGTTTAATTATACAGTTAAATTTATGTTAATTTTAAGGATAAATATTTAAATATTTTTTCTTAAAATAGCTGAATAAAATTTAAATTTATTAATATAAATTAAATTGAGCTCATTAATAAAATTGTCATAGGCACACAAATAAATTAATTGGTAATAATAAATAATACATTATCAATGTAGGATATTAGTGATTTAGATGCAGCATAACACACAGAAAAAATGCTTAATAAAAATTAGGAATTTAACATAAAAAAAATCTAATAATTATTTACTATATATTTTAATAAATAAATTTAATAATTGTTTATTATTTATAATGCTTAAAAATAAATTCATCATTAAAAATGAGTATAATTTTTTAATAAAAATATCTTCGTTCAAATAAAATATAAAATTAAAATAGCTATCTGTTACGAAAATATTTTAAAATAAAACTTTAATTTGAAATTTTTGTATGGCTTTTCCAGAATATTTTTATTTACTTATTATTTTTAATTAAAAATTTTTTTTACTATTATTATTTTTTATTTCAACGAGCATATATTGTACAAGGTAGTATGAAAATCCTATTAAGGATATGATTCAGAAGCATTTAATGTTTCTCCAATTAGTTTTGTGATCAAATTCTCTTGCTATAAAGATGTAGTAATCTCTCTCCATATATATATATATATATATGCAATATTATTTCTCCTTCGACTGACTGTAGCTTGCATTTTCTACTGGGATAAAGAGAAGAGGCCTTTTCGTTGCTGTTGTCTTGTGTTGATCTTTCTTTAATTGAAGTTGCTTCTGTTTGGAGTAGATCTTCAAGTTCTAAAGCTTCACCCATGGGCCTGGTGGATAGATCTCCTTCATCAAGTCTAAAGCGCAGAAACATGAATAAGTCTGGTGTTAGACGGAGTCTTGACATCGAAGAATCGGGGAGAAGGAGCAGTGGTTCCATGGGTGCACGAGATTTGCCTTGTGCTGATGACAGGCCAAGTCGTGATTTACCTTTGGATAAGTCTCTAGCTGATGAGTCACCTTCAATTGATTCTTCCTTTTACAACATAAGTAGTCAAAATAACTCTGTTTTGATTCCTCCACCATCTGCTTTCAGGGGTGGAGTTAGCAGTCCTTCTTTTTTGGGTTCACTGGAAGAAGATAGTAGAATTAACAGTGGTGCCCACTACAAGAGGAGTGTTGATCCCAACATGGGAAGAGGGCAAGGAAATGCTTGGAGAGGTGCTCCAAACTGGCCTTCGCCTTTGCCGAATGGCTACATTCCTCTCCAACATGGGCCACCTCATGGAGGTTTTCAAGCCATGATGCCACAGTTTCCATCTCCTCCTCTATTTGGAGTCAGACCCTCAATGGAAATCAACCACTCTGGGATTCCTTATCATATTCCTGATGCTGACAGGTTTTCCAGTCATCTGTGGCCCCTTAGATGGCAGAATATGATGGATGGTTCAGGGCCTTCTCACATGCATGGATGGGATAGAAATAATGGTGTATTTAGGGATGAATCACACGTATGTGGGGGAACAGAATGGGACCAGAATAGGCATCCAATGAATGGTCGAGGGTGGGAAAATACTGCTGACATTTGGAAAGGGCAAAATGGTGATGCAAATATGGATTTGCCCTCGACATCCCTGAAAGAGGATTTTCAAGTGCAGGCCCCTGCGGAAGATGTTGCCACTGACCAGGAAGGTCAAAGGTCACAAAATGAAGGTAATCATCATGGGGTTCAGGCAAAAATTGTTGAAACAAAGGTAGCTATTGCTCCTTCAGCAAAAGAATCCTTTAAATCTTCACATAAAACTACCCATGAGCAGAAACCTAATTGATGTCCCAAAATATGTCCAAGAGGGGAGTGAATTGGACTCTAAAAATAATTTTTCGGTTCTTGCTCAAAACCTTTAAAAAATTACAACTAAGTTCAACTCAATTGACTAATGTGAAATATGAACAATACAGCTCTATTGACAAGTTGATTCAAAGTTAGGTCATATGCAATCAGTATACTGATCTAACAGATTGTATTAGCATTCAGTAGAAATTTCAGTAATCTGGATAAGTTTACAACACAGCAACCAGAGCAGAACACCAGATATATTAATTTACAGCAAGTCAAACAATAAGCAGATTATATCAGATGTCAGCAAATTCAGCAGTAAACTAATTTTCTCAGTTTGCAGCAAGGTTAACAATAAACAGTATCAACTTTCATATCAGCAAGAGCACATCAATCAGAAAGTTAAAATGCATAAATGTAAAGAGTAAGGGTTGAGAAAATTGAACACTGAAATTTTATAGTGGTTCGGCTCAACTAGCCTACATCCACTCTCTCAAAAATCCCACTTTGAGTCTTCACTTCACTATTCTTCTCTTTTAAAGGCAAGAGACAAAAAGCTTTTTACAAATCTTCTCACCAAAGCTTTTACAAGTAGCTTCACACTTCTACCAAATGTTATCCCAAACACTTTATCACAATCAAACTTCAATAGGTGCTTGAATGACCTCTCATAAATGATAATAAGGTATTTAAAACTCACTCTCACTCAATAAAACAGAATCTATAAAGAAGAGATGAGTAGATAAGCCAATGATGAGCAATAAAAACACTTTAAGCACTTTGAATGAAAGCTTTTATGATTTTGAACAGTGGAGAGACTTTCATTAAGTGCAAAATGGCCAAGGGTAGGTGTATTTATAGCTTTGGAACGTTTTTTACCATTTGAGAACTCATTTGAACGTTACAATTATGAATTTCAAGAAAATAGCCATTATTTTGTTTTTTTCTGTGATGTTGTGCAGAGTTGAGACAGTTAGCATATTGGAAAAAATAGCAAACCAGTTAGCATACTAAAATAAGTAGCAAACCAGTTAGCATACCAGAAAAACTTTTCTGCATAACTTTCAAAACTATAAAACTTTACACCAAATCATAGTCAAATACTTTTAGGCCAATAATGATATTTAAAAGAAAAATCTTTTGAGGGATTGAAAATAAGTATCATTGACTTTTACTCCTCAATTCTTTTCATAAGCAATCCTAAAAGTTAAAACTAATTTCTATACTATATGTACCTTCAAATCTGATTTTCAATGCAGCCTTGGAAGGTAACCTTTTCTTCTTTTATCTCCTTTGATTTGTTCCGTGTTATCTTAGAATGTCATCCTTTCTTCAAAAGCGCGAATCCATCATGAAATTCTTGAGTCTTTTCCTTTGTTCTTTGAGAAGCACAACACTTAAAACAAAACAATGTTAGTTTGATTCTAGTTGAGTTTTGGTATCATCAAAATCTATGCTCTTTTGAGCTTGTGGGGTCAACAATCTCCCCTTTTTTGATGATGACAAAACTCAATCGAATCACCATGTAAATATTAATAAGTGTGAGTATATATATTAATATATAAGTGGAAATAACTTCCCCTATGTATGTGCTTATATCAACATTTAATCACAAATAATTCCCCCTTAATAATTTCAATGAAATATTCATAAGCTTTTTCCTAAGGAGTCAAGTGTGATTAAGAATACTAACTAAATATGCACAATATCCACACTAATCACAAGCTATACCTATGCACAATATGCACACTATAAAGTTATATCAATAATATACTAATCACAAACTATATCAATCACAAGTTATATCATCAAGATTACTCATTCATTTTCTCCCCCTTTTTGTCAGCATCAAAAGAACATGGGAGAAATCATGCACATGTGTATAAATCAAAATTCAGTTTTAGTGTAGTGAATAAACAGTCAAACAGTAGATAATATGACAGACTTATTAAAGTTCAGAAATCTAAAAACAGCAAACTAAGTAGCAAATTAAGAGACAGACTGTTAGACAAAATTCAATCAGTAAACATGCAGTATGGTTATTTATCCTTTCAGCCTAGAGCTTCTTCTGATTGATCTTGGAGCAGCCATCTTCACTTTTTTTGGCTTGACAGGTTTATCACTCAAGGTTTGAAGAATTTCAGCAGCCATTGCAGTTCCAGGTGTTAAGGGAACAATAGGGCCAGCAGGTAACTCAGTTGCAGCAGTAGTACCAGATTTTGCCGTAGATTTTTTGCCAGTTTTAGCCTTTTTGCCAGATGGTTTACCAGTTTGCTCTTTTTGCTTACTGCTTTGTTCCTTTTGAGCTGTTTTTGCCTTTTCTTTTGCAGGAGCGGGAGGCGAGTCTGTGGTTACGGCTCGGTCTCGAGTCACTCATATCCTTCCCATTTCCATCTTTGCTGCCTCCATTACCATTTCCATCATCAGAATCTTCTTCATCTTTTTTCAGTTTCCTCTTCTTCCTCTTATTCCTTTTCTTCCTCTTTCTCTTCTTCTTCTTCTGTTTCTTTTTCTTCCTCTTCTTCCTCTTCTTTTTCTGATTCCTTTTCTTCCTCTTCTTCCTTTTCTTCCTCTGTTTCTTGTTCTTCCTCTTCTTCTTCTTCTGCAGATTCTTCTTCTTCCTCTTCTTTTTCTATTTGAGGAACAGAACCAGTAGCAGGCTTACTGGTTTCTCCAGGTTCAGTGCTTGAAATACCCAGATGAACTTTGATTTTAAATAGTTTTTCCACAATTTTATACATTAACATCAAAGTCCCATCAATCTTAGAATCAAGAGCATTCATAAGAACAGTTTGAAAAGCTCTAAATTTATGTATTTCTCCAAGTTCAATTTCAACAAATTCCCTTAAGTTGTTCACTTCTTCCATAATTTCTTCAACATTAAAAGTACCACTTGCACTATCCTTGGAACTAGCACCTTGTTCAAACCTTAGTTTTCTACCATCATCATCTTTTTGCAGACTTATAATTGGGATCATATTTGTCCTAAGTCTCTCAGTTTCCAGAGGTATCCCAAAGTCTCTAAACAGACCATTAAGAAGATGGGCATAGGGTAGTTTGTAAGGTGGTTTCTATTTCATAATTTGCTTTAGCATAAAGTAGGCAAGATTAAATTCAATTTGATTCACAATATGCCAGATAATACAGAGATCAAGTATACTTAAATAGTTCAGACTGCCAGTTCTAGGATTCAGTATATAGATGATAAAACTATGAAGAATTTTGATATGTTGGTGAGCATGGGTAATGCTAGTCTTATCTTTTACTTCCCCTTTAAACACTTCAGCCTCAAAATCTCTTTTATTGAATCCACCAACAGCAAATACTTCTTTGTGAGAACATATTTTACTCCCACTATTTGATATTCCTAGGGCTTTGGCTAATCTCTCTACTGTCACTTCAAAGACTTTTCCTTTCATTTTCACCTTAAAAGATTCATCTCTTTCAAAATCATCAACTCTTAAATTCTTATAAAATTCTTGAACTAAGTCCACATATACTCCTTCAGTGTTAGAGCACAATCTGTCCCATTTTTGATATTCAAACAAAGATTGTAAAGGAACAGAGACTTCAGTAAAAGCAAGCCAATGGATGTACCTTGGTTCATGTATGGCCCTTTCCATATGCATAACTGGAGCTTTTGAATTCTTTTTCTTTTTGGTTCCCTTTTCTTGGACAGGCTCACTGGTCCTTTTCTTGGGCGTTTCTTTTGATTTTTCAATTACTAGAGGAGCTTCTCTTTGTGGAGGAGGAGATGCAGGAATGCTTGCATCAGTGGAATCTGAAGATGATGAATATGTAATGACTTTTGCCTTGCCTTTTCCTTTTGCCTATGCCATGACCAAGCCAGAAGAAAATTTGGCAGTAGGATAGAGAAAGCTAGGTTCACAAATTTAACAATGTAAGTGGTCAATGTATAATCATTTGAAGCATATCAACACATTTTTAGCACAATTTAGCACAATGTCATGTATTTAAAAAAAATTTGAACTGACAGTAAGAAGTATTCTGGTTTTTGAGAATCAACAGCAACCGATTCATAATTTTGTTATATAGCACAATTGTACGTAATGTTAATACTCAAAATAAGAAAATTTAGCCGCTACTTTCGAAAGCGAAATAAACAGAACAGTCGCACAAAAAAAAATGTAAAACTCGTTTCCATTAATGTTTCAGATTCAATACCTGAGACTTATAGAGATAGAGAATGCGAATCGATGATGACAGAAGAGAATGCATCAGAAAATTTTAATCCAATGAGAATCACTTTGAATGGCTTCTTTCGGCAGATTTAGAGAAGTAACGGGGAATGAATAAGAAGATTTTGGGGATTTTCTAACTTGAAACAATCGATTTGATTCAATGCCAATGGGTTGCGAAAATTTTTAAGGAAGATGAAGGGAGACGATGGTTGTGAAAGTTACGAGCGAAATGGGTTAGCAAATGGAGAAAAGATGCATTCGTTCTGGTTTTGGGAGGCGATGCGACGAAAAGAGAAGGAATTTTGCTCTTTAAATCTGAAAAGACATAATTGGAGACTTTTGCAGAGTGATAGGTACCGTGTACCAGTGGAGAAGCAGAGAGAAGATTGATGGTTCTGAAAAAATTTTGAGTCCTGCGCTGGTTAATATATTAAAAGTCTGTTTTACCCTTAAAACACATAGAGATGCAATGCTCTAAATAGAGGGGTATTTAAGTAATATGCTTTTTAAACATGCAGAATAGTCGCTCAAAAAAAAAATGAATTTTAGAGTTTTAGTACAGTCAAACTTAATTGCCAGTTTGCCAACGAAAAGTTAGGAGCAGTGGTAAAGCATTTAGCAAACAAATTAGTATGCCACTACGATAAAATTCTGCAGAATACTGTTCATATCAGATCAGACCCAGAATTTTTCAAATTGCACCAAAAATATTATAACACTTCTTTAACACTACAAACCAACATTTATCACTTCATTTTCATTTAGAAACATGATAATGCATCAAAACTTAATCAAGAGCATCAATCATACCAAGTTCTCTTTTTATTTTGCAGAAAATTTCCTCATTAAGTGGCTTTGTAAAAATGTCAGCAAGATGTTTTTCAGAAGGGACAAATTCAATTTGAATATCACCATTTTGAACATGATCTGTAATAAAATGATGCCTAATTTCAATATGCTTGCTTCTAGAGTGTTGGACAGAATTTTTTGATAGGTTTATAGCACTAGTATTGTCACATCTTATGGGAATGTGATCAAATTTAATTTCAAAATCTTCAAGCTATTGTTTCATCTACAAAATCTGTGCAACACAACTTCCAGCTGCAATATATTTAGCTTTTGCAGTAGAAAGTGCAACAGAGGTTTTCTTTTTACTGTGCCATGAAACTAATGCATGACCTAGAAATTGACAAGTTCCAGAAGTGCTTTTTCTGTCCAGTTTACTACCAGCAAAATCTGAATCACTATAACCAATAAGATCAAATGATTCACATTTTGGATACTACAAGCCAATGTTGTGAGTGCCAATGAGGTATTCTTTTAACTGCTACAAGATGAGATTCTTTTGGACATGATTGAAATCTTTCACACAAACATACACTGAAATGAATGTCTAGTCTAGATGCTGTCAAGTAGAGTAAAAAACCAATCATACCTCTATAGAGTTTATTATCTATCTCTTTACCTTTTTCATCTTTCTCCAATTTAACTGTTGAGCTCATAGGAGTTCCGATGCTTTTCATATCTTCCATTTTGAACTTCTTTAGCATATCCTTTATGTATTTAGACTGATTTATGAAAATTCCATCTTTCATTTGTTTAATTTGCAATCCAAGGAAGAAAGTAAGTTCATCCATCATACTCATTTCAAATTCACTTTTCATCATGTTGGAAAATTTCTTACAAAGAGAATGGTTAGTAGCACCAAAAATAATATCATCTACATAGATTTGCACAATAAGCATGTATTTTCCTAGTTTCTTAATGAAAAGAGTAGTATCCACTTTTCCTCTTTTAAAATCATTTTGAAGCCAAAATTTACTAAGTCTCTCATACCATGCTCTAGGAGCTTGCTTTAAACCATAGAGAGCTTTAGTAAGCTTGTAAACATGATTTGGAAAATGAAGGTCTTCAAAACCAGGAGGTTGAGCCACATAAACTTCTTCATCAATATAACCATTTAAGAATGCACTTTTAACATCCATTTGATAAAGCATGAAATTCTTAAAACATGCAAATGCACACAACATTCTAATAGCTTCAATTCTAGCAACCGGAGCAAAGGTTTCATCAAAATCAATACCTTCCTCTTAGTTGTATCCTTGAGCTACTAGTCTAGCTTTATTTCTAATTACATGTCCTTTTTCATCCATTTTATTCCTAAATACCCATTTAGTTCCAATAACAGAATGCTTTTTAGGTTTAGGAACAAGTGTCCACACTTTATTTCTTTCAAATTGATTTAATTCCTCTTCCATAACAAAAAGCCAATTTTCATCATTTTGAGCATCATCATAAGTTTTGGGTTCATATTGAGAACAAAAGCAACATTACCAAAATATCTTCTAAGTTGAGCTCTTGTCATCATTCTTTGTGATGGACTATCAAGAACGTCATCTTTGGAATGATTTCTATGGTACCTCCATTCTTGTGGAATGTCTTGATGTTGAGGTTGAAAGTCTTCTTGAATTTCAATATTTGTGGAGCAAGGAAGTTCTTCTTCTTTGTCATTTTGATCATCCTCCACTAGTTATTTTGAGTCAAGCTCATCTTTATTTGAATTCTTTGAACTTAGAATCTGCTCAATTTCATCATCACAAGAATCTTTCCTTTGCAAGGAAGTGTTAGCATCATCAAGAAGTATATGCATTGATTCTTCCATGGTCAAGGTTTTTCTATTGAAAATCCTATATGCTTTGCTATTTGTTGAATATCCTAGAAATATTCCTTCACAAGATTTAGCATCAAATTTTTTTAGATTGCTGTCTTTGTTATTCAAAATGTAACATTTGCAACCAAAGACATGAAAATATGCAATATTGGGTTTTCTTCCTTTCCAAAGTTCATAAGGAGTTTTCTTTAAAATAGCTCTAATGGAAACTCTATTCAAAATGTAGCATGCTGTATTTACAGCTTCTGCTCAGAAATATTTTGGCAAACTGTTTTCATTCAGCATTGTTCTTGCCATTCTTGCAAAGATTTGTTTTTCCTTTCAACAACTCCATTTTGTTATAGAGTTTTAGGAGCTGAAAATGTATGATAAATACCATTTTGAGAGCAAAAATTTTCAAACAAACTATTTTCAAATTCTTTTCCATGATCACTCCTCAAAAATGTAATGCAATATCCTTTTTCATTTTGAGTTCTTTGCAAAAAGCTTCAAATATATCAAAGGTTTCATCTTTATGAGCAAGAAAGAAAGTCCATGTGAATCTTGAAAAATCATCAACAATTACAAATGTATATGCCTTGCCTCCTAGACTTTTAGGTGTGATTGGACCAAAAAGATCAAGACGTAATAACTCCAATGGTCTAGACGTAGTTACAACATTTTTTTATTTAAAAGATGATTTTGTATGCTTACCAAGTGCACATGCTTTGCATTGAAATTCTTTTTCAAATTTTAGCTTTGGAAGACCTCTATCAAGGTTCCTTCTAGAGAGTTTAGCAAGTGTACTCATGCTAGCATGTCCTAATTTTCTATTTCATAACCATGCACTATCATCTGAAGTCATAAAGCATGTTTCACAATTCTCTTCAAGACTTGTTAAATCAAGTAGGTAAATATTGTCTATTCTAGCACCAGCAAACATAACATTATTTCCATGAATCTCACAATGTGTAGAAGTAAAAATGACTTTAAAACCATTATCACATAGTTGACTAACACTTAAAAGATTATATTTTAATCCTTGTACTAATGCAACATTCTCAATGCAAGGATTTTTACGAATAGTTCCACATCCAATAATTTTAGCTTTACTTTTATCACCAAATTTGACATAACATTCTTCTTTCAAGGTAAAAGAGGAAAACTTGCCTTTATTTCTTGTCATGTGCCTAGAGCAGCCACTATCTATGTACTAATGTTCTGTTTCCAACATACTCTTTAGGCAGACTTGAAATCAGTTAACTGTCCTTAGGTATCCAAGCAACTTTGGGTCCTTGAGTATTAGTAATATTAGGTAGGGTTCCTTTAGGCACCCATACTTTCTTTGCCTTAAAGATTTCTTTCCTAATAGGACAAGCATTAATCATATGACCTTTATGATTACAATAAAAGCATGTAATATTTGGTTGAGAAAAAGATGTAGCTTTAACAAAATAATGTTTGTATTTTCCAAATTTCATGAATCCATCATAACCAATTCCAAATTTTTCATTTGTGGATCTTTGATTCCCAAGAAGTATATCAAGTATTTCTTTTCCTTTTGTAAATTTAGTTAAATCTCTTGTCAAAGATTCAACTTTTGCTTCAAGAATTCTATTTTTCTCAAGAAGTTGTTCACACACTTCTTTTGATCTTTGAAGCTCATCATTAACTTCCTTAAATAATTTCATTTGAGATTTGTAAAATTCATTTTCCTTTGAAGCCATACTCAAGGAAATATTTTCTTATCTTAAAGCATAATTTTCATGAACCAAAATTTTGCATTTCTTTTTAAAAGTTCTATATTTATCATATGTCTTTATAAATGCAAGTTCTAATTCATCAACATTAGAAAGTTCAAGATTTACCTCATTTTCACTATCTTCAATATGCGAGCTTTCACCTTTTTCTTCAATTGCCATCATACAAGTGTTTGCAGCTTCTTTGTCACTTGTTTCATCATTTGATGAAGAGTCACTATCACTCCATGTTGCTGCCATTGCCTTTTTACTTTTATCCTTTCTAAACTTGTTTTTCTTCTTCAATGTAGGACACTTTGGCTTAATGTGGCCTGGTTTGTTACACTCGTAACAAACTATTTCACTTGAATGATTTGGAGTTTTTGGAGCATATTTCTTTGTGAACTTCTTGTATTTGCTTCTACCTTTTCTAAATGCTCCTTTGAATCTTTTAACTATCATAGCCATATCTTCATCATCATCACTTAAAGCACTTGAATCATCACTTGAACTAGCTTTAAAAGCAACACTTTTCTTTTTCTCATCTAACTTTTCGGATATGAAGACTATACCTTTCTTTTTCTTTTGATCACCTTCTTTCTCATCTTTCTTATAGATCATCTCATGTGTAATGAGAGAACCAATTAGCTCATCATAGGTGTATTTTTTGAAATCCCTAGTGTCTTGAATAACAGTAGTCTTTACTTCCCATGACTTTGGAAGAGACCTCAGAATTTTTTTTTACAAGTTCTTGTTCCTCAAATCTCTTTCCAAGAGCTTTAAGAAGATTGACAAGATCTATAAATCTGGTACTCATTTCAGCAATAGTTTCACCAGGTTTCATCTCAAATAACTCATAATCACGGATGAGGAGGTTTGCCTTTGACTCTTTCACAACATCAGTTCCTTCATATGTGACTTCTAGTTTGTCCCATATTTCTTTTGTAGTTTGACATCCTGAAATACGATTATACTCATTAATATCAAGGGCACAATGAAAAATGTTAATAGCTTTGGCATTGGTAGAAATTTTCTTCCAATCATTATCATCAAATTCAACTTCAGCTTTAGGAATTTGCACCGTTCCTTCACTGGTTTTATAAGGAATATAAGGACCATCTTTAACTATTCTCCAAGCATCAATGTCAACAGATGATATAAAATTTCTCATTCTAGTTTTCCATAAGGAGTAATTTGTGCCATTAAAAAGTGGTGGTCTAGTGATAGAATAACCTTCAGCTAAGGGGGTAGGTATACCAACTAAGTTTCTAGATGAACCAGCCATTTGAATGGATCACTCTAAGGGGTTTAATCCTCAAGCAAGAGAGACAAGCTCTAATTGATGTCCCAAAATATGTCCAAGAGAGGGGTGAATTGGACTCTAAAAACAATTTTTCGGTTCTTGTTCAAAACCTTTGAAAAATTGCAGCTAAGTTCAACTCAATTGACTAATGTGAAATATGAACAATACAGCTCTATTGATAAGTTGATTCAAAGTTAGGTCATATGCAATCAGTATACTGATCTAACAGATTGTATTAGCATTCTGTGACACCCCGTACCCGTGTACAGTATACCCGAGTAAGTAATGCCACACGGTGTACCGGCACACTCTAATATATCTTAATTAATTTTCATCATAACTTTGAATATAACTTGTAAAATATAACTCATTTAAGTCATTTATTGAAATCATAATTTATTTGAGGTTCCGTAAATTTTAAAGAAAATCTGGCAGAGTACCGGCTAAAAATGGAGAAAACAGTTCTTCGGAACTTGTGAAAAACACTTCCAATAAACAAATTCATTCATTCTCAACTCCAATATCATCACAAAACTCAATATCAAGATCTCAACATTTCAATTTCAATTCTCAATCATCCATCACATGTGATGATCACATATAAATCATAAATAACCATTTACTTTTCCATTCACAAATACAATTTTCATAATTTACATAAACCTCAATATACATTACACAAGTTTAATTACATATGAGAAAATCAAAATTAAGTTACAAAATGTCAAAATGACACCTAGTGTCCTACCAATGCACTGCAGAAGTTGAGGTGACACGGACACTGAGCAGAACTGCAGGATAGACTCACCCAGTCTGCGGTCTACTGGGCTCACGATCTGTATCTCCAGTACCTACGCGTGGCAAAAGCAACGCGCTAAGCAATAATGCTTAGTGGTGCAATAATAAAATAAAAGAAAATAGCAAGAAATTAAATGTGTAGTGAATGTATATGTTTTATTTGTTTGGTATTTGTATATCATTTACTTTGTCCACTTTTATTCATTTAGTTGCCCCAAGTAACCTACACTAGATGACTGGACTGGATAACGGGTAAACTGGCACTGGGTATCTAGTACCTCGGGCCGTCACACCATCGGTCACATATGCATCTCTCGGTGTGCAACAGAACAGCTACCAAGCTGTAAATATATTAGGCACAAGGCCAAAGCTCAATACAAGGTCAGAATGGCTAAAAGCCATGAAATCACGGAATGGCATATTGCCATGTGCAGTACTGCTAACTGAACCCTATTGGCATGCCAAACTATCCAAACCAATCTTGTTAGGTATACTAGGGCATTTGAAACTTTTAAATTCTTCAATTTGTGAATTTCAAGTTTTGGTGTCACTATTCACCTCATTGGTCAACAAAAATGTTGACTTTTGGATAGAAAATATGTACCTTGACTTTGGCACTCCCAACATACCACATTTTACATTTAAAACTTGTTAGAATTGGTCACCATTACCATTTCTAACTTAAAACCAAGAGGATAGAAAATTTCAGTTTTTGAAGCATATGTTTACTGTTCCATTAAGCACTGTTGCAGTGAGAATTTGAAGAAATGACAAACATGAAAGTTGTTTCTTATTTTGTCTAGTTGAATTTCCTTTTTTGAATCACTCCATTTGGAGTTTTTTAGCTCCAGATATGGCTCAAAAACGGCAGCTGGCCGGATTGCCAATCTGCAGAATTGACCATATCTACAGTAACATGAACAGTGATTATGATTGCATTTTTGAATTGGTTCTGGCCATAATTTGGGGTAGGTTTCTTCATGAAAGTTGTTTGTTTATGTCTTAAATTGTTGCTGTAAAAATTTCAGGTCAATTGACCAAATCTACAGTGAGTTATGGCCAAATGAACAGTTACTGTTCATTTGGTCATTCTGCAGAATCAGTTGCAGGGTATCCGGATTGGGGCCAAGTTTTGGTCCTCTTACTTTGGTATTTTGGGCATGGTTTCTTCAGAAAAAATGTGCCATTATAAGCCTAGTTTCATGTCCAATTGGCCAAACACCAATTGGACCAACACAGCCAAAGTTATGGCTGTGTAATTAGACTGAAATTTCAGTCCATTGCTGCTGTCCTAGGGCAGCTTACACCCTCACTTTGCCATACTATTTTTCAGTCCAAATTGTGGTCAACTTACCTAAAATGGTCACTAATTGACCATTAAAATGTTCTCTAACAATTTCATAAACCAAGTTTACATTTTGCTCACAAAACCCTAATTCAAATTCATGTTTTATACAACTTACCTTAGTTAGCTTTTAATTCATTATTCTTATGTTTATAAACTTCCAACATGATTCTAGTTCACTTCAAGCTCATCAAAAACACTCCCTTCTATTCCATAGCTAGGGCAGCCGAAATTCATGTTCACATACACATGTTTTTGTCCATTTAGATTACAATTTCTTAGTAAGTTCAAGTCCCAAATCATGAAATTAAAGAGTTTTGGAGATATAGATGCACTAACCTCTTTGCTCAACTTATTGAGCTTGTGAAAACTCTAGAATTCCTCCTCTTTGTGGCTGCCTAGAGCTTGCTTAGGGTGTGTAGATTAATTTTTGTGAAGATAACTTAGGGTTTTGGGGTGAGGCTTGAGAGGTTTGTAAGCTTGAAAATGAAGAAAATGGAGGTTTTAGGGCAAGGCTTGATTTCGGCTGCATGAGGAAGAGGGTGATGGCTGCTGTAATTTTTGGTTATTTGGTCTTCATTTAGTCTCTTTATTAGTTAGTCAAATAGTTACTTAATTGTGATTGGTTGGTAATTTTAAATGACATCACTATGATGTCACAAATTGCTTTATTTTGATTTTTCTTTTCTTTTCATCACTACTCAATTTCAATTAAATTTTTAGTAATGTTTCTTCATATTTTATGTCATATTAATTATTTACTTAGCTGGACAAGTCGGCCAAAAATCACCTCTGAAGGCGAAATGACCAAAATGCCCTCCGTTTGGCTCAACGGGCCAAAATTGTCTGTACCGATTGAAAATTTTTTCTAGGTATTTTCTTGGCATTCTAATGCCATAGAAACCTCAGTAATCCTTCTCTGGAGTCTCAAAAATTATTTTATAATTTTTCCCCCGGGTCTAGGGCTCCTCGTTGCGAGAACCGCAACTTCCCTCTGGTTACCCATCGCTTGGGCACCGGCTCGTTTAACTCGGTTGTATTTTATTTCTAAAATTTTTACCAAATTTTTCTTATTAATATTTGAGTTAATTATGGTTCCTGACTTTAGTTTAAATATTTTTCCGGACGTTCTAACTGTCCGGACAGACACCGGTCACCGGAACAGTAGAATGTACGGAGTTGCTATCGGGAGGGTGTTACACATTCAGTAGAAATTTCAGTAATTTGGATAAGTTTACAATATAGCATCCAGAGCAGAACACCAGATATATTAATTTACGGCAAGTCAAACAATAAGCAGATTATATCAGATGTCAGCAAATTCAGCAGTAAACTAATTTTCTTAGTTTGCAGCAAGGTTAACAATAAACAGTATCAACTTTCATATCAGCAAGAGTACATCAATCAGAAAGTTAAAATGCATAAATGTAAAGAGTAAGGGTTGAGAAAATTGAATACTGAAATTTTATAGTGGTTCGGCTCAACTAGCCTACATCCACTCTCTCAAAGATCCCACTTTGAGTCTTCACTTCACTATTCTTCTCTTTTAAAGGCAAGAGACAAAAAGCCTTTTACAAATGTTCTCACCAAAACTTTTACAAGTAGCTTCACACTTCTACCAAGTGTTATCCCAAGCACTTTATCACAATCAAGCTTCAATAGGTGCTTGAATGACCTCTCATAAATGATAATAAGGTGTTTAAAACTCACTCTCACTCAATACAATAGAATCTATAAAGAAGAGATGAGTAGATAAGCCAATGATAAGCAATAAAAACACTTTGAGCACTTTGAATGAAAGCTTTTATGATTTTGAACAGTGGAGAGACTTTCATTAAGTGCAAAATGGCCAAGGGTAGGTGTATTTATAGCTTTGGAACGTTTTTTACCGTTTGAGAACTCATTTAAATGTTATAATTACGAATTTCAAGAAAATAGTCATTATTTTGTCTTTTTCTGCGATGTTGTGCAAAGTTGAAACAGTTAGCATACTGGAAAAAATAACAAACCAGTTAGCATATTAAAATAAGTAGCAAACCAGTTAGCATACCAGAAAAACTTTTCTGCATAACTTTCAAAACTATAAAACTTTACACCAAATCATAGTCAAATACTTTTAGGCTAATAATGATATTTAAAAGAAAAATCTTTTGAGGGATTGAAAATAAGTATCATTGACTTTTACTCCTCAATTCTTTTCACAAGCAATCATAAAAGTTAAAACTAACTTCTATACTATATGTACCTTCAAATCTGATTTTCAATGCAGCCTTGGAAGGTAACATTTTCTTCTTTTATCTCCTTTGATTCGTCCTGTGTTATCTTAGAATGTCATCCTTTCTTCAAAGGCACGAATCCATCATGAAATTCTTGAGTCTTTTCCTTTGTTCTTTGAGAAGCACAACACTTAAAATAATGTTAATTTGATTCTAGTTGAGTTTTGGTATCATGAAAATTTATGCTCCTTTGCGCTTGTAGGGTCAACACTGATCATCCTAATTCACCAAGTAATGATTATGTTGCTTATGTTTACTGTGCTTATCTTTCCAAGCTGGACATTTCAACTGAGCTTACTGATCCAGAGTTGCACAATCAGTTTATGAGCTTGTTTAATATAGAACAGAGTGCTACTGCTGATGAAGACAATGCCATGCTTGTAAATTTGAAGGTAGAAAATTTCAGACCTATCCTTCTCTCTCTCTCTACCTTGCTTGCTCTCCCTTTGTTACGTTTTATATATTTTTTTTTTCAATTATTCCTAATGTGACAGGATGGTGCTAGAGCAGTACCAAAAAGTTCTGATACCTTGTTGAGCTCCTCACTTTTTCCTGCTACAAATGATACTGTTTTTCAGGTAATCATCATGGATTAGATTGTATATTATTGTGTTTGAGAAAGGAATTGGGAAGAGCAAAAGGGAATAGATCATAATTAAGACAAATCAAGAGAATAGCTGCAGTGGCAGAGATGGCTTCGGAGAAGAAGAAATGACAGAGAATAAAAGAAAGGAAGCGTTTTTTTGAACAAGAGAGGAGAAAAGAAGAATGGAACAGTGTTGTTACTAACTTATATATATATATATATATATATATATATATATAATTTTATTTTATTACATAGGGTATTATTGTCATTTTATATGGACTTAACAAAGGGACCTATTTGTTAATATATTTAAAATTAAAAAATAAAAATATTATCTAAACTTATGCTAAAGATTGACTTGTAGGTTTTACTTAAATCTAAAAGACTTATTATAATTTATCCTAAAAAGAATTATGAGGCTAGTTCATTATTTCAATTATTTCAATGATCATCTTATCAGCATATTTTATGCAAACATTGAAAATCTTTATAAGGATATGATTAGGAAGCATTTATTGAGGTTAATTTCAATTAGTTTTGGAAAATAAAACTAACTAATAACCTATTTTTATTTCAACAAGGATTTCAACTTCTTTAACAACACCTAGGACTTTATAAGGTTTAATTACACTATTAAATTCATGTTAATCTTAATGATGAATATTAAAATATTTTTTTATTCAAATGGCTGAGTAAAATTTAAATTTATTATTATAAATTAAATTTAGTTCATTAATAAAATTGTCATCGGCACACAAATGAATCAACTCATAATAACAAATAATAAACCGTCAGCGTAGGATGCAACATGACACACATAAAATATATAATAAAAATTAGAAATTTAATATAAAAAAATCCCCTAAAATAAATAAATCAATGAATCATATCAAATATATAACCAATAAATATATGAAAAATTCTTTACCTATTTGTTTTTGACACATATTATATTATTATTTTTAAAAATAAAAATAATAATTAAAATTAATTTTTAATATATTTTAATAAATAAATTGAATAATTTCAATATACAAATTAAATGCTCGGAGGGAATTGTATCTTTATCCCTTGAAATGCTCGGAGGCTTTTATTATTTGGTCTCCAGGCAACAGGACTGACCTGTGTGCTTGGCATGGTCCTAGTAATTCCCCAAGATTGCTCATTATCTAGGATTTAGGATTCTTCCGGTAGTCCCAAGGTATGTTTATGAAGCAGTGAGTCCATTAAAGAATATAAGAAAAAACGCTTTGGCTACATAAACATAGAATCTCTACCAGCAATATTGAGATAGTTCTATTTCACAATGACTCCTCCCTCCAATGTTACAAGAAAACCATCCTGTTTTTTCAAGATAATTCTTCAAAATACTATCCGTGAAGGAAAACTTGTAAGCATCTTTTCTTCTTTATCACTTTGTTTTATTTTTCTTTTTCTTGGGTTTCTGGTTTCATTCTATTTGATCCCTCTGGTCCTAAATTAGTTAAAAATGCCCAACTTCTGATTTTCTTTTCTGTTATTATTTTGGGTGTTTTTTGGACAGAGGATTCCCTCAAAATTTCTGAAATATTATGGCAATTGTTTATCAAGTCCAATAATCCTTAAAGATCCCACAGGAACCTCATGGAAAGTGGAGTTGCTGAAGAATATGAATGAGGTTTGGCTAGAAAAGGGTTGGCCAGAATTTTCTGAGAATCACACTCTGAAACATGGGCACTTGGTACTTTTTCAATACCAGAGAGATAGCCATTTCTATGTGTTCATATTTGATGAGAGCGCTGTAGAGATTGAGTATTCAAGCAGTGGACTCCATTCAAGGACGCCAAATTTTAATGGAGAATCTCCACAGCCCAATAAGCAAGAAGCCGATGATCAAGATGACATTTCTTGTGGCAACCAATCCAAAGGTATAAAGCTTGAGGTTTCCTGCAAATTATTAATTCAGAACAAGGAGGACCCCATTTAAGTACCTGTTAATTGCTTCAACGAAGGAAAGAGAAAGCAGTTCAAGGATGAGAAGGGCATTACTAGGCAGGCAAGAAGGCCTAAATGTTCAAAAACTTGTGGAGCTCATGAAGCTGCTGACAGCGACTTCATCTCAAGCTATCCATACTTCAAGGTTGTTTTAAGGCAGCATCACAATGTGGTATGGAATTTATAAATATGAAGCAGCCACAGTCGTTTAATATTTGATTTGATTTTGATGGTGAAACCAAAAATGCACAAGGTTTCTCCTGTGGAAGAACATGCATTAGTTTTTTTTTTTTTTTAAAATTTTTTTTATTATAGCCTCCTATATATATTATTTATCATGATACTATATTAATTATCAAATTTCACAGAGAGTTCCCATTAGCTTGATCAGGAGACATATGGAGTGTGAATCACAGACTTTGATGCTAAAGGTAGCTGAGAAATCGTGGCCTGTGAAATTATATATTTAATTTATATATTGTACAAGATAGTATAAAAATCTTAGCAAGGATATGATTCAGAAGCATATAATGATTTTCCACTTAGTTTGTGATCAAACTGCAAGATTTGCCCACATACTGTAAACGTTAACTTATAGAAATTCATTAGAGAAACTAAATTCTTTTGCATCTGTGTAGTATGATGGCTTCCTCCTCATCAATCTTCGATCGATGGTGAAGGAAGGAAGGAGCCCTTTAATTCTTGAAGACCTCAAGTTTCGTCATGTTAATATTAATAATAAGAAAGTGACAAAATTTAAAGTTTTATTAGCAGTTACAGAAATTTCTTCTGTCCAGTTGCAAAATTATTGAGTCGCTTTTCAATATTTATCTTTTCATGGAAGATTCAACTTTGTTTAAAATTATAATAATTTTCTTAAAAAAGTATGATTTAAATATTATTAAAAAATAATTTAAAAATATATATTATTGGGTATATAAAATTACATTGTTTGTTAATCTTATAATATTAGTAATTTATATTTAAATTTTTTTTTAAAAAAAATAATTGAATGAAATTTAAATTTATTAATATAAATTGAATTTAGCTCATTAATAAAATTGATGATATAAAATAAAAGTAATTAATTGAACAATTTGATTTTCAAAATCCCAAAAAATAATACAATGCTCTAAATACAAGATCAAGTTGAGGTTAATTCTTTTTTTTTTTTTAATAGTCAAATGGTGTTAAAATTCATGTCATGCCAGTGATTTAGCTATCTGAATTATCAACATGACATGCTAGAAAATACACAATAAAAAGAAGTGATGTAAAGATAGGGTAAATTATAATTAAGTCCTTGATATTTAACAAAATTTACAAATTAGTCCCTAATATAAGTTTGAACAACACTTGATCATTATTAAGTCTATCAACAAATAAGTCCTCCATTTAAATTAAACCCAATTTATCGTTAATCAAGCTCCAACTTCACTATTCAACTAACAAATTTTATTTAATGACATAATTGCCCTTAAAAAATAGGAATGGTTCCCTAGCCACCTCATCTTCACTACTGCCAACTCAGCAATGCCGCTTTGAAGTTTAAACTGAACTAGCCGACTCTCTCTTTCCGCCATCACCAGCAACCAGACTGATTTTAGAGTCAACAAAATGAGTATTTTTATATATGCAAAAATCCATTAGACTTAGCAAACAATACAACAGAGTGACATGATTTTGTTTCTGTGCGTTTGAGGAAGATAAAGATGATTTGGTGCGGAGCCCTTTGATGAGAAGCACCACTAGTGCGTAGTCGTTGCGCAATTCAAGAATCGCAACCGCAATTGCCGTTGGGATTTTCCTGTAATGCATCTTTGCCTTCTTTTTCAGATTGAACCGGAAGCCATATTCCATGGATGATTGAAAAGAGAAAAACGCAAAGGATTTGTCTTCCTTGAAGTAGCTAGCGCTGGCAAGGGCAAGAAGGGAAGGATATGAATCTGGAACTATGAGAACCCAAATTGAGTCCGATAGAATGATTCCAAAAATGCAAATGATAAATGTTTGATATAGAAGTTTAGAGAGAAGCAGCAGCCATAAGCGAAAAGAGTTCTTGGCAAATGAGAAGAGGAGAGAATCATGAAGAATTAATAATGGGGTTGCGTCATTAATGTTTGAGAAAGGAATAGGGAAGAGCAAAAGTGAATAGATCATAATTAAGACGAATCAAGAGAATAGCTGTAGTGGCAGAGATGGCTTCGGAGAAGAAGAAATGATAGAGAATTCAAGAAAAGAAGCATTTTTTGGACAAGGGAGGAGATGTTCAAAAAAGAATGAACAGGAAGGTTATGGTGTTGTCATTAACTTATATATAACTTATTTTATTTTATTACATAGGGCATTATTTGTGATGCCCCTCACCCGTCTACAGTGTAGCCGAGTGATGAGTGCCACATTCGGTGCTGAAGCACCCTATCTTGTATTATCATGTCTATTGTAAATTTTAATGTAATTTAAATCAGGTAATTTATGTGTAGAATTTTTTTTTTATATATCTTATTTCTGTGGAGACCCGGACAGATCCTCCTCTGTTTTATTAGCATCTGGCGGGTTTCACTATCACCTGTTAACATATTCATAGTCATCTCACATATTTCCATATCATATTCTCTTTTATCATATCATTCACAACTATTTATGAGATCTCAAAATGAAGTATCATCTATTGCATTCATATGAAAATTCATAGATAATAAATTACAAGTTTTCATTTCAATCTCAAGTTTAATTTCAAGTCCAAAATGAAATACATTATAAACTAGTAATTACATCATGACTAAACATAATGAACCAAAATACTAGTCTATACATGGGCCCTACCAAAATATAAAAGACCGGTGAGGTGACTCTAGAAAATGGCAGATCTTGTCAGAGCTCTGTCAGTGCACTACTGGTGCTGCTGCTGCGGCTGATGCGGTTGATCTCCAGTACCTACGCGATAGAAAATCAACGCGCTAAGCATAACGCTTAGTGGTGCATAATTTATAATAACAATAATTTAACAATTGAAATAATATCTGCAAATCATAATTTCTGGGTCTTTTACATTTTTATTGCTCTTTGGAAGTAATTAACATTATCCGGATCTTTTATGATTACTTATTATATTTTAAGTCTTAATTAATTTTTTTATCAGTGCCCAAGAAACCTATAATAAATTATAAAAGCTGGATGCACGGGTGTATACTGGTTAGACAGCCATATGTCTATTCAATATACATTTGTCAAGCACGAGGCCAGCTGTCGGGCACAAAACCGGCTGTCAGGCTTGCAAAGCTAGAAATAAAGTAGGCACAATGGCCAGTAAGTAAACATATAGCCTGTAGAATAATCATACCAGATATATATTGTCAGTTCATGATTTTCTCGGTAGGCAGTACTATTATCTATAGTCCCTAATTGATATACTAATTTATCCAAACTAAATAAATAAGTCTAGGTATACTATGGACAATTAAACATTTTTAATTATTGTAGCACTATTCACTATTACTATTTTCTGGTACTGTTCATTGGTGCCATTAATTTCATATTAATAGGACATTAGTCCTAATTTACATATTCATATCATTTTTAATATTTAATTATCCTTATGACTATTTTAATTATCATATATAGCATTTTTCCCATGAACATTTCTTTAGGTTCATTTTGATGTGTTATCTTTATCTAGGAATTTGACTAGGTTAGGATGTCTATTTGGTCACACTTCCTTCATAACAAATGCTTCTCTATGTTTAAACTTGAATTTCAGTTTTTGAATCACTGAATTTGGGGTTATAAAACTCAAGTTACGGTTAAAATACCATAACTGGTCCCTTTGCCTCTAAGCTGTCCAGAATTTACAACTTCTGGTCAATAAAATTTGACCAGTCATTTGATCATTTTTTTTGTCATTTTTAGACTTAGGTTCCTTCACAAGATATGTTCCTCTATATCTTAGGGACTCCCAGGTACAATTTCATAATTTTTCAAGCTTGTTATAGTGAGTTATAGTTAGTGTATTAACTTGGACTCTCAGTCTTATAAGGGCAATAACCAACTTCAGGGTAGTATATTTGACGCTCTTTTTAGGGTCTTTACACTTAGAATTTGGCAAAGGTGTCTAAATCAATGTTGTAGCCCTAAGTATTATGTTTCCATTGATGTAATTTTAGGTCATTTGGACCAATATAGAGAGAGTTATGACCAAATGAACACGTACTGTTCATTTGGTCATTTTCTGGGTTGGCAGTTTTAGTGACTCAATTTATGCTAACAATTCGATTTGGTTAAAAGCAAAACTGGGTCAAGTGGTCTTCATGAAAAGTGTAGCCCTATGTCTAAGCTTTCCATTAATGTAATTTTAGGTCATTTAGACCAGTATAGATAGAGTTATGACCAAATGAATACATATTATTCATTTGATCATTTTCTAGGTTGGCAATTTTAGTGACTCAAATTATACTAACAATTTGATTTGGTTAAAAGCAAAACTGGGTCAAGTGGTCTCCATGAAAAGTGTAGCCCTATGTCTAAGCTTTCCATTGATGTAATTTTAGGTCATTTGGACCAGTATAGAGAGAGTTATGACCAAATGAACATGTTTGGTCATTTTCTGGGTTGGCAGTTTTAGTGACTCAATTTTTGCTAACAATTTGATTTGGTTAAAAGCAAAACTAGGTCAAGTGGTCTTCATAAAAAGTGTAGCCCTATGCCTAAGCTTTCCATTGATGTAATTTTAGGTCATTTGGATTAGTATAGAGAGAGTTATGACCAAATTTACTGTTCATTTGGTCATTTTCTGGGTTTCAATGTTTGGTCATCCAGGTTTGGGCAGAGAATTGGTCATGATTTTGGCAAAATTTGGGCGTCGTGTTTACACGAAAAATGGGCTATTTTGAGTCTATTTTCACCTTCAATTGGCCTCATACCGATTGGAGTCATACATTTTCAGTTATGGGTCAATAAACCCACTGGACTCATTGAGTCCAAACCTGTAGAAAATTGAACACTCCCAATATCTCAATTCCTTCAACTTTCTTACTTCAATTTGCATGCAATACACTTCTATAAGCCACAATCTCGTCAATTTTAAAATTTACACCAAGTCCTCAAGCATTTACACAAAACCTAGTTTTCAAAGTTTTAAATTTTCACAAATACTACACATTCAAACACCCAAACATTTCAACTCATCACACATTCTCATGGAACTATTTTTCATCACTTAAAAGCAACAAACATCAAGTTCCATGGCTGCCAAAAATTCAAGGGTTCTTTCCTCAAGATTTTCTTTTTGTTTTAATGATATTTATGCTTGGCTAAATATGCTTTTCATGTTTAATAAAGAGAAGAAGAGGGATTAGTGCACTAACCTTACTTGAGCTTCCCTAACTTCAAATTTCTTGCTTCCAATGGGTGTCTATAGCTTCCTTAGGGTATGGGGAGTATTTTTTGTGAAGTGGGCTATGGGTTTTGGTGTGTAAAAGCTTGGGAAATCAAGCTTGAAAGCTTAATAACAATGGAGGAAATGAGGGAAAGAGAGAGAGAAGAAATGGAGGAAGAAGATGGAAGTGGGTGGGAGTTTGTCCTCTAGTGCCTATTTATAATTTTTTTTTTGAATTTTTCTAAGCTTTTTTTTTCTTTTCTTTTCTTTTCTTTTCTTTTCTCTTCTCATTTTCTTAATCTATTTCATAAATTTTAATTAATGTTAATTATTTTATTCTCTATGTTTTTTTATTTTGACATTTAGGTCAAAATTCACCTTTGGGGGTGAAATGACCAAAATGCTTTTAGTAGTGCATATTGGGTTATTTTTATTATTTTTGTACCAATTTATAAATTCTCTAAACTTTAATTTATTTTTTTCTCTACATTTTTCCTATATTTTCTTAACATTTATTTCTTCAATCTAAGCCTCCTCACTATAGTCTAGGTGTACTTCCAGATATTTTAATTGTCCAAATAGACATTAGTCGTCGGAACAGTAAAATGTACAGACTACCTATGGTGAGGGCATTACATAATCTCACATCGGCAAAGCACGAAAATGGTCTTGGGTTCAAAAAGTAATGGTATAGAAAATGGGGGAACTAATCACTAGAGGCGCCTTTTGGTGGAATGGCCTGGAGAGTTGGAAGAACTCCAGGGTTAAGCATGCTCGCTTGAGAGAAATCCTATGATGGGTGACCTCCTAGGAAGTTCTCCATTTCACCTATGGGACAAAACCGTGAGGCTTATGGCTAAAGCGGACAATTCCTCTAGTGGTTGGAGCCCGATAATTACAATTGATATCAGAGCCGCTCACGTGTTCTCTTGGGCGATGGTGGGGCAAACCTCAGTGAGGACGCTGAGTCCCGAAAGGGGGGGAGAAAGGTCCCTTAGGCAAATCCCACATCGGCAAAGCACGGAGATAGTTTTGGGTTCAAAAAGTAATGATATAGAAAATGGGGGAACTAATCACTAGAGTTGCCTTTTGGTGGAATGGCCTGGAGAGTTGAAAGTGCTCCAGGGTTAAGCATGCTCGCTTGAGAGAAATCCTAGGATGGGTGACCTCCTGGGAAGTTCTCCATTCCACCTATGGGACAAAACCGTGAGGCTTATGGCCAAAGCGGACAATTCCTTTAGTGGTTGGAGCCCGATCGTTACAATATTGTCATTTTATATGGACTTAACAAAAGCACCTATTTGTTAACATGTTTAAAATTAAAGGATCAAATTATTATCTAAACTTATACTGAGGATTGACTTGTAGGTTTTATTAAATCTAAAGGACTTGATTATAATTTATCCTAAAAATAATTTTTAGGCTAGTTCATTAATTTTTATGTATCCATTTGATCATTAAATTAGACTTGTTTGATTTAGTTGATAATGGGTGACTAATGATTGGAAATTGTTAATAAATTTTGTATGGATTTTTTAAAAAATTAAAATTAATAATTAAAATTACATTTAATTTTTTATATATTTTTAATAAACAAAAAATTTTCTGTCTTTTTTTTTAATTATTTCAATGACCAACTTATCAGTATATTTTATGCAAACATTGAAAATCTTTATAAGGATATGATTAGGAAGCATTTATTGAGGTTAATTTCAATTAGTTTTGAAAAATAAAACTAGCTAATAACCTACTTTTATTACGACAAGGATTTCAACTTCTTTAATTACAACTAGGACTTTATATGGTTTAATTACACTGTTAAATTCATGTTAATCTTAAGGATAAATATTAAAATATTTTTTCTTAAAATAGCTGAATAAAATTTAAATTTATTAATATAAATTAAATTTAGCTCGCTAATAAAATTGTCATAGGCACACAAATAAATCAATTGGTAATAATAAATAATACATTATCAACGTAGAATATTAGTGATTTAGATGCAGTATAACACACAGAAAAAATGCTTAATAAAAATTAGGAATTTAACATAAAAAAAATATGATAATTATTTATTATATATTTTAATAAATAAATTTAATAATTATTTATTATTTATACTGCTTAAATATAAATTCATCATTAAAAATGAATATTATTTTTTAACAAAAATATCTCCGTTCAAGTAAAATATAAAATTAAAATAGTTATCTGTTACGAAAATGTTCTAAAATAAAATTTTAATTTCAAATTTTTGTATGGCTTTTCCATAATATTTTTATTTACTTATTATTTTTAATTATAAATTTTACTATTATTATTATTTTTTTTTTTATTTCAATGAGCATATATTGTACAAGATAGTATGAAAATCCTATTAAGGATATGATTCAGAAGCGTTTAATGATTCTCCAATTAGTTTTGTGATCAAATTCTCTTGCTATAAAGATTTAGTAATCTCTCTCCCTATATATATAAATATTGTATATGCAATATTATTTCTCCTTCAACTAACTGTAGCTTGCATTTTCTACTGGGATAAAGAGAAGAGGCCTTTTCGTTGCTGTTGTCTTGTGTTGATCTTTCTTTAATTGAAGTTGCTTCTGTTTGAAGTAGTTTAGACTGGCCTATCATCTGCTGTTGACATCTATATTTAGGAGAGTGAATCAGGTATTTATTTCATGCTATTTCTTAGCATATTTTATATGATTGGTACTTCATATTTAGTCCTTTCCCTTTTTTTTTTCTTTAAGAAATTGCCATTAGGAATTTTCACTCTAAATATTTATTTAAAGGGAAAGAAAACTCAAAGAATTTGAATCACTAAAATTTCTGCAGTAGTAGAGGAATATCTTATTTATAACTTTCAAGTTTCACATGAATGCAAGTCTTCGTAAACATGAGATTGTACCTAGAAACAGAATTATTTTCAAGTCTCTTAACCTTTCGTTAACAGGAAATTAAAGCAGTGCATATTAAGACATTGGTAAAATTATTATAGCTCAAGTCACATCTTTATCACTCTTCAGATTTTCTCGGTGCTTTTATATTGGCTTTCAAAAACCCTGAAATAGAAATCACCACTAGGGAATTTTTTTCTATTAGTAGAACAGTCTTTTGTTTATTTACCATATTGAAGTGACGATTAAAATTATTCGTTTTATTCTATTTTTGGATATGGTTTGTCATTTAACATGAATGCAATTCTTTGTAAACATGAGATTATACGTAGAAGCAAAATTTTTTCAATTCTCTTAACCCTTCGTCAACAAGAAATTAAATTAGGGTTTTGATTCTACTTTTAATTCCTACTTTTTTTTATGCTGCTTTGGGGTTAGGGTTTCAATCTCTATTCGAGCATTTATAGAGTCCTCAGATTCGAAATTAGGGTTTTGAGTATTTGTCAGTGAGCCACGAAGTTCACGCGAGCAAACATGGTTCGAGAGATGGAAGGGCTGTTAGACTTCCCAAGGAGTCTGGCTCTGGTGAGAAGCGAAAGCTCGAGTCTAAGGACAATAAAGACTCGTTTGGCTCTTGAAATGGGAGGTACCTAGAGGAATATTCATCATCAAAGCGGGTTATGGAGAGAGTTGAGGATGGCGTGAATGATAGGTGGAATGGCAGAGAAGATGATAGAGGGGAGGGGACGAAGAAGTTGAAGGAGAAATCGGGTGAATCCAGGAGTAAGAGGAGAGATGAGAGTGCTAGAGCATATGGTGAGAGCGAGGAGGTGGTGAAAAAGGGCAGTAGAAAGAGTGGGAAAGCATAGGGAATCAAGTAGTCAAAAGAAGGAGAGAGAAGTTGGAACTGATAGGGAGAGGGGCGGAGAGAGGGAAAGGGAAAAGGAGAGATATAGGAGGGGAAGAGTGAGAAATTGTTTGATGGTGAAGACATGCGTTCCGTGAAGCATGTATCTGAAAAAACTGGTAACTGATTGATTTGTTGGTTGTTGCTTGGTTTACAATCAATGTACATGTGCGTGCACATTTATATTAAGTACAGTGGTTCTGTTCGAATGTGTTTAATGAGTATTGTTTTGACCACTTATGGGATTGAATGTTGTAAGTGTTGTGTATTGTAATTGCGGTTTTAATAGTATTTCTCCCTTAAAGAGATTTTCTTTTTTGGGAAGAGGGAAATTATTATTATTATTATTATTATTATTTGCCTTCAAAATAAATGTAAACTTATAGAAGTTCATTACAGAAGTCAAATTCTTTTTCTTTACATGTAGTATGATGGCTTCCTCCTCATCAATCTCCGACGGTGGAGAAAGGAAGGAATCAGGTGTTGGCCTTTTAACTCTTGAAGACCTTAAGCTTCATCATGTTGATATTAATAAGAAGTTGACAAAGTTTGAAGCCTTGTTAGCGGTTACAGAAATTTCTTGTGTCAAGTGGGAGGAAAAGGAGAGAGAAAAGAATGAACATGGCGAAGACACAGAGGTTGTTAAGAGAGAAAACTTTGAAAAAGCCAATAATTTTACATGTTGAAGAAAAGGGTATTGCAATTAAGGACAAAGAGTTTGTGGGAGAAAAATTACCGAGTAGCGCAATCAAATTTGGGAAAGAACTGAATCAGAAGAAGAATGTGAGAATAAATACCTCATTGAAACGAATAAACCCTGACTGTGAGAAAGACAAAAACTGGGATGCAGTATTTGAGAATGGTCAAGAAAGGAGAAAAAGGTATAGAAAGGGGAACTCTAAAAGTGAGAATGGCATAGCTAAGGGTTCATTGCCAGTGACAACCCCAGTCTTTTGTTTATTTACCATATTGAAGTGATGATTAAAATTGTTCATTTTATTCTACTTTTGGTTATGATTTGTCATTTAACATGAATGTAATTCTTTGTAAACATGAGATTATATGTAGAAGCGAAATTATTTTCAATTCTCTTAACCCTTCGTTAACAGGAAATTAAATTAGGGTTTTGATTTCTACTTTTAATTCCTACTTTTTTAATGCTACTTCGGGGTCAGGATTTCAATCTCTATTCGAGCGTTTATACAGTCCTAAGATTCAAAATTAGGGTTTTGAGTATTTGTCAGTGAGTCGCGAAGTTCACGCGAGCAAACATGGTTCGAGAGATGCAAGGGCTATTAGACTTCCCAAGGAGTCTAGCTTTGGTGAGAAGCGAAAGCTCGAGTCTAAGGACAATAAAGACTCGTTTGGCTCTGGAAATGGGAGGTACCTAGAGGAATATTCGTCATCAAAGCAGGTTATGGAGAGAGTTGAGGATGGCATGAATGATAGGTGGAATGGCGAAGATGATGATAGAGGGGAAGGGACGAATAAGTTGAAGGAGAAGTCGAGTGAATCCAGGAGTAAGAGGAGAGATGAGAGTGCTGGAGCATATGGTGAGAGCGAGGAGGTGGTGAAAAAGGGCAGTAAAAAGAGTGGGAAAGCATAGGGAATCAAGTAGTCGAAAGAAGGGGAGAGAAGTTGGAACAGATGGGGAGAGGGACAGAGAGAGGGAAAGGGAAAAGGAGAGAGATAGGAGGGGAAGAGTGAGAAATTGTTTGATGGTGAATTCGAAGACATGCGTTCAGTGAAGCATGTATCTGAAAAAACTAGTAACTGATTGATTTGTTGGTTGTTGCTTGGTTTACAATCAATGTTCTGTTCGAATGTGTTTAATGAGTATTGTTTTGACCACTTATGGGATTGAATGTTGTAAGTGTTGTGTATTGTAATTGCGGTTTTAAGAGTATTTCTCCCATAATGAGATTTTCTTTTTTGGGAAGAGGGAAATTATTATTATTATTATTATTATTATTATTATTATTATTATTATTATTATTATTATTATTATTATTTACTTTCAAAATAAACGTAAACTTATAGAAGTTCATTACAGAAGTCAAATTCTTTTTCTTTCTGTCTAGTACGATGGCTTCCTCCTCATCAATCTCCGACGGTGAAGAAAGGAAGGAATCAGGTGTTGGCCTTTTAACTCTTGAAGACCTTAAGCTTCATCATGTTGATATTAATAAGAAGGTGACAAAGTTTGAAGCCTTGTTAGTGGTTACAGAAATTTCTTCTGTCAAGTGGGAGGAAAAGGAGAGAAAGAAAAGGATGGACATGGCGAAGACACAGAGGTTGTTAAGAGAGAAAACTTTGAAAAAGCCAATAATTTTACATGTTGAAGAAAAGGGTATTGCAATTAAGGACAAAGAGTTTGTGGGAGAAAAATTACTGAGTAGTGCAATCAAGTTTGGGAAAGAACTGAATCAGAAGAAGAATGTGAGAATAAATACCTCATTGAAACGAAGAAATCCTGACTATGAGAAAGACAAAAACTGGGATGTAGTATTTGAGAATGGTCAAGAAAGGAGAAAAAGGTATAGAAAGGGGAACTCTAAAAGTGAGAATGGCATAGCGAAGGGTTCAATGCTAGTGACACCACCAGACCTGCCTCAAGAATTCAAGAAGAAGATCAAGGAGATGCATGGTACTGAATTGCAATTAGTGATACAAAAGGCAATCACGGACACTGATACACAGGATGCTCAGAGTCGTTTATCAATGCCCAAGAGGCAAATACTATGTGAGTTCTTAAAAGAAGTTGAAAGGGAAAAGTTAGAAAAGAATGAAGAGATGAAAGTGCAGATCATGATCGATCCCAATCTTAAACTTAGTGACATGATTTTCAAGCATTGGAACTTGGGGAAATCAAACGGGAAAACTTGCACGTCATTTGTGTTTCGCACTCACTGGAATGATTTCAAGAAGAAGATTGGAGTGAAGAAAGGTGATATAATTCAGGTGTGGTCTTTTCGAATTGAAGAACAACTTTATTTTATTTTGGTAAAGGTTGAAGAAGAAGAGAATGAACAAGCTAATCGCAGATGAAGTAAGTGGCACAATAATTTTCTTTTTGCGTCAATTTTAAAGCATATGTATGGAAAATTGAAGAATCTATGTTTAGTTAAAACTTAGTATGTCTAATTGTGGATATCCATTGGTTGACAACTGTAAAGTGTTGAGGTAAAGATTTTCTATTAATTGATATCTTCTTCAAAATAACAGAGTTTTTTTGTGTTCATGTGCCAAACTTTTTAATGACTGATGGAAATAATTTCAAAGCAATTTTATTTTGTTAAGAGTTTTCCGCAAATCTGATTGTTGTAGGTCCAAATTAAAACACAAAAATGGGCTGGTTAGTTTCTTAATTCCTATTCCAATTTTATTTTATTGCACCTGTTTTAAGTGGCTTCTCAATTGTATTTTTGAAGTGAATGGCGGATGTCATGAAAGTGGAGAGAAAGTACAAGCACGTAGACCTATGATAATCATGCATATGAACAATATTTTTCCTTATTCTTCATGCATTGTGATTTAAGAGTCGAAATCACCTCGTAATATTGAATTTCATGGGCAACAACCCAATGACAATACAACTCCAATCTCTCATCATGAAAAAAAATGATCCAGCAACTTCAATGTCTGAACGAGTGCTCCAACTAACAATGAAAATGGGTTAGCTTTTAATTATAAGAGAATGAGGGTGAGTCAACAAATTTACACAAATGCCTGAATTAAAACAGCAGGCAAACCTATAACATTTATTAAGCTCAAAGATTGCCTAAGGGAGTAAAAAAAAGAAACAAAAAATTACATTTTCCTTTTGGCAAAAAGGACAAATATTGTATACTCAGATCCCGTAAGCTTGGGATTGGGTTAGTGCTCCTTGCGGAGAAACAATAATTGTTATGTATATAACCTAATTCATGAATTTCCGGCAATTTGGAGCTTTACATAAACAAGGAACTTTGAATTCATCAGGCTCATCAGGATCAAACAAGTAATCGCATCTGCCAGAAATGAGTAGAAAAAATGAATTTAAGAGTGAAAAATATCACAAATTCCAATGTTTGAGAGAGAGAGAGAGAGAGAGAGAGAGAGAGAGAGAGAGAGAGAGAGAGTTACGTTAGCTCATCACCAGCAGTTACATTTGTCTTAGCAATAAGTACGATACGGCTTTCATCATCACCCACACTCATGATCCTTGCATAGCAGTTCGGCATACACTGTATCAAGGATAAATTAAGACTAGTAAAGAAGATGAAACCTTAACCTTGAACTAATTAATAAAAAATTACAGAGTGCCACAATATGAAACAGAAAAGGTTCCAAGCATTTAACGTAGGATTTCAAGTAATAAAGTCAAATATATGTTGTGTGACATGAAATCATATACTTAGGAGACAGCCGAAGCAGAATGCAGGAAATGGAAGATCTCCCTCCAAAAGAAGAATAAAAATTCCAAGTTTGTTAAAGACAACTTACTGAGTGGTTTATTAGGCGTGCAATGTTTCCTTTGTCAGTGGCATCTACCACTACCTCTTCGCTGATCTTGAAAAGCTACAAAAGAAAATCATATCACAGCTTAGTCCTCGGAAGAAAAAAGGTAGAAGAAAGAATGGCATGCAAAAACTGCAGATAGATTAATATTTTAATTTAAGTGATAAATGGGAGGAAGGAGGAGGAAAGCAAGTTCAATTAAGAAAAATGCTTGCAAGAATTTTTATCACCAGAATGGTCTCAAATCCATCTGGTGCATGCCTCCCTAAGATCTGCAACGCCAGGTTGCACTTAACTTGAACCACTTGAATATTATAAAAGAGTAATGGTAAAAAAATATATATCCATATAGCCAACCAACTAGTTAATGATTAAGATTTAGTTGTAGTAGTTGTTGTAAACTCACATAGCAGTCTTTGCCTTCTAACCGGTAGCGTGCCTCCCGAAGATCTGCATTGCTGCGTCTCACCTGTTCACCACGATATTCAAGGACCTGGAGACAAGCACGTGCTTACTCAGACATGAACACACCCTCATACGCAGGTTATTGCATAAAGAAAAACATTGCTTTCAGATAGGTCAGGATCTCAAAATAAGTTGCAGCATGAGTGTGGAGGTGCAAACAGATACCATTTCATTTTTGAGAAACACCTCTCTCATTTATTTTGCATATGTAATACATTTGTAAAGTTTCAAGACTCTAAAGGATGTCTCACTGGAAAGCCTGTGTGCATTTTAGAGTTTTAACTGAAATAACATACTTCCTATAAGCAGGACCATTTTAGAGTTTTAACTGAAATAACATACCATTTCTCCTTCTTGAATGTTTCTCCATGCAAAAAGGCCCCATCCATGTATCCCAGATCTACCAAAGCAAACTCGATCATTTTCAGTTCTCTGGGGTCACATGCACACAAAATAACAGTTGGAAGAATAATATAGAAAGTAACAGTTTAACAAACAAAAACTAAGAATGGAGATTTGCCTGCAAGTGGTAAAGCCTCTCTTTGAAAGAACAAAAACTTTTAGGCTCTTCAACTACCTGTCGACCAAGAAGAACAATCACGTTACTACTAGATTGAATGCTCTTTCCAAATTAAGAGGTACAAAAAGATAACAATCCCATATGATATTAAAAGGGGAAGAAAACATTATCTTATGGTATTGAAAGGGAATAAAACAGAAACTTTACTCTGAATGCATTCAAACATTATCAATGAATCATATCAAATATATAACCAATAAATATATGAAAAATTCTTTGCCTATTTGTTTTTGACACATATTATATTATTATTTTTAAAAATAAAAAAATAATTAAAATTTATTTTTAAAATATTATAACAAATAAATTGAATAATTATTTATTATTTATAACGCTTAGAAGTAAATTCATCATTGAAAATAAATTTAAAATAAATACTATTTTTTAACAAAAATATCTCAGTTTAAATAAAAAATAAAATTAAAATAGCTATCAACTAATATGAAAAAGCTCTAAAATAAAACTTTAATTTTAAATTTTTTATGTTTTTTTTAATATTTTATTTATTATTTTTAATTAAAAATTTTATTATTTTATTTCAATGATCGTCGCAGCAGCATATATTGTACAAGATAGCATGAAAATCCTATCAAGGATATGATTGGAACTTAATATCTGCTCTTTTATTTTCTTTTTCTTTTTCTTTTTCTTTTTTAAGAAATTGTCATCACTTTTAATATGGGAATTGATCAGATTAGCCGATTAATAATCTCTGAAATTTTCTGAAAATTTTATACTGCAGTGTGATTATTATGTTACATATTAACATCTAGTGACCTGTGCACAAAAACCTAAGATTCCTAAGATTGAGTTGCTTGAACTTATGATTATTGTTTTAAAAAAGAAGTACGATTAAATATTATTAACAAATAATTAAAAAAAAATGTCATTAGGTATATAAAGTTATATTGTTCGTTAAATTCATGTTAATCTTATAATATTAATATGAATATTAAAATATTTTTCTTAAAATAATTGAATGATATCTAATTTATTAATATGCATTAAATTTGGCTTATTAGTAAAATTATTATAGACAAGTAATGATGTAAAATAAAAATAATAATTTATTACTATTTATCCCTATCTATTCCTATCTCATCAACACTTCTAAACCTTCTAAAATTATGATTACCTATCTCTCTAGAACTTTACACTAATCCCAATAAATATCTCACTAGGAAGATTGAAAGGGACACTCAGAGATTAATCCCTGGAGCTTTCTCTAAAATTTTCTTTTCCTTCTCCCTATTTTTTTTTTAATTTCAAAAAATTTAACAATATTTAATCAAGGTGAGAGTTTTTGATACTTCATGTTCAAGATTAATGCCATACTATAGTTGTTTCATATTTATATGCTTTAAATTAGTCTTATACGTTCATAATTTGCATATACATGTGATAAATTTAAGGATAATAACAACACTGCATATGTTCTTATTTCTGACACTTCGTTTTTAATTAATTTTCATGTACTTTTATTTCTATAAAATTATATTTGTAATCTTCATGAAATTTTGATAATTTTAATTTCAAAAATCATAGAAAAAGTTGTTAAATTGAATAAGTTATAACTATCCAAATTTAGGGTGTCTACAAATCATAATTTGTAGTACAACCGAATTTCAAGGCTTATATTTTCCTCAATTCTTCATCTTTTTCTGTGATTCTTGTGTCTAAAATTAAATTCAAGATCTTGTCTAATTTTTTTCGTTGGTTTTATGCAAAAAATATTTTATAGTTTGAGAGATATCTTAGTTTTAAAAAAGTAGTATAAATTTATCACCGTTAAAAATTTCGATTTTTGTAAATTATTTGTTAATGATGTTGACCTGATTATTAATTTTATAATTTAATATGATGTTTTATCTTACACCTATATTTTTTTTGTAATTTTTATACTTGCTTAGATATTTTAAAAATTCAAATATAAAGACATAGTGAATTTATTAATTTCATGTTGGTTTATATATTTTTTTATTTTCAAGCTTTAAATTTTATATTGATATGATTTTAATGATGTATGTGATATAATATAGTGTTATGAAGTGTTAGGAATAGGTTAAAAGACCTTCAGCCATTAGGTAATTTTAACTAAATAAAAGTTTAAACCACTTAAAATCTTAGTGTTTGATTTCAATACAATTTGTTATTAATTTATTTCATAATATAAATAAAATTAGTAATTAGCTCTAAAGTATCAAGCAAGAGGTCATAATTTATACATGCATTTTATATCATCATTTAGGTATAATTTTTGCACATAATTTATCCTTGTTCATAGATATTACTATAGATATTAGCATATATTTAGTCAATTTTGCAATTTTACACTTCTTAGTTTAATTTTTGGAATTTATTTGTTTTGTAGGTTAAATTTGGAGAAATTTGGTGTATTTTGATCAGAGCAGCTATTTGGAAGAAATTAGAGTTGAATTGCAAAATTTTGAAGTTGAGTTAAAGAGGCCGAAAGTGACAACACCTGCGACAAGATTTAGGAGCATGGGGGGTATTTATAAAGAAAGAATGGAGCATTAAATGCCCAATTTCAGAAATATGACACCAAAATGGCTTTTGGTGCTTTTGAGAAGATATTTATGATGTTATGTCAAATTGAAGAGACGCTGCTAAAAAAGCAGGCCAAATAGCTATCCTCAAGCCTAATCACCATAAATCACGAACCATGAGTTTCAAGAAACTCTGTAAAGGTAATCGGTCGAGCATAAGCATGAAAACTAAAGATTCGAAGGGACTAAGAGGGGGAGGGGGGGGGGGGGGAGGGGGGGGAGAGGGAGGAACAATGATATAACCATCCCAAAATCAAGTCAAAGAGTTAACGCTCCCAACATGGCAGCTAAAGTGTCAAGCGCTGACTCAAAAGGGCAAAACAAAGAAGTCGTGACCAGGGAGTAGCTTGACCATCACGTGGCTCAGGCCAATTAGACCGAACGACCAAGACTCAAACTATCCAGACCAAGAGCAATCTGAGCATCACATGGCTTGGACTATTTAGATTGAGCAAAGGAAGGATTGGACTGGTTAACCCAACAAACATGAACAAGAGATATTAAAGTAAAGTTTAGGAGTGTTACTAAACATTAGTAATACTAGTCAACATTCAAGATAGATTTATAGGTGAAAATCTTAGAACGATAACCGAGTGTCTAAGATTCTCTCAACTAGTTATAATGGCTTTTTAGCTCTTAGTCTATAAATATCAGAACTAAGTATTAATTAGGTGTGCTTACTCTGCTAAAATTATGACTGAAAGCACTTTATCATTTAGCACCTCCATTTTCGATCAAACTTTTAACTTGAGCATCGGAGAGGCTAGCCCATAGGCCACCGATCTCATCTTTTCCATTGAATTGTAGGTTGATTTGGCGATTATAGGAGACTCACAACAACATTAATTACCATTAGCTTCTGATAGATTTTTTAGTGCGATTGCAATAGCTTTGATGACAATGTCATTTACTAATAATCTAATATCATGTTACTTTATAAGTTAAGGAAGGACTGACACATGAGCAATTTGCCAAATTATTGGTGTTTAGATAAATGAATTAACAAACCTGAAGTTTAAGTATAATACCTTTGAGCTTCTTTCTAAAAGAAAGAAGAGGATCTAGTATAATATATGATAAAAATCACAGACAAATTTTGAACAAAGACTATATAACAAAAAATAGATAATATACAATATAGAATTCCATAAGTTGTTGATAAATACAAATTTGGTGCAATTTGTTTAGATTATAATAACCTTCTTGCTATAACCTGCAAAGTTAACATGAGTTGAGCATAAACAAATTAAACTATGGAAAGGATAGTTGTGGCAAAATAAACGTATGGAAAGGATAAAGGGACAAAACCTAAGTGCAAAGGATCTGAGGAAGAATGCAAGAGAAACTCCAAAAGAAAGGGATAAAAAAGGGGGGGAAAACTTGAACCTTCTAAAATGCTCAAGAAATGAGAGGAACTAGAAATAAGTGGCAGCAAAATCCACTAAATCAATGTAAGGAAACACAAACTTAATACAATTGCACCCAATTTGTATTCCAAATATCAGAAAGCACATTCATGCACCACAACACCATGATACAGATGCGGCCAAGGAATTCAAGAACATTCATAGCCAAATACTGAGAAGCTAGGATTATGGTTCAATTTTAATGTAGAGTAGAGTTTTATTTATGTACATCATAGGGATACTTCTGTAATTTCATATTTGCTAAAAAGATCTAGTTTTTTATAGGAGTCTTTATTTATATTCCTTATTGGTTAAAAATTATTTAATTATTAAGGTTTACCTTTGGAAGTCCAAATCCTTAAGCGCAAATGATTAATATATGAGTCTATAAATACCCATGTTTGTAGTGTTGTAAAAAAAGCTTTGAACAATACATATTCTAGCAATTATGCTTCGAATTGTGTGATGCAATTCAACCCTAGGTGTGATGCCTTTAGAATCTTGGGTGTGAATGCCTAAGGAAGTTTAGGTGTGAAGCCTAAACTATTCTATTGTTCATTTTGCAAATTTGGTCCTACAAACAGCCCCAAAAACCTACTTCTTATAATAATTTTACTTTTGAAATCTATACCCTTTTGAACCTTTTATTATAGTTCACAGCCCATATATCTTCTCGTCTTATTCAATTTCCCACATCAGTTACATCTTTTCACAACTCTAAATTCTCAACCTAAATTCCTATTCATTATAGCCTTCATAAGACTCAAATTTCAACATTAATTCTAAGACTTGCTGTGACACCCCTCACCCATCTACAGTGTAGCAAAGCAAGGCATGTCACACTCGGTGCCGGAGTACCCTATCTTATCTTAGTTTATTCTTTTAATAATTTGTTCTCATTATATTTTAATGTTAATTATTTTTCTAAGGAGAAACCAGTGGAGTTTTCTCTATTTCTATTACCATTTGGCGTATTTCACTATTCACCTACTAGAAATTCAACAATATTTTCATAATAAAATCTTATCCATACTAATCATAATTATCTCGTCAATCATTCTCACAGTCATCACATATTTCAAATCTCATCCATATATTTCAATTTCATAATCATTTCCATACATTTCCATTCATACTCAATTCATATGTAAAAATTTTCAAATTACATAAATTTACATGATTTATAAACTAATTACACAAGTTCATAATTTACAATTTACATAATATACAAATACAAATTAATTACAATTCCATAATTTATATTTCAACATAATAACTAATTATAAATGCATAAAATAACTTTTGTGAGCCCTATCTACAGGCATTGCTGAGGAGGTGACAACTTGAACACTTCTGACACTTCTGCAGATCTGGATTCTAAAAATCCCAGTCAATTGTCCACTAGGTTTTAACTTCAGTACCTACACGAAGGAAACAAATCCATCGTGCTAAGTATTTCTGCTTAGTGGTGCAATAATATAACAAGAAAATAATATATTCAAATAAGAAAGACTAAAGTATAATTCTAAAGTATAATTTAGATCATCGGGTAGCAATTAAATTTGGTATGATATTTCTGATATCAACTATCTTATATTCTATTTTGTCCCTCTTTGGAAGTGCTAAGTTTATACAATAATTATATTCAATATACAGATTAATTCTAGCAATATTGTATTTTCGATTCCTACAATTCTAAAAATTTCGTTTATACTACTTGATTCAGTTATGTTTCCATTGCTAATCTTTTTCCTCATTTCATTCAATACTTTCTAATCTTTTTAATTACTAATGTTCTTAAATAATTTCAATAATTTACACTGCCTAGGTAACTTATGACAGACTGACTAAACTGGATAACAGGTCGTTGGCATTGGACACCGCGGTGCCTCGGGCTGTCATACCATGGAACGCGGAACGTCAATCACGTATGCAGTCAATATGGCTAAAAAGTCATGATAACATATAATCGAGCATAAAAGCCATGAGTGCGGGCATAAAGCCTTACGTAGTACTGCTAAACAATACACTATTGGCATGTCAATCTATACAATCTGACACACGTGTCTAGGCAATACATGGGCACATAAGTACCATTAAGTGTTAATATGTTTTGTTTTATTATTTCATTATTTCACGATAAATTCCAATTATAATTTATAACATTTCAATTCTATTCGTAACAGAAATATAAATTTTTAGAATAGAATATTACATAAATTATGCATTTATCATAATTTACACATTCATTTATTATATCATTTGTGTTGATCACAATTCACAACAATGGTTCTCATGTACCATTGTGCTCAAAACATTCTTCCTTTCTTTCCTAATGAGAAATGATGTCTCATTCATACATTAATATGATTCATTTATTCACTCATTATGTCATTCATAAGATCATAATTTATAACAATTATTTCATTATATATATTTTTTGTAATATTCTAAACTTTATTTCCTAGTGAAAACACAATATCTAGACTCATTTTCATCTAATACATATATTCATGAATATCATTTATATAATTCACAATTTATCAATTATATCATCTATTTTTCCTTTCTAATTCCTTATCTAATTTATTACATCATTTTACATGTCCCTAGGTTCAACATTTTCATTTATATTGATTTTCAAACTACATTTCAAGATATATTAACAATGTCTCCTAAGTTCTATTTGTGATGAGAATACAATTTCCATCTACCTATTCTCATAATTTAGGTATACATTAAATCCTTTAAGTGGGGTACCATTCACTCCATTAATTTTGGTTGTTACTATTCACTTAGCCATTCCTACACAAAAGTTGACTTTTTAATTCATAATAGATTTGTTAAGCCTAAGTTCACCAAGATAGCACATTTTACATTTTATTTTTGTTGGCATTGATTGGCAATACTATTTCAAAGCTTATTTTATATTATTCAAAATTTTCAGATTTCATACCTTAAGTTTACTGTTCCATTGGTCATTGTTACAGTGGAAATTTGGCAAAACTTTCTTCATCAAAGTTGTTCCTTTATGTGTCTTCTTTAATTTCCTTTTTAAATCACTCCATTTAGAGTTTTGTAGCTCAAGTTATGGCCTAAATACCATAACTAGCCGGATTGAAATTTTCCAGAATTTTTGGGCAGAATTGGTTCTACCAGAATTGGTTCTTCATGAAAGTTGTTCTAAATTGTCTAAGCTTTCTATTGATATAAAATTCAGGTCAATTGGATATTTCTACCCTGAGTTATGGCCAAATGAAGAAACACTATTCATTAGGTCACTTTTACCAGGTCCAAAATTGGTTACCCGGATTTGGCCAATTTTTAGGTCATCCTAAGTTTGTTTTCTGGGCAAGATTTCTTCATCAAAGTTATGCCATTATATGTCTAGTTTCATGTGCAATTAGCCTTGCACAAATTGAACCTACACAACTCAAGTTACAGCTGCCCAAACTTGCTAGACTCACATCCAGTCTTGCAAGTCCTATGAGGCAGTATACCCAACCTCAAATCCAAAGCCATAATTCAATTCAATTCCTCATCAAACACAGCCAAATGGTCAATAATTGACCATTAGGACTTCTATTCACCAACACATGAGCAAAACCCAAATTTGTCACAAACCCTAATTGGTCATAATTTCCATCTCCTACAAACTCATCAAATTTCAACTCTACTTTATATATATACACATTAATTGACTTTAATATACAAATTTAATTGCATCCTAACTATCAAAACCATGAAAATCCCATACCATCAAGGCTGACCAAATTTTCCATGCCTTCATACATACCTCAATTCCATAAATATTCATGTAAGCTCATCATAATTTGACTAAATTTTAACTAAAGAAGAAGGAAGGAAACTAGTTTATGCACTAACCTTTTTGAACAGAATTTTCTTGGCTAATCTTCAATTTTTCCTTCACTTTCTTTCTTTCTCTAGGCTGCCAAACACTTACCCAATAGGTGTAGACAAGTTTTAATAAAAGAAACTTAAGGTTTTATGGCGAGAAATTACGGCTTAGAAGAGAGAGATTAGAAAGTTTTAATGGAGGTAGAGAGAGATGGGAGTGGCTGCCAAAAATGGTTGAGGAGATGAGCAGAATTTATTTCTTAATTTTTCTCATTTTATGTGTATATATCTCCTTTTAATTAGTTTGTCAAGTTGTGATTGGGTTGAGAGTTTTTAATTGCATCATGGTGATGTCACAAGTCCCATTTAATTTATTTTCTTTTCTATTCTTCTCTACTCATTTTCAATTTAATTTTTATCACTTTTTATTCATATTTTATGTCATATAATTTATTTACTTAATTGGACAAGTCGGTCAAAAATTATCTCTGAAGACGAAATGACCAAAATGCCCTCCGTTTGGGTTATTGAGCCAAAATTGTCTGTACCAATTGATAAAATTCCAAAAGCATTTTCTTGGAATTCTAGTGCCATCGAAACCTCAATAACTCTTCTCTAGAGTCCCAAAAATTATTTCACAAAATTTCCCTCAAGTTTAGGGCTATAGCTGTGAAGACAGCAACTTCCCGCTAGGGTCACCCATCACTGGGGCACTGCCTCATTTAACCTTAGTGTATTTCATAGATTAAATTTTTTAAAATTTGTTTCTTACCATTATTTCAATTATTTATGACTCCTCACTCTAGTTTAATTATAGTTCCAGACATTCTAGCTGTCCAGTCAAACATTGGTCAATGGAACAGTCGAATGCACGGACTAGCTAAAGTGAGGGTGTTACAATTCTTCCCCTCTAACAAAAATTTCGTCCTCGAAATTTACCGGGTGTAGGTATCTGAGATAATTCCTTTACCTTTTTATTGCTCCCTCTGTCTACTACTTTTATATATATTGTATTATTTAGTCTTTTCAAATCTATCATTATACACTTAGGCATATCATAAAGGAAGGATACTTTATCTCAAATTCACATTTGGGGCATCTTACTCCTCTCTGGCTTGGGTGACATTTGCAAGTGGTGTTACTGTTGCACCTGGTCCTTCCATGACCTCTATCTGGGTCCGTGGTAAATTCCTCTTAGGACAATCTTTTAGACGATGGTCCATGGCCCCGCATCTATAACAGGCTCCAGTCAATCCCCTACATTCACCTTATGCCAATTGTTACAATGGCTACATTTTCTTGCTAGTCTTGGTTCACTCACCACTAGTATCTCTGGTTGACCTCTTCTGGGTATAGGCCTGGGTCTAGGTCTCTTATTTTGATCAGATGTCCAAATTTCCTCTTTTGCTGATCACCACTCCTCTTTTATTCCTCTTTATGAACACCGCTAATATATTTCTTTCTGAACTCTATCAGAAAGAATTCCCAAGTTACGTTGGCTGGTGGCACTATCTTGGTTACGACATCCCACCATCAATATGCAGCTTCTTGTAGCAATGAAACTGCACACTCCAAATTCTATTATGGTGTGCAATGGAGCTGTTGCAGGACTCTTTCAGTCCTTTCTAACCAATACTTAGCCACTGAAGAATTGTCTTCCTTTTTACCATTGAAATCTACAGCTCCATACTTCTTAATTTTTTCTAAAGGTGATTTCCACTGAGGCGGTGGTGGAATAACCCCAGTCATCTGTCGAAAGAATTCAGTCATCTGCTCAAACAAGGCCTATTGGGGTTGTACAGGCACTTCTTGCACTAGTGGAGCAGGATCTCCCCGATTTCCAACATCACTCCCAGTCGGGATACGGCTTATTACTTCTTCCTCTACTGCCCTGTGCGATTCTGAGTCTATACCTTAACCTAAAATAACAAAAGAAAATAGATCTGCATTAGTGTCACCTTGACTCTTATGAATGCAATGCATGTTATGCACACGATCTTATTCTATCTATCAATGCCTAGGAACGCCTAAACCGTGCTCTGATACTAATAAATGTGACACCCCTTACCCGTCTACAGTGTAGCCGAGCAAGGCATGTCACACTCGGTGCCAGAGCACCCTATCTTATCTTAGTTTATTCTTTTAATAATTTGTTCTTGTTATATTTTAATATCAATTATTTTTCTAAGGAGAAACTAGTGGAGTTTTCTCTATTTCTATTACCATTTGGCGTATTTCACTATTCACCTACTTGAAATTCAACAATATTTTCACAATAAAATCTTATCCATACTAATCATACTTATCTCATCAATCATTCTCACAGTCATCTCATATTTCAAATCTCATCCATATATTTCAATTTCATAGTTATTTCCATACATTTTCATTCATACTCAATTCATATGTAAAAATTTTCAAATTACATAAATTTACATGATTTATAAACTAATTACACAAGTTCATAATTTACAATTTACATAATATACAAATACAAATTAATTACAATTCCATAATTTATATTTCAACATAATAACTAATTATAAATGCATAAAATAACTTTTGTGAGCCCTATCTACATGCATTGCTGAGGAGGTACAACTTGAATACTTCTGACACTTCTGCAGATCTAGACTCCAAAAATCCCAGTTAATTGTCCACTGGGTTTTAGCTTCAGTACCTACGCGAAGGAAACAAATCCATCGTGCTAAGCATTTCTACTTAGTGGTGCAATAATATAACAAGAAAATAATATATACAAATAAGAAAGACTGAAGTACAATTCTAAAGTATAATTTAGATCCTCGAGTATCAATTAAATTTGGTATGATATTTCTAATATCAACTATCTTATATTCTATTTTGTCCCTATTTGGAGGTGTTGAGTTTATACAGTAATAATATTCGATATACATATTAATTCTAGCTGTATTGTATTTTCGGTTCCTACAATTCTGAAATTTTCGTTTGTACTACGTGATTCAGTTATGTTTCCATTACTAATCTTTTTTTCATTTCATTCAATACTTTCTAATGTTTTTAATTACTAATATTCTTAAATAATTTCAATAATTTACACTGTCCAGGTAACCTATGATGGAGTGACTAAACTGGATAACGGGTCGTTGGCACTGGACACCGTGGTGCCTCGAGCCGTTATACCATGGGACACGAAACGTCAACCACGTATGCAGTCAATATGGCTAAAAAGCCATCATAACATATAATCTGGCATAAAAGCCATGAATGCGGGCATAAAGCCATAAATATAGGCATAAAGCCTTACGCAGTACTGCTAAACAATACCCTATCGGCATACCAATCTATCCAATCTGACACACGTGCCTAGGTAATACATGGGCACATAAGTACCATTAAGTGTTAATATGTTTTGTTTTATTATTTCATTATTTCATGATAAATTCCAATTATAATTTATAACATTTCAATTCTATTCGTAACAGAAATATAAATTTTTAGAATACAATTTTACATAAATTATGCATTTATCATAATTTATACATTCATTTATTATATCATTTGTGTTGATCACAATTCACAACAATAATTCTCATGTACCATTGTACTCAAAACATTCTTCCTTTCTTTCCTAATGAGAAATGATGTCTCATTCATACATTAATATGATTCATTTATTCATTCATTATGTCATTCATAAGATCATAATTTATAACAATTATTTCATTATATATATTTTTTGTAACATTCTAAACTTTATTTCCTAGTGGAAATACAATATCTAGACTCATTTTCATCTAATGCATATATTCATGAATATCATTTATATAATTCACAATTTATCAATTATATCATCTATTTTTCCTTTCTAATTCCTTATCTAATTTATTACATCATTTTACATGTCCCTAGGTTCAAAATTTTCATTTATATTGATTTCCAAACCACATTGCAAGATATATTAACAATGTCTCCTAAGTTCTATTTGTGATGAGAATACAATTTCTATCTACCTATTCTCATAATATAGGTATACATTAAATCCTTTAAGTGGGGTACCATTCACTCCATTAATTTTGGTTGTTACTATTTACTTAGCCATTCCTACACAAAAGTTGACTTTTTAATTCATAATAGATTTGTTAAGCCTAAGTTCACCAAGATACTACATTTTGCATTTTATTTTTGTTGACATTGATTGCCAATACCATTTCAAAGCTTATTTTATGTTATTCAAAAATTTCAGATTTCATACCTTAAGTTTACTGTTCCATTAGTCATTGTTACAGTGAAAATTTGGCAAAATTTTCTTTATCAAAGTTGTTCCTTTATGTGTCTTCTTTAATTTTCTTTTTGAATCACTCCATTTGGAGTTTTGTACCCAAGTTATGGCCTAAATACTATAACTGGCCGGATTTAAATTTTCCAGAATTTCTGGGCAGAATTGGTTCTGCCAGATTTGGTGTCTTGACTTTGGTGGACAATTCCATTAAGTTTTAGTTAAAATTTGGAGTTATGTGCTTCATGAAAGTTGTTCTAAATTGTCTAAGCTTTCTATTAATATAAAAGTCAGGTCAATTAGATATTTCTACACTGAGTTATGGCCAAATGAACAAACACTATTCATTTGATCACTTTTACCAGGTCCAGAATTGGTTACTCGAATTTGGCCAATTTTTAAGTCATCTTAAGTTTGTTTTCTGTAACACCCCTAAGTTCGGTAGTGCGTTCTACTGTTTCGGTGACCAGTGCTATTCGGACAGCTAGGATGCCTAGAACTACACTTCGTTATGTGTGAGGAGACATAAAATAATGAAATAAAAGAAAAAAAATACAAGAAAAACAAAGGAAAAATAATAGCAAAGAAATGTAACCAAGTTAAGCGAGCCGAGAACCCTAGCGATGGGTGACCGCACCGGGAAGTCACGGTGTGGGCCGTTGACTAGCCCTGGACCGCAGGGAACCCTGGAAAATATTTTTAGGATTTAAAGAGACATCAATTGAAGTATAAATATCATTAGAAATATCAAAGAAAAATAAAATAATTAGTACAAAGAAAAGTGAGAAATCGAAAAACAGACAAAATCCGGTGTTACCGAAAAATCGGGAATGCAACCCGAACAGGGGCATTATGGTCATTTGACATCCTGAATTGTCTTTTGACCTAAATGTCCATTAAAAATAAATAATATTACACTTAGAAAATAAAATGAAGAATTAATTTGGTGGGACCTAATGTAAATAGCCAAAAGTGGAGTGAAATTTGTGTAAATAACACATTTAACATATAAAATGATTAAACTAAAGTGAGTGGACAACTAAGGAATAACCTAAGGATTATAAAATGTGTTAGTGGGCAGATTTCTCCACTAAACACTTCATCTTCAAGCTTGAGAATCATCCATGCCGTAAATGAAAAGCTCCCAAAACCTCCATGGCCATTTTTCTTTAAGCTTCATGCACTCCTTCAATTTACCTCCAATCACCTTGGCAGCTTCACTAAAAATTGTCCTCACATCACAAGGAAGAGCTTGATACCAAAATCAAGAAGTTTAGTGAAGGTTTAACAAGTCCCAACCAAAGGTAAGTTTGTATTTTTGAACATTGCTTTGTTAAACTTTGTATACTTGTTATGGGTGTTTGAATTGTGAAGAAAATTTTCAAGTTTGAGGAATTCTTGATATATGAATTTTGGACAGCCATGGAATTGTATGTTTAATGAAATATTCATACATATATTTGATGAGAAATTATTTGATTAGGGTGATTTAATGTCCTAGTAAATTATTCCACATGTATATGGTGATTGTGCACTTGGAATGGAAATTGATGAATTGTAGGACACTTTGGCATTGTGGAACAATTCGGCAGCCTTGGGACTCTTTGATAAATGTATGAGTTCATAAAGGTATTGGCAGAATATTGGCATTGAGGATTGATGGATATGTATATAGATTGGTTGTGTAAAGTGTATGTAAGAATGAGTAATGTTTATGTGTATATGTGATTGTACATAGACTTTGTAAATTTGAGTTTATTTGGTGTATTGAGGATGTGTGTAATCTGCCCAAAGTGACTTTAAAGTGAAGTGGTATAAGGTTTTGGTAATGTACCAAAACAGAATTGGTAAGGGAAGTGGACATATAGTAAGGTAAATGTGTCATTTATGTATGTTTAAGCAAGGTAATTAAGGGCAGTATACATTTTAGCCTATAACTTTAAATGTGTAACCTCAATTGGTATGAGACCAATTGGGGGTGAAACTAGGCACAAAATGTGCCAACGTTCATTGAGAAAGCACACCAAAATTCTGCTTGCAAGGTAACATGAAAAATGACCAATTCGGATTAAGTGCAATTGAAACCTGAAAACTGACCAATTGGGCAGCAGTTAGTGTGTAGGCCATAACTCATGCAAAACAGGTCCAATTGACCTGAAATTTTAACCATGAATAGTTAAGACCCATACCTACAAGTCTTATGAAGACACCAAAGCCCATAAATGACCATAAGTAAGTCAAACAGCTTGCACAAGTGCGGGTCCAAAAACTGGCCGCACCAAAGTTGGCCAAAATTGACCTAAAATGACCAAATTTGATGCCATTTGACCAACAATAGTAAAATGACCATAACTTGGTCTACATAACTCGGATTGACCTAAAATTTTTCCCCGCGTTCCGTAAGACATAGATCTACAAGTTTGTAGTTTTGACCAAAACCCAAAAACCGAGGGAACTAGGTCGTCCGGCTAGGTCAAACTAGTATCATGGAATCTAGCAAGTTGCATTAAAATGCACTAAACAAGGAAATGAGTTTGGTAAAACGTACCAACCCTAAAATACTATCGAATGTGACATATTAGTGACACTAAAACCTAGTTTACCTAGAATGCATCGAGGGTCGATATATTGGTTGATTAAGCAAATAAGGGTATTCAATGAATTACTTATCGAACATTATTGTTAGAGACAATTTAATTTTGTACTGAAACACTTCAAATTGTGTTTTTCAGTTAGCAAGGACTCAGGAAAAGGGAAGGAAACACTGAGTCGGACAGAGACGATCATCGAGAGGTTTGTGCACAACTAGTTTTTAACTGATTTTGTTTTGAATATTTCATATGATTAAATGACATATTTTCTTATGTATTATGTTTAACAAGCATTAGATTTAATTCAATGATTATTGAAAATTGTTATAGTATGTATGAATTTAGCTTTGTGAAATGGTATTTCCACAAGTATTAAGCATTGTTATGGATTGAATAAGTTATGTTTTGGAAAATTGTGATAGAACATGTTTTGAATTGTGATGGAAATTTTCATGAAAAAAAATGCAAATTTATGATTTCAATTGTGATGAGCATAAAAATTATTGGATATTGGAATTGACTTTGAATCGAATTATATTGTGATTTATGCTCACTAAAAGGATGGTGATATTGTTTTATATCTCACTATAGATGCTTGACTAGGTTATTACCCGTCTCTCTCATTTGTTGAGAAGACAATGGAGTTAGTTGTGTTTTGATTACCATGGTACGTGCACAGGTTTAGATTTTCTTCTGATTTGAGGTTAGATCTAAGTTTATTTTATCGTTATGGCCCTTGCGGAAGATTCATTATTGTGATGGTACTGTGCACGATGATTCGACCTCCCCGACCATAGGGAGTTAGAATATGATTCGACCTCCCCGACCATAGGGAGTTAGAATCACATCGAAGATGGCCCTATCGGATTAGTCTTGCATAGTTAGTGAGATAAAGAATGATTTGTGAGCTACAGCATGGTTTTTGAGCTACAGCATGGTTTTTGAGATACAACATGGCTTTGAGATAAAGATTGATTTTTGAGATACATAATGATTTTTGAGATACAGATTGGCTTTTGAATGGTAAAGAATTGTGATTTCAATTATGGTTTATGTATAATTGATTTTGTTGGAATTACTTAAATGGTTAGTCATGATTTGATAAATTGAATTTTGTGATCAAAGTCATTTACACAAATGATTAACATTATTGGCAATGAATATTTTGAGTTTTGGAATTTGATGAGTATTCAGATTCCCAAATTATTTACTGTAAATTTTGTCAATGTATATTGTACTATGTTTTAAATTATAGTTGTGCACCACTGAGTTCACCACTCGTGATAGCTTTGTATCTTTGTCGCAGTAAGAAGAGCATAGAGCAGTGAGTAAGTTTCTTTGAAGACACTTTCAGATCAGCTCCAGGTATATTATGGGTATACCCATGTACATAGGTCTGAGGTATGCATGTAATAATATGTATGTAAATTATTTGAACAGCTGTATAAAAACTCTTGTAAAACATTTTGGTATGTAATTAAATGTAAATTATTGTAAATATAAATTTAAGATTTCATTTACTTGAATAGTTTTGTAATATAAATTTTGAGTCTTATAATTGTACATTGAAGTTGTAAAGTGAATTATGAGTTATTTTGACTTGTAAAATTTGTATTATATTTCTTTTATCTCATTCTTTGAAAATACTGAAAAATTGTTGTTGATTGAGTTGAGAAAAATATTGTGTTGAATTTTGTTGGAGTTGAGATTTGGAAAAATATTGAAGTGCTTTTTACAGGTTTTCTAAAGAACTGTTTTATCCAAAATACAGATGGCACTCTGCCAAAATTTTTACAGAAATTCCAAATAAGTCAAATGTGTTAGTTCTATCACTTCAGTTCACAAAAGTTTTTAACACCTGTAAATAGTGCTCACCACTGTGAAAGAAGTAAGAAAAGTTTTTAAAATCCCTTGTAGTGTATTTAATGGGTTATCGATGAGCGGAGTTGATAATTCATTAGGTATACTACGGGATCATGTCATGCCTTACAGAGGGGTAGGGTGTGACATGTTTAAGTGGTATCAGAGCAATGGTTTTAAAGTGAATTTTGAACTGTGAATTTGAAATCTTTTTGTCAGAACTACAACTGCTCAAATGTTTGATACATATAGTACATTTACATCATAAATATGAACTAATGGAGAGGAATCTCCTTGTATTGGTTGTACAGGAATAGAAAATTCTGTGAAAAAATGGAAGAGAAGAATGAGACAATAGAACAATCCGTAATGGCAGAAGTACAAGTTGAGGCCCCAACTCCACAAAGTGTCGAAGGCCTGACTGTACCAGCTTTACCAGTACAAATTATTGCACAAATGGCCCAGCAAATGGCCACTTTCTTTCAACAAATGGCTGATAATCACATTCACCCCAAGCCCAATCTGCACTCCAACCCCACAAGGGCAACATGAAATGGAAAAGAGGGAGAAACCTATGGGTCAGAGTTCGAACAGTAATTTGGGGAAGAGAAAAGAATTTGAGGAACCCCGAGCTCAGAAATATGATAGAGGCGGATCATCAGGGCAGAGACCACTAAGATCTAGTCGTCGAACAACCAGAAGTTCCTATTCTGCCCGTTTCTACCATGTTTGTGGTAAGCTACATGGAGGTATTTGTCGTAAGGCCTCTGGAACCTGTTACAATTGTGGAAAACTTAGACACTTTGCTAAAGATTGTGCTAAACCACCTCGATCTGCTCTCCGGAGTTCACAGATCATCAGTCAGAGTCAAGATAGAAATAGAGTTGGTACTCCTCACCACTATAACACAGTGAATCAACCCGAATATAGTAGCGCACCAGTCAGAGCGTCCACTATGTGCCAAGGAGAAAGAGCAGAAACTTCAGATGTAGCTGCTGGTAAGTTCTTAATTTTTGAAAGAAACAATTAGTTATTATTTGATCCCAGCACTACTTAGTTGTGTGTTAGTGTCAGAACTATATATTCTGTTGTTATTCCTTTACATGGGAACGAATTTTGATGTATTAGTGACTAGTCCTTTAGGATAATAACTATAATAACAAGTATGATTGACATTACTTTTGGAAGAATTGTTAGCTAAAAGTATTTTCTAACATACCATAAATTATAAAGCTAAATGGCGAGCCTACTTAATGTAAGGCAAGAGGACGTAAAAGTGAGTTACAGTAATAGGATTGCTCTAGATGAGGGCAAAGATGTTACTGTTAGTAATTGTCAAAGGAAATTGTAATCAGAATCGGTTTGGGATATTAGTGGATTCGAGAAAGATAAGATGTTAGAAAACCTAGTCCATGAGGTTATAACGTCGTGACTATATAATGTTCTCGATGTTTGTATTGTAAGCTGCAGATTATAGTATCGACACGAGATTATTGTGTAGAGCTACATGCTTCCTCGTGGTATAATAAATTAAGAATATTTGTAAGTAATCTATAAATTGATACAGTTGCACCCGAATAGAGTACTATTACTGGAAATAAATGTGAAAATTTTAGTCAGAAATGTAAAACTTCAGAACTAGCCTATCAAACGACTACACTTGTAAGGTAGCTAGAGTCGATGACTCGATTATATTAATGTGAATTACGTACCACGAATTGTTATAAGCTTAAAGATATCAGTACGACTTATCATCCTCAAACGGATGGACAGTCGAAACAAGTAATTCAGGTAAATTCGGAAACTCATTGAGTTCCTATAAATAATGAAATGAAATGATAATAATAACCTGTAAAATGTGATAAGCCCTCAAGAATATATTGAGAACTTGTGTCATTGAATCCGAAAGGAGATGGGACAGATACATCCCACTAACAGAATTTGTATACATTAATAAGTGTCAAGCTAGCATACGAGTGGCACCCTATGAAACATAGTAAGGGAACAGATAACTATGGATTTTGTGATGAAACTTCCGAGGACACAGAATAGTCAAGATGCGGTATAGGTCATAATTGATGACTAACCAAGTCTGCTCACTTTTGCTAGTCGGATGGACTATAGCACAGAAAGATTGGCGGATTGTACATATATGAGATTATGAAATTGCATGGAGTGCGAGTATCAATTGTATCGGCGAGGATCCTAGGTTCACTTCTAGATTAGGGTAGTCTTGAGAGCCCTAGGAACTAGATTGAACTTCAAAGACAACATTCCACCCACGGATAGATGGCGATCTGAAAGGGTAATTCGGATATTGGAGGATATGCTACGGGCTTGTGTGATTGAATTTGAAGGTAGTTGGGATCTGGACTTGCCTTTGATTGAGTTTGCTTATAACAACGGCTACCAATCAAGCATTGGAATGCCTCCATATGAAGCATTGTATGGCGGGAAGTGCGAGAACTCCCTTATGTTGGGATGAAATAGGTGAAAGGAAGATGATTGGGCAGAAATTGTTCGTGAGACAGAGGAAAAGATCAGTTAATTAGAGATAGACTCAAGGCTGCATCAAACCGTCGAAGTCCTATGTTGATTTGAAAAGAAGAGATATTGAATATGCATAGGTGATAAGGTATTCCTCAAAGTTTCTCCTTGGAAGAGGATTATGAGATCGCGAGAAAGGGAAGCGAGTCCTCGTTCATCGGACCATATGAGGTTACGGAAAGAGTGGGTCCTTTGGCATATCGGTTGGCATTACCTCCAGAGCTAGCAAGGATACACAGTGTCTTCCATGTGTCCATGTTAAGGAGGTACAGATCTGACCCATCTCATGTACTATCAGTTGAAGAGATTGAAGTAAATCCAGACCCCTTATATGAGGAAGAACCCATAAAAATTCTGGCTTATGAGGTAAAGCAGCTGAGGAATAAACAGATACAGCTGAGGAATAAACAGATACACCTGGTTAAAGTGCTGTGGAACCATCATTTAGGCCAGGAAGCTACTTGGGAACGTGAAGAGGATATGAGGAGACAGCACCCATAGCTGTTCAGAGATTAATACCAGGTAAAATTTTGAGGCGAAATTTATTTAAGGGGGGGAGAATTGTAACACCCCTAAGTTCGGTAGTGCGTTCTACTGTTAGGTGACCGGTCTTTGTTGGACAGCTAGGATGCCTAGAACTACACTTCGTTATGTGTGAGGAGACATAAAATAATGAAATAAAAGAAAAGAAAATACAAGAAAAATAAAAGAAAAATAATAGCAAAGAAATGTAACTAAGTTAAGCGAGCCGAGAACCCTAGCAATGGGTGACCGCACCGGGAAGTCACGGTGTGGGCCGTTGACTAGCCCTGGACCGCGGGGAACCCAGGAAAATATTTTTAGGACTTAAAGAGACATCAATTGAAGTATAAATATTATTAAAAATATCAAAGAAAAATTAAATAATTAGTACAAAGAAAAGTGAGAAATCGAAAAACAGACAAAACCCGGTGTTACCGAAAAATCGGGAATGCAACGAGCAGGGCATTATGGTCATTTGACATCCCGAATTGTCTTTTGACCTAAATGTCCATTAAAAATAAATAATATTACACTTAGAAAATAAAATGAAGAATTAATTTGGTGGGACCTAATGTAAATAGCCAAAAGTGGAGTGAAAATTGTGTAAATAACACATTTAACATATAAAATGATTAAACTAAAGTGAGTGGACCACTAAGGAATAACCTAAGGATTATAAAATGTGTTAGTGGGCAGATTTCTCCACTAAACACTTCATCTTCAAGATTGAGAATCATCCATGCCGTAAATGAAAAGCTCCCAAAACCTCCATGGCCATTTTTCTTTAAGCTTCATGCACTCCTTCAATTTACCTCCAATCACCTAGGTAGCTTCACTAAAAATTGTCCTCACATCACAAGGAAGAGCTTGATACCAAAATTAAGAAGTTTAGTGAAGGTTTAACAAGTCCCAACCAAAGGTAAGTTTGTATTTTTGAACATTGCTTTGTTAAACTTTGTATACTTGTTATGGGTGTTTGAATTGTGAAGAAAATTTTCAAGTTTGAGGAGTTCTTGATATATCAATTTTGGACAGCCATGGAATTGAATGTTTAATGAAATATTCATACATATATTTGATGAGAAATTATTTGAATAGGGTGATTTAATGTCCTAGTAAATTATTCCACATGTATATGGTGATTGTGCACTTGGAATGGAAATTGATGAATTGTAGGACACTTTGGCATTGTGGAACAATTCGGCAGCCTTGGGACTCTTTGATAAATGTATGAGTTCATGAAGGTATTGGCAGAATATTGACATTGAGGATTGATGGATATGTATATAGATTGGTTGTGTAAAGTGTATGTAAGAATGAGTAATGTTTATGTGTATATGTGATTGTACTTAGACTTTGTAAATTTGAGTTTATTTGGTGTATTGAGGATGTGTGTAATATGCCCAAAGTGACTTTAAAGTGAAGTGGTACATGGTTTTGGTAATGTACCAAAACAGAATTGGTAAGGGAAGTGGACATATAGTAAGGTAAATGTGTCATTTATGTATGTTTAAGCAAGGTAATTAAGGGCAGTATACATTTTAGCCTATAACTTTAAATGTGTAACCTCAAATGGTATGAGACCAATTGGAGGTGAAACTAGGCACAAAATGTGCCAACTTTCATTGAGAAAGCATACCAAAATTCTGCTTGCAAGGTAACATGAAAAATGACCAATTCGGATTAAGTGCAATTGAAACCTGAAAACTGACCAATTGGGCAGTAGTTAGTGTGTAGGCCATAACTCACGCAAAACAGGTCCAATTGACCTGAAATTTTAACCATGAATAGTTAAGACCCATACCTACAATTCTTATGAAGACACCAAGGCCCAGAAATGACCATAAGCAAGTCAAACAGCTTGCACAAGTGCGGGTCCAAAAACTGGCCGAACCAAAGTTGACCAAAATTGACCTAAAATGACCAAATTTGATGCCATTTGACCAACAATAGTAAAATGACCATAACTTGGTCTACATAACTCGGATTGACCTAAAATTTTTCCCCGCGTTCCGTAAGACATAGATCTACAAGTTTGTAGTTTTGACCAAAATCCAAAAACCGAGGGAACTAGGTCGTCCGACTAGGTCAAACTAGTATCACGGAATCCAACAAGTTGCATTAAAATGCACTAAACAAGGAAATGAGTTTGGTAAAACGTACCAACCCTAAAATACTATCGAATGTGACATATTAGTGACACTAAAACCTAGTTTACCTAGAATGCATCGAGGGTCGATATATTGGTTGATTAAGCAAATAAGGGTATTCAATGAATTACTTATCGAACATTATTGTTAAAGACAATTTAATTTTGTACTGAAACACTTCAAATTGTGTTTCTCAGTTAGCAAGGACTCAGGAAAAGGGAAGGAAACACTGAGTTCAGACCAGGAGACAGTCATCAGAGGTTTGTGCACAACTAGTTTTTAACTGATTTTGTTTTGAATATTTCATATGAGTAAATGACATATTTTCTTATGTATTATGTTTAACAAGCATTAGATTTAATTCAATGATTATTGAAAATTGTTATAGTATGTATGAATTTAGCTTTGTGAAATGGTATTTCCACAAGTATTAAGCATTGTTATTGATTGAATAAGTTATGTTTTGGAAAATTGTGATAGAACATGTTTTGAATTGCGATGGAAATTTTCATGAAAAAAAATGCAAATTTATGATTTCAATTATGATGAGCATAAAAATTATTGGATATTGGAATTGACTTTGAATCGAATTATATTGTGATTTATGCTCACTAAAAGGATGGTGATATTGTTTTATATCTCACTATAGATGCTTGACTAGGTTATTACCCTTCTCTCTCATTTGTTGAGAAGACAATGGAGTTAGTTGTGTTTTGATTACCATGGTACGTGCACAGGCTTAGATTTTCCTCTGATTTGAGGTTAGATCTAAGTTTATTTTATCGTTATGGCCCTTGCGGAAGATTCATTATTGTGATGGTACTGTGCACGATGATTCGACCTCCCCGACCATAGGGAGTTAGAATCTGATTCGACCTCCCCGACCATAGGGAGTTAGAATCACATCGAAGATGGCCCTATCGGATTAGTCTTGCATAGTTAGTGAGATAAAGAATGATTTGTGAGATACAGCATGGTTTTTGAGCTACAGCATGGTTTTTGAGATACAACATGGTTTTGAGATAAAGATTGATTTTTGAGATACATAATGATTTTTGAGATACAGAATGGCTTTTGAATGGTAAAGAATTGTGATTTCAATTATGGTTTATGTATAATTGATTTTGTTGGAATTACTTAAATGGTTAGTCATGATTTGATAAATTGAATTTTGTGATCAAAGTCATTTACACAAATGATTTACATTATTGGCAATGAATATTTTGAGTTTTGGAATTTGATGAGTATTCAGATTCCCAAATTATTTACTGTAAATTTTGTCAATGTATATTGTACTATGTTTTAAATTATAGTTGTGCACCACTGAGTTCACCACTCAGCGATAGCTTTGTATGCTGTCACAGGTAAGAAGAGCATAGAGCAGTGAGTAAGTTTCTTTGAAGACACTTTCAGATCAGCTCCAGGTATATTATAGGTATACCCATGTACATAGGTCTGAGGTATGCATGTAATAATATGTATGTAAATTATTTGAGCAGTTGTATAAAAACTCTTGTAAAACATTTTGGTATGTAATTAAATGTAAATTATTGTAAATATAAATTTAAGATTTCATTTACTTGAATAGTTTTGTAATATAAATTTTGAGTCTTATAATTGTACATTGAAGTTGTAAAGTGAATTATGAGTTATTTTGACTTGTAAAATTTGTATTATATTTCTTTTATCTCATCCTTTGAAAATACTGAAAAATTGTTGTGGATTGAGTTGAGAAAAATATTGTGTTGAATTTTGTTGGAGTTGAGATTTGGAAAAATATTGAAGTGCTTTTTACAGGTTTTCTGAAGAACTGTTTTATCCAAAATACAGATGGCACTCTGCCAAAATTTTTACAGAAATTCCAAATAAGTCAAATGTGTTAGCTCTATTACTTCAGTTCACAAAAGTTTTTAACACCTGTAAATAGTGCTCACCACTGTGAAAGAAGTAAGAAAAGTTTTTAAAATCCCTTATAGTGTATTTAATGGGTTATCAGTAGACGGAGTTGATAATTCATTAGGTATACTACAGGATCATGTCATGCCTTACAGAGGGGTAGGGTGTGACATTTTCTGAGCAATGTTTTTTCATCAAAGTTGTGCCATTATGTGTCTTGTTTCATGTGCAATTAGCCTTGAATCAATTGAACCTACACAACTCAAGTTATAACTGCCCAAACTTACTGGACTCACATCTAACTCTGCAGGTCCTACGAGGCTGCATACACAACCTCAAATCCAAAGCTGTAATTCACTTCAATTCTTTAACAAACACAGTCAAATAGTTACTAATTGACCATTAGGACTTCTATTCACCAACACATGAGCAAAACCCAAATTTGTCACAATCCCTAATTGGTCATAATTTCTATCTCCTACAAACTCATCAAATTTCAACTCTACTTTATATATATACACATCAATTGACTTTAATATACAAATTTAATTGCATTCTAACTATCAAAACCATGAAAATCCCATACCATCAAGGCTGACCAAATTTTCCATGCCTTCATACATACCTCAATTCCATAAATATTCATGTAAGCTCATCATAATTTGACTAAATTTTAACTAAAGAAGAAGGAAGGAAACTAGTTTATGTACTAACCTTTTTGAACAGAATTTTCTTGGCTAATCTTCAATTTTTCCTTCACTTTCCTTCTTTCTCTAGGCTACCAAACACTTGCCCAAGAGGTGTAGCCAAGTTTTAATGAAAGAAACTTAAGGTTTTGTGGTGAGAAATTAAGGCTTAGAAGTAAGAGATTAGAAAGTTTTAATGGAGGTAAAGAGAGATGGGAGTGGCTGCCGAAAATGGTTGAGGAGATGAGCAGAATTTATTTCTTAATTTATCTCATTTTATGTGTATCTATCTTCTTTTAATTAGTTTATCAAGTTGTGATTGGGTTGAGAGTTTTTAATTGCATCATAGTGATGTCATAAGTCCCATTTAATTCATTTTCTTTTCTATTCTTCTCTACTCATTTTTAATTTAATTTTTATCACTTTTTATTTATATTTTATGTCATATAATTTATTTACTTAATTGGAAAAGTCGGTCAAAAATTATCTCTGAAAACGAAATGACCAAAATGCTCTCCGTTTGGCTTATTGAGCCAAAATCGTCTGTACTAATTGATAAAATTCCAGAAGCATTTTCTTGGCATTCTAGTGACATCGAAATCTCAATGACTCTTCTCTGGAGTCCCAAAAATTATTTCACAGAATTTCCCTTGGGTTTAGGGCTATAGCCGTAAGGACAGCAACTTCCTATTAGAGTCACCCATCACCGGGGCACCGGCTCTTTTAACCTTTGTGTATATCATAGCTTAAATTTTTCTAAATTTTTTTCTTATCATTATTTCAATTATTTATGACTCCTCACTCTAGTTTAATTATAGTTCCAAACATTCTAGCTGTCCGGTCAAACATTGGTCAATGGAACAGTCGAATGCATGGACTAGCTAAAGTGAGAGTGTTACACCTGTAGGTAGGTTGACTCCTACATCAAATACTCATGTTACAAATATAAATTACCAAAACAAATCGGGATAAATTTTGACAGTTGTCTCTAAACTTATCTAGTTATAATATTGTAGTCCATCAACTTAAAAATGTAACATAAAACTCTATCAACTTTCAAGTTTTAGGCAGTAAAATCCCTCTAACCTCCAATTATCAGTTTTTCAATTAGACACTAACCAGAACAATTCCAGTATGGAGCTTAGTCAATATATCTCTTTTCTCTTTTAAGCCATGTGTAAGTTAAATCCTTATTCTCTCTATAGACAGAATAATTTTTCATGTGTAAAGAGAATAATTTTACACTTTGCATAAGAGAGAAGAGAGAAATGTTGACTAAGTGCCATGCGGGAGCTATTCACATCAGTTTCTAACTGAAAAATCAATAATTGTAAGTTAAAGGGATTTTACTGTACAAAATTTGAAAGTTTATGGGATTTTATGTTATATTTTAAAGTTAAAGGACTGTAGTGTTATAACTATATAAGTTCAGGGACAGTTGTTGAAATTTATCCAAACAAATGGGATTACAAATGAATATCAACAACCCAAATAAATTTCTTAGCCATAAAAGCAAGATTCTACTTGTCCATAATGGAAGGAAAAAAGAAAAAGAAATTTAACGTCTGGCAATTCTAAAACATCTAACATGGAAAAGGCACTATCAGCAAAGAATGGGTATGGGTATAAATATGAGATGTTGTTTATTAGACTCAGACACAATGTCAAGCATGACCAAATCAATAAAAAGCCATGAATTCCATATGCAACGCCTACAGATTAAACGGACCCTTCAAAACTTTGACCAAACAGATTAAAGGAACTCACAAATAGGAAAACCTAATCGCTTGTCATTTAATTGTAAATGGAACCTACCTTGCGAATTTGGGTATTCGCCAAATCTTCAAAAGAATCTGATTGTTGTGAGAAAGATTCTGGCAAAGCTGTGGTTGAAGCTTGTGGGCCTTTTTGAAGTGATGGAGTTAGTTTATGAGCAGGTGAGGATTTTTTTGAAGACCCCTTTCCTGACTTAATTGCAGCTAAAACATCACTCTTTGGGATAGGGCCACGAGGACCTGATGCCTTTAATTATAGCAATTAGCATAATTATAGCAATTAGCATAATTATAGCAATTAGCATAATCATAGCAATTAGCATAATTACAGTAATTAATATGATTATAGGAGATTTATAGCATAATTATAGCAATTATTATTCTTATCTAAATTAGCTCATATTCTCATGTATAAATAGATGTAATATCTCTGTAAATAAGAAACAGACAAAGACACAGACAAATATACAATCCTTTTCTTCATTATTTGTATTCTTTCTTCTAACATGGTATCAGAGCCGTAAAACTTTTATTTATAGTTTCTGGGGTCTCTCTTCTCTCTCTACAACATGTTCTGGTTCATTCTTTTATTTCTGTTATTATACCAAAGAGCCGTTTCCAAATCGATCCGGTGATTGTGATGTGCTCAATATTAGTCCAACTACACCGCCTCTGTTGAATCGCACGGTGTTGATCCGATGCACTGTGCTGCATCCGCTCCTAGCATTACTCTTCGTCGTTCTACGTCGGTTTAAGCGCCTCTGTTGAATCTGCACGATTGTTGATCGATTACTGCGCTGCATACGCTCCTAGCACTACTCTTCGTCGTTCTACGTCGGTTTAATCGCCTCTGTTGAATCTGCACGATTGTTGATCGATACTGCGCTGCATACGCTCCTAGCACTACTCTTCGTAGTTCTACCCGTCCGATTTACTGTCTCTGTTGAATCTGCACGATTGTTGATCCGATTACTGCGCTGCATCTGCTCCTAGCACTACTCTTCGTCGTTCTACCTGTCCAGTTTGATTCCTGTCTCCTCTGTCAGCCAAACCACTGATATATTCACCAAATGCATCCTCCCGCTCGCTTTCAAGATCTCTTAAGCAAACTCAAGTTGGCACCTGTGTTACCACCTTGAGTTTGAGGGGGGTGTTAGCATAATTATAGCAATTAGCATAATTATAGCAATTAGCATAATTATAGCAATTAGCATAATCATAGCAATTAGCATAATTACAGTAATTAATATGATTATAGGAGATTTATAGCATAATTATAGCAATTATTATTCTTATCTAAATTAGCTCATATTCTCATGTATAAATAGATGTAATATCTCTGTAAATAAGAAACAGACAAAGACACAGACAAATATACAATCCTTTTCTTCATTATTTGTATTCTTTTCTTCATTACTGTAATTATGCTAATTGCTATAATTATGCTATAAATCTCCTATAATCATATTAATTAATTACTGTAATTATGCTAATTGCTATAATTATGCTAATTGCTATAATTATGCTAACAATAATGCATCCTATCCATGCTCTGAAATCAATAACTTAGCAGAGGGACTGATTCTTGTAAAACTTGTTTTTTCTTCTCTAACCTTCATCCTTTGAATCACGATGCGCCGATATATAAATATAAATTAGTAATAAAGATCATGAAATATGACATAGTAAATGATAAAAGAAATTAAGGATAAAATTAATAAATATACTTATGAATATAATTAATATTTTATTTTATATATGCAACATATATATATATATATATATATATATATATATATATATATATATATATATATATATATATATATATATTTTTTTTTTTTTTCTTTTTTCTTTTTTCAATTTCTACCAAACACAGTTAACTGTTGCTCGCTAACATTTTTCCCCCCTTAGTTCTTTCACCCCTAACTAATACTCCTATGATTGTTAGCACCCAATTCTTTAATCTTATCCACATGCAACCTAGCTGTTAACCCCTTTAGGGGGTGTTTGGTTCACCTGTTAAGTGTAACTGATAGCTGATAGGTGAATTAGAGTGTTTGATAAATTTAAAAAAGTAAAGCTAATAGTTAATGGGTAACTGATATGATACCTAGCTGCAGTTTGTATCAGCTCTATTTTTAGAGCTATTTTTGAGGAGTTGGTAGCTGATTTGATTTTATTTTTTATTTAGGCCATGTTATCCTTTTTTATTTAACTCAAAAATTAATATTATTAATGATTTTATCTTTTTCATTTATAATTTTAACACCTTAATTAGCGCATTATAACTTTATTAAAATATTTTTTATTAATAACATAAAATATAAAATATTTATTTGTTATAAAAAATACATTTTTTATATTTAGGAACCTTAAATTAGTTATAAGTTTTTTCTTTATCAACAATAATAATTACTTTGTTATTCTATAACTATATTTTTGAAGTTATTTAATTATTTTTTAAATAATTTAGTTATTTTTTATTTTAATAATAAAATGAATGATATAATATAATAAATCAATAATTATAATTATTTTAATAATATAATAAATGATATAATATAATATATTAAATTAATATTTATTTATTTATTTTAATAATGTAATAAATAATATAATATAGTAAATTAATAATTATATATTTAATTTAATAATAAAATAAACAATATAATATAATAAATTTATAATATTATATTTATTTCAATAACAAAATAAATTATATGATATATATCATTATTAGTCATTTTAAATATCAACAGCAATAGTTAAAAATAATTTTATCAAATACTTAACATAAATCAGCTATTATCAGCTACCAGCTATTAGCTAATAGTTAACAGTAACAACTATCAACTAATAGTTATCAGCTGTATTCAATAGTTAAATTAAACAGACCCTTAGTCTCAAGTGAACTGTTAAGCCCCTTTACCTTCATGCAAACATCCCTGTTAAAGAGAATTTTTATTTAGTGCAACTATTATGCATATAACAGTTTAATTATAACCACATTGATCACAGTGAAATTTACGTAGGATTCGCCACAATTAACAATTATAATAAAATCATTATATATACATCAATTTTATTATATAACTTTTTCTTATAATTTGTCCTTTTAAGAATGACTAAGATAAACTGAAAAAACTAATGCGCGAACCCAAAACCACGAAAACTGAACCAAAAAGAGGTTAATCAAACCTTCAATTTCAAATGGTTCCGCGTATGATTTTAATTTCAAAAAAATGGTGTTTAATGTTCAAACCGAAAAATATAAAAATATATAAACTCATTAACTATACTAAGCTTAACAAATACGTATTTTTATATGTTTTCAACTTTTAAACAATTTTTCATGAATTTGTATTTTCATTTTTTACCATGCTATATAATTAATTTTAAAAAAATAAAAAATTGAGAATAACTAACACAGCGTGTAGCACGGAATAAGAATCAAGACTCAATCAAACCCTTAAAAATAATTAAGATCTAATCCACATTTTTAAGAAACATAAGATTCAATTTAGAATTTAATGATAACATAAAGTAAACCAGCTTTATTAAGAAAAAAAAATGCTTCATCAAAATAAATATGAAAACTTATACATAATGAAAATATAATAAATATTTATAGAATTCTAAATCCTAATATAGGAAGTAATGAATTAAAGAATTTCAATATAAATATAAAATATATTTAAAAACTTAAATTGAATAGAAATACTATTTTAGAATCCTAAATAAACTAGAAAGTATAAATAAAACGTACCTAAGAAAATAAAATCTAAAAGTTCTTGTGAAAATAAGACAATAAAAATCTTTAGGTCTGGTATGAATTTACGCACTGCGTGAATAACAATACATATATTCATATTTACTTTATAATAATAGTAATGAGCATATTTGTATGCTAAATAATAATCACTATTAAAGATTTTATTAGTCAAATGTAAATTTGATTTAATTGATATAAAGCAAATTATTTCAAAAACTAGTTAACCTTTGAACCGAACCAGAAAATTTCTCATCATACTTGCTTAAGAAAATTTTAGGCTGCCTTTTAGGAGGCACTATGGCTTGAGAGAGGAAAATAATTGAACAACATATGCATTAACGTAATTATACAAGCTATGCACATTAAGGGCAATTGTTTACACCCTATTTTAATTTGGGCTTAGGCCCAATTAATTATTGAGTTTAAGGTTAAGTCTAATTAGTTCCATGAAAAGCCAGAGCATGACCTTTGCATAACACAATATCCAAATCTAAGATCCAAAACCCAATAATGAAAACCAAGTAAGACAGTTGCTTGGATTTGGTTAATAAATAGTGGCTTGAACGTAGTAGAAGTTAATTAATATAGGCAATGAAATTAGTGGCTTGCAATCATCAGCAGTTACTATAATTAGCCTACGTGGGATATTTTAAACGTGATCATCAAGCCAGAGCAGCTCTAAAAGAAGCAACAGATAAAAACATAGAGCCCCTTCTCCAATCCAATCAACAACACCACAACAGACAAATTTACTTTACAATATCAATTTCTTAGCAAGCTTTTACCAGTTTTAATTAGTTTTTAATTTCCATTTGGTTGTCAATTGCACTTTACTTTTCAATCAGTATACATTTTTAATTCAAGCTCAATCAAGCATTCAATTTATTTTTATCTTTCAAGTACAAATGATTTACATTTCTTGTCAAATGATTAATTTATTTTTTGAGCACAATAATTTACGTTTTCAATGCATTTAATTTATTTTTCCATGCAAAATATTTTACATATCAAGAGTATTCATAAGAAATTTATGTTTTCCTGCAAATAACAATACTGTAGAAGAAGCTTGGTGAAATGATGAACAGTGGAGTAAATCGATCTGATTAGAGATAGAAATGCACGTTCACATTCAATTCACTATTGGATTTTAATGTTCGTGACACACTCACAACCCCTTCACACATGAAAAAAAGATTATACAACTTTTTAACACATTTAATGAGATAAAAAATCAATTTAGCATGTAAACCATTATAAAAATATTTATCTGAATTACTTATTATACCAATATGTGTTATATTAAAAATTCACTTGTTAATCGTACGAGAGAATTTTTCCAGTATATATGCATATACATAGTGAGGAAGACTTTCTAGAGAGTGAGGAAGACTTTCTAGAGCGTCAATGGCAATGGTGCAATGAATTAGTTTTCCCTCCCACTCGCTCTTCCTTATTTGCAATGGGAATCAAGACCATTTAACGGGAATGAATTAAAATGTTGATTTTTCTATGTAAATTGAAGGTCATGCTTCCATGGAGGAAAAACAAACCTAAAGACCAAGAAATTCATATTTATATATAATATATAGTTTGAAAAAAATAATACTTTTTTTTTTAAAATTTTTTGCACCAATAAATATAGGGCTAAAATAATGATATAATTTTCCTACATATACAGTGATATACGTTAACAGCTTGCACAAGTTAACAAATTTTTTAAAAGGACAAATTAGCAGAATCGTTATGTAATTTTCATATTTTTTTTACTTAATAAGTGAAAAATAAATTAATTACTAATAATAATTTAAATCAAACTAATTCTTTTTTTAAGGACTTTTACAATAAAGATAATAAATAAATGAGTCAAATTGTGGACTTTTCTATTCCTTATCACCTTTTTGAAGTTAGAGGAACACAAGTCAGACTATTTCTTGATGGGAAGCAACGTTCATAATTATTAAGCATTTTCCTTATGACAAAGTCTCAACCCCTTATTGAAGGCAAGACTCAAAAGAGTCCTTCGTACTAAACATATATAGAAATTAAGCACTATAAATAGACACAAAAAACTCTATTGATACCCACCAAACATAAGCACTAATTTCCAACCTCAATTGAAACCAAGTGCTAGAATTTGACCATTTCAATCTAATGGTTCCTAAAACCTTCCCACTTTTGAGTGCCATTTTGCTCCTCTTCTTGATGAACCTGATAAACACCATCCAATCAAAACCAAATGGAGATCCTTTTGGGTTCATCCAACACCTAGAGGGATGCCACAAGGGTGAATCCATAAGTGGGCTCAAAGACCTTAAACGTTATCTTGAGAGGTTTGGGTACTTAAAGTATGCTAATAATAGTAGCAACAACCATGCAAATGACGATGAGTTCAATGATCTTTTAGAGGCAGCAATCAAGGATTACCAGCACAATTATCACCTGAATGCCACTGGAGTCCTGGACAATAGCACAGTGTCTCAGATGATGAAGCCTAGATGTGGGGTGCCAGATGTTGTCAAAAATGGCACAAATAATCACTACCATAATCCCAAATCCATCCACTCAGTAGCCCATTACAATTTCTTCCCTGGACCCCGAAGATGGCCTCCAGAGAGAAGCCATTTAAGATACAGGTTTCGTTCTAGTGTCCAAGTCCCTGGAGCAGAGAACTTCAGGTCTATATGTGCACAAGCTTTTCAGAGATGGGCACAAGTTACCCACTTCACATTCGAGGAAGTTGCTGCCAATTCTGAGGCAGAAATAGAGATCGGATTCCACAGAAGGTTCCATGGAGATGGGAGCCCTTTCGATGGAAGGTCAGGGACTTTAGCACATGCAACTGCACCAACTAATGGAAGGTGTCATTTTGATGGAGATGAAATTTGGAGTGCGAATCCTGGACCTAATGAGGTTGACCTAGAATCAGTTGCAGTTCATGAAATAGGACATCTTTTGGGTCTGGACCATAGTGAAGACCCAAATGCTATCATGTATTCAACCTTCAGTTATGGGATTACCAAAAGGGATTTGAGTACTGATGATGTTCAAGGAATTCGTACTCTATATGGATTACAGTGATGGGTGCATTACCCTTATATATTATAATAAGAGCAACCGAGATCCAATGAGCTTTGGAGGATTAGTGTTACATGTTAAACAATGTTTAAATGCAATATTTCTTATAATTCTCATTTGTATCACATGGAAATATATATACAAAAGAATACCATGATTATTGAAAATTTCCTATACTTCTAAGATATCTCATAATCGTAGGAGATAAAAAAAAAATAAAGAAAATAAAATTACTATATAGATAAAATTGATAAAAATACTACTAATAACAAATTAAAGTAGTAATTCAAATAAAATGACAGTTCATGCAATTAACTCGTGGATATTGTGAATATGATTATTTCCAATATTTAGAGCCAAAATGAGGAATCTTCTTTTTACCTAGAAATCTGTCGTTACAGGTTAAGGGACTTTTTAATAAGCAAAACTAAAATTGAGAGATTTCATTTTAATAAATTGAAGTTGAGTAATTGAAATAAAACAATCATTGAAATTGAGGGACGGTTCATATAATTAACCCGTGGATATTATGAACATGATTATCCCTAAGTTTTAAAGCCAAAACTAGGAATTTACAAGAGAAGTTAAGGAGCTCAAGATGGTTTTTGGCAAAGGAGAAATTTCGTCTGATAAAGGAATTTAAATCAGTTTTAGCAATTTTTCTCTTCTTGTATGTAAATTTCTCATCATACCTACATAAGAAAATTTTGCATCGGTATTTAGAGGCAATATTGCATGAGAGAAAATTGATTATTCAATATGTGCATTAGTTTAGTTATATGAGATATGTACGTTTGGTCAATTATTTACTCCATATTTAAATGTGGGCTTAGGCCAAATGAATTATTGGATTTAAGTTTAAAATTAACTAAAGTCGAATAAAAGCTCATGTAGAGAGCCTAGGCCATGCATGATACAATATCCAAATCCGAGATCCAAAACTCATTAGTGAGCCAAGAAAGACAATTGCTTAGATCTATCCAATACATAGTGGTCTGAAGTGAAGAGTAATTAATTAATAGAGGCAATAAAAGTAGTGGCTTGGAATCATGAGCAGTTATTGCAACTAACCAGCGTGGGATATTGTGAACGTGATCATAAGCCGAAGTAGCAATATAGAGAGCACTAGATACTAGGGGTGTCTAGTTTTCTATCTAAATTGAATCAATTTATTTCAATCGATTCAATTTTTTGACCCAATTAGTTTGGTTCAGTTATCTATTTTTAAAAATATTGATTTTTAGTTTGGTTCAGTTTGATTTTTTATTCAGTTATAATCGAAAAAACCAAGATAATTGAAATTGAAGTTAATAATTGGCCTTTTCCTCTGCCGCCCATCCTTTACATGTGTTTCAAGCAATAAACCCAACCCATTTTTTAACATTCCTTATTTTACTGTCCCAGGCCTAGTGTAAGAACACTCTTGAGATTGTGTGGCACTTGACTTGAACTCTTTTAAGACAAGTCAGCCGAGAGAATTCCCCGATGATTTGTTCAACATAATGAGTATATTAGCATGGCTTTGCAAGCTAATCAAGAAAAATATCACAAGCATCGTATATGAACAAGTATCTCAAGCATAATAAGAAACGAGGCACAAATATATCAAGAACAAACTACTTCTTTCATTCATTTATCACAATCAATACAATTAGATTGGCTGTCCTTACATCACTTTTAGGCAGGGGGGAACCTACAAGGAGTAGCAGGACAGAAACTCACCATGCCAATGACTAGCTATACCGGTTGCTCTACGGTAGTCAACTAGTCACTCCCTCCTAAAGAGCATTAGAAACACAATGGGGTGTGGTAGGAAGCGACATCACTATACTTGAGCCATTACACCCCTAAAATTACATAAATGAAATTAAATATAAAATATCCCCTTTAGTCCCTAAAATTTACATTTTACTACTCAAACTTCTAACCCCTGGCATTCTCCCCCACTCAAATGGTTAACGTCCTCGCCGACTGAGCTTGTGTCAACTCTTCCATGCATTGTGCATGCAGTTGTTATAGAATACGCGATGGAATACTGTCTCATTAAAAAACCTTTACCAACTAAAATCCAGCAAGAAAAAACCTTAGTAAAGGAAAAAGAGTGCAGTGCGCATTTACAGTTGGGATTGAGCCTGCAAGAACTCTTCACCCTTTTGCTTTTGTGGTTGGAGGTTTATTTTTTTCTCCCAACTAGTCTCTTTTGCAGTCAAACCCCTCTATTTGATGAAGTGCTCATTTTCTTTTCCATTTTGCATTTTGATTTTTTCCTCTCACAATCACAGATGCAATCTCTTCTTATAATGTCCTGAGAATTTCGAGCTTTGAATAGTACTATTTTCGGTCTATAAATAGTATTATTCAAAGCCAACTCGAGGGCTAAAACTGAGATAGAAATTAATTAAGATAAGCAGAATAAAAATCGAAGTGACCATCGAGTTATGAACTTAATCGGTATTATTGAAAAAGATGGACTATAATCTGATGAAGGGCATTTTGATTAATTCACTTTAAAAGTTGACTTCTAACCGAAGGGGACTAAATTAACCAAAAAGAAATATGAAAAATTAAAGGGGACATAGAAGGAATTATTGAAATTGTAATAAATATAAATAAAATTATAACTACAATTAATTTGGGATATTTTATAAATAAGACAAAATTTATTTATGAAGACAAAACCTCATTAAATACATCATTTTCATCATTTTTTTCTTCCTCAAAGTGTCGTCCACCCTCACTCTCTCTCAATTGAGTCTTGAATTGAAGAAAGAAAGCAAGAAATCAAAGGAATTTGGGAGATTTGTGAAGAAGATAAGTTAGCCAAATTGAAGTAAGAGGTGATTTGAGTTTACTTTGTCACACCCTACGCCTCCGTAAGATGTAATATGATCCCTAGTATACCTAATGAATTACCAAACTTCGTCTATTGATAACTTATTAAATACACTACAAGGGATTTTAAACCTTTTCTTATTTCTTTTTACAATAGTGAGCACTTTTGACAGGTGTTAAATTTTTTTTTTTAAAACTAAAGTAAAACCAAATAACACATCTGAAGTATCAATAATTCTGTAAAAATTTTGGCAGAGTGCCGTCTGTATTTGGAGCAAAACAGTTCTTCAAAAACCTGTAAAAAAACACTTCCAATATATTTGTTCAATCTCAAACTTCAATATGACTCAATTCAAATCAGTGTTCTTATGACAGTTCAAACTCAATTCAATATCATTTTCAACAATTCCAAAGATAAAGTGCAAAATAAATGAGTATTTCAAAAGCTGAAATAAGAGAATTGTAATACAACATTTTGATAAGCCAAAATAATTTATAACTTTATTTTACAACTTTAGTTTACAACTGCTCAAGACCAAGTACAATATATACATATAGTTCACATATATTACAATAATATTTACATGGAAGTGGTACACTCAATATACCCAGCAAAATCCCAAAGCAAAGTCACAAGCAGCCTACTCTGCTACTTTATCTATCTGTCTACCTGCGACAGTAATGAAAAAGCTATCGCTGAGTAAAATTTACTCAGTAGTGCACAATAACAATTTAAAATGTGGTATATAAAACTTTTATTGACAATTTACAATTCAAATAATTCACAATTTCATGTTACAATTTTTAAAGCTCATATAACACAAATTTGATCAAAAAATTTAATAACACAGTATTGCCAATTAATAACACAACTTAAGTCATGACACAAATTTTCCGAACATGCCGCGTTATACACCACGACAAGGCATACTCATCCCACTAATCGAAATCAATGAGAGAGGTGGCTAGCTAGCTAATGAGTACTCATCCAAACTCACCTCAGACTGGCAAGCCAGAGAGTGAGGAAAATAATCAAATATCAAACTCAACCCCACAAGTGGAGGAGGAACAGAGTAAGGGACTACCATGCCAAGTGTGAATTAAAAACAATTTCAAATCATATTATTCAAATATTTCATGCAAAACATAATCAATTTCCAAAGTCAATTTTCCATTCACAAAGTGACAACACAGTAGTTATCAAAACCCATAATTAACACAATGCATACTAATTAAGTTTTCAATGGGAAAATGATTTTAAAGTTATTGTGCACAAACACAATTTAAAACTATAATGTTCAATTGTAATTCAGGCAACAATCAAACAAACCTCATTTTCAAATTTCCATTTCTAAAATAGGCAATAAACTTTTCTCAAATAAATTTTCCCAAGTCATAAACTCACAACTCATTTCTCCAAATAAATTTTCTAGTAAAAGCAGTGAATATAAAAAGTATTGTGCACAGACCTAATTTGAGTCACCTCTAGGCCTTGACTCAATATTCCTTATGCTTTTTCAATATCCTTTTCAACTGAAACACACAATTTAAAGTGTTTCAGTGTTAAATTATTTCTAATAATAAAATCCAATATCTAAATTTTCTTAGTACTATTCCCTTCAATTCATTTCATTAGTCAACTTATAATGTTGACCTTTAATACACACTAGGTAAATTAATTTTAATGTTACCAATATGTCACATTTTATAGTCCTCAAGTGTTGGTATATATTACCAATTTTATTTCCAAGTGTATTGCATTTGTTGCAATTTATCGGATTTTGGTATACTGTTTTGACCTAGCCGGATGACCTAGTTCCCTCAGTTTTTGGGTTCTGGTCAGAATTACAAACTTATAGGTCTATGTCTTATTGAACTTTTGCCACAAATTTTAGGTCATTTGGAGTTCACTAGGCCAAGTTATGGTCATTTTACCAATGCTGGACAGGTTGCACTAAAATGGCAAACTTAGGTCATTTTTAGGTCATTTCCGATTCTGACAATTTTTATACCCAAACTTGTGTAAACATTTTGACTTGCTTATGGTCATTTATGGGTTTTGTGATCTCTACAAAAGATGTAGCCCTATGTCTAAGCTTTCCAAGTATATAAATTTTAGGTCATTTGGATCTATTTTGAGTGAGTTATGGCCAAAATACTGACTGTTGTTCAAATGGTCAATTTTCAGGTTTGCAAAGTCACCAATCCGGATTTTGTCAATCTTCATGTCACTTTCTGGACAGAATTTAGGTAGGCTTCCAACATGAAAGTTGGCATATTTTGTGCCTAGTTTCACCTTCAATTGGCGTCATACCAATTAGAGTCACACAAGTCCATTTATAGCCTAAAACACATATTGCCCTTTTACATGTCTCTCAAACACCAATCCACATATACATTAACCTTGTTATAAGTCCACTTCTCTGCCAAATTCTGAATTGGTACTAAACCATAACCACTCAACACATCATATTTAGGTTAACTTGGGCAGAATATAATAATTCATAATACATCAATTACAACTCAGAATTTTAAAGTTCAATTTCAACAATACCTACACATGAATACCTCCCATTAACACATCTAATTTCCCACCAATATTTACATATACATTCCGCCATCCATGGTACCATAATTTACTAAACTATTTCATGAATTTAAATACTCTACCATGCATCACAAGGCTGCCCAATTTACACATATACTTCAATCTCCCATATTGACTTCCTAACCTCACTTTTAATGTACAATTCACACATACACATGGTAATCAAGCTCTTATACATTTAAGCACTTTAATTAACTTCATTACCCATCAAATACAAGTGAAAATACATCAAGTTTCTTCAACAATCATGGTTGCCAAAATGGAACATCCCCATAACTCATTAAATCCTTCAATTTCTTCAACAAATCAATTCATCTCAACACTAACACAAACTTTAGTTAAACAAGGGAAGAAAATGGGCACTTACCTCAACTTGTGCTTCACAAATCCATGGAATTTCCTCTCCTTTTTGCTGTCTTTATATTGCCCATGATGTGTACTCCAACTTTAATGAAGAAGACTTGATGATTCCATGGCTTGATCATAGGTGAATGGAAGCTTTTGCTTGGGATGAAAATGGAGGTTTTGGGAACAATTGGATTCTGCAATGTGAAGGTATGAGGAAGATGAAGTTAAATATGCCCACTTTTGGCTTATATAGGTCCACTAAATCACACTTAGTGGAGCACTAATGTTGATTAAAAGATTAATTAATCCAAAGTCCCTTAAATTATAATTATACCCTCAATCTTTCACTATTTATATTATATGTCAAATTTCTTGTTTTTCATTAAATTTTCAAAATGTAATACCACTTATTTTTTATGGACATTTAGGTCAAAAGTCAACTCTATGTGTCAATTGACCAAAATGCCCCTATTCAGTTTGTATTCCTGATTTTTCGGTAACACAAAATTTTGTCAGTTTCTCGATTTGTCGTTTTTCTTTGTACTAATTAATTAATTTTTCTTAGACATTTCTAATGTCAATTATACTTCAATAAGTCTTTAATTATGTCTCAAAACTTAATTCCGAGGGTTCCCCACAGTCCTAGAATTGGCTATTGCCTGTGCCGTAACTTCCCCGTGCGGTCACCCATAGCTGTGGTGCTGGCTCGTTTAACTTAGTTTTATTTTCTCTCTTTTATTTTCCTTAATTTTTCTTGTATTTTCTTTTTATTTATTTCATTATTTTATGTCTCCTCACTAATATTTAAGTGTAGTTACAGGCATTCTAACTGTCCGGATAGACACTGGTCACCGGAACAGTAGAACGCACTATCGAATATAGGGGTGTTACATACTTAGTTATGAATTCATGTGTTTCAAGTTTAAGTGTAGAAATTACTATAGAAATTGATGAAAATCATATATGTTATGAAGAAGGGAAATTCGATCAAGAGTCTGGAGTTAGGAATGAAGTTGTAAATATGATTTATGAACTAGAAATTGATTGGAATTGGAAGATGAAAATTAGGATTTTTATGCAATTAGGGTTTTTATGGTATGAACCTTAATTGATGCTATTATGGTTATAATATGACTATTTGATATGCATTTAGTGAGAAACAATAATGGTTTGGTGAAGAAATTAAGTAGATTGATGTTGTGCCTTAAGTGTGGAATCTGGATAGCTTGAGTCCAGTGAGTTAAATGCTCATAACTTGAGCTACATAACTCTGAATGATGTGAAACTAATGGAAAATGAAAGCTAAGACAAAATACTAAAACTTTTATGCAGAACACTTACCCTGAAAATGACCTGAAGATATCTAAATTAGGGCTAGAATCCGGCAATGCAAAACTGAAACCTGGAAAACTGACCAAATGAGTAGTATGTATTAAATTGAGCGTAACTCACTCTACAAAACTCTAAATTAAGTAATTCTTGAACCTGTGTAATCCTGAGACATAGAGAAATAAAATAATTCATATAAAGATTACAATGCTAAATTATGGTTGTAACCTATCCAAAATTGCTTGATAAAGTAAGTCCAAAAATCTGCCTAGATTCTGGAACAGACCTGAAACCTGAGAAATTGTTAGCTGAATAGTTTTGGCAAAATGACCATAACTCAAGCTACAAAAATAAAAATTGAGTAATTCCAAAGCTAAATAAATATAAGACATAGAACTACAAATTTCATGTTTTGACCAAGACTAAATTCTTAGGGCAAAGTAGCTTAAATTTTAAAGTAAGTCAGAATTTTAAAACTGAAATTCCTGTAACTCAGTAATTCTGCCCTGTGACCTCCATGTGGTTAACAGGACATATCTTCCTTTGTACATCTCTAATTGAGGTGCTACAAAATGATTTGGAAACTTAAGACAAAGGCTTAAAACTTTATTTTAGAGACTAGTACAAATTCTGAGTATAACATGCTCGAATATTGAATAAAAATTCAGGTAAAAATCTAGCAAACTTGAGAATTACAGGGTAAGACACTCAAGAGCAGTACCTAGTTTTTTTGCCATAACTAATTATCTAGACCTCCAAATTAAGTGATTCAAAATGATAATTAAAGCTAAGACATAGAAGAACAACTTTTATGAAGATTATTTTGACAAATTATGACTAAAACTAGACTGAAATTGAGTTCTAAGGACATATTCAAATTCTGCCCTATATCTGGAATAGTTAGAATGTGTAGTTATATTAAGAATTTCATTAGGAATTTAATTGGTTAGCTATTAGTGGAAGTTAGAATAAGTATTGAAGGTATTGAAATTGTGTATTTTCAGTAGAGAAGAGAACTTTGGAGTAAATGGAGAATTAAGTCAAAGAAAGGAGTCTAAGATAAGGTTTGTGCACAATTTTAATTTTTTTTTTTTGTGTTTTAAATTTGGAAATGAAATGAATGGACTTTCTATAAGCCAAATGTGACTTTCTTTTGTCTTTGAGAATTGTTTATATTGTTTTGAGAATAGTTTTAATGTTGAAATAAATTTATTATTGTGTGGAAAAAGCGGACATTTGGCCATTGCTTTTATTGAGTAAGGGGGTGGCTGGATTGAATGCGATTTAGTAGTGTTTGTGAAATTGATGTGTTGCCAACCCTATATGTTGATTTGTGATGATTTGGAATGTTGTTATAATGGAAATTGTTTTAATATTGTTTTAAAATCACAGTTGGCATGACAGACTTTGATTGCTTCCCTCATTAGTAACAGCTAGTGGGGTTGAGATTGATTATGTTACCATCCCTCTCTAGCTTGCCAGTTGAGGTTGAGATCAGATGGGTGCATTCATATCTGCTAGCTAGCTTTGCTTCCCGCATTAGTAAGGGCTAGTGAGGTTGAGATAGCTTTGTCGTTGTATACAACACGACATTGATCGTGAAATTTTGTGTGACACCCCTTACCCGTTTATAGTATATCCGAGTAAGATATGTCACACGGTGTACCGGAACACTATATTTTATCTCAATCATTTTTATTCTTCCTTAATTTATTTTTATCATAGTTTTGAATATAATTTATGAAATATAATTCATTTAAATCATTTATTGAAATTATAATTTATTTGAGGTTCTAAAAATTTTATAGAAAATCCGGCAGAGTACCAGCTAAAAAATGGAGAAAACAGTTTTTCGGAACCTGTGAAAAACACTTTCAATAATCGTTTACAATCAATCCCAAACTCCATTTCATCAACAAAATCTCAATATGTTTTTCAATAACATTTCCATTTCTCAATCATTCATCTCATATGATAATCATGTAAAAGTCATAAATAAATATTCACTTTTTCATTCACAAACACAATATCTACTATTTACATTAATATCAAAATACATTACATAAGTTTCAATTACATATGAGAAAATAAAAGTTAATTACAAAATATCAAAATAAAACCTAGTGTCCTATCAATGCACTGATGACGGTGAGGTGACACGGACACTATGCAGAGCTGCAGGAGGTCTCACCCAGTCTGTGGTCTACTGGGCTCTCGGTCAGTATCTCCAGAACCTACGCGTGGCAAAAGCAACGCGCTAAGCAATAATGCTTAGTGGTGCCAATAATAAAATAAAATAAAATAAAAATAACAGAAATTAAATATGCAATGAATGTATCGATGTCTTATTGCAATTTAATTTTCAATGAGTATTTGTAGTCTCACTTATTTTGTACTTGTTATATTCATTATGTTGTTAAATTTATTCACTTTCATTTTTTGTTGCCCAAGTAACCTATACTGGACGACTGGACTGGATAAACAGGTAAACTGGCACTGGGTATCAAGTACCTCGGACCGTCACACCATCGGTCATATATGTATCTCCCAGTGTATAATAGAACAGCTAATAAGCTGTAATAACAATAGGCACAAGGCCAAATATCAACACAATGTCAAAATGGCTAGAAGCCATGAAATCACGGAATGGCATAATGCAATGTGCAGTACTGCTAACTGAACCCTATTGGCATGCCAAACTATCCAAACCAATCTTGTTAGGTATACTAGGGCATTTGATACTTTTGAATTTTGTAATTTTTGAATTTCAAGATTTGGTGTTACTATTCACTTCATTAGTTAACAAAAATGTTGACTTTTGCATAGAAAATAGGTACATTGGTTTTAACACTCCCAACATACCACATTTTGCATTCAAAACTTGTTGGCATTAATCACCAATACCATTTCTAAGCTTAAAACTAATGGAGCAGAATTTTCAGTTTTTATACCCTAATTTTACTATTCCATTAGTTACTGTTGCAGTGGGAATTTGAGAAAATGATAAACATGAAAGTTGTTCCTTATTTTGTCTAGTTGAATTTCTTTTTTTGAATCACTCTATTTGAAGTTTTGTAACTCAAGTTATGGTCAAAAAACCACAACTGGCCGGATTGAAAATTTTCAGAACTGACTATATCTATAGTGCAGTGAACAGTGACTGCAACTGCCTTGTTGGATAAGTTCTGGTCATAATTTGGGGTCTTCATGAAAGTTGTTGGTCCATATCTTAACTTGTTGCTGTAAAAATTTCAGGCCAATTGGGCCATTCTACAATGAGTTATGGCCAAATGAACAATCACTGTTCATTTGGTCATTCTGCAGAATCTGGTTGCAGGACATCCGGATTGAGGCAAGTTTTTGGTCCACTTACTTTGGTCTTTTGGGCATGGTTTCTTCACCAAAATTGTGCCATTATGTGTCTAGTTTAATGTCAAATTGGCCAAACACTAATTGAACCTACACAGCCCAAGTTATGGCTGTCCAAACAGGCTGGACTCACAGCCACCCTGCTGGTTTCACTAGGCAGCATACCAAATCAGTTTGTCATGCTATAATTCACTCCAAATTATGGTCAACTTACCTCAAATGGTCACTAATTGACCATTAGAATGTTCATTCACCATTACATAAGCAAAGTCCAAGTTTCTCTCCAAAACCCTAATTCCCCATTTCAAATTCACACAAGATACCTTAGTTAAACTCACCAATTCATTATCCATATATATATATATATACTTTAAACATCATCTCTAGTCCACTCTAAGCCCATCAAAACAATCAATATTATCCCTTCTTTAGGGCTACCGAATTCCATGGTCTACATACACATAAGTTTTATTTCATTTAATTTATAATTTCATACTCATTTTAAGTCCCTAACATGGAATAAGAGAGATATATTCATAAATAAGCACAAACCTTAGTAGGGCAGAATTTTCTCTTATGAATTCTTCACTTTCTTTTGTTTTCTTGGCTGCCAAACACTCTAGCAAGGTGGGGTGACAAATTTTAGTGAAGGGACCTAAGGGTTTTGGGGTAAGAATAGAGAGAAATCCAAGCTAGAAGAAAAAAAAAGAAATGGAGGCTTCCATGGCTATGGTGGTGCGACTGGTTTTGATGGGAGAAGATGGCTGATAGCTTTTAGTTATTTCCTTCATTTTATCCTCTTTTAAGTGGTGTTTAATAGCTTGTTGAAATTTGATTGGTTGGGAGTAAGTAAATGACATCATGTGATGTCATTATCCCTAATTTCCTTTATTTTTTTTTCTTTCTTTTCTACTCATTCTCAATTCAATTTGTCAAATATTTATTCATATTTTAGATCAAAATAATTATTTACTTAACTGGACAAGTCAGCCAAAAATCGCCTCTGAAGGCGAAATGACCAAAATGCCCTCCGTTTGGCTTAACGGGTCAAAATTGTCTCTATCGATTGAAAAATTTTTCTAAATATTTTCTTGGCATTCTAATGCCATAGGAACCTCAATGACCCTTCTCTGGAGTCTCAAAAATTATTTTATAAATTTTCTCTCGGGTCTAGGGCTCCTAGTTGCGAGAACCGCAACTTCCCACTGGGTTACCCATCGCTTGGGCACCGGCTCATTTGACTTAGTTGTATTTTATTTCTAAAATTTTTTCTAAATTTTTCTTATCAATATTTGAGTTAATTATGGTTCCTCACTTTAGTTTAAATATTTTTCCGGACGTTCTAGCTGTCCAGACCGACACTAGTCACCGAAACAGTAGAATGTACGGAGTTGCTACAGGGAGGGTGTTACAACTCTTCCCCTCTAATTTAAATTTCGTCCTCGAAATTTACCTGATGCAAACAGTTGAGGGAACTGTTGCCTCATCGTCTCTTCACTTTCCCAAGTTGCCTCTTCGGTGTTGTGGTGCCTCCAAAGCACTTTCACCAGTGGAATCTGCTTATTCCTCAACTCTTTCACTTCCCGAGCCAGGATCTGTATGGGTTCTTCTTCATATGTCAAATCCGGTTGTACTTTAATTTCTTCCATGGAGATGACATGTGAAGGATCTGAGTGGTATCTTCTTAGCATAGACACATGGAACACATTGTGGATCTTGTCTAGCTCTGGTGGTAAAGCTAGCCTATAGGCCACTGGACCCACACGTTCAATGATTTCATATGGGCCAATGAACCTAGGGCTTAACTTACCTTTTCTTCCAAACCTCAGTAATTTCTTCCACAGTGACACCTTGAGGAACACTTTGTCGCCAACCGCATATTCTATTTCTTTTCTCTTCAGGTCGGCATAAGATCTCTGTCTATCTGAGGCAACCTTTAGATTGGCTTTGATTAGTTTTACCTTCTCCTCAGTCTGTTTCACCAGGTCTGGCCCTACCAGTTTATCTTCGCCCAATTCAGTCCAGCATACTGGAGTTCTACATTTCCTCCCATACAGTGCTTCATACGGGCCATTTGGATACTAGCTTGGTAGCTATTGTTGTATACAAATTCTGCCAGTGGGAGGTATCTATCCCAACTTCCCTCAAACTCAATGACACAACTCCTCAAGGACCTGACATATATTTCATGTTATTATTATCATTTTAGTTCAATATTTGTATTAATTCAATTGGTTCAATTTTTTACCTGGATTACTCTTTCTGATTGCCCATCCGTCTGAGGATGGAAAGCTGTGCTGAAGTGGAGTTGTGTACCCAAGGACTCATGCAACTTCTTCCAAAATCTCGATGTAAACCTTGGGTCTCAATCAGATATGATGGAAAGTGGAATTCCATGCAGTCTAACTATCTCACTAATATACAATTCTGCTAACTTCTCTAGTGAGTAGTCAGTCCTAACTGGCAGAAAGTGTGTTGACTTCGTTAATCAATCTACTATCACCCATACTGCATCATGTTTCTTCTGGGTGAGAGGTAGACCACTTACAAAATTCATGGTGACTTGATCCCATTTCCATTCAGGTATGCGTATAGGCTGTAGCAAACCCGATGGAACTTGATGCTCTGCCTTGACTTGTTGACATGTCAAGCATTTAGTCACATAGTTAGCTATGTCCTTCTTCATACCAGGCCACCATTACTGAAGTTTCAGATCATGATACATCTTTGTACTTCCTGGGTGCATAGCATAAACACTGGCGTGCGCCTCTTTCAGAATATTGGCCTTTAATTCCCCATTATCTGGTACACATACTCTTCCTTTGTAGTATAGACATCCATCTACTTTCACTTCATAGTCAGTTGCCTTCCCTTCTAGGATTTTGCTCATAATAGCCATTAACTTTTCATCTGCCTTTTGCCCATCTAAAATCTGCCGTAGCAGGTTTGGCCTTACTTGCAACTCAGCCAAAATAGCTCCATCTCGAACCAAAGATAGACGGGTATTCATTGATCTCAAAGCTGTGATGGATTTTCTGCTCAAAGCATCAGCAACTACATTTGCCTTCCCAGGATGGTAGTCAATTACACAATCATAGTCCTTCAGGAACTCAATCCATCGTCTCTGTCTAAGGTTGAGCTCCTTCTGGGTTGGCAAGTATTTCAGGCTTTTGTGGTCCATGTAAATGTAGCACTTTTCACCATATAAGTAATGCCTCCATATCTTCAGTGCGAAGATAATTGCTGCAAGCTCTAGATCATGGGTAGGGTAATTGCTTCATGTGGCCTTAGTTGCTGGAAGCATAGCGATCACCTTCCCCTCTTGCATAAATACAAACCCTAACCCAATATGAGAGGCATCACTGTAGACCACAAAGTCCTTTCCGACGACCTTTGTGTTAACACCGGTGCCTCTATCAACATAGCCTTCAACTTCTCAAAACTAGTCGACACTTGTCATTCCCCAAATCGACATTCTTGTGTAACAACTTGGTCATTGGAGCAGCTATTAAGGAAAATCCCTTCACAAATCTCCTGTAATAACCAGCTAGCCCCAAGAAGCTTCTGACCTCAGTTGTATTTCTGGGAGGCTTCCATTCCATCACTTCTTCTATTTTCTTGGGATCCACCCTAATCCCATCAGCTGACACTATGTGTCCAAGGAATGCAATCTCATTCAACCAGAAGTCACACTTTGACAACTTAGCATACAGCTTCTTTTCTCTCAGGGTTTGCAGAACAATCCTCAAATGTTCATCATGTTCTTCTCTAGTCTTGGAATACACCAAAATATCATCAATAAAGACCACTACGAACCGATCTAAGTATGGATGGAAGATACGGTTCATAAGGTCCATGAATGCTGTAGGTGCATTCGTTAGGCCAAAGGGCATCACTAGGAACTCATAATGCCCATACCGGGTCCTGAATGCAGTCTTTGGCACATCTATATCCTTCACCCTCAACTGATGATACCCTGATCTAAGATCAATTTTAGAAAATACTCCTGCTTCCTTCAACTGATCAAACAGATCATCAATTCTAGGCAACGGATATTTGTTCTTCACAGTCACTTTATTCAACTGCCGGTAATCGATGCATAGCCTCAAAGTCCCATCCTTTTTCTTTACAAACAGCACTGGAGCTCCCCATGGTGACACACTAGGGCGTATGAACCCCTTATCCAGCAACTCTTGTAACTGGATTTTTAGTTCCTTCAATTCTGTGGGTGCCATCCTATAAGGAGCAATAGAGATTGGTGCTGTACCCGGCAGTGTCTCAATAGCAAATTCAACTTCTCTTTCTGGTGGCAAACTAGGCAATTCTTCAGGGAACACATCTGGGAAGTCTTTTGCTGTGGGTATGTCACACAAATTTGGCTTAGCCTGCCTAGTGTCCACCACATGTGCTAAGTAGGCTTTACAGCCTTTTCTCATCAGTTTTCTTGCAGCTGTGGCTGAGATAACATTGGACAGGAAATCTGTCCTTTCACCCACAACAGTGATCTCATTACCCTCAGAAGTTTTCAGAGAAATTCTCTTCAATTTATAATCAACCATTGCCTGATGATGTGACAACCAGTCCATTCCCAAAATCACGTCAAACTCATAGAAAGGCAACTCAATCAGGTCTGCCAAGAATTCATACCCCCGAATCCTTAACGGGCAACCCTTGTATACTTTGTTCACCACTACACTGTGGCCCAATGGATTAGTGACTAGAATGTCTTGGTCACTCTCCCCTACTAATATCCCCCTTTCTATAGGTAAGTTGATGCAGATGTATGAATGAGTGGATCCTGGATCCACCAATGCATGCACAGATGTAGTGTAGAGGGAGAACGTACCCCTGATGATGTCCGGGGCATCTTGCTCCTCCTGAGCTCTAATAGCATAAGCTCTTGCAGGTGGTCTACTCTCAGGCCTCTGTGCTGGCTCAGATGCAGGCCTCTGTGATGGTCCCACTGCCTCTGATTTGCTAGATTTCCTTCCCTTTTGTGGTGCAGGAGCAGGTCTGTTTGTTTGTGTTGGAGCAGCTGTAGTAGTTTTGCGTGGACAGTTCCTCAGCTGATGCTCTGTCGACCCACACCTTAAGCAGACACCAGTCACTCTCCAACACTCCCCCTTATGCCATTTCAGACAATGTGGACATGCAGAAGATGCTGGGGCTGGTCCCCTGAACTCCATCCCTGGAGAGCTGCCCACTGATGGTGTGGACTGACCACTCCTAGGGGTAAACTGTGGCCTGGGCCCCTGAAACTGACTTTGACCTTGTGATTGACCTGAACTCTGTGCAGGTGGACCCTTGAACTTCTTCCCAGATGCAGGAGATGAACTAGACAGACCTGGGCCCCTCTTCTACTGTCTCTCTCTTCTGGTCTGCTCACTTATTCTTACTTTTTAAACTTTTATTGCAGCTTCCACTAACTTGGCGAAGTCGGTGATTCCCAAAGCAGTGATCATGATCTTTATGTTGTCATTTAATCCCTCTTCAAATCTCTTACACCTTTCAGCCTCATTAGGGACTATTTCCCTTCCATAGCGGCTTAATCTGACAAATTCCTTTTCATACTCGGCCGCTGTCAGCTGTCTCTGCCTCAAGTTAATGAACTCTCTTCTTCTTTCTTCCAGGTATACACTACCCACATATTTCTTCTTGAATTCGGAGAGGAAGAAGTCCCAAGTTATTACTTCTGGCTGTACTTCACTGGACACAGTATCCCACCATTCATATGCATCATCTTGCAATAAAGATACAACAGCTCCTAGATTTTGCTCTGGAGTGCAGTGGAGTTGTTTTAAAACCCTGCTGGTTCTGTTCAACCAATTTTTGGCTGCAACAGAATCATCTTCTCTCTTGCTAAAGAAGTCCACTGCTCCAAATTTTCTTAGTCTTTCCAGTGTGATTTCTGCTGTGGAGGTGGTGGTGGTGGTGGTGTTGGCATTACCCCAGCCATTTGTTTGAAGAATTCGGCCATTTGCTGGAACATGGCCTGTGGAGGCCGAGGTGCTCGCTTGAGTCGGGCGGAGTAGGTTCTCCCCTACCCCCAGTCTCAGCTGCTGCAGGTGGAGCATGACTCTCCACTTCTTCCTCAACTGCTCTCTGAGATGTAGGGCCCATATCCTATTCAAAATAACAAAGACAAACAGTTCTGCATTAGTGTCACCTCAACTCTTACAAATGCAATGCATGGTATGGACTCAATCTAGGCCCAGAAACGCCTAAACCGTGCTCTGATACCACTAAATGTGACACCCCTTACCCGTCTACAGTATATCCGAGTAAGATATGTCACACGGTGTATCGGAACACTATATTTTATCTCAATCATTTTTATTCTTCCTTAATTTATTTTTATCATAGTTTTGAATATAATTTATGAAATATAATTCATTTAAATCATTTATTGAAATTATAATTTATTTGAGGTTCCGAAAATTTTATAGAAAATCCGGCAGAGTACCGGCTAAAAATAGAGAAAACAGTTCTTCGGAACCTGTGAAAAACACTTCCAATAATAATTTCCAATCAATCCCAAACTCCATTTCATCAACAAAATCTCAATATGTTTTTCAACAACATTAATACCAAAATACATTACATAAGTTTCAATTACATATAAGAAAATAAAAGTTAATTACAAAATATCAAAATAAAACCTAGTGTCCTACCAATGCACTGATGAAGGTGAGGTGACACGGACACTATGCAGAGCTGCAGGAGGTCTCACCCAGTCTGTGGTCTACTGGGCTCTCGGTCAGTATCTCCAGAACCTACGAGTGGCAAAAGCAACGCGCTAAGCAATAATGCTTAGTGGTGCCAATAATAAAAGAAAATAAAATAAAAATAACAGAAATTAAATATGCAATGAATGTATCGATGTCTTATTGCAATTTAATTTTCAATGAGTATTTGTAGTCTCACTTATTTTGTACTTGTTATATTCATTATGTTGTTAAATTTATTCACTTTCATTTTTTGTTGCCCAAGTAACCTATCTTTGACGATCGGATTTGGATAAACGGGTAACCGCCTTTGGGTATCAAGTACCTCGGGCCGTCACACCATCGGTCACATATGTATCTCCCGGTGTGCAACAGAACAACTAATAAGCTATAATAACAATAGGCACAAGGCCAAATATCAACACAATGTTAGAATGGCTAGAAGCCATGAAATCACGGAATGGCATAATGCCATGTGTAGTACTGCTAACTGAACCCTATTGGCATGCCAAACTATCCAAACCAATCTTGTTAGGTATACTAGGGCATTTGATACTTTTGAATTTTGTAATTTTTGAATTTCAAGCTTTGGTGTTACTATTCACTTCATTAGTCAACAAAAATGTTGACTTTTGCATAAAAAATAGGTACATTGGTTTTAACACTCCCAACATATCACATTTTGCATTCAAAACTTGTTGGCATTAATCACCAATACCATTTCTAAGCTTAAAACTAATGGAGCAGAATTTTCAGTTTTTATACCCTAATTTTACTGTTCCATTAGTTACTGTTGCAGTGGGAATTTGAGAAAATGATAAACATGAAAGTTGTTCCTTATTATGTCTAGTTGAATTTCGTCCAGTTGAATTTCTTTTTTTAAATCACTCCATTTGGAGTTTTGTAACTCAAGTTATGGTCCAAAAACCATAACTGGCCGGATTGAAAAATTTCAGAACTGACTATATCTACAGTGCAGTGAACAGTGACTGCAACTACCTTGTTGGATAAGTTCTGCTCATAATTTGGGGTAGGTTTCTTCATGAAAGTTGTTGGTCTATATCTTAACTTGTTGCTGTAAAAATTTCAGGTCAATTGGGCCATTCTACAATGAGTTATGGCCAAATGAACAATCACTGTTCATTTGGTCATTCTGCAGAATCTGGTTGCAGGACATCCGGATTGAGGCAAGTTTTTGGTCCACTTGCTTTGGTCTTTTGGGCATGGTTTCTTCACCAAAATTGTGCCATTATGTGTCTAGTATCATGTCCAATTGGCCAAACACTAATTGAACCTACACATCCCAAGTTATGGCTGTCCAAACAGGCTGGACTCACAGCCACCCTGCTGGTTTCACTAGGCAGCATACCAAATCAGTTTGTCATGCTATAATTCACTCCAAATTATGGTCAACTTACCTCAAATGGTCACTAATTGACCATTAGAATGTTCATTCACCATTACATAAGCAAAGTCTAAGTTTCTCTTCAAAATCCTAATTCCCCATTTCAAATTCACACAAGATACCTTAGTTAAACTCACCAATTCATTATCCATATATATATATACTTTAAACATCATCTCTAGTCCACTCTAAGCCCATCAAAACAATCAATATTATCCCTTTTTTAGGGCTGCCGAATTCCATGGTGTACATACACATAAGTTTTATTTCATTTAATTTATAATTTCATACTCATTTTAAGTCCCTAACATGGAATAAGAGAGATATATGCATAAATAAGCACTAACCTTAGTAGGGAAGAATTTTCTCTTATGAATTCTTCACTTTCTTTTGTTTTCTTGGCTGCCAAACACTCTAGCAAGGTGGGGTGACAAATTTTAGTGAAGGGACCTAAGGGTTTTGGGGTAAGAATAGAGAGAAATCCAAGCTAGAAGAAAAAAAAAGAAATGGAGGCTTCCATGGCTATGGTGGTGCGGCTGGTTTTGATGGGAGAAGATGGCTGATAGCTTTTAGTTATTTCCTTCATTTTATCCTCTTTTAAGTGGTGTTTAATAGCTTGTTGAAATTTGATTGGTTGGGAGTAAGTAAATGACATCATGTGATGTCATTATCCCTAATTTCCTTTATTTTTTTTCTTTCTTTTCTACTCATTCTCAATTCAATTTTTCAACAATATTTATTCACATTTTAGATCAAAATAATTATTTACTTAACTGGACAAGTCGGCCAAAAATCGCCTCTGAAGGCGAAATGATCAAAATGCCCTCTGTTTGGCTTAACGGGTCAAAATTGTCTGTACCATTTGAAAAATTTTTCTAAATATTTTCTTAGCATTCTAATGCCATAGGAACCTCAATGACCCTTCTCTGGAGTCCCAAAAATTATTTTATAAATTTTCTCTTGGGTCTAGGGCTCCTAGTTGCGAGAACCGCAACTTCCCACTGACCCATCTCTTGGGCACCGGCTCATTTGACTTAGTTGTATTTTATTTCTAAAATTTTTATTAAATTTTTCTTATTAATATTTGAGTTAATTATGGTTTCTCACTTTAGTTTAAATATTTTTCCGAATGTTCTAGCTGTCCAGACCGACACTGGTCACCGGAACAGTAGAATGTACGGAGTTACTACAGGGAGGGTGTTACATTTTGTGCCATGGCTTAAACTGTGAGATGTTGGCAACACTAATGACTTTTGAATGTTATAATAATTTTGTTATTGAAAATAAAGGATTTGATGACGATTGAAAATGTTATTATGGTTTCGTGATTCATGGAAATTTGAAGATCTTAAATACTTTATTATGGTTTGCCAAATTATGTTTTATGTTGGTTTTGCTAATTGATAGTTGTGTACCACTGAGTTTATATATTCAGCGATAGCTATTTTTATGCAGGCAGGCAGGGTACACTTCTAGGTTACCATTTTGTATTTTGTTCTGATGTAAATAATGGTTATATGTATGTAAGAAGATTTGAGTAGTCATACAAAAGTGATGTAATTATTATTCTTTTGATATCAACTGCATGTAAATTATAAAAGAATTGTTTCTTTTGGGTTGTGAAATGAGGAAACATTTGATGAATTATGGATTTGACGAATATTTGTGATAACTATATTATTATAGGTTATGTTCAACAGGTTTTAAAATTTTTTTGATAATTATATTTTTAGTAGTCACCACACCAAATTTTTACCAAAATTCTGTGAGTTTAAAAGTGCTTATCTCTTTTCTTAATTAATTCCATAGTATTTTTCTTAAACCATTGAACCACTATTAAATTTTTTTTCGCTGAGTTTAATTTAAAAATAAATTAGAATCCGTTCAAAATCCCTTATAGTATGTTTAATGGATTATCAATATACTGTGTTCAGTAATTCATTAAGCATATTACGAGATCATGTTATAGCTTATGAAAAGGTAAGGTGTGACATAGTATCTGGGCTACTACTATTGCTACTACTGCTACTATTGCTATTGTCCTCCCTATGAAAAATTTGGATGATTTTTCCTTGCGGGGGTGTAAGTGTTGGAGTAAGGGTTATTCTATTGTCTTCTAGGATTGCCCACATAATGAACTTGCTCTTGCACTAGTAAGAAGAGTGACTTATCAATACAATCGTCCTTTGATGCATGTGGCCCAGCACAGTTCTCACGTATAGTTTCTCCTAGTGGCAGCTGCATTCATTAACATCTGATATAGTCTTTTTAAATTGAATACATTTTGGCATTCAGTGTAGTAATGGAGTCAATCTCATGAACTCCAGCAGCTTTTTTTTTTTTTTTTTTTCGTGTTCCTTTTATTGGACCATTAATAACAATTATCTACCAACTCTTCTGATAGCTCATAACCCTTATCAATTGATTTCCCCAATAATGATCCTCCTACTGTAAAGTCTACATTGCTTCTAGTATGACCATTTAACCCATTTTAGAAGCTTTAAATCAATAACCATTTAGGTAGCCATGGTGTGGACACCTTCTCACTAAATCTTTGAATCTGTCTTAAGCTTCATAAAGTGTTTCCACATTGATATGAGTAAACATCTAGATATTATTTATTAATTTCATAGTCTTTGCCAGAGGAAAGAACTTAGCCATGACTTCTCTACCAAATCTTTCCATGTTGTGATAGACCCAGGAGGTAAAGAATTCAACCATGCTCTTGCTCTATCCCTTAATGAGAATGGGAAGAGTCTCAATCTAATGGTGTCATTCGATACTCCATTGAACTTCAATGTATCACATATCATGAGAAAACTCTCCATATTGACATTAGGATCTTCATTTGTTTTCCCTCCAAACTGACATACAATTTAAACTATCTTAATAAGAGCAGGCTTTAACTCAAAATTATTGGCTCGCACTGGAGGTCTTGCAATGCTAAATGTCGAACCAAACACTGTTGGTCCAATATACTCCTGTAAACCCTCCTTTGTTGCCTTGGAACTTGTGGTTCTTGCTCATCATTTACCATTTCCTCAATCACAACCCTAGGATTTAAACAATCCATTTCAATATTAGTCACTTTTTTAGCCTTGTTCCTTTCTCTAGCTTGTTTTTTATTCTCTCAATAAGTTCTTTGTATTTTTAGATTAAATTGCAATGAGCTCGAATCAATCAATCTTCTCATAAATAACCTATAAATAACGAAAGCACAAACACAATAATTAAAACCAATAAAGTAAAAATGCCTAGATTACAAATAAAATCAACTATTTTGATATTAAAGTTGCTAATCCTTGGCAATGGTGCCAAAAACTTAATACGAGTCCGCAAGTATGTGGAATCACATAAGTAATATAGAATGAGTAAGATATCATTCCTATAAGGATTGTCTTTAATTACCAAAATATATGTTAATTTTACTAATATCTAGATGATTGAATCAATTTGAATGAAAGAAATTATAATAACTTAAACTAAGATTAAATAAAATTAAACTGAAATTAACTTAATTGAAATTAACTATCAAAAGAAGCAAAGATAAGAGTTTAAAATTAATTAAAAGAAGGCTAGAGATTTTGACTTCACTTGACCCATTATGCAATTTTACTTAATTTTGTCATATAATCAATTTAACAATGTTAGCAAGGGCAATTACATAAATATATCTAATAATCCTTCCCATACATTATTAAACCTTTCAATTAACCAAAATAACCCAAATTTCTCAATAAGAATTATTTGGTTAACCAAAGCATTAAAAACCCAAGTTATAAAAAAATACCCCATAGTATTTAGCCTTAGTTTCCACTATTAGCCAAATAATTATGTTAATAGTTGTTCTAACAAGATTCATAAAATGCTTCCTAGCCAAATCATGAATCAAAGATCATTCAAGCATTATTTTAAACACTCAAAAGCATTAAATAAAAAACAACCATTAATTACCAAAATAGAGAAAATAGATCAAAATTGAAAAGTCACTTAAATTAAGCTACATTAAAATCTCTAGCTAAAGTATTTAACCACTCATGTTAACCAAAAAAAAAAAATCAAACTCTATAAAATCCAAATCAAACAACATCAAACGAAAATGGTTTCTATATAATGGAAAAGAAAAGAAAAGAAGAAACTTTATTATGGTTGATGGTGGAAATCTCCCTCCAGAAGCAAAAACTTCAAGAAATCTAGCCCAAAAGATTGATTCTTCTTCAAAGATGGATTGTAGGAAGTATTTGAGGACTTTTTGAGGTGAAGAATGGTGTGGAGAGTTGCTGGAAAACTCCAAAAATCCATTCTCCCAGTGTCAAGTTCATTAAGAGGAAAATCATCATTTTCCATGAATCATGCCCCCGGGGGTGCGCCTCCATTAATTTCATGCCTTGGGCATGCATGAAGTTGCATTTCATGCCCTAGGGTGTGAATCCTATATGACCACCATTTGATGTATTTTCTTCATTTTTCTTCAATTTGCAACAAGTCTCACACCCCGGGGTGTGAATTGGCTCCTCTTTCATAGCTTGAGCATGAAAATTTAACTCTAGAAACTCCTAATTGACTCCAAATATCTCCTTACATAATTTTCTTCAATTAATGGCCATCTTTCATCTAGACCAATAAAATAAATCTATAAAATCAAACTTAGAACAAAAACATTAACAAAATTACTAGTAAAGGTAAAAATTAAACATAAAGGACTAAAAATTGATAAAAACTAACAAAGTTAATTAAAACAAAAACTATATTTACACCATCAATTACTTTCTATTCCATCATTTTTGGATGCTCCGAACACGTTCCAAGTAGCAGAATTGACATAGATAAACCCAAACTCAAAAATATCATTCTTAACTTAAAGTTGAATTTAGCTCGGTGCTTAATTTAATATCATTGGATGAGTGTAATTGCATAAAATTAATTGGAATAGTAAGAAAATAAAATAAAGGATCCTAGGGAATATTTGTAGAAAATTTAGAGTGAAATTGAATATTTTTTGGATTATAGTAAAGTTAAATTGAATATTTTTGGAGTAAAATTAGAGGCAATTATAACCATACTACCATGCTCGTTGTCTCCCTTAAATCTCTAGTCCTTAAATCTCTAGTTGCCATTCAGAGTCACAAGCTCTCTTTAATTTGGAAAAATCACAATTGCAAATTTTGCTTTTCTTCTCCTAAAATCTTTTGATTTTTGTCTCCATAGATTTCCATTGGTTGCTCCAACTTGCCCAGTAACTCTTGGTGCTGATAACGGTGTCCCATGGCTCAGCTAACCTTGATTTAGACAAAATTATGGCCTTGATTTTATTAGTGTTGATTGCTCCATCATCGATTAGGGAAATACAAGAAGAGTAAGAGAGAGGATGAAGTAGAAATAGCAATTGGAGATGGAAAAGAAGAGAAAAAGTGGTGAGGAAGTTGAAAAATAAAAGCTTCTTACTTGGTTGGGGGTTGACTGAGAAGCAGAGAAAGATGAATAAACTTGGGAGAAACCATAATTTTTGGTTTTGTGTTATACTCATTTTCTATTGTGATAATAATTATTATTAAAGTTCAAAGGGCAAAAAATAAATCAAGATGTAGGCAATCATATTTTTCATTTTTTTTTAAATGGAAAACCAAAACCAACATATCCTAAGTTATTGTAGTTAATAGGCTATTCATGGTTTTGCATTAAAATTCGTTAATAATAGCATGGAGTTGCTAATACTATTTGCAATGAACAAAAAGCTATAGCTAATGTGCTCTTCATCTTTCGATTTTGTTATTTTTTAATTCACTAGTGATATTATTTTAAGTCATTTCTAATAAGGGTGTGTACGTTTCTTGGAAGATTTGAATTGATCATAACCATATTAAATTGAGTTACTGTTTTTGTTAGATTCTAAGTCTTCATTAACAACTAAACCAGAATTGTACTGGATCCGTACCTAACTAGAACTAAATTAAAGAATCAAATATGTGTATATATATATATATAATGACCTAAAAATTCAAAAATTGCATTATTTTAAGATTTATTTTATTATTTAAAGATGCTCTTATTAAATTAATTTGAAGCTTTAAACTTTGGTTTTGAATTTTAATTTTGCATGCATTTAACTTAAAATTTTTTTATAATATTATTTTATACTAATAGCATAAATGATAAACATATTATTGTGCTCCAAAATAAATAATATCTTAATTTTATGAAATTGATTTTAATTAAAGTTTTATGATTCATGTAATAAATATATTTTTTATGTTGTTGTTTTAATAAATGGATGAGATTCGATGGATGAAACTTTTGCTGATGGGTAAATTTGAGGCTACCATTTGGAAAGCTGTGAGCAGTAGATGTGTCTATGTCAAGGAGAATAAACACATATGTGTCTTATTTGGAGCTATGGTAGAACACACATTTACTACTACCCTGTTAGTTCATATGGAACTTATAGGTTTAAAGGGCCCTGTGACACCACTCACCCATCTACAATGTAGCCGAGCAAGACATATCATACTTGGTGCCGGAGCACCCTATCTTATCTTACTTTATTCCTTTAATAAATTGTTCTCGTTATATTTTAATATCAATTATTTTTCTAAGGAGAAACCAGCGGAGTTTCTCCTATTTCTATTACAATTTGGCGTATTTCACTATTCACCTGCTTGAAATTTCCAATAATATTTTGCAATGAAAATATCATTCATACTCATCATAGTCATCTCACATTCAATTCTTGCAATTCACATACTCATTTGTACAAATCCATTCATTTCCATACATATTCATTAATGCACAATTTATATATATATAAATTCTCATATTTTCATTAATTTAAATAATATACGAACTAATTATCCAAGTTCATAAATTACATAATATATAAATTAATTTTAGATGAAAGAGCTAATCTATTAATTTACATCCCATACATATTAAATACAATTTCCTCGATTGCATTACAACATATGAAATAATTATAATACACAAAATACATAAAATGACTTATATGGGTCCTATCTACATGCATTGTTGAGGAGGTGACAACCTTGAACACTTTGTAGATTAGAACTCCAAAATCACAGTCTAATATCCATTGGGCTTTATCTTCAGTACCTGCACGAGGAAACAAATCTATCGCAATAAGTATTGCTGCTTAGTGGTGTAATAATATAACAAAGAAAATAATATATAAATAAAGAAAGAAATGGATTATACTTTGGATACTCTGGAATTTAATCTAATTTAATATAATACTTCTAATATCAACTATCTTTTCGTTCTAATTTATTCCTCTTAAGAAGCAATTTATTCCTAAATTCACAGTAGTAATATACAATCCCCATAAAATTCTAAGAATATTATTCTTAACTTTATGTTATCGGGAAAAAGTGTATTTGTAATGTTTATTGAAGTTATAATTTCCTTGGTAATATTTTTATCACTTTCTCAATATTTCCTCGGTTATCTTAGATCATTACATAATAATTAAAATTCTTAGAGTTATTTCATAATAGATAAATTCTAATATTAATTTAGTTTATTTCGAGTCTTTCAAATAAATGATTTTCTTAGAACTAATAAATTTATTCCAGATCTTTTTAACTCGTTTATTTAATTTCTAATATTTTAATTTTCTAATATTCTTAATTTATTTTACTGCCCAAGTAACCTATGATAGGCTGACTAAACTGGATAACGGGTTGTTGGCACTGGACAATGGGGTGCCTCGGGCCGTTATACCATAGGAAGCGGAACGTCAACCACGTATGCAGTCAGTATGGCTAAAAAGCCATGATAACATATAAAGCCATGAGTGCGGGCATAAAGCCATGAGTGCAGGCATAAAGCCATGAATACAGGCATAAAGCCTTATGCAGTACTGCTAAAACAATACCCTATTGACATGCCAATTTATCCAATTTAATACACGTGTCTAGGCAATACATGGGCACATTAGTACCGTTAAATGTTAATATATTGTGTTTTATGACTTCATTATTTCATGACAAATTTCAATTATAATTTATAACATTTCAATTCTATTCCTAACAGAAGTATAAATTTTTAAAATACATTTCTACATAAATTTTACCTTCATCATAATTCATATATTTATTCATTATATCATTTGTATCGATCACAATTCACAACAATGGTTCTATATACCACTGTACTCAAAGTACTTTTCCTTCCTACAATAATGAGAACTAATGTCTCATTCATACATTAACATGATTCATTTATTTATTCATTTTGTCATTCATATGATCACAATTTATAACAATTATTTCATTATATATTCCATTATATATATTTGTTATAACATTCTAAACTTTATTTCCTAGTGAAGTACAATATCTGGACTCATTTTTATCTAATGCATATATTCATGAATATCATTTATATAATTCACAATTTATCAATTATATCATCTATTTTTCCTTTCTAATTCCTTATCTAATTTATTACATCATTTTACATGTCCCTAGGTTCAAAATTTTCATTTATGTTGATTTCCAAACCACATTTCAAAATATATTAACAATGTCTTCTAAGTTCTATTTGTGATGACAATACAAACCTCATATACACATTTACATAATTTAAACATTCATTAAATCATTTAAGGTACCTTTTACAATATTAATTTTAGTTGTTACTATTCACTTGGTCATTCCTACACAAAAGTTGACTTTTTAATTCATAATAGATTTATTAAGCCTAAGTTCACCAAGATACTACATTTTGCATTTTATTTTTGTTGGCATTGATTACCAATACTATCTCAAAGCTTATTTTATGTTATTTAAAATTTTCATATTTCATACCTTAAGTTTACTGTTTCATTGGTCATTATTACAGTGGAAATTTAGCAAAATTTTCTTCATCAAAGTTGTTTCTTTATGTGTCTTCTTTAATTTTCTTTTTGAATCACTCTATTTGGAGTTTTGTAGCTCAAGTTATGGCCATTTTACCATAACTAGCTGGATTGACCTGTACCCATAATTTCTGGGCAGAATTGGTTCTGCCACATTTGGTGTCTTGACTTTGGTGGACAATTCCATTAAGTTGTGGTCAAAATTTGAAGTTCTGTTCTTCATAAAAGTTGTTCTAAATTGTTTTAGCTTTCTATTTATATAAAATTCAGGTCAATTAGGCATTTCTACACTGAGTTATGAGCATTTGAACAAATACTATTCATTTAGTAAATTTCCAGGACCAGCAGGTTGGTTACTTGGATTTGGTCAATATTTAGGGTATTCTAAGTTTGTTTTCTGGGCAAGGTTTCTTCATCAAAGTTGTGCCACTATGTGTCTAGTTTCATGTCCAATTAGCCTTGCACTAATTGAACTTACACCACTCAAGTTACAGCTACCCAAACTTACTGGACTCACATCCAACCCTGTAGATCACCTAAGGCAGCATACTTAACCTCAATTCCATTGGCATAAATCACTTCAATTCCTTATCAAATATAGCCAAATGGTCACTAATTGACCATTAGGACTCCAATTCCACAACACATGAACAAAACCCTAACTTCATGCCTCAAACCCTAATTCTCAAATATCCATTCATGCACATACATCAATTCAACATACTTAATAATGTTTAAGTCTCATACTCATGATCAAGACCACCCATATACAACTTAAATTCATTCAAAACTCTTCAACACTTCCATCACTAAGGCTGCTAAAAATTTTAGTTGGTCCATACATGGATATATTCTTTTAATTTCATGAATTTCTAACTAAATCCATACACCTAACTTCAAATTTAAAGAGAAAAATAGAGAGATATAGCACTAACCTTTTGATGAGCTAACTTGAGCTTGTAATTCTTCTCAATTTCTTCTTCAAATTGCTGCCTCAAGCTTGCTCTGGTGGTAAGGATAAATTTTAGTGAAGATAGGAAGGGGTTTTATGGTGGTTTTTGGGTGGAAATCAAGCTTGGAAGAATTATTTCAATGGAGGATTTGAAGATGGGGTCTTGGCTGGCTGAAAATGAAGGAGGAAGACAACAGATTTTTATTCAATTTTATTCTCTTTTAAATGTTTTAATGAGTGCTTGTTGAGTTCTAATTGGCTAACCACTTTTTATTACATCATCACGATGTAATAATTGAGTTTTTAATTTCATTTTATTTTGTCTTTCTTTCTTTTCTCTTTTACATATTTTTAATAAATTTTTCTTCAATATTTATTCACATTTTACGTTATATAATGTATTTACTTACTTGGAAAAGTTAGTCAAAAATTGTGTCTGAAGACGAAATGACCAAAATGCCCTCCGTTTGGCTTAAGGAGCCAAAACTATCTGTACCAATCTTAAAAATTCTTCTAACCTTTTCTTGGCATTCTAATGCTACCTAGGGCTCCGTAACTCTTCTTTGACGTGCCCAAAATTATTTCACGGGATTCCCCTTGGGTTTAGGGTTACTAGTTGTCTTCACCGCAACTTGCCGTTAAGGTTACCCATCATCGGGGCACCGGCTCATTTAACTTCATTGTATTTCATTTCTAAAATTTTTCCTTAATTTTTCTTACCATTATTTGGTCCATTGATGACTCCTCACTCTAGTCTAAATACCATTCTAGACATTCTAGCTATCCGGATAGACCTTGGTCACCAGAACAGTAGAACGTGCAGACTATCTAAAGTGAGGATGTCACAATTCTTCCCCTCTAACAAAAATTTCATCCTCGAAATTTACCAGTGTAAATAGTCGAGGAGCTACTACCTTCTTATTTTTTCACCTTACTAGAGAAAATAGATATGCAATAGTATCACCTCGACTCATATGAATGCAATGCATGTTATGCACACTATCTTATTCTATCTATTGATGCCTAGGAATGCTTAAACCGTGCTCTGATACCACTAAATGTGACACCCCTCACCCGTCTACAGTGTAGCTGAACAAGACATGTCACACTCGGTGTTGGAGCACCCTATCTTATCTTACTTTATTCGTTTAATAATTTGTTCTCATTATATTTTAATATCGATTATTTTTCTAAGGAGAAACCAGCGGAGTTTCCCCTGTTTCTATTACCATTTGGCGTATCTCACTATTCACCTGCTTGAAATTTCCAATAATATTTTGCAATGAAAATATCATTCATACTCATCATAGTCATCTCACATTCAATTCTTGCAATTCACTTACTCATTTGTACAAATCCATTCATTTCCATACATATTCATTAATGCACGATATATATATATAAATCTCATGTTTTCATTAATTTAAATAATATACGAACTAATTATACAAGTTCATAAATTACATAATATACAAATTAATTTTAGATGAAAGAGCTAATCTATTAATTTACATCCCATACATATTAAATACAATTTCCTCGATTGCATTATAACATATGAAATAATTATAATACACAAAATACATAAAATGACTTATATGGCCCTATCTACATGCATTGCTGAGGAGGTGACAACCTTGAACACTCTGCAGATCAGAACTCCAAAATCCCAGTCTAATATCCATTGGGCTTTATCTTCAGTACCTGCGCGAGGAAACAAATCCATCATGCTAAGCATTGCTGCTTAGTGGTGCGATAATATAACAAAGAAAATAATATACAAATAAAGAAAGAAATGTATTATACTTTGGATACTCTAGAATTTAATCTAATTTAATATAATATTTCTAATATCAACTATCTATCGTTCTAATTTATTCCTCTTAAGAAGCAATTTATTCCTACATTCACAGTAGTAATATACAATCCCCATAAATTCTAAGAATATTATTCTTAACTTTATGTTATTGGGAAAAAGTGTATTTGTAATGTTTATTGAAGTTATAATTTCCTTAGTAATCTTTTTATCGTTTTCTCAATATTTTCTCGGTTATCTTAAATCATTTCATAATAATTAAAATTCTTAGAGTTATTTCATAATAGATAAATTTTAATATTAATCTAGTTCATTTTGGATCTTTCAAATAAATGATTTTCTTGGAGCTAATCTAATTTCTTCCAGATCTTTCTAACTCATTTATTTAATTTCTAATATTTTAATTTTTTTAATATTCTTAATTTATTTCACTGCCTAAGTAACCTATGATAGGTTGACTAAACTATATAATGGGTCGTTGGCACTGGACACTGCGGTGCCTCGGGCCGTCATACCAAGGGACACGCAACGTCAACTACGTATGCAGTCAGTATGGCTAAAAAGTCATGATAACATATAATCGGGCATAAAAGCTATGAGTGTGGGCATAAAGCCTTACGCAGTATTGCTAAAACAATACCCTATAGGCATGCCAAACTATCCAATCTAACACACGTGTCTAGGCAATATATGAGCATAGTAGTACCATTAAATGTTAATATATTGTGTTTTATGACTTCATTATTTAATGAAAAATTTCGATTATAATTTTTAACATTTCAATTCTACTCCTAACAGAAGTATAAATTTTTAAAATATATTTCTACATAAATTTTACCTTCATCATAATTCATATATTTGTTCATTATATCATTTGTGTAGATCACAATTCACAATAATGGTTCTCATATAACATTGTACTCAAAGTACTTTTCCTTTCTACAATAATGAGAACTAATGTCTCATTCATATATTAACATGATTCATTTATTCATTCATTATGTCATTCATATGATCACAATTTATAACAATTATTTTATTATATATTCCATTATATATATTTTTTGTAACATTCTAAACTTTATTTCCTAGTGGAAGTACAATATCTAAACTCATTTTCATCTAATGCATGTATTCATGAATATCATTTATATAATTCACAATTTATCAATTATATCATCTATTTTTCCTTTCTAATTCCTTATCCAATTTATTACATCATTTTACATGTCCCTATGTTCAATATTTTCATTTATGTTAATTTTCAAACTACATTTCAAAATATATTAATAATGTCTCCTAAGTTCTATTTGTAATGAGAATACAAACCTCATCTACACTTTTACATAATTTAAACATTCATTAAATCATTTAAGGTACCTTTTACTACATTAATTTTGGTTGTTACTATTCACTTGGTCATTCCTACACAAAAGTTGACTTTTTAATTCATAATAGATTTGTTAAGCCTAAGTTCACCAAGATACCACATTTTGCGTTTTATTTTTATTGGCATTGATTGCTAATACTATTTCAAGCTTATTTTATATTATTCAAAATTTTCAGATTTCATGCCTTAAGTTTATTGTTCCATTGGAAATTTGGCAAAATTTTCTTCATCAAAGTTGTTCCTTTATGTGTCTTCTTTAATTTCTTTTTTGAATCACTCCATTTGAAGTTTTGTAGGTCAAGTTATGGCCATCTTACTATAACTGGCCAGATTGACCTAATCCCCGAATTTCTGGGCAGAAATGGTTTTGCCACATTTGGTATCTTGACTTTGGTGGACAATTCCATTAAGTTGTGGTCAAAATTTGGAGTTCTGTTCTTCATGAAAGTTGTTCTAAATTATCTAACCTTTCTATTTATATAAAATTCAGGTCAATTGGATATTTCTATACTGAGTTATGACTATTTGAACAAACATTGTTCATTTGGTCAATTTCCAGGACTAGCAAGCTGGTTACCCAAATTTGGTCAATTTTTAGGGTATTCTAAATTTGTTTTCTGGGCAAGGTTTCTTTATCAAAGTTGTGACATTATGTGTCTAGTTTCATGTCCAATTATCCTTGCACCAATTGAACTACACCACTCAAGTTACAGCTACCCAAACTTGCTAGACTCACATCTAACCCTGCAGGTCACCTAAGGCAGCATACTTAACCTCAATTCTATTGGCATAAATCACTTCAATTCCTCATCAAATATAGCCAAATGGTCACTAATTGACCATTAGGACTACAATTCCATAACACATAAACAAAACCCTAACTTCATGCCTCAAACCCTAATTCTCAAATATCCATTCATGCACATACATCAATTCAACATACTTAATGATGTTTAAGTCTCATACTTATGTTCAAGACCACCCATATACAACTTAAATTCATTCAAAACTCATCAACACTTCCATCACTATGGCTGCCAAAAATTTTAGTTGGTCCATACATTGATATATTCTTTTAATTTCATGAATTTCTAACTAAATCCATACACCTAACTTCAAATTTAAAGAGAAAAATGGAGAGATAAAGTACTAACCTTTTGATGAGCTAACTTGAGCTTGTAATTCTTCTCAATTTCTTCTTCAAATTGCTGCCTCAAGCTTGCTCTAGTGTTAAGGATTAATTTTAGTGAAGATAGGAAGGGGTTTTATGGTGGTTTTTAGGTGGAAATCAAGCTTGGAAGAAGTACTTCAATAGAGGATTTTAAGAGAGGGTCTTGGCTAGCTGAAAATAAGGGAGGAAGACAATAGATTTTTATTCAATTTTATCCTCTTTTAAATGTTTTAATGTGTGCTTGTTGAGTTCTAATTGGCTAATTGCTTTTTATTGCATCATCATGATGTAATAATTGAGTTTTTTATTTTATTTTATTTTGTCTTTCTTTCTTTTCTCTTTTACATATTTTTAATAAATTTTTTTCAATATTTATTCACATTTTATGTTCTATGATGTATTTACTTAGTTGGACAAGTTGGTCAAAAATTGTCTCTGAAGACGAAATGACCAAAATGCTCTCTATTTGGCTCAAGGAGCAAAACTATCTGTATTGATCTTAAAAGTTCTCCTAACCTTTTCTTGGCATTCTAATGCTACCTAGAGCTCCGTACCTCTTCTCTAACGCCCCAGAAATTATTTCACGGGATTTTCCTTGGGTTTAGGGTTACTAGCTGTCTTCACCGCAACTTCCCGTTAGGGTCACCCATCACCGTGGCACTGGCTCATTTAACTTCATTGTATTTCATTTATAAAATTTTTCCTTAATTTTTCTTACCATTATTTGGTCTATTGATGACTCCTCACTCTAGTCTAAATACAATTCCAGACATTCTAGCTGTCCGGACAGACCTTAGTCACCAGAACAGTAGAATGTGCAAACTATCTAAAGTGAGGATGTCATATGCCCTATCTAACTGTGCTAAGTAATTTTTTACAAAGGATGATAGGGGATGATGATGTTTTGATAGTCAAGTTTGTGAAGAAAGTACAGAAAGAATCTTTTATGGTGAATTGCATGTGTTGCATAATACAACTAACAGGTAAGTACCTTAGTTTTATATAATATGAATGATGTGCTGGCAGGAGCCAATCACATAATTAGAATTCCATAAGTAATAGAGCTAGGAATCAAGTTAGGACTAAAAAATAAAAAGTAAGGTTGAAGTTAATGCTGATGGAATGGATATTTTCGAAAGATGAGGCACAAGAGTGAGAAAGGACAAAGTTAAGTACTATGGATGCTATAAGCTTAAAATTTGAGGCAAAGATAAAAAATAATATAGTAGGCTGGGAATATATCAACAATAGTGGTAAAAAGAAAGAGAAAGCAAATGAGACAGACGTAAAGGAGAAAGGCTCAAAAAGAGTGGGTTACTTAAGATGGATGGGAGTTAGTACAAAGACCTTGTTAATAGCACAAAGTAAGTGAGAAGTTCACAATATCATGAAATTAAGAAGTACATGTGCTTTAAGTACAGAGAAAGTCTTGCTAAAGCTTTAATGGCCAGTAGGATCAGTAGTGATCTTGGGCAAAGTGCATGAAAGAGTAGTTACTTCAGAAGGGCACTTCATAAGACATTGCAAATTAGGCTATATGAGTCAGATCTTTGCATTGTAAAGATTGGTAATAAAAGGGAACAAATACTAGAATCACAAGATACCACATCAGTGTGCAGTGGACGCATTGTAAGTACTAAAGGTGTCAAAAAAAGATAAACAAGTAGTCAGATGTGATGGCTTTGTTTCAAATGGAGAAAGATAGTTGGTGTGCTACATCAAGGATAGAAAGAAGTAAAGCGTTTTCAACCATCTATGTAGAGCTCAAGGACGAAGCGCTTGCGTTTGTTCCAATTATCTTCTTTTCTTTATAATGTCCTAAAAATTTAAGATTGTAATGCCCTAAAAAATTTAAAGAAAATAAACAATTTATTAGTTGCATTATTTTAAGATCTATTTTATTATTTCAAAATGCTCTTATTAAATTATTTTGAAGCTCTAAATTCAAGTTTTAAATTTTAACTTTTAACATATTTAACTTAGAATTTTATTATAATATTATTTTATACTAATAGCATAAATGATAAATTTATTACTATACTCCAAAATAAATAGTATCCTAATTATATGAAATTGATTTTAATTAAAATTTAATGATTCATACAATAAATATATTTTTTATATTGTTGTTTTAATATATTATTATTATTATTATTATTAAACTTAATTTAATTGTAGTATAGTAGTTTGGACTACATTGAAAAGAATTTTTGACCATGTTGAAGGAAAAAAAAAAGTTTAAGAATTTAAAAGTAAAAAAAAAAAAAGTTTTAAACATGCAGCAACAGCCAGACCCCAACCCCCACCCCCCCGCCCCCCAACTCTCTCTCTCTCTCTTCTTTCTTTTCTTTTTCTCTTCTGGCTATAACTTCCTTCTCCGATCACCTTTTCCAACGTTCTTGGTATCAAAATGCTCTTCTCCTCGTAGGCATTGTGTAGATACCAAGTGTAACACCCTCAGATTAAGTAATTCCATACATTCTACTGTTTCGGTGACTAATATCTGTTCAGATAGCTAAAATATCGAGAAACATAATTAAATTACAGAGATAAGTTATCAATTAAATTAATAAAGATCAAATAAGGTTAGAGAAAAATAAGAAAAATGAAGTACAAATAGGTTAAATGTGTAACACCCTTACTGTAGTAATTCTGTACATTCTACTGTTCAGGTGACTGGTGTCGGTTCGGACAGCTAGAACGTCTGAAAAAATATTTAAACTAAAGTGAGGAACCATAATTAACTCAAATATCAATAAGAAAAATTTAGGAAAAATTTTAGAAATAAAATACAACCAAGTTAAATGAGCCAGTGCCTTAGCGATGGATAACTCAGTGGGAAGTTGCGGTCCTCGCAAATAGAAGCCCTAAACCCGGGAGAAAATTCATGAAATAATTTTAGAGACTCCAGAGAAGAGTCATTGAGGTTTCTATGGCATTAGAATGCCAAGAAAAGGCTTAGAAAATTTTTTCGATTGGTACAGATATTTTAGCTCAATAAACCAAACGGAGGGCATTTTGGTCATTTCGTCTTTAGAAATGATTTTTGGCCGACTTGTCCAGTTAAGTAAATAATTATTATGACATAAAATATGAATAAATATTGCTAAAAATTAAATTGAAAATGAGTAGAAAAGAAAAGAAAAGAAAAATAAAGAAAATTGGGAATTATGATATCACATTATATCATTAACAATGCCTCCACCCAATCACCATTTGACAAACTAATAAAAATAGATAAAAATGAACTTAAAATGAGATAAAAAAAAAAAACAAAAAAAAACTAGCAGCTTCTTCTTCATATGAGCTGAACCAAGAGAGAGAGAGAGAGAGAGAGAGAGAGAGAGAACAAAAAACCTCCATGAAAGCTCTTGCTCAAGCTTGATTTTCCCTAAGCTTTCCCCCCCAAAACCCTAAACTTTCTTCACAAAAAATTATCCCTAAACCTTGAGGAAGCATAAGGCAGCAGAAATTTGAGGAAATTTTGAAGTTGGGCAAGTCCAAGTAAGGTCACAAGAGAGGTTAGTGCTTTTTTTCACATCTCTCTCTTTCTTTTCATGTTAGGGACTTAAATTGAGTAAGAAAATTGTAAGAAATTGAATCAAACATTTGTGTAGAGGTATGGATGGAATTTGGCAGCCCTATGGGTGTAGTAGTTTTGATGGATTCAAAATGGGTTTGAAATGGTGTTTGAGGTATTGATATAAAATTGATAGTGAATTAGTATGTTTAATTGATGTATGTGCATGAATTGAAATTTGAGAATTAGGGCTCTTGAACTAAATTGAGAGATTTGTGCTTTGAGGGTGAATTAGTGTTTTAATGGTCAATTAGTGACCATTTATGGTGAATTGAATTTAAATTGGAGTGAGTTGTGGTATTAAGAAGTGTATTGGTATGCTGCCTCCCAAGGTACCAGAATCCTAGACTTGAGTCCAGTGTGTTCCTAGGGTTATAACTTGAGCTAAGTTACTCCAATTGGTGCAAGGCTAATTGGAAATGAAACTAGATACAAAATGCAACAACTTTGATGAAGGAAATTGTCCCAGAAAACAACCTATGTGGCTCTAAAAATTGACCTAATCTAGGTGACCAATATGCAGTCTCTGGAAAATGACCAAATGAATAGTATTCAGTCATTTGGTCATAACTCAGTGTAGAAAGGTCCAATTGAGCTGAATTTTTACCAGTAAAAAGCTGAGACATAGCCCTACAACTTTTATGAAGAAAATAAACCAAAAATTTGACCATAACATGTCTAAAAACTGACATGAATTCAGTATACAAAAAAAACTATAGAATTGATTCTGCCCAGAAATTCTGGAAAAATTACAATCCGGCCAGTTATGGTGTTTAGGCCATAACTTGAGCTATAAAACTCCAAATGGAGTGATTCAAAAAAAGAAATGTAACTAGACACAATAAGGAACAACTTTAATAAAGAACATTTGGCTAAATTCTCACTGTAGAATGGCCTAATAGAACAGTGAACTCTAGCACCCAAAAATTGAAATTTTGAATTATTCTCCAATGGTTAGAAGTATGGATTGGCAACTAATGCCAACACTTTTGGGAACCAAAATATGGTAAATCTATGTGATTAAAACTTATGTAACTATTATATATGAGAAAGTCAATATTTTGACTTAAATGACTAAATGAATAGTAACCTTACATGTTAAGTACAAATATTCAAGAAATAACTTTGTAATATGCCCTAGTAGGCCTAATGTGATTGGTTTGGATAGGTTGGTATGCTAATAGGGTTCTGATAACAGTACTGTAGATGATGTATGGCTCCATGCCATTCTGTGATATGATAGCCTATGGCTATACTGATTATGATGTTATACTTGGCTTTATGCCTTATTGCTTTTATGGCTTATTAGCCATTCTGTTTGCACACCGGGAGACACATTGTGACCGATGGTGTGACGGCCCAAGGTACCGGATACCCAGTGCTAGTTTATCCATTTATCTAGTCCGGTTAATTTGTATAGGTTACTTGGGTATGGAAAATTATAATTGTAATTGAATTGATTTTTAAAAGATGTAAAGAAATTAAATATCAAAATAAAGAACAATAATGATTACAATGAAAAGATGCTAAAAAATTATCAAAAAAACAATCAATAAAATGCTAGAAAGAGTTAATATCATAAAATGTAATTAGCCTTCGACTAAACAATAAGTTAGTAGTTACTTATTTCTTATAAACACAATAACTAGGAAATTTTTACTTTTATTTGCATATTATATTTTCTTGTATTATTGGCACCACTAAGCTTTTTGCTTAGCACGTCGCTTTTGCGACGTGTAGGTACTGAAGATTTTGACAAAGAGCCTAGTAAACCACAGACTGGGTGAGGCCGTTCATAGTTCTGTATAGTATCCATGTCACCTCACAGGCTACAGTGCATAGGTAGGGCACTAGGTCCCATTTTGGTATTTTATACTATTTGTACTGTTTGCAATCAAACTTTTATTTTCTCATGTTTAAATTGAAACTTATGTAATATAATTTGGTATGAATGTCAGTATTTGTAAATTTGTGTTTATAAATGAAATATACATGATTATGTTGTTAAATGAATGAATGAAAAATGAAAAAATTATTGAGAAATTGTTGAAAATTGATGTGATAATTGGGAGTTGTGGAATAGAATAATTATTGAAAGTGTTTTTCACAGGTTTCAAAGAACTGTTTTCTCCATTTTTAGTCGGTACTCTGCCAAATTTTCTATAAAATTTTTGGAACTTCAAATGAATTTATAATTTTAATAAATAACTTGAACGAGTCAAATTTCCCAAATTGCATTTCATCATAAAAAAATAATTGAGACAAAATAGGGTGCTCCGGTATACAGTGTGGCATATCTTGCTCGGCTATGCTGTAGACGGGTAAGGAGAGTCATAAAATGAGTCTAGGTCCCGACGATGAGTGACCTACACGGGAAGCGACTATAAGTTTAATTGCTACCCTAAATTCGTGTGGGACCCTATAGATTCCTTAATGAAGGTATTATTTAGAAATTACTGGGAGCTGGAAAATCAAAGCAATAAAAAGAGAAGAAGTACAATTAAGTAAATCATAATCTTAGGACTCATCGGGTATTATTGTAAAAGACGAAGTATAACCTGATGAAGGGCATTTTGGTCATTTCACTTGAAGAGTTGATTTTTAACCAAAATGTTAATTAAATTAAGTGAAATTTATGCATTGAAATATGAAGAAATTTTGATAAAATCCAAGTAGAAATGTGTAAAGAAAGAAAAGAAATGAAATTGAAAAATTATAATTATCATTATGACCTAAGCATGACATAATTAAAACTAAAGACTTATGAACATAAGACACCTCATTTTAATTATTTTAATTTAAATTCTATCATCTTCATCTTCAGCCAAGGTTGCCGCCCGACCTCCTTCTTCATTCTCTCTCAATTATTTTCCATTTCTACCATGGGAACACCAATTGCAAGCTTCCTTACCCTTACCTATCTTCATTAATTTTATGGGAAATTGTGAGAAACCTCCATAGCCAGCCATAAAACCCAAGGAAAGTGGGAAGAAAATTGAAGGGAAAATCTAGTTAGTAGCCCCAAAGAGGTGAATCAAGTGCTTTGGGCTGATTGAAGTTGAATTTAAGTGGAAGAGCTCTTGAAAATCAAGGTTAGTGTTATGAACTTTACTTAATTTTGAAGTTTGATAAGTTTGGTTAGGGTTTCGTGCATTTGGGAATTTTCTTATCTATGCCTTATTTATTGCAATTAAGCATATATTATTGCTATTGGGATGTGTGATTGTTGAAATATGTTGAGGAGATACAAATTGAGTTGATGGAGTGTGGTGTTGTGTAGTGAGACAGAATATGGATAGCTTGAGTCCAGTAGATTGATTTGTTTATAACTTGAGCTAGGTAAACTCAATTGAGGTGAAACCAATTGCAAAGCAAATCTAAGACATAATACTACAATTTTCATGAAGGGTACTTGATCTAGAATTGGCTGAAAGAGGTTGGAATTGGGGTTGGAATCCGGAAGTGAAATTCTAGAATCCAGGAAAATGACCATTTGAACAATACAAATTAGAATAAGCATAACTTGCACTAGAAAACTCCAAATAAAGTGAATTTTGACTTGTTAGAAAGCTAAGACATAGTAGAATAACTTTCATGAAGAACAAACTACCCCATTATAATTACAAATTTGTCAAATTCTTGGAACAAATTTGTATTACTGAATCTGGAATTCCCTGCAATTCCAAAAATTTTCCTATGACCTCCAGGTACTTATAAGAGTATAACTCACTTTATATAACTCCAATTGGGATGAATGAAAATGATCTAAAAAACTAAGAAATAAGACTACAACTTTTGTTTGAAGAGCTTACCCAAATTATGGGTGTAAGACCTTGAAATGTGATATGAAAAATTTCCTGAAAACACTGAAAGTGCAGGTTCCATGAGTCTAGTGTGTTTAAATGCTTATACATTGAGCTACTGTCACACCCTACCCCTCCGTAATGCATAACATAATCCCGTAGTATACCTAATGAATTACCAACTTCGTCTACTGATAACCCATTAAATACATTACAAGGGATTTTAAAACTTTTCTTACTTCTTTTTACAGTGGTGAGCACTTTTGACAGTTGTTAAAAGTTTTTTATATTGAAGTGAAACCAAATAACAAATTTGAATATCAATAATTTTTGTAAAAATTTTGGCAGAGTGCCATCTGTATTTTGAATAAAACAGTTCTTCAAAAACCTATAAAAAGCACTTCAAATATATAATTCCTCAATCCCAAACTCCAATAATTTGTTCAACACAATAAATTTCTCAACATTATCAACTCAATTCAATAATCAATTTTTCAGTGTTTCCAAAAAAACTGAGATAAGATAAATTTATCACAATACTTTTACAGGCCAAAATAGTTTACAATTGCTCAAGACCAAGTACGATATATACATACAGTGCACATACATTACAATAAAAACTACACAATATGGTATACTCAATATACCCGGCGAAATCTCAAAATGTGGTACAAGCAGCCTACTCTGCTGCTCTGTCCGTCTGTCTACCTGCGACAGCAATGAAAAAGCTATCTCTGAGTGAAATTTACTCAGTGGTGCATAATAACAATTTAAAATGCGGTATGTAAAACTTTGGTTGACAATTTACAATCCAAACAATTCACAATTTTTCAAAGTTCATATAACACAAATTTGATCAAACAATTGAATGACACAGTGTTGCCAATCAATAACACAATTTGATCAAATAACTGAATAACACAGTTTTGCCAATCAATAACACAATGTGATCAAATAACTGAATAATACAGTTTTGCCAATCAATAACACAATTTGATCAAATAACTGAACAATATAGTTTTGCCAATCAATAACACAATTTAGGCCATGACACAAATTTTTCCGAACATGCCGTGTGTACATCATGACAAGGCACACTCACCCCAATAATCAAAATCAATGAGGGAGGAAGCTAGTTAGATAATGAGTACTCATCCATACTCACCTCAGACTGGCAAGTCAAAGAGGGAGGAATATAATCACACTCACCTCATAAATGGAGGAGGAACATAATAGCATTGTCATGCCAAGTGTGAATCAAAACAATTCCAAATCACAATATTTCATACAAACCACAAATCACATTTTATCTCAAAATTTCCATTTGCAAAGTAGGCAACACAATAATTTCCAAATAAAATTCCCAAGTCAAAACAATAAAAAATTATTGATAACTCAATTCTCCAAATAAATTTTCTAGTAAAAGCAGTGAATATAAAAAGTATTATGCACAGACACAATTTAAAACTATAATGTTCAATTAAATTTTTAAGTAGAAAATGAGAAATCAAAATTATTGTGTACAAACCTCTAATATATGCCTCTTGGCCCTGACTCAGTGTTCCTTATGCTTCTCAATATCCTTTTCAACTAAAACACACAATTTAAAGTGTTTCAATACTTAATGAATTTGTTTCTAACAATAAAATCCAATATTTAAATTTTCTTGGTACTATTCTCTTCAATTCATTTCATTAGTCAACCTATAATGTTGACCCTTGATGCACTCTAAGTGAGTCAATTCTAATGTTACCAATATGTCACATTTTATAGCCCTTTAGTGTTGGTATATGTCACCAATTTCATTTCCAAGTGTATTGCATTTTATTACAATTTACCGGATTTCGTTGTACTATTTTGACCTAGCCGGACAACCTAGTTCCCTTAGTTTTTGGGTTTTGGTCCAAACTAAAAACTTGTAGGTCTATGTCTTATTACACACGAGGCAAAATTTCAGGTCATTCTGAGTCGTATAGACCATGATATGGTCAATTTACCAATGCTGGATAGAATGCACGAATGATAGGCTTAGGTAATTTTTAGGTCACTTTTGGTTTGGCCAGTTTTGGTATCTGAACTTGTGCAAGCTATTTGGCTTGGTTCTGGCCATTTCTGGGCTTTGGTGTCTTCATAAGAATTGTAGATCTATGTCTAACTATTCATGGTAAAAATTTCAGGTCATTTGGACCTGTTTTGAGTAAGTTATAGTTAAAACACTAACTACTGCCCAAATGGTCAATTTCTAGGCTTTCAAGTCACTAATCCAGATTTGGTCATTTTTAAGGTCAGTTTCTAGGCAGAATTTTGGCAAAATTTCTACATGAAAATTGGCCTATTTGGTGTCTAGTTTCACCCCCCATTGGCCTCATACCAATTGGGTTCACAGTTTTGCACTTATGACCTAATTTAGGTGCTGCCAACATACACAACCTGCACAAGACAATTACACTTCCAAGTTGACATTCCTCCTCCTCCTCATGACTTCATTATTTATTCATAGCAATTCTACAAATACTGAACACAATTCCAGCAAGCATATTGGGCAGAACACTCAAGTGCTCAATGCGCACAATTCACTATTAAAGTCCAACATTCACATCCACCCGAATTCAATGTACATCAACACTTATTTTACACATACACTTCCATGGCAATTATATAAACTGCCCACAATTCAACACCATCATATTTCATTAATAAACTTCATATTCACACACACAAATTCATGATATTATAGGCTGCCAAACATGGTAGTTTGCCAAAGTATCAAGGTCCCATTTCAAACCCTTAATTCAAGCACTAACATGCACATACTTGGACATTAACCTACTACCACTTCTATTTGAGTTAATCAACCTTAATTCCCATCAAATACATATAAGAATAAGTCACTAACCATGCATTTTCATGGCTACCAAAACTAAGGTTCACCAATACTCATCATTTCCTCAATTTTTCTTAGCAATTCAACTTACCCAAAGCTCAACACAAGGATTATTGAAGGTAAATGGAAAGATTAAGCACTAACCTCAACTTGAGCTTCACAAATCCATGGAATTTCCTCTCTTTTTTGCTGCCCACATACTGCCCATGGTGTGAAGACCACTTTTAATGAAGGAAGTTTGAAGAAATATTGCTTGAATCATGGTAGATTTGAGCTTATGCATGAATGGCTATGGAGGAAGCTTGGAAGAACATTTGGCCATGGAAGAACTTGAGAAAGCAATTCGGCAAAGTGAAAAAAATGAGAAAGAAAGTGAATTTGCATACTGTCCACTTGGTTTTATATGTCCACTAATCCCACTTAGTGGAGCACCAACCATAAATTAATGATTTAATTAGTTAAAGTTCCATAATTTATACATTTGCTTTATTTCTTTCACTATTTAAATAATGTATCATATTTTTATTTTTCATGAAATTTTCAAAGTGTAATACCACTTATTTTTAATGGAAATTGAGGTCAAAAGTCAACTCTCGGTGTCAAATGACCACAATGCCTCTATTCGGGTTGTATTCCAGATTTTTCGGTAACACCGAGTTTTATCGTTTTCTCAATTTCTCGTTTTTCTTTGTACTAATTATTTAATTTTTCTTTGATATTTCTCATGAAATTTATACTTCAATAAGTCTTTAATTATGTCTCGAAACTAAATTTCGAGGGTTCCCTGCAGTCCTGAGGTCAGCTATTGCCTGTGCTGTAACTTCCCCGTGCGGTCACCCATCGCTACGGTGCTGGCTCGTTTAACTTAGTTACATTTCATTGTTATTATTTTTCCTTTGTTTTTCTTGTATTTTCCTTTCTTGTATTTCATTATTTTATGTCTCCTCACTAATATTTAAATTTAGTTCTAGGCATCCTAACTATCCGGATAGGCACTAGTCACCGGAACAGTAGAACGCACTACCGAACATAGGGGTGTTACAGCTAAATAGCTCCAATTGGCGTGAAACCAATTAGAGATAAAACCTAAAACATAATTCTATAATTTTCATGAAGAGAGCCTGCTTAGAAAATGACTATAAGTTATCCTAATTCAAGCTTGAATCCGGAACAACAATTCTGGATCTGGGTAGAATGGCCAAATGAACAGTACTCAATAAATTAGTCCTAACTCAACACTAAATTAGGTAATTCCTAAACCAATGGAAACCTGAGAAGTAGGAGAACAATTCGTATGAAGACCATGAAGTCAAATTATGACCCTAACTTGATCAAATTTCTAGACACATTTAGTCTAGCAAATCTGCCCTAATCAGGGACTGAACCTGGAAAATGTGAAGGATTAGGCATCGGACCAGTTTTGGCAAAATTGCCATAACTCAAGCTACACAATAGTAAATTAAGTAATTCTAAAGCCAAAATAATCATAAGACATAGAACTAAAAACTTCATGTTTGGACCTAAACCCAATTCATAGGGCAAAATAGGGGAAATATTGGGGTAAATCAGGAATGCCAAATCTGGAAATCCTGCACTTCAACAAAATTGCCCTATGACCTCCAAATGGTTAACAGATCATAACTTCCTCTACATAACTCCAATTGAAGTGGTTCAAAATGATTTGAAAACCTAAGACAAAGTACTAAAATATTTTTTTAGGGACTAGGGCCAAATTATGAGCTTAAGATGCCCGGATATATAAGGCAAGTTTAAGGTATAAATTTGGAAAACCTGAAATTTCAGGATATAACATCTAGAACAGTGTCTAAATTTTTTGCCATAACTAAGTGATTAAGTGATTCAAATTGGAAATTAAGTGCTACAGATTTTCAAATTAAGTGATTCAAATTGGAAATTAAACCTAACACATAAAGAAACAATTTTCATGAAGATTACTTTAGCAAATAGGGACTGGAATTAGATTGAAATTGGATTCTAAGGTCAAGTCTTGAATCTGTCCTGAACCCAAAAATCATTAAATTGCATGGTAACTTAGGAAATTATTTGATTAGCTATTTGTAAAAGTTAGAATGAGTATTAAGACTTTACAATTGTGTAATTTCAGTGGAAAAAAGAGCCTCCCAAAGAAGGGAAGAATTAAGCTAAGAAAAGAGAAGTCAAAAAAGGTTTGTGCACAACTATACTACTCTTTTATTTTAAAATTTAAAATTGAATTGAATGAACTTTGAATGTGTCAATTATGTTCTCTCTTGCCACAAATGAGAATTCTATATTTTGTTTTGAAAACTTTGAATTGTGGAATGAATTTATGATTATGAAAAAGGCAGATAATGGCTATCAATTTTATTGTAGCAAGGGGGTGAGCCTATTTTGAATGTATACTGAAGTGCTTTTGAGAACTTGATGTGTTTCCAACCATGTATATGAATTTGTAACAACTAAATGTGTTTATTGATTTGTAAATGCATTTTATTAAATGGAAATTATTTTGAATATGTTTTGAAACCACAGTGGACATAGCAATTTGATTTATATTCCTCATTAGCATGTTGAGTGAGACGACTAGGATTTGTTTCTCCTCCACTTATGGGGTTAAGTTTCCCTCTCTGGCTTGCCAGTTGAGGACAACTTGGATGAGTACTCATATATGCTAGCTAGCCTTTGTATTCCCCTTTAGCCTTTGGTTATTGGGACGACTTGGCTTTGTCGTGGTGTATAACATAGTGTTAATCGAAAATTTTGTGTCATGATCTAACCGTGTGAAATGTTGGCAATACCCTTAATTTGTGATTACTTAATAAACATGGGATTGAAGAATAAATGTGTAACACCCCTATATTCATCAGTCCCGTACAGTCTACTATTCTGGCGCCTGATGTCTGTTTGGACAATTAAGATGTCTAAAACCATATTTGTGACATCCAAGAAAGCCATAGATAAAAATAAATAGCTATTACATGAAGGTAAAAAGGAAATAAAGAAAATAAAGCATAAAGGGTTAATTGAGCCGGAGGTCACAGCGATGGGTGATCGTACCGGGAAGTGACTGCGAAGTCAGTTGTACCCCTAATTTTGTACGGGGCATTATGACACCACAGCCTTAAGAATTATTGCGAAGTTAATGGAAATGAGAGAACCACAGAAAAGAGTTGAGAAGTAGGTCAAATAATTAAATCAGTGTTTCGAAAGAAATACATAATTATTGGTAAACCGGTCAGATCGGCGAGGGGCAATTTGGTCAATTCACCCTTAGAGGTGACTGTTGGCCTAAATGTCCATTAATATGTTAGAAATAAAATTTATGAAAATTAAATTTAAAGTGAAGAGTTTATGGAAAGGAAGAGAACAGAAATTAAAAATCAAACTGAATGACATCACTATGACATCACTTAAGTGATGTAAGCATGAGAAAAAAAATATTTTTGTGACACCCCTTACCCGTGTACAGTATACCCGAGTAAGTAATGCCACACGGTGTACTGGCACACTCTAATATTTCTCAATTCATTTATATCATTCTTTTGAAGTTAATTTATGAAATATGATTTATTTTAACCATTTATCAAAAGTATTATTCATTTGAGGTTCCGAAAATTTTAAAGAAAATCCGGTGGAGTACCGGCTAAAAATGGAGAAAACAGTTCTTCGGAACCAGTTAAAAACACTTCCAATATTTGTATTTCATCATCTCAAACTCCAATATCCAAAATTTCAACAATATTTCTCAATTTCAATTCTCAATAATCTTTTCATTTCTCAGACATCCATTTCTCATATACAAGCTATAAATACATGCTCAAATTTTTGCATTCATAGTCATAACTTTCATTATTTACATGAACATCAAAATATATTACATGAGTTCAAATACATATGAGAAAGTAAAAATCTGCTACAAAATATCAAAATGACAAAATGACACCTAGTGCCCTACCAATGCACTGCAGGTAGTGAGGTGACACGGACACTGTGCAGATCTACAGGATGAACTCACCCAGTCTGCGGTCTACTGGGCTCACGATCAGGATCTCCAGTACCTACGCGTGGCAAAAGCAACGCGCTAAGCAATAATGCTTAGTGGTGCAATAATATAATAGAAGAAAATAGCAAGAAAATGAATGTGTATAGAATGTGTATGCTTTCTTTGTTTGGTATTGGTATATCCATTATTTCGTTAACGTTGTTCACTTTTATTAATTTGGTTGCCCCAAGTAACCTACACTAGACAACTGGACTGAATAACGGGTAAACTGGCACTTGGTACCTAGTACCTCGGGCCGTCACACCATCGGTCACATATGCATCTCCCGGCAGGTAAATGAGCGCTAACAATCTGTAAATAATATCAGGTACAAGGCCAAGTCTCAATATAAAGTCAGAATGGCTAAAAGCCATGAAATCATGGAATGGCATATTGCCATGTGCAGTACTGTTAACTGAACCCTATTGGCATGCCAAACTATCCAAACCAATCTTGTTAGGTATACTAGGGCATTTGAAACTTTTAAATTCTTCAATTTGTGAATTTCAAATTTTTGGTGTCACTATTCATCATTGGTCAACAAAAATGTTGACTTTTAGAATAAAAATGTGTACATTGACTTTGGCACTCCCAACATACCACATTTGGTGTTTAAAACTTGTTGGCATTAAGTGTTAATACCATTTCAAAGTGTAAACCCACACAAGCAGAATTTTCAGTTTTGGTGAGTCAACTTTACTGTTCCATTGGACACTGTTACTGTAGGAATTTGAAGAAATTTAAAACATGAAAGTTGTTCCTTATTTTGTCTAGTTGAATTTCCTTTTTTGAATCACTCCATTTGGAGTTTTGTAGCTCTAGATATGGTCCAAAGACCCAAGCTGGCCGAATGTGCATTCTGCAGAAAATTACCATATCTACAGTGCATGAACAGTAACTAGAGTCACTTGGTTGGATGGGTTCTGGCCATAATTTGGGGTAGATTCCTTCATGAAAGTTGTTTGTCTATACCTTAAATTGTTGCTGTAAAAATTTCAGGTCAATTGACCAAATCTACAGTGAGTTATGGCCAAATGAACAGTTACTGTTCATTTGGTCAATTCTGCAGAATCAGTTTCAAGGTTCCGGATTGGGACCAAGTTTTGGTCCTCTTGCTTTGGTCTTTTGGGCATGGTTTCTTCAGCAACAATGTGCCATTATAAGTCTAGTTTCATGTCCAATTGGCCAAACTTCAATTGGACTTACACAGCCCAAGTTATGGCAGTGCAAAGGGACTGAATTTTCAGTCCCTATGCTGCTGTCCTAGGGCAGTTTATACCTTGACTTTGCCATACCATTTTTCAGTCCAAATTGTATTCAACATACCTCAAATGGTCACTTATTGACCATTAGATTGTTCTTTAACAGTTTAGTAAGTCAAGTCAATTTTTCATGCCTCAAAACCCTAATATCCAATGCAATTTACCCATAAACCTCAACTAGCACCCTAGTTCAACATCTATATAGGTATATAGCTTAAACATAACCTCCAATTCATGTTAAGTCCATTAAAAACATCCAAAACCATTCCTCTATTAGGGCTGCCGAAATTCAAGTGTTCATACCCATAGGTTTTTTGTTCATTTAAACTACAAATCTTACTAAGTTCAAGTCCAAAATCATGGAAATAAAGAGTTTAATGGGTATAAGTGCACTAACCTTATTTGGGCAGAATTTCCAAAGCCCTAAACTTCAATTTCCTTCCTCTTGTTGGCTGCCAAGAGCTTTAGCAAGGTGCTAGGGCAAATTTTTGTGAAGATAACTTAAGGTTTTAAGGTTGGATGTTGGAAGATTTAAAGCTAAACTTGAGCATCAATGGAGGAAAGGGGTATAGGGATTTCGGCTGGTCTTTTGGGGAAGGATGGCTGCTGGTTTTTCTTTCTTATTTTGGTCTTATTTTATGTCTTTTAATAGTTAGTCAAAGGATTGCTTAAGTGTGATTGGTGGAAGTTTTTAAGTGACCTCATATTATGTCATAAATGGGCATTTTATTGCATTTTCTTTTCTTTCCTCCACTACTCATTTTCAATTTAATTTCTAGCAATATTTCTTCATATTTTATGTCATATTAATTATTTACTCAACTGGACAAGTCAGCCAAAAATCACCTCGAAGGCGAAATGACCAAAATGCCCTCCGCTTGGCTTAACGGTCAAAATCGTCTGTACCGATTGAAAAATTTTTCTAGGTATTTTCTTGGCATTCTAATGCCATGGGAACCTCAATTACCCTTCTCTGGAGTCCCAAAAATTATTTTATAATTTTTCCCCCGGGTCTAGGGCTCCTCGTTATAGAACCGCAACTTCCTCCTGTTACCCATCGCTTGGGCACCTACTGCTTTTGCTTGGTTGTATTTTATTTCTAAAATTTTTACTAAGTGTTTCTTATTAATATTTGAGTTAATTATGGTTCCCGACTTTAGTTTAAATATTTTTCCGACGTTCTAGCCGTCCGACCGACACCGATCACGAATAAAGAGGATGTACGGAATGGTTACCGGGAGGGTGTTACAACTCTTCCCCTCTAATTTAAATTTCATCCTCGAAATTTACCTGATGCAAACAGTTGAGGGAACTGTTGCCTCATCGTTTCTTCTCTTTCCCAAGTTGCCTCCTCGGTGTTGTGGTGCCTCCAAAGCACTTTCACCAGTGGAATTTGCTTGTTCCTCAATTATTTTACTTCCCGAGCCAAGATCCGTAGAGGTTCTTCTTCATATGTCAAATCCGGTTGTATTTCAATTTCTTCTCTGGAGATGACATGTGAAGGGTCTGAGCGGTATCTTCTGAGCATGGACACGTGGAACACATTGTGGATCTTGTCCAGCTCTGGTGGTAAAGCTAGCCTATAGGCCACTGGACCCACACGTTCAATGACTTCATATGGGCCAACGAACCTAGGGCTTAACTTACCTTTTCTTCCAAACCTCAGCACTTTCTTCCACGGTGACACCTTGAGGAACACTTTGTCGCCAACCACATATTCTATTTCTTTTCTCTTCAGGTCGGCATAAGATTTCTGTCTGTCTGAGGCAACTTTCAGGTTGGCTTTGATTAGTTTCACTTTCTCCTCAGCTTGTTTCACCAGGTCTGGCCCTACCAGTTTGTCTTCGCCCAATTCAGTCCAGCACACTGGAGTTCTACATTTTCTCCCATACAGTGCTTCATACGGAGCCATTTGGATACTAGCTTGGTAGCTATTGTTGTATGCAAATTACGCTGGGAGGTATCTATCCCAACTTCCCTCAAACTCAATGACACAACTCCTCAGCATATCCTCAAGGACCTGACATATATTTCATGTTATTATTATCATTTCAGTTCTATATTTGTATCAATTTCATGGGTTTCAATTGTTTACCTGGATTACTCTTTCAGATTGCCCATCCGTCTGAGGATGGAAAGCTATGCTGAAATGGAGTTGTGTACCCAAGGATTCATGCAACTTCTTCCAAAATCTCGATGTAAACCTTGGGTCTCGATCAGATATGATGGAAAGTGGAATTCCATGCAGTCTAACTATCTCACTGATATACAATTCTGCTAACCTCTCTAGTGAGTAGTCACCCTAATCGGCGAGAAAGTGTGATGACTTTGTCAATCTATCAACTATCACCCATGCTGCATCATGTTTCTTCCGGGTGAGAGGTAGACCACTTACAAAATCCATGGTGATCCAATCCCATTTCCATTCAGGTATGCGTATCGGCTGTAGCAAACCCGATGGAACTTGATGTTCTGCCTTGACTTGCTGACATGTCAAGCATTTAGTCACATAGTCAGCTATGTCCTTTTTCATACTGTGCCACCAATATCAAGCTTCGTGTCATGATACATCTTTATACTTCCTGGGTGCATAGCATATACACTAGTGTGTGCCTCTTTTAGAATACTGGCTTTCAATTCCCCATTATCTGGTACACACAGTCTTCCTTTATAATACAAACACCCATCTGCCTTCACTTCAAAGTCAGTTGCTTTTCCTTCTAGGATTTTACTCATAATGGCCGTTAACTTTTCATCTGCCTTTTGCCCATCTAAAATCTGTCAGAGTGTTTGGCCTCACTTGCAACTCACCAAAATAGCTCCATCTCGAAACAAGGTTATACGGGCATTCAATTATCTCAAAGATGTGATGGACTTTCTGCTCAAAGCATCAGCAACTACATTTGCCTTCCCAGGATGGTAGTCAATTACACAATCATAATCCTTCAGGAACTCAATCCATCGCCTCTGTCTAAGGTTGAGCTCCTTCTGGGTTGGCAAATATTTCAGACTTTTGTGGTCTGTATAAATCTAACACTTTTCACCATACAAGTAATGCCTCCATATCTTCAGTGCGAAGATAATTGCTGCAAGCTCTAGATCATGGGTAGGGTAGTTCTGTTCATGTGGTCTTAGCTGTCTGGAAGCATAAGCGACCACCTTCCCCTCTTGCATCAGTACACATCCTAACCCATTATGAGAGGCATCACTGTAGACCACGAAGTCCTTTCTCGACACCGGGTGTGTTAACACGGGTGCCTCACAACATAGCCTTCAACTTCTCAAACTGGTGCGACACTTGTCATTCTAGTCAAATCGACATTCTTGTGTAACAACTTGGTCATTGGAGCGGCTATTAGGGAAAATCCTTCACAAATCTTCAGTAATACCCAGCTAGCCCCAAGAAGCTTCGACCTCGCTTGTATTCTCGGGAGGCTTCCATTCCATCATCGCTTCTATTTTCTTGGGATCCACCCTAATCCCATCACCGACACTATGTGTCCAAGGAATGCAATCTCATTCACCAAAAGTCATATTTGGACAACTTAGCATACGCCTTCTTTTCCTCACAGGTTTGCGAACAATCCTCAAATGTTCATCATGTTCTTCCTCGGTCTTGGAGTACACCGAATGTCATCAATAAAACCACTACGAACCGATCTAGGTATGGATGGAAGATACGGTTCATAAGGTCCATGAACGCCGCTGGTGCATTTGTTAGGCCAAAGGGCATCACGAAACTCATAATGCCCATACTGGGTCTGAATGCGATCTTGGGCACATCTACATCTTTCACCCTCACCGATGATACCACGATGCGAGATCAATCTTAGAAAATACTCCTCGCTTCTTCAACCGATCAAACAGATCATCAATTCTAGGCAACGGATATTTGTTCTTCACAATCACTTTATTCAATTGCAGTAGTCAATACAAAGTCTCAAAGTCCCATCCTTCTTTTCACGAATAGCACCGAGCTCCCCATGGTGACACATCTGGGCGTATGAACCCCTTATCAAGCAACTCTTGCAACCGAAGTTTTCAACTCCTCAATTCGATGGGTGCCATCCTATAAGGAACAATGGAAATGGGTGTCATCTGCAGTTGTCTCAATAGCAAATTCAACTTCCTTTCTCGTGGCAAACTGTGCAACTCTTCAGAAATACCTGGGAAGTCTCTCACCGTGGGTATGTCACTCAGTTTGGCTTAGCTCGCCTAGTATCCACCACATGTGCTAGGTAGGATTAATGCCTTTTCTCATCATTCTTCTTGCAAATGGGTGAGATGACATTGGACAAGAAATCGCCCTTTCCCCACAATCGTAATCTCATTACCCTCGTGGGTTTTCAAAGAAATTCTCTTCAATTTGCAATCAACCATTGCACGATGACGTGACAACCACCCATTCCCAAAATCACGTCAAACTCGTGGAAAGGCAACTCAATCAGTCTACCAAGAATTCATACCCTGAATCCTTAACGGCAACCCTTGTATACTTTGTTCACTACCACATCGTGCTCGGTGGATTAGTGACCGTAATGTCTTGGTCACTCCCCTACCAATATCCCCCTTTCTACGGGTAGGTTGATGCAAATGTAAGAATGAGTGGATCCTGGATCCACCAATGCATGCACAGGTGTAGTGTAGAGGAAGAACGTACCCCTGATGACGTCCGGGGCATCTTGCTCCTCCTGAGCTCTCAAGGCATAATTTCTGGCAGGTGGTCTGTTATCTCGCCTCTCTGCTGGCTCAGATGCAGGCCTCTGAGATGGTCCCACGCCGGATTTACGGCACCTTCTACCCCTTGGTGGTGCAGAGCAGTGCATGCGCTTGTGTTGGAGCAATGTAGTAGTTCTGCGTGGCGGTTTCTCAACCGATGCTCTGTTGACCCACACCTCAGCGAGCACCGCCACTCTCCAACACTCCCCCTTATGCCATTTCTGACAGTGTGGACACGCAGAAGATGCTGGGGCTGGTCCCCTGAACCCCATCCCTGGAGAGCTGCCCACTGATGGTGTGGACTGACCTCTCCTAGGGGTGAACTATGGCCTGGGCCCCTGAGACTGACCCTGACCCTGTGGCTGAGCTGAACTCTGTGTAGGAGGACCCTTGAATTTCTTCCCAAATGCAGGAGCTGAACTAGACTGACCCGGGCCCCTCTTCTGCTGTCTATCCCTTCTGGTCTGCTCACTGATTCTCACTTTTTCCACCTTTATTGCAGCTTCCACTAACTTGGTAAATTCTGTGATTCCCAAGGCAGTGAGCTGTATCTTGATATTGTCATTCAGTCCCTCTTCAAATCTCTTACACCTTTCAGCTTCATTAGGGACTATCTCCCTTCCATAACGGCTTAATCTTACAAATTCCTTCTCATACTCAGCCACTGACAGCTGTCTCTGCCTCAGATTAATGAACTCTCTTCTTCTTTCTTCCAGGTATATAGTACCCACATATTTCTTCTTGAACTCGGAGAGAAAGAAGTCCCAAGTTACAGCTTCTGGCTGCACTTCACTGGACACAGTGTCCCACCACTCATAAGCATCGTCTTGCAGTAAAGAGATGGCAGCTTTCAGGTTTTGCTCTGGAGTGCAGTGAAGTTGTTTTAGGACTCTGCCTGTTCTGTTCAACCAATTCTACCGCAACAGTAGTCATCTTCTCTTGCCATAGAAGTCCACACTCCAAACTTCCTTAGTCTTTCCAGTGTGATTTACTGTGGAGCCGGTGGTGGTGGTGGTGGTGCCTTGGCATTACCCGGCCATTTTTCTAAAGAAGTCGGCCATTTGTTGGAACATGGCTCGTGGAGGCCGAGCAGCTCGCTTGAGCTGGTGGAGCAGATTCTCTCATGCCCCAGCCTCGCCATCGCAGATGGAGCATGACTCTCCACTTCCTCCTCAACGGCTCTCTGAGATGAAGGATCCATATCCTATTCAAAATAAGAAAGATAAACAGATCTGCGTTAGTGTCACCTCGACTCTTACAAAATGCAATGCATGGTATGGACTCAATCTAGGCCCAGAAACGCCTAAACCGTGCTCTGATACCACTAAATGTGACACCCCTTACCCGTGTACAGTATGCCCGAGTAAGTAATGCCACACGGTGTACTGGCACACTCTAATATTCCTCAATTCATTTATATCATGCTTTTGAAGTTAATTTATGAAATATGATTTATTTTAACCATTTATCAAAAGCATTATTCATTTGAGGTTCCGAAGATTTTAAAGAAAATCCGGCGGAGTACCGGCTAAAAATGGAGAAAACAGTTCTTCGGAACCTATTAAAAACACTTCCAATATTTGTATTTCATCATCTCAAACTCCAATATCCAAAATTTCAATAATATTTCTCAATTTCAATTCTCAATAATCTTTTCATTTCTCAGACATCCATTTCTCATATACAAGCGATAAATACATGCTCAAATTTTTGCATTCATAGTCATAACTTTCATTATTTACATGAACATCAAAATATATTACATGAGTTCAAATACATATGAGAAAGTAAAAATCTGCTACAAAATATCAAAATAACAAAATGACACCTAGTGCCCTACCAATGCACTGCAGGTAGTGAGGTGACACGGACACTGTGCAGATCTACAGGATGAACTCACCCAGTCTGCGGTCTACTGGGCTCACGATCGGGATCTCCAGTACCTACGTGTGGCAAAAGCAACTTGCTAAGCAATAATGCTTAGTGGTGCAATAATATAATAGAAGAAAATAGCAAGAAAATGAATGTGTATAGAATGTGTATGCTTTCTTTGTTTGGTATTGGTATATCCATTATTTCGTTAAAGTTGTTCACTTTTATTCATTTGGTTGCCCCAAGTAACCTACACTAGACGACTGGACTGGATAACGGGTAAACTGGCACTGGGTACCTAGTACCTCGGGCCGTCACACCATCGGTCACATATGCATCTCCCGGTGTGCAACAGAACAGCTAACAAGCTGTAAATAATATCAAGCACAAGGCCAAGTCTCAATATAAAGTCAGAATGGCTAAAAGCCATGAAATCATGGAATGGCATATTGCCATGTGCAGTACTGCTAACTGAACCCTATTGGCATGCCAAACTATCCAAACCAATCTTGTTAGGTATACTAGGGCATTTGAAACTTTTAAATTCTTCAATTTGTGAATTTCAAATTTTTGGTGTCACTATTCATCATTGGTCAACAAAAATGTTGAATTTTAGAATAAAAATGTGTACATTGACTTTGGCACTCCCAACATACCACATTTGGTGTTTAAAACTTGTTGGCATTAAGTGTTAATACCATTTCAAAGTGTAAACCCACACAAGCAGAATTTTCAGTTTTGGTGAGTCAACTTTACTGTTCCATTGGACACTGTTACTGTGGGAATTTGAAGAAATGTAAAAGATAAAAGTTGTTCCTTATTTTGTCTAGTTAAATTTCCTTTTCTTAATCACTCCATTTGGAGTTTTTTAGCTCTAGATATGGTCCAAAGACCCAAGCTGGCCGAATGTGCATTCTGCAAAAAATTACCATATCTACAGTGCATGAACAGTAACTTGAGTCACTTGGTTGGATGGGTTCTGGCCATAATTTGGGGTAGATTCCTTCATGAAAGTTGTTTGTCTATGTCTTAACTTGTTGCTGTAAACATTTCAGGTCAATTGACCAAATCTACAGTGAGTTATGGCCAAATGAACAGTTACTGTTCATTTGGTCAATTCTGCAGAATCAGTTTCAGGGTTCCGGATTGGGACCAAGTTTTGGTCCTCTTGCTTTGGTCTTTTGGGCATGGTTTCTTCAGCAAAAATGTGCCATTATAAGCCTAGTTTCATGTCCAATTGGCCAAACTTCAATTGGACTAACACAGCCCAAGTTATGGCAATGCAAAGGGACTGAATTTTCAGTCCCTATGCTGCTGTCCTAGGGTAGTTTATACCTTGACTTTGCCATACCACTTTTCAGTCCAAATTGTATTCAACATACCTCAAATGGTCACTTATTGACCATTAGATTGTTCTTTAACAGTTTAGTAAGTCAAGTCAATTTTTCATGCCTCAAAACCCTAATATCCAATGCAATTTACCCATAAACCTCAACTAGCACCCTAGTTCAACATCTATATAGGTATATAGCTTAAACATAACCTCCAATTCATGTTAAGTCCATTAAAAACATCCAAAACCATTCCTCTATTAGGGCTGCCGAAATTCAAGTGTTCATACCCATAGGTTTTTTGTTCATTTAAACTACAAATCTTACTAAGTTCAAGTCCAAAATCATGGAAATAAAGAGTTTAATGGGTATAAGTGCACTAACCTTATTTGGGCAGAATTTCCAAAGCCCTAAACTTCAATTTCCTTCCTCTTGTTGGCTGCCAAGAGCTTTAGCAAGGTGCTAGGGCAAATTTTTGTGAAGATAACTTAAGGTTTTAAGGTTGGATGTTGGAAGATTTAAAGCTAAACTTGAGCATCAATGGAGGAAAGGGGTATAGGGATTTCGGCTGGTCTTTTGGGGAAGGATGGCTGCTGGTTTTTCTTTCTTATTTTGGTCTTATTTTATGTCTTTTAATAGTTAGTCAAAGGATTGCTTAAGTGTGATTGGTGGAAGTTTTTAAGTGACCTCACATTATGTCATAAATGGGCATTTTATTGCATTTTCTTTTCTTTCCTCCACTACTCATTTTCAATTTAATTTCTAGCAATATTTCTTCATATTTTATGTCATATTAATTATTTACTCAACTGGACAAGTCGGCCAAAAATCACCTCGGAAGGCGAAATGACCAAAATGCCCTCCGTTTGGCTTAACGGGTCAAAATCGTCTGTACCGATTGAAAAATTTTTCTAGGTATTTTCTTGGCATTCTAATGCCATGGGAACCTCAATTACCCTTCTCTGGAGTCCCAAAAATTATTTTATAATTTTTCCCCCGGGTCTAGGGCTCCTCGTTGCGAGAACCGCAACTTCCTCCTGCTACCCATCGCTTGGGCACCTCGCTTTTGCTTGGTTGTATTTTATTTCTAAAATTTTTACTAAGTGTTTCTTATTAATATTTGAGTTAATTATGGTTCTTGACTTTTGTTTAAATATTTTTCTGGATGTTCTAGCTGTCCGGACCGACACCGGTCACCGGAACAGTAGGATGTACGGAATGGTTACCGGGAGGGTGTTACAATTTTAATTTGTAATTTATTTATTTTGGGGATAATTACACTTAAATAATAACAAAAATTAAAAGAAAACAAAAAAAGTTGTCTTCCTCCCTACCTATGCCGTCCCTCTCTCCTCTCTCTCTTCTCTCTCAAATCCTCCATAGCCATGGAAATTCAAGCTTTCAAAGCTTGAATTAACCCTATAAATCCCACAATTTTCCTAAATAAATCTAGTTGTTGGATCTTGGCAAGCTTATTGAGAACAAAAAGGAAGAAGAATTTAGAAGAGTGGAGCTTTTGGAAAAACTTCAATTGAGGTAAGTTAATCTAACCTTTTCTTTAAGTAGAAATGTTTGAATGAGAGTAGAAATGGATGGAATTACATGAAGAAATTTAAAAAATTTGCATGAAATGAACCCATAGAGAATTTGGCTAGCCATGGAGGATTATTAACTTGATTTGTTTTTCTTCAATTAATTATGTATGTAATTGGAACACCTTAATTGCATGAATTGAGGAATTTAAGAAATTAGGGCTCTTGGCCAATGAGGAATCGGGGGAAAAATTAGGGTTCTTTAAAATTGAAGTAAATTGACCAAATTGAGACTCAAAATAGTCAATTGGGATAAATTAGGGTGTGTTTGACTGGTTAGATTTGAAAAAGAATGCTGGTTGGTAGAGTCCAATTCTGGACAGCTAAACCATGGTCCACTTAGGGGACCAAAATTATAATTTTGCTACTTCAATTGGTGTGAGGCCAATTGGAGATGAAATTAGACACATAATGCCACAATTTTCATGTAGAAACCCTGCCCTGAAAATGACTTTAAGTTAGTAAAAAATTAGGTCAAACCCGAAATTGGCACACTGCCACTGTACAAAAATGACCATTTGTTCATTTGGCCATAACTTGGTGTAGAAAGGTTCAAATGACCTCATTTTTACACCATTGGAAAGCTATGACATAGTACTACAACTTTCATGAAGAACACAAACTCAAATTCTGCCCATAACCAAGTCAATTTGTCACCCAAATTTGGGTCACCAAGACTGCTAGAACCAGAATTGTGCCCAGAATTTTGGGTTGTAACCAATCCGGCTAGCCTTAGAGAAATAGGCATAATTTGAGCTAAAAAACTCCAAATGGAGTGATTCAAAAAGGGAATTAAAGCTAAGAAAATAAGGAACAACTTTTATGAAGGGCACTTAGTCAAATTCCCACAGTAACCAGAATAATGAAACAATAGAAAATAGTGATCCAAAACTAAAAATTTACAATTTTTCTTAGGAGGCTTTGAAATTAGAATGGCAACCAATGCCAACAAATGTGACACTCAAAATGTGGTATGTGGGTGTAATTGGAATTCACATACCTATTAAGTATGAGAAAGTTAACAATTTGACTTGAATAGTGCAATAAATAGTGCCACTATAAATAAAAAAACTATAAAGGACCCGAATTTATAAACCGTAAGAGTTAGGATAAGTCTGCAAAAATTCAATTATTGGAATTACTTATTAGAAATGGTTTGAAAAGATACTGAGGCACTTTAAATTTATGTGTTTCAGTTGAAAATGGGTCTTCAAAAGACGAAGGAAATTTGGAGTAAATTAAGTCAACTAAAGAGGTTTGTGCACAACTAGTTTTTAATTTATAAGGTTTTGCATATCTCATTTGATTAAATGACTTTATGTTCTTTATGTATTATGTTTATCAAGTATTGAATTTAATTCAACAATTATTGAAATTTGTTATAGTATGAATGAGTTTAGTTTTAGAAAATGAAATTAGTTATGATTTTATTTTTGTTATGAATTGAATAAATTTTGCTTTGAAAAATTTTGATTGGAAAATGATTTACATGGCAAAAGGACAAATTATGCTTTGAGTTGTGATGGGCATGGAAATTATCGGTTATTGGATTTGGCATTGAATTGAATTGTATTGTGATTTTATGCTTACAAAAAGGATAGTGAAATTTATGATGTTGTTTTATATCTTACTATAAATGCTTGACATGTTATTACCCGTCCCTTATTTGTTGAGGAAAAACTGGAGTTAGATTTGTTTTGATTACCATGGTTAGTGCACATGCTTAGATCTTCCTCTTATCAGATGTTAGATCTAAGTTAAACTTGGCCCTTTTCAGAAGTAATTTGTTATGGACGTAATATACACGATTTGATCTCCCCGACCATAGGGAGTGAGAATCACTTTGAATATGGCCTTTGCAAATTAGTCATGCATAGTTAGTGAGATTAAGAGTGGCTTTTGGAAAATAAGCAATGGTAATTTTAACATGAGATTTGTGTATAATTGATCTTAGTGAAATTTACTCTTTATTTTCATAAATTGATGGGATTATTTTAAATGTCCATTTATGATTTGATAAATTGTGATTATTGTTCAAGGTCATTTAAATAAATGATTTATATTATTGGAAGTTTTCATTTTGATTTGAGGAATTATGATGAATTTAAAGATTTCCAAATTCTTGTCATAATTTTGTCAATGTATATTGTATTATATTTTAAAGTACAGTTGTGCACCATTGAGTTCACCACTCAGTGATAGCTTTGTATGCTGTCGCAGGTGGAAAAAATGATAAACCAACTGGGTGAGACCACTTGAAGCTACACCTTGTAGACATATTGAGACTATCTTTGGGTATATCATAGGTATACCCTTGTACATTAGATTTTGATGTATTCATGTAATTATATGTATGAAAGTTTATTTGAGCAGTTGTACAAGAACTCTTGTAATATTATTTTAGTATGTAATTAAATGTAAATCATTGTAATATTAATTTGAGAATTTATTTATCTGTATATTTTTGTAATATTAATTTTATTACCGTAATGAATGTAATATTTAAATTTCTTTCTGAGTTTTGTAATTAACGAAATGTTTCCTTTATGATGAGTTTGGCTTGAAAATGAATTGAGTTGATTGCTGGAAATGATTTATTAATTATTGGGATTGAATTGTGAGGTGAAATGGATTTTATTGGAGTTGTGGTTGAGAAAACATATTGGAAGTGTTTTTCTTTTCAAGTTTGAAGAACTGCTTTCTCAAAATACAGCCGGCACTCTGCCGAAATTTTAAAAAATTTTCGTAACACCAGATTTTAATCGAGGATTTGATCCATGACCAAAATTTCAATTAAAAGCTTTTTAACAAATATTCAAAATTCCCACCATTATAAAAATGATCATAATTATTTTAAAATCCCTTGTAGTATATTTAATGGGTTATCAGTAGGCGAAGTACGGTAATTTATTAGATATACTATGGGATCATGTTACATCTTACGAGGAGTGGGGTGTGACAAAATGTTTTATCAATGATTTCAAAATGTTATGATAATTTTAAGGAGATGTGAACATTACAAATACACCCTTGATTTATGAATGTTTGATAAAATGTTTATTGAAATAAAGGATTTGTATGATTAAAAATGTTGACATTGGTTTTATGAATTATGGAAAATTTGCACATCCCAAATTCCTTGCTATGATTTGATAAAGCATATTTTATATTGAGTTTTAAGTTATTAGTTGTGCACCACTGAGTTCATCACTCAGTGATAGCTTTGTATGCTGTCGCAGGTGAAAGAAAAGATAGAGCAATTGAGTGAGATTATTGAAGCTGCGGCTAGAGCAATTGAGTGAGATTATTGAAGCTACGGCTTGGAGCTTTATTGGGACTATCTTCGGGTATATCATAGGTATAACCTTGTACATTAGGTTTTGATATAATTATGTAGCTATATGTATGTAATTACATTCTAGCAGTTGTACAGAAACTTTGTAATATTATTTTTGGGACTTTTATCAAATTTAAATTGTTGTAATATCATTTCTTGTGAGCTTAAGCATTTGTAAATTTTATAATACCATTTTCCTTATTTAAATGAATGTAAATGTTAAATTTCTTCTAATTGTGTGTGAGATAATGATTTAATTATTGATGGGATTGATGAAAATGAATTGTACAAATTATCATAGGTTATTTTTAACAGGTATAAAAATTGGTTTAATGAATTTTTAAGTCGTAACCACGCGGAATTTCCGCAAAATTTTACAAATGTCTATTTGGTTCTAAATGAATTTTTATGGCATACACTTAAATTAAAAGCATTTAAATAATTCTTTTATCACCATGCTAAACTTAAAAATAAATTCGTTTTGTTAAAATCTCTTGTAGTATATTTAATAAATTATCAGTAGGCGAAGTTCGATAATTTATTAGGTATACTACGGGATCATGTCATATCTTAAAGAGGGGTAAGGTGTGACATCAAGCTTGCGCAATATTGTTTTCTGGTTTGTGCGAATTGAGATTCAAAAGTTTTGGCCCATTTTGACTTCCAAATAAATTTCTCTAAAATTAGAAATTTTCTCAAAAATCCGAGCACACCAGCGTGTTGTACACTCCGAAAGCTTTGAAATGATACCAATTCGAGAATTTTTTGACACAAAAACATTTTCGAGACCCATGAGCTTACTGGTGAGATTTCAGGTCTTTAAAGCCATCTTTTGAGTTAAATAAAATCATTTTCTAACCCTTTACACCCTGGGCTTTGTGTAGGTAATTTTAATTAAACCAGCTCCAAAACTGCAATTTTGGTCCCGACGCATGGGCTCCAGGACATAGCTCGAAAGTAGGTCAATATTATAGTCATTCCTATCATTTCAGACAACTCGAATGCATTCCAAGTGTCAAAATTAGCGTAGATAACCCCAAATGTAAATTCTCTCTTTTTTTCTTAAGTTGAGCCATAGTTTGATAATTAATAAAATTTTTGTGGGCATATGAAATGCAGTGATTTCAATTGTAATATTAAGATAATATTATTAAGGACCTCCAATTATTGAAAGTGAATTGAATATTTTTGGACAGTAGTGAATTTTAAACCCTTGAGCTAAAGTTGAGCAATAACACTAGTTAATTGGTTTTGGCAAGCCCCGAATGGCCATTGCATTGTGTTGTGTTGTGGGCTTGAGGCCTTTGGGTTGTTGAGATATAAATTATGTTTTCTTGTAAAGAGGTTTGCTCCTAGATATAGAGAAAACTCTGTGAATTTTTGGCACGAACCTAAGAAGTCATTTGTTTTTTTTTTTATTAATTATTGTTGGTCTATCCTTGATAGTTTTTGGTTTGTTTGCTTAGGTGATCCAAATAAATGATTTTCTTCTTCTCAGCAGAGCTAATAGGCATTTGGTTGCATTGTGAGTTAGATATTAATTATTTTTGTAATTTCAATATTATTTATATTCTTGGCATGCTCATGCATTGTATACATATATTTTTTATATTTAGTTAAACAAATTAGAAACATTCTTATTATTACACATTGAATTATTGTTTATTGTTTGTGATTGTCGCCATGAGAATAATTTAGAGCTGCGCGTGTGTGTGTGCGTGTATATATATATATATATATATATATATATATATATATATATATATATATATATATATATATATATATATGGATGTGGATTAGATGAGTAGTTACTACTTGAGCTAGTCTCGTTGGAACTCGGTCCTTATGAATATGGAAAGTCGGGGTGGGGCACAACTTTGAGTTAATCTCACTGGTCCTTGCACTTAGATTTAAGCAAAAGTTTGACTTGACTTTAGCTTGCTGGCGGGTCTTAGATTAAGATAGTTGGATATAGGATTAGCTCCCATAGTTATGCATGAAAATGTATAAACACTCACCCTTGTTCAATTGTTTTTCCCCAGGTGATAGGTGAATGTTATTTTGGGGTTAACCTGCTTTCTTTATCACATGGTACTTAAAATGGTTGAAGTATTAATTGTTAATTTTATTATTCAAATATAGAACTCCGCAGTGATTGTAATGGTATTCTTGTAATATAAAACTAAAGTATTTGACTTAAGGTGCTTGTGTGATGTTGGATTTAGGGTGAACTGAGCTCCTCATTTTGATATTGGATGTTGATGTGGTTTGTGAGAGTGAGTTGAGCTTTTCAATTGTGGTTTTATTTGTGATACAGATCGGGTGAGTTTTCTCCCCGTTGCATTGTTCATTTTATGGCTAGACTTTGTTCATTTATTTTCTTAATATTGGGCATTTCTTTTTGGGCTTTGTTGTTGGGTTTTAGACTGCTTAAGCTTATTCTAGGTTTTGAGGGGCTTATGATAACTCAAGTTCTAGTGCTGGTCTGGCCTAAAAATTAAGTCATGACAATATATATATATATATATATATATATATATATATATATATATATATATATATATATATATATATATATATTCTCCTATTTTCGTAATAATTTTAATTATAAATATATTAAATCACTTTATAATTCTAAATCATAAGTGTATCTTAACATGCTTAATTTTCATTTTATGCATAACTTATAGTTAAAATTATAAATTAAAAAATAGCTTAAAGCTATATTATATGATATATTTTATATTAATCATCAATTTTATAGTTCAAATGATAATTCATTTATAACTTTTTATAAATTAGACAAAAATTGTAATATTGAAAACTGAATCGAAAACCATCACTAGTATGGCATTTGCTACAACATCATTAATAGTGATAACTAATATTGAAAATTGTTTTAATGATAAGAAAACCATCACTAGTATGGCATTTGCTACAACATCATTAATAGTGATAACTAATATTTCATTGCCAAAAGGCAATAGTAATGACATTGACCTATTAGTTACGGTATGGAACCCTTGCTGATGAGCATGTTTTTTGTGACACACCACAACCTCGCTCGTAACCATTTTCACAACAGTTGTACTATAACATTCCAGAAGGACTTTCATGAACCCATTATCCCACACGAACTACACATCTTCATTCAGTCGCCAAAGCTTAGCATCGATCATTAAGCAAGACCCATTATGCATGGAGAACTCAGCCCTTATTATTATTGTCGACACCATATTTTGGCCGATCCCTAAAATCAATAAAACTTTGGAACTGACCTCAGTGCTAAGTCTCCTTTTGACAGCTAATCACATTTCCGATCTCTCTTTGATAGACAGTCACATTTCCGATCTCTCCCCACAGGGAATTAAATCAATGCTAGGTTTTCACATCAGTCAGAGCCTTACCAGTCTATTAAATCGCTCACCGATCTCTCCGACCCGTTGTAGTATAAACAAAGTGAACTAGATCTTTTCTTACTAGTTTTATTGCCGATCTCCCTTTCAAAAGTTTAAGAGTTAAGGTTTTGGTCCGGTTTAATGAAGATTTCGATCTTAGGTGTTCAAATCAAATTTCCAATTTTAATCAAGTCCCGTTCAGCATTTCTTCCCTACCGATCTCATGATCATTGTGTTTTCCGATCTCTCACACTTAGGTTAATAATCATCTTCAGTTATTTCAACATACTCAGACAATCAAGTGCTTAATAATTTAGAAATTTTCCGATCATAACCATTCATTGAACAAAAAGGGTATTCCACTTCATTTCATTTCAAAATTTTTTTACAAGTCATTCGGCTGGGGGATCACCCCCAGCCTGATCTACATTTGGCTCATTTTCTCTCTCACCCTCGGCCTCCTCTTCGCTTTCCTCCTCGCCTTCGGGAGCCAGGTCGGCCATCCAAGAGAAGTCCCCCTCTGGGTAACGCTTTTGGAGCTCGGCCAAGAGGTCCTTGTGAGCATTCACATAGGCACCAGCTATCCCCGTCACCATTTCCTCGTCTTTCGCCTTAAGCTCCTCGATAAGCTGGGCGACCTGAGAAGCTTCGTTGGCCCGGAGCGCCTCGACTTCCCTGAGAGCCCGATCCCTTTCAGCCAGAACATGATTCTGTTCGGCCACTCTGTCTTCATAGAACTTCGCCCGCCCCTCAACTTGAGATATGTAATCCTGAGCGGATGCGAGTTGGGATCGGAGGGAAGCCATTTCCTGATTTTTCTTCTCGATCTCCTTGCCCAGGCGATGAGCCTTTTCCAGAACTATGGTCTGGTTCACCAGGCATTCCACGTTCAGGCTCATAGCGAGGGTCAAGATATCGTCAAGGCTGTCCGGGGATAGCCTTTCCCGATCCTCCCAAAGGCAGATGGAAGACCCCAAGACTTTGACAAAATCGGGGTTCTCTCGAACAGACCGATTATTCTTCAGGGACTCCATCAACGTTTGAGCGCCACGAGAGGAGGATCTCACAGAAGGTTGAGAAGGACCCCTTTCTGTGCTTGGAGCAACTGGAGGGGGGGGAGCCGGCTCTTCTTGTTGAGGAGGAGATCGGACAGCCTCAGTGATCGGCGGCCCCGAAGGTCGGGACGGGCCTCCTTGCGTTTCCCCTGGTTCATGGCCGGGAGTTCGAAGCATCTCCGAACGCTTCATCTCCTTTACTTTCTGGGAGATCTCTCTTTCCTTCTTCCACTTCCTAAAACCTTCGCCACCCGCCATACCTGCACAAAGGAGAGGTCAGTGAGATCGCTAAGGTCCTGAGATCTGAGATGTAGAAAATACCAGTGCCGAGGTCAGAGAGCGAAAGTTCGCGATCTTGGCCGGTGAGCAGCTGTATGGTCCAATGGTGAAGCTCGGCAGTCACTGCGTCTAAACAGGAATACTTTTGGGTGGCAGCCTGATTTTTCAGATCCATCACTATTAAGCTTTCCTCCTGGTTCAGGTTAATGCGCTTCGAAAGCAAAGGCCCCTGATGCCACCAGCTACGAGGCAAGTCCTCAAAGCAGGTCGGATTTTTACTCCTCAGAATGAAGAAGCGGTTCTTCCAATTTTTAAGGGAGGAGGGCAGGTCGGTGAAGAGCCCGCAATGAGGTTTCGCCTGAAAGAACCAGTGCTCGTCGTCCTTTCGGCGAGTTAGCCTGTGCAGTTCGGCGAACACCTTAGCCGTAGGTCTGATTCCCTTAGATCGGCATAGACCTCGGAAAGCTACTAAGATCCGCCACGAGTTAGGGTGAATTTGAGCAATGCACACCCGGTGAAGTTTTAGGACCTCCTTGAAGAAGTCGTCCAGAGGGAACCGAAGACCGGCCTTTAACTGTTCCTCGTATACCATTACTAGGTCATTTTCTTCAAAGAAGTGATCGGCTCGGTGATCGCCGTGGCACCGGATAAGTTCGTATGAATCAGGGTGAATATTGTACTCCTGGCTAAACGATTGTAGATCGGACTCTTGTAAGATCGATGGCAGCTCGTCCATAGGGAGATTCTCCCTCCCTGAAGAAGGTACATGCCTTGTTGGTCCGACCCACCCCCGAGCTGGAACAGAGGCCCTAGGAGGTTCTGTTTGCGCGCTTGGCCCGACTACTTCTTCTTCGCCGACGACCACCACGAACCGAATGGAGGGAGGACTCGCGCTCTTTGACCTTCGGCACCGCTCATTTTCAAAAGAAATAAAGAACTTAAACTAAAAGAAGATCAAAGCCCTTACGAGTCCGATCGACGTCGGAAGAACTTGAGAAAACGAGAACTTCAAGTTGTGAGCAGGGACTGAAAATAGAATGAGAGAACAACTGGCTAACCCCCCACCCCTATTTATACTAGTCCGAGCATTTAATGCTCACGAGGCTCTAGGCAACGCATCGATTGGTGGGACTCGCCAGCTGTTCTGACACTTCTCTCAAATATTCAAACATTCCAAAGAGATCGGTTAAATGGAGATCGGCATAATAAGTTGAATATCTTGAATGAAGGATTAGTTAAGAGTCGCTTTTGTTAGGAATCGATCGGACAAATATATCGTAGATCGGAAAATAATCAATAATTGGAGAAACAAGATTTTTATTTCCAAAAGATCGGATTACATCATTTGGGCGATCTCTAGGGATCGGATTACAATAAAGGTCTAACTACATCATTTGGGCGATCCCTAGAAATCTGATTACATTGAAGGATTACATCATTTGGGCGATCTCTAGAGACCGGCGGGACATCCTATCTAAAGAGTCCTGTGTTTATAATCGATCCAAGGGTGTCGCCGATCGGAGCTTAATCCGCTGTCGGAACACCCAATGTGGGAGGAAACCGCTGTCGAAACACTCAATGTGGAGAGAAGCCGAATGAACTTGAGGAAGCAACCACTAAGGGTCAGCGGAGCATCAGACAAGGTTATGCGATCACCGGGGTCGTAAATCTTCAGTCGAGGAATAAGGAAGCCCATCGGAGAAGGATCAAAAACCACGATCATGGCTTAACGACCGCTTGAGCAAATGAACTGGAAAAGAAAGAAGGACGAGAGAAAAATCATATGAAGGAAATGTCTCCGTCGTCAGGGGTATATATAGGGGGAAAATGGGCATTTATTGCTGAGCAGAAAACGAAGCGAACGCCTCGGGAATCGAGGGAAAATTAATACTTTGACCAGACCGGACCAGAGAAAGGGAGAGATCGGAATAATAGATCGGAAGACGGGAGATTAGCATAAGAGATCGGAATAGGAGCATGTCAAGAAGAGGGATCGGAAGACAAAAGGAATAAGACAAATCCCAAATAACCGCCGCCGAATCGTGAGCCGAGGTAGTTAAAGCGTTGCGACGAGATCTCCACCGACGCCTAAGAATCGCCCGCAATGCCGACAGTGCGTGGTATGTCATGATGATCCTGTACATCCCAATCCCCACCGTTGATCTCACTTGTAAGGACAAACCCGGAACCCTTGGATCAAGAGAGAAGACGATAATACCAGCGTCTTTCGCTCTTAGCCCTCAGATTGTTCCGGACGAGAAGATTTGGGACCGTCGGATTGAAAGAAGAAAAGGACAAATATTCTGAAGAGTGATCTCAGCCATTCATTTTGATTCTCTTTAATTCCCGAACACCCGATCATGTCCTTTGAAATCTTGACCCTCCATCTCCTCGAAATGAATCCTGACCCTTCATGTGGAGCAACCGAGTCCAATAAATGCCTGCATGAAAAACTGCTCAGTGGGACGGCAAAAAGAGAGGCGATTATTATAGTGAAGAACTCAAACTTGATTCATTTGTTACTCGCTAATTTGAAGTTTTGATTAGAAAGACTTTTGAAACTAGTTTTCAAGTGTTTTCTTAAAAAGGATTCGAATCTGAACTCTACATTTTCGCTTTGTTCATTATCAGGTCACTCTCTCACTCTCACTTTTATCATATCATCTTTATTCCCATTATCCAAGCTCAATTTCATTTCACTCGCTTTTATCTTAATCTTATTGCATTTTAGCTAAGCATCTTTCGGTTCACAAAGAACACCAGCCTCAAGCTAATCGATCATTGTCTTATTACTATTTGTCACCCCGTAGTCATTTCAATAGATTTAGCTCCTTACAGGTAAGAGCTCATATTGCCGTTTTGTTAAGTGTTTACGTTTACTTTTCGCATTCTCTTTGTCCTTTTTATGCATGTGATTTTCTCCAAGTTCATTTGGTGTCAAAGAACCTTAAAGAATGTTACTCGAGTTTATTTCTTTAGTGATCGCCTATCGCTTTATTAACCTTCGCTGCTTCGAATGCTAATTTTACGGTTCCTAGTAGCGTGTAATGGTGGGTAAAATATAGATAATCGCAACTTATGGGTCTCTTTTAAGAGAGAGCACGAATAATACGTCGGAAAATAGCCACGATATTAGTGGCGTAAACGGCAATTCGGCAAGATGCCATAAAGTGGGATAAAGCCAAAGTAAACGAAACAGAATAGATCGGACATTCATAGGTACTGGTAAAGTGACCTTAGTGGAGGTCAGCAAAATTTATTCCAACTTTTCTTATTTAGTCGCAAAATATCAACTAGTTAAAAGAAGCCTTATCCCCAGCACCTTAGAACGCCAGAATCTTTAGCTTTAGGACCTTATGACATGTAGCTAAAATTAAAATTTAGGAGATCGGAAAAATCCCATTAAGGTTCCTGTTAATTTAAAAGAGATCGGAAGAGGGTTCTTATCCGATTCTCAACTCAAAACTTTAATTAAATAGGGATCGGAGGAGAGTTCTTACCCGGTCTCAAATCAAAATTTTAATAAATAGTTAATAGAGATCGGAAGAGAGTTCTTATCCGGTCTCGACTCAAAATTTTAATAAGCATTAAATAGAGATCGGAGGAGAGTTCTTATCCGGTCTCAACTCAAAATTTTTAATGATTTAATAGGGATCGGAGGAGAGTTCTTATCCGATCTTAACTCAAAATTTTAATAAATATTAAAGAGTTCGGAGAAGAGTTCTTATACAACTCTTAAATTAAATTTTAATAAAATAGTTCTTTTAGATAAGATTAACCTGCAACAGTAATTCACTAAGGTTGTCTCATTTACTTATGTATCTGGGTGATCCAAATTTAGTGAAAAATCAAATGCTCCTTTAGTTAAAAGGATCAACATGTCCATTCAAGCCCTTCTAACTAATGCAAAGTTAAATCTACTTACCCTTATTAAGGGACGAGGTGGGGTGCCTAACACCTTCCCCACCCGTTTACGGACCCTGAACTTAGAATCTCTGGTTTGAAGTGGTTTTATTTCAATTTATCTTCGCAAATGGTTTTCTTTAGTTACCCTCAAAACTAAGGTGGCGACTCCTCACTCTTTCCCACTTCGGTGAGGGTTCGTCCAGCGCATAAAATCCTCATGACGACTTAGCGACTACTGGGACTTCATATCCGAATTTAACCCCGGTCTAGAGGTCTAAAAAGTAGATTTAATTTTCCAATCAAATTATAGTTAGGTGGGCTCACCCGGCGATAGTTTACTTGTTAATTTTTGTTTATTCCTACTAACTGTTCCGCTTGTTTTGCTTGTTTTGCTTGTTTTATCCTCCTTACAGTGCTCTTCGCTTCGAAAAAAAAAGGAAAAAGGAAAAATGGAAAGAATAAAATCCCCCTGAATTGGGAAGAGGTAAAGGTGTCCCTTCACACACTGAACACTCACACGATGTCCTCACACACTTCGGTCCTATACCCGGGCTTTCTTACCCTTTTAGGAAAGTAGGAGGGGGTCATGTAGCGGTACCCATGGGTTTTACCCCGTTAGTATTCGTGAAGGCTTCTGCTCAGATTGAAACTCGTTCTATCCACTGTGATACTCGTGGAATTTTCCCGATAATATCATGGTTATAGAACGGGGCTCTATTGTTACAATAGGGGCAATCTGGGAACCTGTGGCTTTTAGAAAATTAGACCTTGAGCTAAACTATCACAATAGCTGAAAGCCGTAGTAAGCTACCTTATAAGATAGAACTATCCAATTAGGTAGCACTCATCCCAGATCGTGAGTCTCCTATGCTAGGACAAAAGGGGCATACTTACTTTTACCACTCGCTTTAATTTCCTTTTGTTCGTTTTCGTGAGGGTAATCTTGAATTCTACTGAAACACCTACACATTTTCCTACTTTGATAAATGTGTACGTGTCATCCTGTCAACAGTATGATTCAAAATTACCCTAATTTATCTTGCTAACGAGTTTTCCCGCAGGCATTACCAAACCAAGAGTCTGTAAAAGGACAGGCATCATATTTATCATGGCATCCTCGAGTCAGTCGGCAGAAGAAGTTCAGAACGCTAAACTTTGGTCCAAATCGACTCATACTCTAGTACCCCCACAAAATGATGTTCCCAAGGCACATGCTAGCTTACTACCTTCGTTAGATCTGAATGGAATTGAAGTCAGAATGAACAGCCTCGAGGGCCTGTCTAATGGATGGAGGTTGCTTCCCGACCAGGTCAAGGCACGATTTGAAGAGAAGTATGGGAGGATTGCAACCTTAATGCGAGTCAAGGTCCAAATCCCGGCATTAAAAGCCATGTTGTCAGTTTGGAACCCTAAGTACGGGGTATTCTCTTTCAATGATGTTGATACAGTTCCCACTATGGAAGAATATCAGGCATTACTAGGGATCCCTTATTCAACACAGAATCGGATCTACCTACACCTTGAGCATAGGCAGACCTAGAAACGATTAACACATTTGTTGGGTATCCTTCGGAGGAGGCAAAGTCAAAAGAAACAGTCAAAGGAAACACACATGGTTGGTATTGGACATATCTCCAGAAGTGGTTAGATCAGTACCTCCAAGAGAAAAAATGGAATCAAGCTTCAGTGGCACTCGCCTTGGGGATCTATGGTCTGATTTTGTTCCCGGGACCATTGGGAATCGTAACTTGCAGCGCGGTGGAAGCATTCTGGATGGTAGAAAGGCAGGAGATCAATCCGATACCGGCTATTCTTGCGGAAACCTTGTTAACCCTAACCTACTGCAGACAACAGGGGAAAGGGTCCATTAAGTGTTGTTCTCAGTTGCTATACCTCTGGATTATCAGTCACATGTGTCCTGCGGAGACAAAAGGATTAACTTGGTACCTTGACCAGCCTCCCATCGAGAAGATGACCCGGTTGGTAATCAGTCCGAAGAATGAATAGCAGTGGTGGGAACGGATTTTGAGTTTCAATAGCCATGATTACTGTTGGAGGAAGCTATGGACGTCAGGCCAACCCGTTTTGATCCGTACGGGAGGTAATCAGTCGGTATCCCTAATCGGAGTAACCAGATATATAAGTTACACTCCGGCCTTGGTGATGAGGCAGTTTGGCTCAACACAGTCCAGAATCGACATTGAAGAATATCACCTAAGTCATTTCTACCATGAGCTCAAGGAAGACGAAGGATTGAAACTGGCTCGCAAGTCTTGGGAAAACATTACTTTGATGGAGAGATCGCCTAAAGGCCCAAGTGCCTCGGGTGATTATCTTAAATGGAGAGCTGACAGGGACCGAGAACACTCAATTATAGAATTTGAGGACAATAACCCTCGCCAAAACATCCTATTAGAAGAAGCTGATAATCGTCTGCTCGACTCACTACGAAAAGCAAACACCGAGAACTCACAACTGCAAGAACAGATAAAACAGTTGGAGGACCAACAGCAGAAACTTAAAAGAAAAGTGAGAAGGCTCAAGGAAGAGACAAAGGCCGAAAGAATGGGGTTCGAAGAGCAAGAGGAACAGTGGGAAAAGGAAAAAGACTCTCTCCAAGCTGAGGTAAAAGAAGTGAAAGTACAGAATAGTAAGCTTCAGGAAAAGATGAAATACCAAGAGGTGCTCATTGAAGAGTATAAACAGGAAAACAAAAAGAAGAAGCTCGAATTAAGAGAACAGGCACTACTCATTAACGATATCTTGAAAGAGTGTGCTAAGGAAAGGAAAGAGAAAGAAAAACAAGCTGCTTTCTATCAAGGTCTGAAAGAGAATGTTGACCAGCTAGAAAGAGCAATAGCACAGGGAAAGCAAGAACTCTTACCTGAATCCGAGTATGCTCTGAAAGCATTCGATCCTGCCAAACAAGAAGAAAGGTTATATGAGTATCTCAGGAAATGTCATCTCATTATAAAAAACCTCCCAGAACCTAGACCGATGTAAAAAAAACACGGTGTACAAATTATTCAGTTAATGAAATGATTTCTGGACCATTGTGAATGAATAATATGACTCCCGTAGGAACTTCCTCGCTAGGGTTATGTGAAAAATTGAATGCGCTATATGGACAGGTATCATAAATGCACATTCAATCCAGTCATTCACAATCAGACTATCGAACGATGCCATGATAAAATTGGGGCGATTATCCTTTTACAGATTTCAACCTGGCTCTCAAATGCCACTGTATCCTTCGTCCAGACCAAGACTCTTAACTCCTTTGCAAAGTTCAAAGTTCATTTAAAATTTTCTCTTTTTACTCCTTACAGGAAATCAATATTGCTTCAAACAAGGCAAGTCTGATCAAGCACACGGTTCAACCCAAGCGAGTGTACTTAACAAGATCTCGGACAAAGAAGATAATGGAAGATCAGGAACAAGTACAGAACCTATAGGGGCAAGTTTCCGAATTAAAGGATCAAGTCTCAGAACTCATGAGACTAATGAGGGAAATGTCCCAGAATAAACCCACAGCAGAGCCTAGCCTACCACTACCTCCTCCACCTCCTACAACAAATGATCCTCACCAAGCTTCAACTTCTTTTACCTTTCAGTCTCCCATCCCGGACCCGACAATTACTGTCAATCCGATTACTAATAATGACCTACCTTACTCTCATTACCCAACCATTCAAAACACCGACCCATACCCTTCAAACGTGATCCCTCCCATTCACTTCACCCCTCATCTCCCAACTGGGGGAGTATTCCACGCAGTTGGGGGAGAAAATAAGTCAAAAGAAAGTGAGAAACTATATGCTCTAGAGGAGAGATTGAGAGCAATTGAAGGGCTGAATATGTATGGTTCAGTCGATGTGGCGTCACTAAGACTGGTGCCAGATGTGGTGGTGCCACCCAAATTCAAGGTTCCGGATTTCAACAAGTACATCGGGAACTCAGATCCCCGCATCCACCTGGCAACCTACATTGCCAAAATGTCTGCCCTAACAGAAGATGACAGACTTCTCATTCACTTCTTTCATGAGAGCCTCTCCGGAGAAGCTCTAAGATGGTGCATACAATTGGACAGAAGCAAGCTGCACTCCTGGAAGGATTTAGCTGATACCTTCTTGAAGCAATATAAATTCAATTGTGATGCGGCACCCACAAGGAGGGACCTCCAGAACTTGGCACAGAAAGACCGGGAAGGTTTCAAGTAGTATGCCCAGAGATGGAGAGACCGGTGACCGACAATGAACTATGTTCACTGTTTATCGAGACTTTGAAGGCTCCCTACTTCAACTTGATGATTGGAAACACTTCTAACAGCTTCTCTGACATCATCCAGGCGGGTGAGAGAATTGAGGCCAACTTAAGAATGGGACGACTGCAGGAGTCAGCTGAGAACCCTGCAAAGAAGACTGCTAGCTTTGGCAAGAAAAAGGAAGGTGATGTGCATTCCGTCACCCGTCAGAATAATTACTCCCCACTTCCCCAAAATAACTACCGGCCATATCCTCCCCCTCATGGCCAAACAGTCGCCAATATTGCACCTCCTTTCCCTAATTATCCACACCCCCGCCCACAATATCCCCCGCCTACAAATTACCAACCAAGACCATCTTTTCCTCCCGCTTAATCAAGACCACCACTAAACAACCCAAGACCCCCATGAAACCCTGATCCACCTCTCCCCCTCCCACTCAGTGAAATATACCGATACCTTGTCGGTATAAACCAAATCGTACCAGTTCCCCTAGATCCAATTCAGCCCCCATACCCCAGGTGGTATGATGCTACTGCCCGTTGTGAATACCATGGAGGGGCACAAGGGCACTCAACCGATAACTGTGGGGCACTCAGGGGAAGAGTGCACGCTTTAATTAGAAACGGGTGGTTGAAGATTGAGGGAAATGGTTCCCTCCCCAATGTTACCTCGAACCCATTGCCTAACCATAATGCGGGCGGTGGTATAAATATGATAGAGCCTGATGAAGGAGGATCAACGCTGGAAGTAGACAAGCTGGTTCCTTACTTTAAGGAAATTTTTGCTTTAGCAACCAGGGAAGGCTACCTCTACCCTCAGGTAGCGGGATTGGAAGAGAGTACGGGGTGTCCTTATCATGGAGAGCGGTGATCACGAGTGCAGTGTGAGGATTCAGGCAAGAAGTTCGGAACTTATTGTCTCTCAAGGTTCTGAGATGCCAGGCGAGGTCAAAGACAGAAGTGGGGGTAAACACGACTAGATACAATCAGAATGCTTCTACCTCCAAACCCAGAATCACCTTCTCTCCACCAGTAGCTTCACCACCAGTAACTGTTATCCGAACTCCTCCTCAGCTCCCTGTTACCAACACCCACGCCATACCTTGGAACTACAATTTCCAAGTCTTCACTCAAGGGGCGTCGAGCAAGATATCTGGCTCTAGCCTTGCTTCACCTCTGGCACCTCCTAAGCCATGTTTCACTCCTCACGCACACTTTCAGATGACTTATGCTGGACCTACCACCAGTGCTACTCCCCAAATCGATCCCCAACCCGTCACTGCCACAAAGCCCTCCTCCCTTGAGCAAGAGGTCGAGTTCATAACTCGTAGTGGGAGGTGTTACAGTAACGAAGAAAAAGAAAAGAGAAAAGGGAAAGTAAAGGTGGGAGAGTCATCGAAGAATGCAGGAGAAGATGTAGAGAAGACAGAGGAAGCAGAGCCTACAATGCATAAAGAAGAGGAGGAGTTGTTGCTTCAAATAATGAAACAAAGTGAGTATGATGTGGTGGAACAGTTAAGGAAGACGCCTGCACGGATTTCACTGCTGTCACTGATCCTGAGCTCGGAAGTGCACCGTCAAGCCCTGCAGAGAGTTCTGGATCAGGCCTTTGTGAGCCCCGACATCACTCCGGGGCAGTTTGGGAAGATAGTGGGACAAATCCAGGCATCCAGCTTTGTTACTTTCTCGGAGGATGAGATAGATCCTGCGGGTTTAAGGCACACTAAAGCTCTGCATATAACAGTGAAGTGTAAGGGTTGTATAGTAGCCAAGGTACTTATTGATAACGGGTCAGCTCTCAACGTACTCCCTAGCGCTACCTTAGCTAGGTTGCCAGTTGACCAATCGGATATACGTCAAAGTGCTATGGTGGTAAGAGCCTTTGACGGTACCAGGAGAGAAGTGTTGGGAGATATTGACTTGCCACTTCAGATTGGCGCATGCACTTTCAGCGTCACATTCCAGGTGATGAATATAGAGCCGACCTACACTATGTTGTTGGGGAGGCCTTGGATCCATTCTGCCAACGCCATTCCCTCAACTCTGCACCAGAGAATAAAATACATCATGGATGGCAGAATCATCACGGTGAGAGGAGAAGAAGCCTTATTAGTCACCAAGCCACAATCACTTCCTTACGTGGAAGTGGCCGAGGAGTCGTTGGAAAGTTCTTTCTAGGCCCTTGAGTTACAAGAAACCAGAAATGAAGGGGCTATGGCTATGGTGGCCAAAGTAATGTCAAGGAATGGATATCAGGAGGGAAAAGGCCTAGGCACTGCCTTGCAAGGAATTGTGGAACCCATACCGGCTATTCAGAAGGTAGGCCGATGTGGTTTGGGATATGAGGAGGATGCCCTCATGGATGGGCGATTCTGGATGAGGAAAATACTTCGGGATCAGAGGTTCGATCAGAAAATGGGCAAAGGAAGGGTAGTCCCGAGAATCACGGAGATCTTCACTAAACCGGTCATTCAGCATCCGGCAAACACAGAAGAATCACCCGATGATCCATCCATAGATGTCATCCAACTGGATTCCCTGTATGAGGCCCTAGTCTCGCCAATGACTGAGGGGCAAGAGCTGAACAACTGGACAACCGAGGACATCCCTGTACTCAATTTCGAGTAAAGTACCTTTGGTTATCCACACTTGATCATTTTGTCAATGGTGACAAGTGCAATACTGTAAATGGACCTTTTTCTTATGGCACAAACGTTAATGAATTAATAGCACATTTTAAATCCAATTCTCTCTTTCTTTTGAATTCCATCCTTATAATATATTTTTTATTCATTCAGGACCATTCATCAATTAACACCTAATAATCCAATAGACTCAGAAATTCCTCTGGTTAATTTCGAAATCCCCATAACTGCCATTACTTCAAATGATTCTGAGGAAGACCCTACACAAGAAGACAGTGAAAAGGATGAGCCCTCCCTCGTGCCTTATGGAGAAGGAACGCGCACCATAAATTTAGGCACAGAAGAAGTAAAAAGGGAACTCAAGGTAGTGGAGAGTGAAGAATTGGGAGATATGATCAGTCTGCTTAAAGAATTCCTCGACGTATTTTCCTGGAGCTATGATGATATGGTGGGTTTGGACCCCCAGATAGTGACGCACAAAATTCCCCTAATTCCAGGGATCCCAGAAAGGTGGTTAAGGAGAATGAATCCCGACACACTGCTCAAAGTTCAGGATGAAGTCAAGAAACAGTATGACGCTAGGTTCCTGGAAGTGGTCAAATATCCCCAATGGATAGCTAATGTGGTCCCGGTAATGAAGAAGGACGGAAGAGTTCGTAAAAGGCCGACATGTGGATCTCAATAAAGCGAGCTTAAAAGACGATTTCCCTCTCCCCCACATTGATGTGTTAGTTGACAACGCTGCGGGATTGGGTAGGTGTTCGTGTATTGATGGGGCATCAGGGTATAATCAGATCCCGATGGACGAGGAAGATAAGGATAAAACTGCTTTCATCACTCAATGGGGAGTATTTTGCTATCGGGTCATGCCTTTTGGATTGAAGAATGCTGGTGCTACCTACCAGCGTGCAATGGTCACATTATTCCACGATATGATGCATAAAGAGGTGGAAGTATATGTGGATGATATGATCATCAAATCCCGGGGAGAAGAAACTCATGTGCAGGTACTGAGGAAAGTATTCGAGAGACTCAGGAAATACCAGTTGAAACTAAACCCTGCCAAATGCATATTCGGAGCTAGATCGGGAAAGTTGTTGGGATTCATAGTGTTTAGAGGGGAATAGAGGTTGATCCAGACAAGGTTCGAGCTATTCAAGAGATGCCATCCCCAAGAACAGAAAGGGAGGTGCGCAGTTTTCTGGGAAAGTTGAACTACATTTCAAGATTTATTTCCAATCTCACTGCCAAAGCTGAGCCAATTTTCAGGCTACTCCGGAAGAACAACTCCACCCAATGGGATTCAGTTTGCCAAGAGGCTTTTGAGAAGATCAAGCAATACTTGTCAAGACCACCAGTATTGGTCCCACCTGTGGCAGGAAGGCCTCTTATCCTGTATATGGCAGTCCAGCAGAACTCGATGGGATGTGTGTTGGGACAACATGATGATACCGGGCGAAAGGAGAGGGCTATTTATTACCTGAGTAAGAAGTTCAATGATTGTGAGTCGAGGTACTCTTTCTTAGAAAAGACTTGTTGCGCGCTAGCCTGGACAGCAAATCGCCTCAAGCACTATATGTTGAATCACAAGACATGGCTCATCTCCAGGATAGATCCTATCAAATATGTATTCGAAAGCCCATTCGTGCCAGGAAGGATAGCCAAGTGGCAGGTTATACTCTCCCAATATGACATAGTCTATATGACCCGGAAAGCGGTGAAAGGTAGCGTGATTGCTGACCTCCTAGCAGAAAACCCTATCCAGGATTATGAAGCTCTGGATTTTGAGTTTCCTGATGAGCATATTAATGAAGTGGACTGCGAAGAGGAGGCCACCAATGTATGGGAAATGTATTTCACGAAGTCATCAATTTGTCCGGGAATGGAATTGGGGCTGTATTGATATCCCCGGAGGGGAAACACTTTCCGATAGCCATTAAATTGAGATTTGACTGCACCAACAACGTCGCGGAATACGAAGCTTGCGTGATGGGTCTACAGGTCGCCATCGAAATGAAAATCAGGAAGCTGGAGGTATACTGAGACTCAAATTTCTAATTATTTATCAAGTCAAGGGAGAATGGCAAACCAAGGATCCCAAGCTAATCCCGTATCAGAAGTACCTATTGGAGCTAATCAAGAAATTCGAAGAAATCTCTTTCACTCACCTTAGTAGGGACAAGAATCAATTTGCTGATGCCTTAGCTACTCTATTGTTATGGCTCAAATCGAAGAGGGTCGATGGCTCGGACATTGAAGATTAAAGCAAGAAGTGAGCCAAAGATATTGCTTCATGATTGAAGAAGAGCCCGATATAAAGCCTTGGTATCATGACATCACGGCTCATCAGAGAACTGCAGAATTTCTCTGGGGCAAGCAAGAATGAAAAGAATATGATTCAAGATTAGCATTGGGATACTTCCCGGTGGAGAAACCCTATACAAGAGGAGCTCCAGTAATTCATCGAGATGTGTGGATGCAAAGGAGGCAAAGAAAATCCTTTTTGAGACTCATGAGGGAAATTGCGCAACCCATGCCAATGGGCACATGATGGCTAAGCAAATCATGCGACGTGGGTATTTTTGGATCACAATGGAAAAGGATTGCGTCGAGTATTTCCGAAAATGCCATAAGTGTCAAATCTATGCCGATCCAATCAATGTGCCACCTCACAAGTTGTTCAACCTCGTCTCACCATGGCCCTTCGCAATGTGGGGCATCGATGTGATTGGTCCCATAAATCCCAAGGCATCCAATGGGCACAGATTCATCCTTGTGGCCATTGACTATTTCTCCAAGTGGGTCGAAGCAACATCCTATGCGCACATCACACAGAATATGTTTCTCAGATTTCTCAGAAGCAATATTATCTGTCGGCATGGCCTCCCCAATGAAATCGTCACTGACAACGCTAAGAATCTGAATGGCCCGAAGATCCAGAAATTGTGTGATCAATACAAAATCCGGCACCTCAATTCCTCCCCATACCGTCCCCAGATGAATGGAGCGGTGGAAGCTGTAAACAAAAATCTCAAGAGGATAATCCGGAAGACGACGGTCACGTATAGGGATTGGCATGATATGCTTCCTTACGCTCTCCACGCATACCGAACTTCCGTAAGAACCTCAACCGGGGCAACTCCATACTCGCTGGTTTACGGGATGGAAGCGGTATCACCTATTGAAGTTGAAATCCCTTCCCTAAGGATCCTGAAGGAGTCAGGAATTGATGAGTTAGAATGGATCCAGTCAAGGTTGGATCAGTTAAACTTGCTTGATGAAAAAAGGTTAACAGCAGCATGTCATGGGCAGTTATACCAGATGAGGATGGCTAGAGCATTTGACAAAAACATTCGCCCGCGCGAATTCCAACCTGGGGACTTAGTTCTGAAGAAAGTACTGCCGAATCAAAATGATCCCCGGAGCAAATGGTCACCAACCTACGAGGGACCCTATGTGGTTAAAAAGGCATTTTCTGGAGGAGCCTTGATCTTGACCCACATGGACGGTGAAGAGTTTCCGAGACCTGTGAATGCTGACACCGTCAGAAAATATTATGCCTAAAAAAAAAAAAAAAAAGGGGTAGGAGTGAAAACCCGAAAGGGCGCTCCTAGCAAAATGTGTGAAAGAAGGCGAAAATCCCGAAGGGGCGCTTTCTGTAAAACGAGTGAAGGATGAAAACCCGAAAAGGCGCCTTGGAAAAGTAAGTTAGCAGAAAAAAAAAAATCTAGGGGTGAAAACCCGAAAGGGCATCCCGAGAACAATAGGGGAGAAATAAGGAATAAGGGGGGGGGGGGGGGCATGAAACCAGGATGAATAGGAAACTGTCACGGCATGAGGCTTCAGAGAACTAGAAATAATAGCATTTATGGGGTTTCAAAAACAGCCACAGGGAATATGTGAGATCTATCCTCGTACCCTTATTCTTTGAAACTTCTTCTTTGTTTATATTAAACCATAATAAAATCGCACTTCATTCCCTATGCTTCTATCTTTCCCTTATATTCCTTCCCCTATATTTATCTTTCTGCTATCCCGTTATTTAATGTGCTATTTAAATCAGTTAAAATTTTTGCCATAAGATTAAGATTTGACAATTAATAACCTCATGAACTTTACTATGAGATTTGCAGGAAATGACTTAAAAAAAAAAAAACTAGAGGTGAAAACCTGAAGGGGCACTTCTAATCATATAGACGAAGGGGAAGTGAAAACTCGCAAGGGAGCTTTTCGGGAGAAAGTCTCCAAAAACAGAAAAAGGGGCATTTGAAGGAACAAGGCCATAGGTCAAGTCTTGCAACTCGTCCTCCATTCGTCATTGGTCTTCGGGATTCTGTTAAGTACACTTCATCGGGGAAGAACTTCTTGTGTCTGGATCAGGCTTTCTTTGTGAGTGCAATTTAAATTTCCTGTTGATTTTTTTTAATTTCCTGCAATTTAAATTTCCTGCTATCAACCTCTGGTTCCTTGATCTAAGTTGATTTTAATTTCCTGCAATTTAAATTTCCTGTTATCAACCTCTGGTTCCTTGATCTAAGTTGATTTTAATTTCCTGCAATTTAAATTTCCTGTTATCAACCTCTGGTTCCTTGATCTAAGTTGATTTTAATTTCCTGCAATTTAAATTTCCTGTTATCAACCTCTGGTTCCTTGATCTAAGTTGATTTTAATTTCACGCAATTTAAATTTCCTGTTATCAACCTCTGGTTCCTTGATCTAAGTTGATTTTAATTTCCTGCAATTTAAATTTCCAGCTATCAACCTCTGGTTCCTTGATCTAAGTTGATTTTAATTTCTTGCAATTTACATTTCCTGTTGTCGACCTCTGGTTCCTTGATCTAAGTCGATTTTAATTTCTAGCGATTTACATTTTCTCAAGGTCGACCTATGGTTCCTTGAACCAAGTTGATTTTAAATTTCTAGGTCTTTTAAACTTCTGATTCCTATCTCTAGGTCACCGGTTTAGGAATGCTTTAGTTCCATAACTTCGAACACTAAATCGTCCAAAATGAGAGTCTGAATCTTTACATAATTCCTACACGGGAAATTTTCCCTTTAATAGAAATTATGTAAAGAGGGGCAGCTGTCGACACCATATTTTGGCCGATCCCCAAAATCAATAAAACTTTGGAACTAACCTCAGTGCTAAGTCTCCTTTTGATAACTAATCACATTTTCGATCACTCTTTGATAGACAGTCACATTTCCGATCTCTCCCCACAGGGAATTAAATCAATGCTAGGTTCTCACATCAGTCAGAGCCTTACCAGTCTATTAAATCGCTCACCGATATCTCCGACCCGTTGTAGTATAAACAAAGTGAACTAGATCTTTTCTTACTAGTTTTATTGCCGATCTCCCTTTCAAAAGTTTAAGAGTTAAGGTTTTGGTCCGGTTTAATGAAGATTTCGATCTTAGGTGTTCAAATCAAATTTCCAATTTTAATCAAGTCCCGTTCAGCATTTCTTCCCTACCGATCTCATGATCATTGTGTTTTCCGATCTCTCACACTTAGGTTAATAATCATCTTCAATTATTTCAACATACTCAGACAATCAAGTGCTTAATAATTTAGAAATTTTTCGATCATAACCATTCATTGAACAAAAAGGGTATTCCACTTCATTTCATTTCAAAATTTTTTACAAGTCATTCGGCTGGGGGATCACCCCCAGCCTGATCTACATTTGGCTCATTTTCTCTCTCACCCTCGGCCTCCTCTTCGCTTTCCTCCTCGCCTTCGGGAGCCAGGTCGGCCATCCAAGAGAAGTCCCCCTTTAGGTAACGCTTTTGGAGCTCGGCCAAGAGGTCCTTGTGAGCATTCACATAGGCACCAGCTATCCCCATCACCATTTCCTCGTCTTTCGCCTTAAGCTCCTCGATAAGCTGGGCGACCTGAGAAGCTTCGTTGGCCCGGAGCGCCTCGACTTCCCTGAGAGCCCGATCCCTTTCAGCCAGAACATGATTCTGTTCGGCCACTCTGTCTTCATAGAACTTCGCCCGCCCCTCAACTTGAGATATGTAATCCTGAGCGGATGCGAGTTGGGATCGGAGGGAAGCCATTTCCTGATTTTTCTTCTTGATCTCCTTGCCCAGGCGATGAGCCTTTTCCCGAACTATGGTCTGGTTCACCAGGCATTCCACGTTCAGGCTCATAGCGCGGGTCAAGATATCGTCAAGGCTGTCCGGGGATAGCCTTTCCCGATCCTCCCAAAGGCAGATGGAAGACCCCAAGACTTTGGCAAAACCGGGGTTCTCTCGAACAGACCGGTTATTCTTCAGGGACTCCATCAACGTTTGAGCGCCACGAGAGGAGGATCTCACAGAAGGTTGAGAAGGACCCCTTTCTGTGCTTGGAGCACCGGGAGGGGGAGCTCTTCTTATTGAGGAGGAGATCGGACAGCCTCAGTGATCGGCGGCCCCGAAGGTAGGGACGGGCCTCCTTGCGTTTCCCCTGGTTCATGGCCGGGAGTTCGAAGCATCTCCGAACGCTTCATCTCCTTTACTTTTCGGGAGATCTCTCTTTCCTTCTTCTGCTTCCTAGAACCTTCACCACCCGCCATACCTGCACAAAGGAGAGGTCAGTGAGATCGCTAAGGTCCTGAGATCTGAGATGTAGAAAATACCAGTGCCGAGGTCAGAGAGCGAAAGTTCGCGATCTTGGCCGGTGAGCAGCTGTATGGTCCAATGGTGAAGCTTCGGCGATCAACTGCGTCTAAACAGGAATACTTTTGGGTGGCAGCCTGATTTTTCAGATCCATCACTATTAAGCTTTCCTCCTGGTTCAGGTTAATGCACTTCGGAAGCAAAGGCCCCTGATGCCACCAGCTATGAGGGAAGTCCTCAAAGCAGGTCGAATTTTTACTCCTCAGAATGAAGAAGCGGTTCTTCCAATTTTTAAGGGAGGAGGGCAGGTCGGTGAAGAGCCCGCAATGAGGTTTCGCCTGAAAGAACCAGTGCTCGTCGTCCTTTCGGTGAGTTAGCCTGTGCAGTTCGGCGAACACCTTAGCCGTAGGTCTGATTCCCTTAGATCGGCATAGACCTCGGAAAGCTACTAAGATCCGCCACGAGTTAGGGTGAATTTGAGCAATGCACACCCGGTGAAGTTTTAGGACCTCCTTGAAGAAGTCGTCCAGAGAACCAAGACCGCCTTTTAATCGCTCGTATACCATTACTAGGTTATTTTCTTCAAAGAAGTGATCGGCTCGGTGATCGCCGTGGCACCGGATAAGTTCGTACAAATCAGGGCGAATATTGTACTCCTGGCTAAACGATTGTAGATCGGACTCTTGTAAGATCGATGGCAGCTCGTCCATAGGGAGATTCTCCCTCCCTAAAGAAGGTACATGCCTTGTTGGTCCGACCCGCCCCCGAGCTGGAACAGAGGCCCTAGGAGGTTCTGTTTGCGCGCTTGGCCCGACTACTTCTTCTTCGTCAGACAACCACGAGAATGGAGGGAGGACTCGCCGCTCTTTGACCTTCGGCACCGCTCATTTTCAAAAGAAATAAAGAACTTAAACTAAAAAGAAGATCAAAGCCCTTACCGGAGTCTGATCGGCGTCGGAAGAACTTGAGAAAACGAGAGAACTTCGAAGTTGTGAGCAGGGGACTAAAAATAGAATGAGAGAACAACTGGCTAACCCCCCACCCCTATTTATACTAGTCCGAGCATTTAATGCTCACGAGGCTCTAGGCAACGCATCGATTGGTGGGACTCGCAATGTTTCGACTTCTCTCAAATATTCAAACATTCCAAAGAGATCGGTTAAATGGAGATCGGCATAATAAGTTGAATATCTTGAATGAAGGATTAGTTAAGAGTCGTTTTGTTAGGAATCAGATTGGACAAATATATCAGAGATCGGAAAATAATCAATAATTAGAGAAACAAGATTTTTATTTTCAAAAGATCGGATTACATCATTTGGACGATCTCTAGGGATCGGATTACAATAAAGGTCTAACTACATCATTTGGGCGATCCCTAGAAATCTGATTACATTGAAGGATTACATCATTTGGGCGATCTCTAGAGACCGGCGGGACATCCTATCTAAAGAGTCCCAGGTTTATAACTGATCCCAAGGGTGTCGCCGATCGGAGCTTAATCCGCTGTCGGAACACCCAATGTGGGAGGAAACCGCTGTCGGAACACTCAATGTGGAGAGAAGCCGAATGAACTTGAGGAAGCAACCGCCAAGGGTCAGCGGAGCATCAGACAAGGTTATGCGATCACCGGGGTCGTAAATCTTCAATCGAGGAATAAGGAAGCCCATCGGAGAAGGATCAAAAACCACGATCATGGCCGGAACGACCGCCGGAGCAGCTAGAACTAGAAAAGAAAGAAGAAAGAGAGAAAAATCAGATGAAGGAAATGTGTCCATCGTCAGGGGTATATATAGGGGGAAAACGGGCATTTATTGCTGAGCAGAAAACGAAGCGAACGCCTCGGGAATCGAGGGAAAATTAATGCTTTGACCAGACCGGACCAGAGAAAGGGAGAGATCGGAATAATAGATCGGAAGACGGGAGATTAACATAAGAGATCGGAATAGGAGCATGTCAAGAAGAGGGATCGAAAGACAAAAGGAATAAGACAAATCCCAAATAACCGTCGTCAGAATCAGAGCCGAGGTAGTTAAAGCGTTGCAGACGAGATCTCCACCGCACGCCTAAGAATCGCCATCTTGACAGTGCCGTGGTATGTCATGACAGTCCTGTACATCCCAATCCCCACCGTTGATCTCACTTGTAAGGACAAACCCGGAACCCTTGGATCAAGAGAGAAGACGACAATACCAGCGTCTTTCGCTCTTAGCCCTCAGATCGTTCCGGACGAGAAGATTTGGGACCGTCGGATTGAAAGAAGAAAAGGACAAATATTCTGAAGAGTGATCTCAGCCATTCATTTTGATTCTCTTTAATTCCTGAACAACCGATCATGTCCTTTGAAATCTTGACCCTCCATCTCCCTCAAAATGAATCCTGACCCTTCATGGGGAGTACCCGATTCCTATAAATGCCTGCATGAAAAAACTGTTCAGGGGAAGGGCAAAAAAGAGAGGCAGTTATTATAGCGGAAGAACTCTAAAACTTGATTCAGTTTGTTACTCTGCTAATTTGAAGTTTTGATTAGAAAGAATTTTGAAACTAGTTTTCTGAAGTGTTTTCTTAAAAAAGGATTCTGAATACTGGAACTCTACATTTTCAGTTTGTTCATTATCCGGTCACTCTCTCACTCTCAGCCTTTTATCATATCTGTCTTCATTCCCATTATCCAAGCTCAATTTCATTTCACTCGGTTTTTATCTTAATCTTATTGCATTTTAGCTAAGCATCTTTCAGTTCACAAAGAACACCAGCCCTCAAGCTAATCAGTCTGCTGTCTTATTACTATTTGTCACCCTGTAGTCATTTCAATAGATTTGGCTCCTTACAGGTAAGAGCTCATATTGCCGTTTTGTTAAGTGTTTACGTTTACTTTTCGCATTCTCTTTGTCCTTTTTATGCATGTGATTTTCTCCAAGTTCATTTGGTGTCAAAGAACCTTAAAGAATGTTACTCTCGAGTTTATTTCTTTAGTGATCAGTCTATCGTTTTATTAACCTTTATCGTTTCTGAATGCTAATTTTCTGGTTCCTAGTAGCGTGTAAGCGGCTGGGTAAAATATAGATAACTGCAACTTATGGGTCTCTTTTAAGAGAGAGAGCCTGAATAATACGTCAGGAAAATAGCCACAATATTAAGCTGACGTAAACGACAATTCGGCAAGATGCCATAAAGTGGGATAAAGCCAAAGTAAACGAAACAAAATAGATCGGACATTCATAGGTACTGGTAAAGTGACCTTAGGGGAGGTCAGCAAAATTTATTCCAACTTTTCTTATTTAGTCGCAAAATATCAACTAGTTAAAAGAAGCCTTATCCCCAGCACCTTAGAACGCCAGAATCTTTAGCTTTAGGACCTTATGACATGTAGCTAAAATTAAAATTTGGGAGATCGGAAAAATCCCATTAAGGTTCCTGTTAATTTAAAAGAGATCGGAAGAGGGTTCTTATCCGATTCTCAACTCAAAACTTTAATTAAATAGGGATCGGAGGAGAGTTCTTACCCGGTCTCAAATCAAAATTTTAATAAATAGTTAATAGAGATCGGAAGAGAGTTCTTACCCGGTCTCAAATTAAAATTTTAATAAATAGTTAATAGAGATCGGAAGAGAGTTCTTATCCGGTCTCGACTCAAAATTTTAATAAGCATTAAATAGAGATCGGAGGAGAGTTCTTATCCGGTCTCAACTCAAAATTTTTAATGATTTAATAGGGATCGGAGGAGAGTTCTTATCCGATCTCAACTCAAAATTTTAATAAATATTAAAGAGTTCGGAGAAGAGTTCTTATACAACTCTTAAATTAAATTTTAATAAAATAGTTCTTTTAGATAAGATTAACCTGCAACAGTAATTCACTAAGGTTGTCTCATTTACTTATGTATCTGGGTGATCCAAATTTAGTGAAAAATCAAATGCTCCTTTAGTTAAAAGGATCAACATGTCCATTCAAGCCCTTCTAACTAATGCAAAGTTAAATATACTTACCCTTATTAAGGGACGAGGTGGGGTGCCTAACACCTTCCCCACCCGTTTACGGACCCCGAACTTAGAATCTCTGGTTTGAAGTGGTTTTATTTCAATTTATCTTCGCAAATGGTTTTCTTTAGTTACCCTCAAAACTAAGGAGGCGACTCCTCACTCTTTCCCACTTCGGTGAGGGTTCGTCCAGGCGACCGCAAAATCCCTTGCGACAATTATTATTATTGATTGATTGAGCTTCAAATGAAATTCAAACTCTAATTAAAGACTAAAATTATTTATATGGAGTAGAAAACAAAAACCATGTTGAGGATCCAAAGTGAGAATCATCAGAAATATTACATTCAAACATTTTTTTGTCATGTAAAACTAACCTTTCCAAAGCTTATCGGATCTCAATTGCTCCCATTTTTATTAGATTTTTCTTGTAACGCACCCATTACTGCAATACATATAGAGTATGAATTCCTTGAACATCATCAGTACCCAAATCCCTTTGGGTAATCCCATAACTGAAGGTGAATACATGATAGCATTTGGGTCTTCGCTATGGTACAGACCCAGAAGATGTCCTATTTTATGAACTGCAACTGATTCCAGGTCAACCTCATTAGGACCAGGATTTGCACTCCAAATTTCATGTCCATCAAAATGGCACCTTCTATGAGTTAGTGCAGTTGCATGTGCTAAAGTCCCTGACCATCCATCACAAGGGTCACTATCTCCATTGAACCTCCTATGGAATCCGATCTCTATTTCTGTCTCAGAATTGGCAGCAACCTCCTCGAATGTGAAGTGGGTAACTTGCGCCCATATTTGAAAAGCTTGTGCACATATAGACCTGAAGTTCTATGTTCCAGGGACTTGGAACCTAGAACGAATCCTCTATCTTAAATGGCTTCTCTGGAGGCCATCATCGGGGCCCAGGGAAGAAGTTGTAATGGGCTACTGAATGGATGGATTTGGGATTATGGTAGTGATTATTTGTGCCATTTTTTACAACATCTGGCACCCCACATCTAGGCTTCATCATCTGAGACACTCAGTTATTGTCCAGGACTCCAGTGGCTTTCAGGTGATAATTGTGCTCGTAATCCTTGATTGCTGCCTCTAAAAGATCGAAAACTCATCATCATTTGCATGGTTGTTGCTACTATTTTTGGCATAGTTTAAGTACCCAAATTTCTCAAGATAGCGTTCAAGGTTTTTGAGCCCACTTGTGGATTCACCCTTGTGGCATCCCTCTAGGTGTTGGATGAACCCAAAGGATCTCCACTTGGTTTTGATTGGATGGTATTGGGTAGGTGCATCAAGAAGAGGAGCAAAATGGTTCCAAAAAGAGGAAAGGTTTTAGGAACCATTGGATCCAAATGGTAAAATTGTAGGACTTCCTCTCAATTGTGGTTGGTGGATATCAATGGTGTTCTTGTTTCTGTTTATAGTGCTTAATTTCTATATATGTTGAGTAGGAAAGACATTTTAAAAGGTCTTGCCTTCAATAAGGGGCTTAGACTTTGTAACACGGAAAATGCTTAATAATTATAGTCTATGAACCTTTCCTCCCATCAAGAAATAGTCTGACTTGCTTTCCTCTTAACTTCAAAAATGTAAGGAATAGAAAAGTCCACAATTTGAGTTTATTTATTTATTTATTTTGATTTTTATTATCTTTATCGTAAAAGTCCTTAAAAAGAATATTAACTTCATATTAAAAAAAAATGGTAGCAAGTTTATGTTAGATTATAGTAATTTTGTTAGACTAAAATTAATTTGAAAAATTAATTAAAATATGGAGACGTGATGAAAAATTTTTAAATAAAATAAAATTAAACATTCGTGAAAAATTCATGATAAATGAGATTATTATTAATGCCATCTTATTTGTCATAATTGTTAAGCATTACCACTAATAAATTGTTAATTTATACAAGATGTTATAATTATTTTAGCCCTATATTTAGTGGTACAAAAAATAATAAAAAAAAGTATTTGGCTTTTGTTAGATTGCCGTCAATATATATAAATATGAATTTCGTGGTCTTTGCTTTTGTCTTTAGGTATGTTTTCCTCAAAGGAAGCATGACCTTCAATTTACATTGAAAATTCAACATTTTAATCCATTCTTGATTCCCATTACAAACAAAGAAAAGCAACTGGGATTGAAGTCTAATTCCTTGGCACCGTTGCCATTGACGCTCTAGAAAGTCCTCATTAATATCTTCTAATGGAAAGAATTTTGGAACTTAATTTCCTTATATATATATATATATATATATATATATATATATATATATATATATATATATAAAATAAGTAATTGTGACAAATATTGTTATTATTATTTAAAGCTAAATTATTTTTAATCTCATTATATGTGTCAAAAAGTTATATAATCTTTTCTCATAGGTAAATAATTGCAAGCATATGGGAGACACTGAAACTCAAACATAAATTGAATGTAACTTCTAATTAGATTGATTATAGCAAAAAATAAATTAATGATAAATTTTCTTAAGATTCCTTGGCTCTACTTGTAATGGTTTCGTAAAATATTTTCTATAGTGTCTTATTTACAGAAAAATGCAAATTGCTTGGTGTGATTAGAAGTAAATTGGTTGCTCTTGAAATATAAATCATTGAACAGGGAAAAGTAAATCAAATACATGGAAAATATAAATTATTGTGCTTAAAAAATAAATTAATATTTTTTAAGAAATGCAAATCAATTGCACTTAAGAGGTAAATTGTTGTGCTCAGAAATTTAAACAATTAGAACATAAATTGTTTTGCTGGAAAATGTAAAAAATTAATTGCAAGAAATATAAATTGATCTCAAATATGTAGAGATCATTCGGTAGGCTTGGTTTCGAGCAGAACCGATTAAGAAAAATTAAAAAATAGATTGGCCTAAAATTTTGGACTCAACTGAACCAATATTTCAGGAATAACCGAATTGAACCAAACTGATAATGATCGGTTTGGTTTGGTTCAATTCAATGAAAACCAAAATTAATAAAAACCCAAAGAGGCCTCCATCGTTAACTCAACACCTCTGTAATGGGTTCTCAATTAGTAAATTCCAATCCAACAAAATTTCTCAGAAGCCAACAACGTCAAGGAATCAATCAAATAGAAATTAACAATAAAACCAAAACTAAAAAAAATCAAATAATCAATCCCATTGCCACAACAAGTAATAATAAATGTTAACAAATAGATCAAAACCTAGTTGTTCAAATCAAGCGTCTGGAGACAAGATATGAAAGGAAAAGATCTGGAGAAATGGAGTATGGAGAGTGGAGACTTGCAGCATGGAGAGATGACGACTTGAGGCCAACGTCACAGCAGTAGGAGGTTCGTCTCGTGAGGTGATGAGGGATGGCGAGGGATGGCAAAGGACAACATAGATTCTTGAGCTGTGTTAAAGGACGACAAACATCCTTATGACTTCATCTTGTTAAGTGACATGAAAAGGAGATGAATTTAAAAGGTTGAAACACTGAAACTGAAAGGAAATGAAACTGAAGGGAAAGAGGCTAGTGAGAAGATGATTGGGTAAGACTTAAGAGTGTGAGAAGATAATTGGGTCCGTTTGTGATCAGGATGTTTGCGAGAGGAAGAAGGTGATGAAGGAGGAGGTGCGGAAGAGATTGCATCTGTGACTGCTAGAGGAAAAAATGAAAATGCAAAATGGAAAAGAGAATGAATACTTCATCAAATAGAGGGGTTCGACTGCAGAAGATACTAGTTGGGAGAAGGAAACAGACCTCCAACCACAAAAGCAAAAGATTGAAGACTTCTTGCAGGTTCAATCCCAGCTGTAAATATGCATTGTGCTCTTTTTCCTTCACCAAGTTTTTTTCCCACTGGGTTTTAGTTGGTAAAGGTTTTTCAATGAAACAGTATTCTATCGCATATTCTATAACAATTACATGCACAATGCATAGAAGAGTTGGCACAAGCTCAGTCAACGAGGACGTCAACCATTTGAGTGGAGGAGGGGTTAGAAGTTTGGGTAGTGAAATATAAATTCTAGGAACTAAAGGAGATATTTTATATTTAATATAATTTATGTAATTTTAAGGGTGTGATGACTCAAGTATAGTGATGTCTTTTCCTGCCACACCCCATCGTATTTCTAACACTCTTTAGGGGAGAGTGACTAGTCGACTGCATTGGAGCTACCGATATAGCTAGTCATTAGCATGGTGAGTTTCTATCCCACTACTCCTTATAAGTTCCCCCTGCCTATAAGTGATGTAAGGACAGTCAATCCAATTGTATTGATTGTGATAAATGAATAAAAGAAGTAGTCCATTTTTTATATATTTATGCCTTGTTCCTTATTATGCTTGAGATGCTTATTCATATACGATGCTTGTAATCTTTTTCCCGATTGGCTTAAGAAGCCATGCTAATATACTCATTATGTTGAACAGATCATCAGGGAATTCTCTCGGCTGACTTGTCTTGAAAGAGTTCAAACCAAGTGCCACACAATCCCAAGGGTATTCTTACACTAGGCCTGTGATAGTAAAATAAGGAATGTTGAAAAATGGGTTGGGTTTATTGCTTGAAACACATGTAAAGGATGGGCGACAGAGGAAAAGGCCAATTATTAACTTTAATTTCGATTATCTTGGTTTTTTCGATTATAACTAAATAAAAAATCAAACTAAACCAAACTAAAAATCAATATTATTAAAAATAGATAACTAAAGCAAACTAATTGGGTCAAAAAATTGAATCGATTGAAATAAATTGATTCAATTTAGATAGAAAACTAGACACCCCTAGGATCTAGTGCTCTCTATATTGCTACTTTGGCTTATAATCACGTTCACAATATCCCACGCTGGTTAGTTGCAATAACTGCTCATGATTCCAAGCCACTACTTTTGTTGCCTCTATTAATTAATTACTCTTCACTTCAGACCACTATGTATTGGATAGATCTAAGCAATTGTCTTTCTTGGCTCACTAATAAGTTTTGGATCTCGGATTTGGATATTGTATCATGCATGGCCTAGGCTCTCTACATGAGCATTTAATCGACTTTAGTTAAATTTAAACTTAAATCCAATAATTCATTGGGCCTAAGCCCACATTTAAATATGGAGTAAATAATTGACCAAACTTACATATCTCATATAACTAAACTAATGCACATATTGAATAATTAATTTTCTCTCATGCAATATTGCCTCTAAATACCGATGCAAAATTTTCTTATGTAGGTATGATGAGAAATTTACACACAAGAAGAGAAAAATTGCTAAAACTGATTTAAATTCCTTTATCAGACCAAATTTCTCCTTTGCCAAAAACCATCTTGAGCTCCTTAACTTCTCTTGTAAATTCCTAGTTTTGGCTTTAAAACTTAGGGATAATCATGTTCATAATATCCACGGGTTAATTATACGAACCATCCCTCAATTTAAATGGTTATTTTATTTCAGTTACTCAACTTCAATGTATTAAAATGAAATCTCTCAACTTTTGTGTTGCTTATTAGAAAGTGCCTTAACCTGTAATGACAGATTTGTAGGTAAAAAGAAGATTCCTAATTTTGACTCTAAATATTAGGAATAATCATATTCACAATATCCACGAGTTAATTGTATGAACTGCCATTTTATTTGAATTACTAAATTTTAATTTGTTATTAGTAGTATTTTTATCAATTTTATCTATATAGTAATTTTCTTTTTTTTTTTTTTTATCTCCTACAATTATGAGATATCTTAGAAGTATAGGAAATTTTCAATAATCATAGTATTCTTTTGTATATATATTTCCATGTGATACAAATGATAATTATAAGAAATATTACATTTAAACATTGTTTAACATGTAACACTAATCCTCCAAAGCTCATTGGATCTCGGTTGCTCTTATTATAATATATATGGGTAATGCACCCATCACTGTAATCCATATAGAGTACGAATTCCTTGAACATCATCAGTACTCAAATCCCTTTTGGTAATCCCATAACTGAAGGTTGAATACATGATAGCTTTTGGGTCTTCACTATGGTCCAGACCCAAAAGATGTCCTATTTCATGAACTGCAACTGATTCTAGGTCAACCTCATTAGGTCCAGGATTCGCACTCCAAATTTCATCTCCATCAAAATGACACCTTCCATTAGTTGGTGCAGTTGCATGTGCTAAAGTCCCTGACCATCCATCGAAAGGGTTCCCATCTCCATGGAACCTTCTGTGGAATCCGATCTCTATTTCTGCCTCAGAATTGGCAGCAACTTCCTCGAATGTGAAGCGGGTAACTTGTGCCCATCTCTGAAAAGCTTGTGCACATATAGACCTGAAGTTCTCTGCTCCAGGGACTTGGACACTAGAACGAAACCTGTATCTTAAATGGCTTCTCTCTGGAGGCCATCTTCGGGGTCCAGGGAAGAAATTGTAATGGGCTACTGAGTGGATGGATTTGGGATTATGGTAGTGATTATTTGTGCCATTTTTTACAACATCTGGCACCCCACATCTAGGCTTCATCATCTGAGACACTGTGCTATTGTCCAGGACTCCAGTGGCATTCAGGTGATAATTGTGCTGGTAATCCTTGATTGCTGCCTCTAAAAGATCATCAAACTCATCGTCATTTGCATGGTTGTTGCTACTATTTTTAGCATAGTTTAAGTACCCAAATCTCTCAAGATAACGTTTAAGGTCTTTGAGCCCACTTATGGATTCACCCTTGTGGCATCCCTCTAGGTGTTGGATGAAACCAAAAGGATCTCCATTTGGTTTTGATTGGATGGTGTTTGGCAGGTGCATCAAGAAGAGGAGCAAAATGGCACCCAAAAGTGGGAAGGTTTTAGGAACCATCAGATCGAAATGGTCAAATTCTAGCACTTACTTTCAATTGAGGTTGGAAATTAGTGCTTATGTTTGGTGGGTATCAATGGAGTTTTTGTGTCTATTTATAGTGCTTAATTTCTATATATGTTTAGTAGGAAAGACTCTTTTAAGTCTTGCCTTCAATAAGGGGTTGAGACTTTGTCATAAGGAAAATGCTTAATAATTATGAGCGTTGCTTCCCATCAAGAAATAGTCTGACTTGTGTTCCTCTAACTTCAAAAAGGTAATAAGGAATAGAAAAGTCCACAATTTGACTCATTTATTTATTATCTTTATTGTAAAAGTCCTTAAAAAAAGAATTAGTTTGATTTAAATTATTATTAGTAATTAATTTATTTTGCACTTATTAAGTAAAAAAAATATGAAAATTACATAACGATTCTGCTAATTTGTCCTTTTAAAAAATTTGTTAATTTGTACAAGCTGTTAACGTATATCACTGTATATGTAGGAAAATTATATCATTATTTTAGCCCTATATTTATTGGTGCAAAAAAATTTTTAAAAAAAAGTATTATTTTTTTGAAACTATATATTATATATAAATATGAATTTCTTGGTCTTTAGGTTTGTTTTTCCTCCATGGAAGCATGACCTTCAATTTACATTGAAAAATCAACATTTTAACTCATTCCCATTAAATGGTCTTGATTCCCTTACAAATAAGGAAAAACAAGTGGGAGGGGAATCTAATTCATTGGCACCACTGCCATTGACGCTCTAGAAAGTCTTCCTCACTCTCTAGAAAGTCTTCCTCAATATATGTATACATATATATTGGAAAAATTCCCTCGTATGATTAACAAGTGAATTTTTAATATAAAACATATTGGTAAAATAAGTAATTCAGATAAATATTTTTATAATGGTTTTACATGCTAAATGATTTTTTTATCTCATTAAATGTGTTAAAAAGTTGTATAATCTTTTTTTCATGTGTGAAGGGGTTGTGAGTGTGTCAGGAACATTAAAATCCCATAGTGAATTGAATGTGAATGTGCATTTCTATCTCTAATCAGATCGATTTACTCCACTGGTCATCATTTCCCCAAGCTTCTTCTACACTATCTTTATTTGCAGGAAAATATAAATTTTTTATGATTACTCCTGATATGTAAAATATTTTGTATGGAAAAATAAATTGAATGCATTGAAAACGTAGATTATTGTGCTCAAAAAATAAATTAATCGTTTGACAAGAAATGTAAATCATTTGTACTTGAAAGATAAATAGTTTTGTTTGAAAAATCATTATTGAAAAACATAAATTATTTTGTGAAAAAATGTAAAACACTTTATTGCGAGAAATATGAATTGATTGTTTAAAACGTAAATGACAATGCTGTAAAAAGGTTAATCTTTTTATAATAAAAATAAATTGAATGCTTGATTGAGCTTGAATTAAAAATGTATATTGATTGCAAAGTAAAGTGCAATTGACAACCAAATGGAAATAGAAAACTAATTAAAACTGGTAAAAGCTTGCTAAGAAATTGATATTGTAAAGTAAATTTGTCTGTTGTGGTGTTGTTGATTGGATTGGAGAAGGGGCTCTATGTTTTTATCTGTTGCTTCTTTTAGAGCTGCTCTGGCTTGATGATCACGTTCAAAATATCCCACATAGGTTAATTATAGTAACTGCTAATGATTGCAAGCCACTAATTTCATTGCCTATATTAATTAACTTCTACTACCTTCTAGCCACTATTTATTAACTAAATCCAAGCAACCGTCTTTCTTGGTTTTCATTGTTGCGTTTTGGATCTTAGATTTGGATATTGTGTTATGCAAAGGTCAAGCTCTGGCTTTTCATGGAACTAATTAGACTTAAACTTAACTCAACAATTAATTGGGCCTAAGCCCAAATTAAAATATGGCGTAAATAATTGCTCTCAATGTACATAGCTTATATAACTACGTTAATGCAAATGTTGTTCAATTATTTTCCTCTCTCAAGCCATTGTGCCTCCTAAATACCAGCCTAAAATTTTCTTAAGCAAGTATGATGAGAAATTTTCTGGCTCGGTTCAAAAGCTAACTAGTTTTTGAAATAATTTAATTTATATCAATCAATTCAAATTTACATTTGACTAATAAAATCTTTAATAATGATTATTATTTAGCAAAAAAATATACTCATTACTATTATTATAAAGTAAATATGAACATATGTATTGTTATTGATGCGGTGTGTAAATTTATACTAGATTTGAAGATTTTTATGTTTTTATTCTCACAAGAACTTCTAGTTTTAGATTTTATTTTCTTAAATAGGTTTTATTTATATTTTTTAATTTATTTAAGATTTTAAAATATTATTTTTATTCAATTTAGATCTTTAAATATATTTTCTATTTAGATTGGTTCTTTTTAATTCATTACTACCTAGATTAGGATTTAGAATTTTATAAATACTTATTATATTTTTATTATGCACAAGTTCTCATATTTATTTTAGTGAAGTTTTTTTTTTTCTTAATAAAGTTGGTTTGTTTTATTTTCTCCTAAAAATCTTGATTGAATCTTGTGTTTTTTAAAATTTTGAATTAGATCTTAATTATTTTCAAGGGTTTAATCATGTGTCGATCTTTATTTCGCGCTACACGCTGCGTTAGTTATTCTAATTTTTTATTTTTTTAAAATTAATTATATAGCATGTTAAAAAATGAAAATACAAATTCATGAAAAATTGTGTTCAAAAGTTGGAAAAAATATAAAAATATGTATTTGTTAAGCTTAGTATAGTTAATGAGTTTATATATTTATATATATATAGGTTTGAATAGTTAAACACCATGTTTTTGAAATAAAAATCATACGCCGAACCATTTCAAATTGAAGGTTTGATTAACCTCTTTTTGGTTCAGTTTTCGTGGTTTTGGGTTCACGTATTAGTTTTTCAGTTTATCTTACTCATTCTTAAAAGGACAAATTATAAGAAAAAATTATACAATAAAATCAATGTATACCCAAAGGTTTTATCATAACCGCTGATTCTGACAAATTTCATGTGAATTCTACTATGATTAATTATTATAATTAAACTGTTATATATATAATGATTGTACCAAATAAAAATTCTATTAATAAGGATATTTGCATGAAGGTAAAAGGGGCTTAGCCCTTAATTTAAGGGTAAAGAGGGTTAACACTTCATTTGAGACTAAAAGGGTTAACAACTAGGGTGCGTATAGATAAGATTAAAGAATTGAGAGCTAACAATTATAGGAGTACTAGTTAAGGGTGTAAGAACTAAGGGGGCAAAAAATGTTAACGAAGTAACAGTTAACTGTGTTTGGTAGAAATTGAAAAAAAAAAAAAAAAAAAATAATAATAATAATAATAATACATGTCGCATATATAAAATAAAATATTAATTATATTCATAAATATATTTATTAATTTTATCCTTAATTTATTTTATCATTTATTATGTCATATTTAATGATCTTTATTATTAATTTATATTTATATATTATGCATAATTATTTTTTTGTTTATTATTCATTTATTATATTGAATTAATATAATTTATATTTATTAAATTACTATTAATTAAACATAATTACTTAGTTATTTTTATATTATTATAAATTCAATATTATATGAATAAATATAAATGTAAAGTAAATTACTCATTATATTTATAAATATATTTATAGATTATTTAACTACATTTTCTATATTTTAAATATATATATATATATATAATTAATTATATATATTATTATTAATCATATATTATAAATACAATTTTTTTTATTTATTTGATTATATTTATATTTTAATTAAAATACTTAATTCTTCATTTAATTAATTAATTATTTTATTTTTATGTTCATTTGTTTTTAATAATTGATTTGTTTTTATTATTTTAATGTTATATTACAAATTTTAATTGTGATAAATGCTAATACAATTAGAAAAATAAACTCGTCACCACTCTTTCCTCCCTCATACTGGTTGAAGAAAATTTTTGAAGTAAGATAGCGATGTTGAAAGTAATAAGTTTATTTGGGAGGAAGGTTTTTTAAATGAAGTAAGGTCTCTTGAAAGTATTGAAACTTCCAAATCTTCTACTTCTCAACAAAATGTTTTGATATCTTACCTTTTATTACCCTATCTTACTTAAAAAAATCTCTATGCAATTCATCCAAACATACTGTTATCCTAAGGGGTTGAAGGTTAACAAACTTGGTTATTCTCTCTCTCTCTCTCTCTCTGAGGGTGTTTATGGTTAATCCCGTTGTAGTAATATATTAGCTAACTTTGTTAAAGGGAAGGAAAAAGTTGTGAGGGAGAAAAAAAATATTTATTTGATTTTATTAGCATTTATCACAACCAAAATTAATTAATATAAGATTAAAATAATACAACTCTCTCTCTCTCTCTCTCTGAGGGTGTTTATGGTTAATCCCGTTGTAGTAATATATTAGCTAACTTTGTTAAAGGGAAGGAAAAAGTTGTGAGGGAGAAAAAAAATATTTATTTGATTTTATTAGCATTTATCACAACCAAAATTAATTAATATAAGATTAAAATAATACAATAAATAAAAAATTATAGCACTCACTTTGTTTCTTTAACTTGTATCAAACAAACTTAAATGATACTTATGTAGCTTGTTATGTCCTGTATTTACTCACTTGATTGTTTCACCCCTAAACATTGCTCCTCTAATTGTTAACCCCTTAATTCTTAACCTCAAAACAAACACACATAATCTTTATGGTTTGACCACCCTCTACACTATCATATCATTAGGTACTCCTTAAACAGAGGTATCCAGTACATGTATTGGAGATGAAAGTTTTCAACAAAATGGTTTCCAAAAGTAACGGATTAGGGTTTTGCATGGGTTAAGGTAAGAAAGACAAAAGGGTAAGTGATGATTTCTCACTTTCTTTTCGCTGGTGATGCATTCATTCCTTGTGGTGTGGAGTTTGATCAAATCCTTAACTTAATGTGCATTTCACTATTTTTTGATCATTGATGTGGTATTTTGGCTAAAGGTTAATTTGAACTTCAATTAGATGATTCCTTTGGCTGAAGAAGTGGATTAGTTGTCTCCTAGCAAGCAAAATAATGTAAAGGGGGTCTCATCCTTGGATAGAATTTCATCATCTGAGAAGAACGAAACTTGTCTGATAAAAAAGGCATTATTTATCCTAGGGTGGGAGGCTTACTCTTTTAAAAACATTTCCTTAAATGTTCTTGGTATAAGCCTATGCCTTAATGTTCGAATCCTATTAGGTTGGATGGATAAGGGAGAATTACTTTGGATTCTTGATGTGTACAAAGATTCTCATCTAAAACTTGAATTTCCATATCTTCTCGTGTTCGCATAGGATAGGGAGATTAAGAGAATATTGAGTAATTGTGTGTTCCCCTTGATGGAATTGTGTCTTATAACATATCCTCATGATAAACTGTCAAGATTGGGATTTAAAGATTTTCTATATAATTGAGAAAGTGCAGAGGGAGGACAAGGCTAGATGGAGTAGTTGGAGAAGTGTTTTGATCTGATGGCAATTCTTTGTATCGGACCTTTGTTAACAAAATGCACTAGTGAAGAAACGGAAGTAACACGGGAGAGGGTCTTGGTCATTGAAAATCTTACAAAAGGGAAGCATCATTATTAAAAATGCAATCTGTCTTAAGAATGCAATTGATTCTTTTAGTTTGAAAAAACAAATCAGCTGACTAAATTCTGCATCTGGTTTTGTAATTTTTTTTAATGCTAGATTTTTTGTAATGAAGTTTACTCTTCTGATAAATTCTCCTACTTACTAGCTGAATCTATTGAAGATGAACCAAAGGGTGAAGAGATTTATACGCTTGTACAGAGAAGAAAAAAATGTCATAGAATTGATCCCTTTTGCCATTTTTTCTATTGTGTGTAGAGAGAGAGAGAGAGAGAGAGAGAGAAGAGACATACATACGAGGGCAACAAACAAAAGGGCGTTACTTGCAATACAAAAGCTTCTCTCTCCCTCTCTCTCTCTCTCTCTCTCTCTCTCCATATATATATATATATATATATATATATATATATGTATGTATGTATGTATGGTATTCCATAGAAATCAGTTCTAATTGATTCAAATTTTATGTTACCATCGATAGATTTTTCACAATCTTTGGTGAAAATTCTAAGTGTATGTGTTTAGCTAAGATACTGGCACCCGAAGGTTCAAAGGATGTCGTAGTGGAACAACCTATTGCAGTCACAGTAAGTTTTAGTTATTGCTCATATGAGTAATTTGTTTATTTAAACTGTCATGAAGTAATGATGTGATTATGTCTTCAGTATTTAAGTAGTAGGTGATTTTTCAGAACTATAATCCTTAAAAGCATGTTTAATTTATGAAAACATTTTAATTTCACTTGCATGTAATTTGTGCTGAAGTGACAGTCAACTTAGAGAGGTGAGATCACTTATGGTGTTTTCTTTCCAAGTTGAAAATCTGGATGACATTGAAACTGTGAAGATGAAATTTAGTGGTAACATGGAGATGAACAAACATTGGCGCATCGTGATTCAAAGGATGAAGGGTAGAGAAGAAAAAACAAGTTTTACAAGGATCAGTCCCTGCTGCTAAGTTATTGATTTCAGAGCATGGATAGGATGCATCATCGTTAAAGGCATCAGGTCCTCGCGGCACTATTCTAAAGAGTGATGTTTTAGCTGCAATTAAGTCAGGAAAGGGGTCTTCAAAAAAATCCTCACCTGCTCATAAACCAACTCCATCACTTCAAAAAGGTCCACAAGCTTCAACCACAGCTTTACCAGAATCTTTCTCACAATAGTCAGATTCTTTTGAAGATTTGGCAAATACCCAAATTCGTAAGGTAGGTTCCATTTACAGTTAAATGACAAACAATTCGGTTTTCCTATTTGTGAGTGCCTTTAATCTGTTTGGTCAAAGTTTTGTTGGCGGTGCATATGGAATTCATAATACTAGCTTTTTATTGATTTGGTCATGCTTGACATTGTGTCTAAGTCTAATAAACAACATCTCAGATTTATACTGATACCCATTCTTCGCTGATAGTACTTTTTCCATGTTAGATGTTTTAGAATTGCCAGACGTTAAATTTCTTTTTCTTTTCTCCTTCCATTATGGACAAGTAGAATCTTGCTTTTATGGGTAAGAAATTTATTTGGGTTGTTGATAGTCGTTTGTAATACGATTTGTTTTGGTAGTTTATGATTGCAACTTGAGTATTTGATGTAGGAGTCAACCTGACTGCAGGTCTTAGAATTAATGTTGAAATTTGAGTCTTGTAAAGGCTATAATGAATAGGAATTTAGGTTGAGAATTTAGAGTTGAGAAAAGAAGTAGATGACGTGAGAAATTGAATCAGACGAGAAGATATATGGGCTGTGAACTATAATAAAAGGTTCATAAGGGTATACATTTTGAAAGTAAAATTATTACAAGAAGTAGGGTTTTGGGGCTGTTTGTAGGACCAAATTTGCAAAATGAACAATAGAATAGTTTAGGCTTCACACCTAAACTTCCTTAGGCATTCACACCCAAGGTTCCAAAGGTATCACACCTATGTTGAATTGCATCACACAATTTGAAGCATAATTGCTAGAATGTGCATTGTTCAAAACTTTTTTTTACAACACTACAAACATGGGTATTTATAGACTCATATATTAATCATTTGCGCTTAAGGATCTGGACTACCAAAGGTAAACCTTAATAATTAAGTAATTCTTAACCAATAAGGAATCTAAATAAAGACTCCTATAAAAAACTAAATCTTTCTAGCAAATATGAAATTAAAAAGCATCCCTGTGACGCACATAAATAAAACTCTACTTTACATTAAAACTGAACCAAAATCCTAGCTTCTTAGTATTTGCCTATGAATGTTCTTGAATTCCTTTGCCACATCTGTGTCATGATATTGTAGTGCATGAATGTGCTTTCTGATAATTGGAATGTAATATCCCAAACCTCTGAGCTCCGAATAATACCATTTGTAGTCTGCGACTAGTACTATTCAAAGACACATTGAGGACTAAAAATAAAAGGAAAATTAATTGAGATAGACATAATAAAAAAATTCAAGTGAACCAAAGACCTAAGGACTCATCGAATATTATGAAAAAGAAGGATTATGACTCAATGAGAGGCATTTTGATCAATTCACTTCAACAGTTGATTTTTTACCAAAATGTCAATTAAATTAAATTAAATTAATGAGATAAAATATGGAGTAATTTTTGAGGAAAATTAAGTGTAAATGTAAAAGGAAAAGAAAAGAAATAAAAACTTAAGTTTAATTACCCTTATGACAAAAATTAAAATTTTAGGACCAATGGGCTTTGGACAACTCAATTAAAATTAATTAAATAAATTAAAATTTTGAATAAATGTATAAAGGAACAAACCCTCTTCTTTCCCTCTATTAGTTGCCGCCCCACCTTCCCTCTCCCTCTCTCTTTCTTTCTTTCTTTCTTCTTCTTCCTTCTTTCTCCATTGACACCCATTCTCAAAACTTAATTCCTTACTTTTTCTCCATAGGTTTTCCATCTAATTGGTAAAGAACATCAAATTAATCTTTGATTAAGAGATTAAAATCAAGGAGAATAAGAGATTTGGAAGAAATTGAAGATTGGGAAGGTCATAATTGAGATAAGTTTCTTTTCATGCTAGATTAGTTGTACAAGCTTTGAATTAAGGTTAATTAAGGGAAAATTTCATGAGGAAGCATGAGAATCATGCATGGAACCTAAACTAGGGTTTTTGGCCAACTTGGGAAAAACTTAGGGTTTGATGTATTTTAATGAAATTGATGATGAAATCAAGCTTAGTTGAAGTAGTATGCATGATTGGGGTAGTGAGATTGCACCAGCTAGCACTTGGTGTTCTGCCTTTACTTGCTGACAAATTTGGCATTTGGCAACATACTCAGCTATATCTTTCTTCATACCCATCCACCAATAGTGCTGTTTTACCATTCTATATATTTTAGTCCCACCAGGGTGCATAGCAAAAAGAGAGTCACGTGCTTCCTTCATAATGATTTGTGTAACACTCCTATTTGTATAGCCTAGTAAATTATTGTAACACCCCTTACCCATCTACAGTGTAGCCGAGCAAGATATGTCACACAGTGTATTGGAACACTATATTTTATCTTAATTATTTTATCCTTTCTTAATTTATTTCTTCAAGGTTATGAAGAGTAATTTGTGGAATTTAACTCATTTATGTCATTTATTGAAGTTTTAAATTCATTTGAGGTTCTGAAAATTTTATAGAAAATCCGACGGAGTACTAGCAAAAAATGGATAAAACAGTTCTTTAGAACCTGTGAAAAACACTTCCAAGACATTTCCAATCATTCTCAAACTCCATTTGTATCAACATAATCTCAATATTCTCAATCATTTCTCACAACTTCTTCTATTTGACATTCATTCATTTCACATGATAATCATGTTCAAATCATCAATAAATTCTAAATTTTCATTTATAAACACAAATTACAAATATTTGCATTACCACTAAAATATATTACATGAGTTTTAATTTATACATGAGAAAATAAAAGTTTAATTGCAAAATACAAACAGTACCAAAATACCAAAATGGTACCTAGTGTCCTGTGACACCCCTTACCCGTCTACAGTACAGCCGAGTAAGATATGCCACACAATGTACCGGAACACCATATTTTATTTCAAATATTTTTATCATTCCTTATTTATTTCTTTCATAGTTATAAAGTACAATTTATGAAGTATAATTCATTTAAGTCATTTATGGAAAACATAAATTTATTTGAGGTTTCGTAAATTTTATAGAAAATTCAGCAGAGTATCGGCTAAAAATGAAGAAAACAGTTCTTCGGAACCTGTGAAAAACACTTCCAATATGTTTTCAATCATTCCCAACTCCATTATATCAACAAAGTCTCAGTATTTCTCAACAATACTTCCATTTCTCATTCATTCATTTCACATGATAATCATATACAAACCATAAATAAATACTCAATTTTTCATTTATAAACACAAACTTTCACTATTTACATTAATACTAAAATATATTACATAAGTCTCAATTATACATGAGAAAATAAAAGTTATTTACAAAATACCCAAAATGAAACCTAGTGTCCTACCAATGCACTGAAGTCAGTGAGGTGACACGGACACTATGCAGAACTGTGGACAGCCTCACCGAATCTGTGGTCTACTGGGCTCTCTGTCAGTCTCTCAAGAACCTACGCATGGCAAAAAGCAACGCGCTAAGCAATAATGCTTAGTGGTACCAATAATAAAATAAAAAGAACTAAAAGAAAATAAATATGCAGTGAATGTATTAATGTCTTATGCAGACAAATTTTTGGTAATTATTTGTAGTCTTATTTATTTGGTACTTATTAGATTCATTATCTCATTAAAATTTTCAACTTTCATTTTTGGTTGCCCAAGTAACCTATACTGGATGACTGGATTGGATAAACGGGTAAACTGACACTAGGTATCAAGTAACTCGGGCCTTCACACCAGCGGTCACATATGTATCTCTCTGTGTGTAACAGAATAGCTGGTAAGTTGTAATAAATATTAGGCACAAGGCCAAGTATCACCATAATTTCAAAATGGCTAAAAGCCATAAAATCACAGAATGACATAATGCCATGTGCAGTACTGCTAACTGAACCCTATTGGCATGCCAACCTATCCAAACCAATCTTACTAGGTATACTAGGGCATGTTACACTTTTAAATTTTACAATTCTTAAGATTGAAGTTTAAGTGTTACTATTCATTTCATTAGTCAACTAAAATGTTGACTTTTGCATAGACAATAGGTACATTAGTTCTAATATTCCCAACATACCACATTTTGCATTCTAAAGTTATTGGTATTGGTTGCCAATACCATTTCAAAGCTTAGTGTTGGTTATTCACAATTTTCAAATTTCAAGCACTAAGTTTACTGTTCCATTGATCATTTGTACGGTAGGAATTTGATAAAATTGTCTTCATGAAAGTTATTCCTTATTGTGTCTAGTTACATTTCTTTTTTTGAATCACTCCATTTGGAGTTTTGTAGCTCAAGTTATGGCCTAAATACCATAACTGGCCGGATTGCAATTTTCTAGATTTTTCTGGGTAGAACCAATTCTGCAGGTTTTGTACACTGACAGTAGGTCAGTTTTTGAACATGTTATGATAAAAATTTGGATTTGGTTTCTTCATAAAAGTTGTAGGTCTATGTCTCAGCTATCTGTTGGTAAAATTTTAGGTCAATTGGACCTTTTTACACTGAGTTATGACCAAATAAATAAATACTGTTCATTTGGTCATTTTACCAAGGCAGAATGCAAGTCACTTGGATTAGGGCAATTTTTAGGTCATCTTAATTTGGTTTTCTGGGCAGGGTTTCTTCATCAAAGTTGTGCCATTATGTTTCTAGTTTCATGTCCAATTAGCCTTGCACCAATTGAACCTATACAACTCCATTTATAGCTGCCCAAACCTGCTGGACTCACACCCAGTCCTGCAGGTCGCCAAGGACAACATACCAAATTTCAACTCCAACATCCTTACTCACTTCAATTCCTCCTCACACACATTCAAATGGTCACTAATTGACAATTACAAGGTTCACATACATTGCATGAGCAAACCCTAATGGTGTTCAAATGTCCAATTTTTCATGTTCATACATGCATAAGCTTTGCATTTCACTTATACAACTATGTTCAATCACTCATCTAATACCAAGGGCTGCTCATAACCACTTTGCTATCAAGCAAAATCATCAAACCCTAACCAACCCTAGCTGCCAAAATTTTTAGGGTGCACACACACCTTTTTATTTTATTTTCTTATATTTCCTATTCATTTCATGCCATTAACATGAACTAAACCAAAAGTAGTAAGAGTTGGACACTAACCTTGTTGGAGCTGAATTTCAAGCTAACCAAACTCCCTTTTTCCTTCCTCTTTTGGCTGCCTAGAGGATGTTCAAGTTGCAAGATCAATTTTTTGTGAAGCTAGGTAGTGGTTTCAAGGTGAGATGAGGTAAGGTTTGAAGCTTTAGTGAGCTTTAATGGTGGAATGGGTGGAGGGAGAGGTTTCGGATGGTTGATGAGGGAGAAGGTAGATGTGTTTTTCTTTTTTTTTTTTTTTGTTTCCTTTATCTTTTTTTATTACTTAATTTAGTGACTTTTAATTGTGATTGGTGGAAAAAGGGTTTGATGACATCATGTGATGTCAAAATTGTCATTTAATCTTATTTTCTTTCCTTTTCTTCTCTACTCATTTTCAAATTATTTTTTAGCAATATTTATTCATATTTTATGTCATAATAATTATTTACTTAACTGGAAAAGTCAGCCAAAAGTCACCTCTAAAGGCGAAATGATCAAAATGCCCTCCGTTTGGCTTAACAGACAAAAATTGTTTGTACCGATTGAAAAAAATTTTCTAAGCATTTTCTTGGCATTCTAATGCCATAAAACCCTCAATGACTCTTCTCTGGAGTCCCAAAAATTATTTTATGAATTTTCTCCCTAGTCTAGGGCCCCTAGTTGTGAGGACCGCAACTTTCCACTAGGTTACCCATCGCTAGGGCACCGGCTCATTTAACTCGGTTATATTTTATTTCTAAAATTTTTCCTAAATTTTTCTTATTAATATTTGAGTTAATTATGGTTCCTTACTTTAGTTTAAATATTTTTCTAGACGTTCTAGCTGTCTGGACTGACACCAGTCTCCAGAACATTAGAATGTACGGAATTGCTACAGGGAGGGTGTTACAACTCTTCCCCTCTAATTTAAATTTTGTCCTCAAAATTTACCTAATGCAAACAGTTTAGAGAACTATTGCCTCATCGTCTCTTCACTTTCCCAAGTTGCCTCCTCGGTGTTGTGGTGCCTCCAAAGCACTCTCACCAGTGGAATCTGCTTATTCCTCAACTCTTTTACTTCTCAAGCCAGGATCTGTATGGGTTCTTCTTCATTTGTCAAATCCGGTTGTACTTTAATTTCTTCTATGGAGATGACATGTGAAGGATCTGAGCGGTATCTTCTTAGCATAGACACATGGAACACATTGTGGATCTTGTCCAGCTCTGGTGATAATGCTAGCCTGTAGGCCACTGGACCCACATGTTTAATGACTTCATATGGGCCAATGAACCTAGGGATTTACTTACCTATTCTTCCAAACCTCAGTACCTTTTTCCACGATGACACCTTGGGGAACACTTTGTCGCCAACCGCATATTCTATTTCTTTTCTCTTCAGGTCGGCATAAGATTTTTGTCTGTCCGAGGCAACCTTCAGATTGGCTTTGATTACCTTTACTTTCTCCTCAGTCTGTTTCACCAGAACTGGCCCTACCAGTTTATCTTTACCCAATTCAGTCTAGCACACAGAAGTTCTACATTTTCTCCCATACAGTGCTTCATATGGGGCCATTTGGATGCTAGCTTGGCAGCTATTATTGTATGCAAATTCTGCCAGTGGGAGGTATCTATCCCAACTTCCCTCAAACTCAATGATACAACTCCTCAGCATATCCTCAAGGACCTGACATATATTTCAAGTTATTATTATCATTTCAGTTCAATATTTGTATTAGTTCAATTGGTTTCAATTGTTTACCAAGATTACTCTTTCTGATTGCCCATCTGTTTGAGGATGGAAAGCTGTGCTGAAATGGAGTTGTGTACCCAAGGATTCATGTAACTTCTTCCAAAATCTCGATGTAAACCTTGGGTCTCGATCAGATATGATGGAAAGTGGAATTCCATACAGGCTAACTATCTCACTGATATATAATTCTACTAATTTTTCTAGTGAGTAGTCAGTCCTAACTGGCAGAAAGTGTGCTGACTTTATCAATCTATCTACTATCACCCATACTGTATCATGCTTTTTCAGGGTGAGAGGTAGACCACTTACAAAATCCATGGTGACCCGATCCCATTTCCATTCAGGTATGCGTATAAGCTGTAGCAAACCCGATGGAACTTGATGTTCTGCCTTGACTTGCTGACATGTCAAGCATTTAGTCATATAATTAGCTATGTCCTTCTTCATACCAGGCCACCAATAATAAAGCTTCAAGTCATGATACATTTTTGTACTTCCTGGGTGCATAGCATAAACACTGGTGTGTGCCTCTTTCAGAATACTAGCTTTCAATTCCCCATCATCCGGTACACATACTCTTCCTTTGTAATACAGACACCCATCTGCTTTCACTTCATAGTCAGTTGCTGTGACATCCCTTACCCGACTACAGTGTAGCCGAGCAAGTTATGCCACTCAGTGTGCCGGAGCACTCTATTTTATCTGATTTCATTACAGTCCTTGATTTATTTATTCAAAAACTTTATTGAAGATTTAGGCTATTTTTACTTTTATCAAAATCTAACTAAATTGGAAATTTCAAAAATTTTAACGATAATCCGACAAAGTGTCGGCTGTAATTTGACTAACATTCTTCCGAACTCGCCAAAGACAATTTCAATATATACTCAATTTCTCAAACTTAATAGTCTCAAAAATTTTCAAACATAATGTATCTCAATACAGTATCTAGATTTCTCAGAAATCTCATTAGATTTTCAATATCTCAATATTCACAAGTATAATCTCATTATAACTCAAATTCAATTCACATACTAAAATACTTACTTTGAATAGCTTACATAATTCATACGTTAATTACATGAGTTTATTTTGTACAAGATATACAAATAATTTACAATGTGCTAGGAATGAACAATATACATAACATGTATAAAATGAGCCCTATTACATGCATTGCTGAGGAGGTGACAATCCTGAACTCTTCTGACACTTCTGCAGATCTGGACTCCAAAAATCTCAGTCGATACCATCTGGTTTTACCTTCAGTACCTGCACGAGGAAGCAATTCCATCGCGCTAAGCATTTTTGCTTAGTGGTGCAATAATATAACCAGAAATAATATATACAAGTAAAGAAAGAAATAAATGATAATTCAGATACTCAAGAATCAATTTAATTTGGTATGGTATTTCTAGTATCAACGATCTTATATACTAGTTTGTTCCTCTTTGGAAGTGCTTAGTTTATAACTTTTCAGTAATACTAGCAGGTATATAATTTATTCTATCTGTATTGTATTTCAAGTCTGTACGGTTCTACAATTTATATTTTTGTTATGTTTCTTTTGCTAATCTCTTTTGCTTATTCATTCAATACTTAATTTAATTGTACTGGATTTTCATTATACTTAACTTAACTTAGCTTCCTGAATTGAATAATACTTTAATTGACTGCCCAAGTAACCTATACTAGACGACTGGACTGGATAACGGGTCGTTGGCACTGGACACCGCGGTGCCTCGGGCCGTCATACCATGGGACGCAGAACGTCTACCACGTATGCAATCAGTATGGCTAAAAGGCCATGATATCACATAATCGGCATAAAAGCCATGAATACGGGCATAAAAGCCATGAATACAGGCATAAAGCCTTTCGCAGTACTGCTAAAACAATACCCTATTGGCATGCCAAACTATCCAAACCAATCTTGTTAGGTATACTAGGGCATTTGATAATTTAAAATTCTTTAATACATTGTGCTTTATGACTTCATTATTTCATGATAAATTTCAATCATAATTCATACATTCATTTGATCATTTATATGATCTCAATTCACATCAATTATCCTTTTATACCATTGTACTCAAAATACTTTTCCTCTTTACAATAATGAGAACTAATGTCTCATTCATACATTAATATGGTTTATTTATCCATTCATTATGTTATTCATATTGATCACAATTCTAAACAATGGTTCACACGTACCATTGTATTCAAAACATTTTTCCTTTCTCATTTATACATTCAAGAATCTACTTATGTAATTACAAATTTTATATTTCAAGTTGAGTTACTAATATTTTATGAATTCTATTTGTGATGGGCATATATGCCTTAACTATCTATTCACATCAATTAGGTGACTTATTTTTCATGTTTCAAGTAATCCATGAATATTTCATGGATTTCAAATTTATGGCCTAAATTCTTTTTTAACAATTGTGACTAGGATGCATAGTCCATATTTGTCATACAATTCTAAGCATTTAAGCTTAGAATTGGTTCTAGGTCTTCATCTTAATTCACTAATCATTTTGATTACTATTCACCATACTAGTCAACCAAAATGTTGACCTTTTTATACTTAATGGATATATTAATTCTAATTACATCAAGATCCCACATTTTGAGTTTTACATTTACTAGTATTAATTGCCAATTGCAATTTAAAGTCCCCTAGATGCATTTCTAATTTCAAATTTTGAATTTCAAGTTTTGGTGTCACTATTCACCTCATTGGTCAACAAAAATGTTGACTTTTGCATAGACAATAGGTACATTGGTTTTAACACTCCCAATGTACCACATTTTGCATTTAAAACTTGTTGGAATCAATTACCAAATCCATTTCCAAGCTTATTTCAAGTTTTCATGTCACTATTCACTTCATTAGTCAACTAACATGTTGACTTTTGCATAGAAAATATGTACATTGACTTTGGCACTTCAAACATACTACATTTTTCATTTAAAACTTGTTGGTTTTGGTCACTTTCTCAAAGCTTAGTTCATTTTGGCAAAATTGCCAATTTTCGGTTTTGGTGCTCCGAAGTTGCACTGTTTCATTGGTCGATTTACTGTTGGAATTTGACAAAACTTCCTTCATAGAAAATGTTCCTTATTTTGTCTAGTTGAATTTCTTTTTTTGAATCACTCCATTTGGAGTTTTGTAGCTCAAGTTATGGCCAAAATAAATTTACTATTCACGTGCACTGTTCATGCTGCTATCATGCGTTCTGCCAGATTTTGATCCAACTTTGATCAGTAATTTGATCAAGTTAAGTTCCTAATTTGGTCTAACTTTCTTCATATGAAATGTTCTACTATGCCTTAGGTTTCCATCGGTTCAAGAATTGCCTAAATCCGAGTTTTCTAGAGAGAGTTATAGTCCTCCAAACATTGCTGCTCAAATGAAAATTCTGGAAATCTCAGTACAGTAAACTTCACTTTGCTCAATGATTTGATTAGGTTCTGGTCATAATTTGGGGTAGGTTTCTTCATGAAAGTTGTTTGTCTATGTCTTAACTTGTTGCTGTAAAAATTTCAGGTCAATTGACCATATCTACAGTGAGTTATGGCCAAATGAACAGTTACTGTTCATTTGGTCATTTCTGCAGGTGCTGTTGCAGGGTATCCGGATTGGGGCCAATTTTTGGTCCTCTTGCTTTGGTCTTTTGGGCATGGTTTCTTCAGCAAAAATGTGCCATTATGTGTCTAGTTTCATGTCCAATTGGCCAAATACCAATTGAACCTCTACAATTCAAGTTATGGCTGCTCAAACCTGCTAGACTCATATCCAAATCTGCAGGTCACCATTGGGCAGCATACCATTTCATTTCCAATACCACAATGGTCTCCAATTTAAGGTCAAAATTCATCAAATGGTCACTAATTGACCATTAGAAATCCAATTAACCATTCAAACACAATATCTCCAATTTTCATACTAACCCTAATTGATCAAATCTCATTCTCATACAAACTCAAAAAGATTCAACTCCATTCAACTCCAATTCATATGTATACATTAATTGACATTAATATACAAACTTAATTGCAATTAAACCATCAAAACCCTAACCTTCTCTTGGCTGCCACAATTCATACATACTCCTACATAAGTGTTTTATTCAATTTCTTAACAATTTCTCATTCACTTGAACTTTCTAACATGGAATAAAAAGAAAAATGTAAGAGTTAGCACTAACCTTTTTTTGAGAAGAATTTTTCCAAGCAATTCCTTCACTTTCTTGGCTTTTCTTGGCTACTAAACACTCCTACAAGGTGTGGGGTAAATTTTTATTGAAGGGATCTAGGGTTTTTGGTGCAAGATAAGCAAGATTTCCAAGCTTGGAAGCTTGAGCTATGGTGGAAACCCTCTCCTCTCTCTCTCTACGTTGTGGCTGCCAAAGGATGAAGATGGGAGTGCAGATTGGTCTTTCATTTTGTCTCTTTTTAATTAGTTTTTATCCCTTTTAATTAGTTTGTCAAGTTGTGATTGGGTGGGGGCATGTTAATGACATCATGTGATGTCATAATTCCCAATTTCTTTCATTTTTCTTTTCTTTTCTTTTCTACTCATTTTCAATTCAATTTTTAACAATATTTATTTATATTTTAGATCATAATAATTATTTACTTAACTGGACAAGTCGGCCAAAAATCACCTCTGAAGGCGAAATGACCAAAATGCCCTCCGTTTGGCTTAACGGGTCAAAATTGTCTGTACCGATTGAAAAATTTTTCTAGGTATTTTCTTGGAATTCTAATGCCATAGGAACCTCAATAACCCTTCTCTGGAGTCCCAAAAATTATTTTAAAATTTTTTCCCCGGGTCTAGGGCTCCTCGTTGCGAGAACCGCAACTTCCCTCTGGTTACCCATCGCTTGGGCACCGGCTCATTTGACTTAGTTGTATTTTATTTCTAAAATTTTTACTAAATTTTTCTTATTAATATTTGAGTTAATTATGGTTCCTGACTTTAGTTTAAATATTTTTTTTTCAGAAGTTCTAGCTGTCCGGACCGACACTGGTCACCGGAACAGTAGACTGTGCGGAGTTGCTACCGGGAGGATGTTACAGTTGCTTTCCCTTCTGAGATTTTACTCACAGTAGTCATTAATTTCTCATCTACCTCCTGCCCATCTAAAATCTGTTGTAGAAAATTTGGCCTCACTTGCAACTCAGCCAAAATAGCTCCATCTCGAGCTAAGGATAGATGGGCATTCAATGATCTCAAAGCTGTGATAGATTTTCTGCTCAAAGTATCAGCAACTACATTTGCCTTCCCAGGATGGTAGTCAATCACACAATCATAGTCCTTAAGGAACTCAATCCATCACCTCTATCTAAGGTTGAGCTCCTTCTGGGTTGGCAAGTATTTCAGACTTTTGTGGTCTATATAAATGTAGCACTTTTCACCATATAAGTAGTGCCTCCATATCTTCAGTGCGAAGTGTAACATCCTCACTTTATCTAGTCCGTACAGTCTACTGTTTCGGTGACCAATATCGGTCCGGACAGCTAGAACGTCTAGAAAAATATTTAAACTAAAGTGAAGAACCAAAATTAAGTCATATATTAATAAGAAAAATTTAGGAAAACTTTTAGAAATAAAATATAACCAAGTTAAATGAGCCGGTGTCCTAACGATGGATAATCTAGTGAGAAGTTGCGGTTCTCGCAACTAGGAGCCCTAGACCCTAGGGAAAAATTATAAAATAATTTTTAGGACTCCAGAGAAGGGTTATTGAGGTTCTTATAGCATTAGAATGCCAGGGAAATGCTTAGAAAAATTTTTTAATAAGTACAGACAATTTTGGCTCGTTAAGCCAAATGGAGGGCATTTTAGTCATTTCGTCTTCAGAGATATTTTAGGCCAACTTTTCCAGTTAAATAAATAATTTATATAATATAAAATATGACTAAATGTTGTTAAAAAATTAATTGAAATTAATTAGACAAGAAATGGAGAGAAAATGAAAGAAAATGGAATAATGACATCATCATGATGTCATTAAAGTTTTCCCAATTGACCCAATGTTGACACATGGCATAAACTTACTTAAAAGAGACAAAATGGGCTGGAAAATGAAAAAAAAAAAATCAGAACCCTTCTTCCTCATCTTTTCCTTGCCGTGACCTATCCACCATTGCCAACCTTAGCAAGCTTTTTCAAAGCTTGATTTCCTTAGCTCTCACCCCACTAAACCCTATACTCCCAATAAAAAAAAGTGTTCTTGCATCTTGGTGATTCTTTTGGGAGTAAAAAGAAAAGTAAAAGAGCAACTCTAGCAAGTGGGAAATCTCGCTCCATAGAGGTTAGTGACCTAACCTTGGTTTTTACTTTGAATTCATGTTTAAGGACCTTAAGTGAGTGTAAATTACAAAGAAATTTTGATGAAATACCATTGGTATGCTAACACTAAATTTCGGCAGCCTTGGTAGGGTATGATTGTAATGAGTTTTATGGAGTTAACATGCTTGTATGGCTGCCCACAATATGTATCTACTAAGTGGATTGATGAAATGAAATGATAAAGCATGATTTGTAATGTTTGAGTTAGGGTTTGAGGTGGAAAAATGGGACTTTGACCATGTGATAATGAAAATAGGTTTTAATGGTCAATTAGTGACCATTTGGTTCTATTTAAATAGAAAATGAAGTGTGTTGAGTAGTGGGATTTGGGTTTGGTGTGGCTGCCCTTGGTGACCTGCAGAATTGGATATGAGTCCAGCAAGTTTGGGCAGCAATAACTTGAATTATAGAGGTCCAATTGGTACAAGGCCAATTGGAAATGAAACTAGACACATAATGGCACAACTTTGGTGAAGAAACTATGCCTAGAAAACCAAACTAAGTGGATCGAAAGATTGCTCTAATCCGGGTGACCTGCAGTCTGCCTGGGAAAAATGACCAAATGAACAGTATTTGGTCATTTGGCCATAACTCAATGTAAAAAGGTCCAATTGACCTGAAATTTTACCAGAAACAAGCTGAGATATAGACCAACAACTTTCATGAAGAAACCTAACCCAGATTATGACCAGAACATAATCAAAAAGTGAGTTACCGTCACTGTTCCTAACACTGTAGATTTGGTCAGTCCAGAAATTCTGGAAAAACTTTCAATCCGACCAGTTGTGGTTTTTGGGCCATAACTTGAGCTACAAAACTCCAAATGGAGTGATTCAAAAAAACAAATGCAACTAGACAAAATAAGGAACAACTTTTATGCTGATCAGTTTGCCAAATTCCCACTGAAAAAATGACTAATGGAACAGTAAAGACAAAGTATGAAAACTGAAAATTTTGTCCAATTAACATTAAGCTTAGAAATGGTATTGGCAACCAATACCAACAAGTTTAAAATGCAAAATGTGGTATGTTGATGATATTTAAACCAATATATCTATTGTCGATGTAAAAGTTAACATTTTGATTGACCAATGAAATGAATAGTAACCATAAAATTTCAATTTCAAAGAATTACATAAATTAAAAGTGTTAAATGCCCAAGTAGGCCTAATGTGATTAGTTTGGATAGGTTGGCATGCCAATAAGGTTCTGTTAGCAGTACTGCATATGGCTTCACGCCATTCTGTGTTTCATGGCTTCCCATGCCATTCTATGACATAATAGCCTTCGGCTATGTTGTTTGAGTTGATATACTTGGGTTTTAACCCTGACAATTATTACAGCTTATTAGCTATTCTGTTGCACATCGGGAGCCATAATGTGACCGAATGTGTGATGGTCCGAGGTACTTAGTACCCAGTGCCAGTTTACCCGTTTATCCAGTCTAGTCAACTAGTATGGTTTACTCGGGCAATGATAATAAACCTTACCAAATTTTAATTAAATAATACTGCAAATAATATCAGATATTAAGTCTACCCAAAAATGTAAATATACATTTTGCATACTTATTTTTATTTTATTTTATTTTATATTGTCACCACTAAGCAGAATTGCTTAGCGTATCACTTTTGCAACGCGCAGGTACTGGAGGCCTAGCTGGGGAGCCCAGCAGACATCAGACAGGGTGAGCCTTCAGAGCTGCATCCGGGGTCCAGAGTCACCTCATATATGCACTGCATATGGTAGGACATTAGGATTTTGGGTAGCATTTTATATTTTGCATTTTGTATTATGTATTAGTTTTGGGATTGTAACTATCAACTCTTGTAATTATGTAATAATGTAAATATATGAAATTTCATGTTATCAAAATTTTCTGTATAATGTATGTTGATAAATGAAATTTTGAGAAATATTTATGAATGTGCTTCAAGTGATGAAGTGAAAAGAAAAATTTCTGATAATAGTGTTGTGATTTGAGATTGAGATTTTGAGATTGACTTGAAATGTGTATAATGGAGTTTGGATTTAGAAATTATATTGGAAGTATTTTTAAACAGGTTCAGAAGAACTGTTTTTCCAATTTATAGCCGGCACTCTGCCGGATTTTCTATAAAATTTGCGAAAAAATTCAGATTTATCAAAATTGAAAATAAATGAATTAAAAAAGATAAATTGTAATAAAAACATAAATTGGTGCTCCGGCACATTGAGTGGCATAACTTGCTCGGCTACACTGTAGACGGGTAAGGGGTGTCACATTTAGTGGAATCAGAGCATTGGTTTAGGCATTTCTGGGCCTAGATAGAGTGCATACCATTGCATTGCATTTGTAAGTGTTGAGGTGACACTGATGCAGATCTGTTTGTTTTCTTATTTTGAATAGGATATGGATCCTACTTCACAAAGAGCAGTTGATGAAGAGGTGGAGAGTTGTGCTCCACCAAGGGCTGAATCTGGGGGCAGGGGAGAATCTGCTCCACCAACAGCAGAGGCACCTGCCCAACCTCAGTTTGCTCTATTTCAGCAAATGACCGAATTCTATTGACAAATGATGGGGGCAATACCACCACCACAACCACAGCCACAACCTCCACCAGTACCATAGAAATCTCATCTGGAGAAACTGCGAAAGCATGGGGCTGTGGACTTCTTTGGGAAGAGGGAGGATGATCCCATGATAGCAGAAAACTGGTTGGACAGAACCATCAGAGTGCTAAAACGGCTAAACTACCCCTCGAGCAGAACCTAGTGGGTGCTGTGTTCCTACTTCAGGATGATGCATATCAGTGGTGGGACACAGTAACCAGTGAGGTGCAACCAGAACGGATCATCTGGGAATTCTTCCGCACAGAGTTCAGGAAGAAATATGTGAGCAAAGTGCATTTAGAAGAGCGAAGAAGAGAATTTATCAGTCTGAGACAGAGGCAATTGTCAGTGGTTGAGTATGAACATGAGTTTGTCAGACTGAGTCGATATGGGAGGGAGATAGTCCCTACTAAGGCAGAGAGGTGCAGACGGTTTGAAGAAGGGCTCAATGACAACATCAAAGTCATGATCACAACATTGGAGATCACAGATTTTGCTAAACGGGTAGATGCTGCATCAAAAGTGGAAAGGGTCCAAATAAATGAACAAAATAGAAGGGAAAGATAACAGAAGAGGGGTTTGGGTCAATCTAGTGTATTTTCTACTCCCAGTAAGAAGAGTAAGGGTCCTCCTGATCAGAGTTCAGGACCAGCACAGGGTCAGGGTCAGTCTCAGGGGCCCAGACCACAGTTCACACCTAGGAGAGGCTAGTCCACACCATCAGTGGGCAGCTCTCCAGGGATGGTGTTTAGGGGACCAGCCCCAGCATCTTCTACCTATCAATACTGTCAGAAGTGGCATAAGGGAGATTGTTGGGGAGTGACCAGTGCATGCTTACGGTGTGAATCGACAGAACATTAGATCAAGAATTGTCCGAAGAGGACTACTACAGTTGCTCCAATACAAACTGACAGACTTGCTCCTGCACCACAAAGGGGTAGGAAGCCTGGTAAATCTGAGGCAGCTGGTCCATCACTAAGGCCTGCATCCGAGTCAGCTAAGAGGCCAGACACTAGAGTACCTGCCAGGGCCTATGCCATCAGAGCTCAGGAGGAGCAAGATGCCCCAGATGTCATCAAGGGTATATTTTCCCTCTACAACACTTTTGTGCATGCATTGGTGGATCCAGGATTCACTCATTCCTACATTTGCATCAAACTACCCGTAGAGAGGGGAGTTCCAGTAGAGGAGAGTGATCAAGAAATTCTGGTCACAAATCCACTAGGCCACAGTGTGATAGTGAATAAAGTATATAAAGGTTGCCCGTTGAGAATTCAGGGGTATGAATTCTCGGCAAACCTAATTGAATTGCCCTTGCACGAGTTTGACGTGATTTTGGGAATGGACTGGTTGTCACGTCATCAAGCAATAGTTAATTGCAAATTGAAGAGGATTTCTGTGAAAACTTCTGAGGGTAAGGATATTTCTATTGTGGGTGAAAGGATAGATTTCCTGTCCAATGTTGTAACACCCCTATGTTCGGTAGTGCGTTTTACTGTTTTAGTGGCCAGTGTTGTCCGGACAGCTAGGATGCCTAGAACTACACTTCGTTATGAGTGAGGAGACATAAAATAATGAAATACAAGAAAAGAGAATACAAGAAAAACAAAGGAAAAATAATAGTAAATAAATGCAACCAAGTTAAACGAGCCGAGAACCCTAGCGATGGGTGACCGCACCGGGAAGTCACGGCGTGGACCGTTGACTAGCCCTGGACCACGGGGAATGTGACACCCCATACCCGTGTATAGTATATCAGAGTAAGCAATGTCACACGGTGTACCGGCACACTCTATTTTACCTTAATTAATTTTTATCATGGTTTTGAATATACCTTGTGAAATATTACTTATTTAAATTATTTATTGAAATTATAATTTATTTGAGGTTTCGAAAATTTTATAGAAAATCCGGCAGAGTACTGGCTAAAAATGGAGAAAACAGTTCTTCGGAACCTGTGAAAAACACTTCCAATATTCATACTCAATCATTTCTCAAACTCCAATGTCATCACAAACTCAATATTTTTCAACAACATTTCTCAATCAATCATTTCTCAGGGTACTCATATATAAGCAATGAATAAATACTCAAATTTTTCCATACATAACCACAAATCTTCATTATTTACATGAACCTCAAAATAAATTACATAAGTTTCATTTACACAAAGGAAAATAAAAATCAATTACAAAATACCAAAATGAAGCCTAGTGTCCTACCAATGCACTGTGGAGGGTGAGGTGACACGGACACTATGCAGAGCTGCAAGACGGTCTCACTCAGTCTGGGTTCACTGGGCTCTCGATCGATATCTCGGAACCTCACGCGTGGCAAAAGCAACGCGCTAAGCAATGATGCTTAGTGGTGCAATAATAAAATAAAAGAAAATAGCAGAAAATAAATATGTATTGAATGTATATGTCTTATTTGTTTTGTATTTGTTATATTCATTTATTTCTTTAACTTTATCCATTTTCATTCATTTGGTTGCCCAAGTAACCTATACCGACGATCGGATGGATAAGCGTAAACCGCACTTTGGGTATCAAGTGCCTCGCCGTCACACCATCGGTCACATATGTATCTCCGGTGTGCAACGGCTAACAAGTCAGAATAATATTAGGCACGAGGCCAAGTCTCAACACAATATCGAAATGGCTAAAAGCCATAAAATCGCTGAATGGCATAATGCCATGTGCGATCGCTAACCGAACCCTATTGGCATGCCAAACTATCCAAACTAATCTTGTTAGGTATACTAGGGCATTTGATACTTTTGAATTCTTCAAATTTTGAATTTCAAGTTTTGGTGTCACTATTCACCTCATTAGTCAACAAAAATGTTGACTTTTTGATAGAAAATAGGTACTGTAACACCCCCGTTGTATAGCCTGGTATATTTCACTGTTCCGGTGACCGGTGTCGGTCCGGAAAATTAATGGGATTAGGGTCACACTTAAGACAATTTGAGAAGCCATAAACACAAATAATTAGTAATGTTTAATTAGTTAACTATAAATAAGAAAACAGAACATAAGAGGTTAAACGAGCCGAGAGTCACAAATGATGAGTGACCTCCTGAACGCATCACAAGTCTTTTAAACTCAAATTTCAACCGTAAAAGTGACGCTGCGGTCCTTAGGACCCTTATGAACACAAAGTGGAAAAGAGGAAATCATGAAAAGAACTGTTAAGTCGGTCAAATAATTAGGTCGTGAGCGGAAGAAATATTGGATTATTTGCAAACCAGGATGAACTGACGAGGCAATTTGGTCAATTGACCGAGAGTGACTCGACCTAATCACAAATAAAATCGGAGAAAAGAAAATTTTGGAATCGAGAATTAAATTAAAGAACTAATAGAAAAAAAAATAAATAGAAAAAAAAAATGGAAAAGTCAAAGTGATGACATCATGAATGATGTCATAAAGGCTTAATTAATTAATTAATTTATTTGGGATTTTTGTGGTATTCTTTAAGCCAAAATTAGACAAAAAAAAAAAGAAAAAGACTTCATCAAAAACGTGAACCATTCTCTCTTCCTCTCCCTCACCAAAAAACTCCCATGAAAGCTTGATACAAGCTTGATTCCACCCACTTAACCTTATTTTGTCACTAAATTAATTCATAAAAACTTGTAAACTTCACTTGGGGAAGCATTTGAAGAAGAAAAGAAAAGGAAAAAGGGAGTGAAATTGAAGAATTAGAGCTAAAAATTCTGCTCACTTAAGGTTGGTACTCTTCCTTCATTCTCTCTTTGAATTTATATTTAAGTAGCTAAGTTACATTTGTAAGCAACAAATAAGTAAATAAAATCAAGCATGGTGGACCAAATAGAAGTGTGGGCAGCTAGGGTTTAGGTTTGAGGATGGATTATTTTGATACAAATTATGAATTTGTTTAGTGTGAATGAGTGTATAACTTCTAAGTATGCAATTAGAATTCAACAAGTGAGTTAAATGCATGAGATGAAGTAGTTAGGGTTTGAATGTTAGGGTTAGTGAACCAAAATTTGGAGAAATGCATAAATGGCATGTTTGACCTATTATGAAGTGAAATAATGGTCAATTATGATCAAATGGATTGTGTGGGAATGGTAGGAAATTAAACCAAATTCGTAGGTTAATGGTCATGCTGCTGGCAGCATGACCAAACCTACTTTGAAGGACCAAAACTCAAATTTTACAAGCCTAATGGATATGCCACCAATTGGAGATGAAAATAGACATAAAAGAGCACAATTTTCATTAAGGAACCATTGCCAAAAACTGACCAAAACTTGGTGAAACAATTGACCAAAGTGAGTTGATAGCAGGCTGCCACTGCACTAAACTGACCAAATGAACAGTAACTGTTCATTTGGTCATAACTCGAGCTAGGTAGGTCAAATTGACCTGAAATTTTACCAGCAATTAGATATGATATAGACCTAAAACTTTCATGAAGAACACCAACCCAAATTAGGCCATTAACTCATTCAAATCATTGAGCAAAGTTAAAATTTCTGTACTGAAATTCTGCAGATTTTTAGTTGAACAGCAAAGCTTGGATAGCTATAACTCTCTCTAGAAAACTCGGATTTAGGCGATTCTTGAACCGATGGAAACCTAAGACATAGTACAACATTTCATATGAAGAAAGTGAGACCAAATTATGAACTTAACTTGATCAAATAATTGACCAAAGTTGGACCAAAAACCTGCCAGCACCTAAATTACAGTATGAACAGTGCACGTGAACAGTAAACTTATTTTGGCCATAACTTGAGCTACAAAACTCCGATTGAGGTGATCCAAAAATGAGAATACACTTAAGACAATAAGGAACATTTTCTATGAAGGAAGTTTTGTCAAATTCCAACAGTAGATAGACCAATGGAATAGTGCAACTTCTGAAAACAAAAACATAAAATTGTCAATTTTGCCAAAATGACCTAAGCTTTAAACAAATGACCAAAACCAACAAGTTTGGTGACCAAAATGTGGTATGTGGGTGAAGTTGGAGTTCCCATACCTATTAAGCCTTAGAAAGTCAATAATTTGACTTGAATAGTGCAGTGAATAGTAACCCGAAACACAAAATTTCGAGAACGTCGAATTTAACACGTTAGAGTTAGGTAAATGTGAAGCTAAGTTTATTTTGAATTTATTTTAAGTTCTAGTACTGAAACATTGTAAAATTGTGTGTTTCAGTTGAAAAAATATCGGGAAGGAACCCGAGGAACCGAGTCGAAGCTAAAGGACGACTCGTTTGAGGTTTGTGCACAACATTACTATGCTTTAAAATTTCATTGATTAAATGAATGAAATATGCATTTTATTGTTGCTTTGAATTTTTGTTAGTATTGTGACCTTACTTATGATGTTTTTATTCAATTTGTGAATTTTATTGTTTATATTTGAAATGACATTGTTTAGCAAATTGTTAAGATATGTTTTAAAACCACGAGATCACGACCATATGTTTGAACACCTCACTAGCACGACTTGTGGGGGTAATTAGTTTCAATTTTGATTCCTTCTCCGGAGAAGTGTTGAGGTGTGCCAAGAGAAGAGGATGTGAATGGATATCCATATATTTGAGCTAGCTAGCCTTGTGACATGATTTCTCTTTAGCCTCTGGCTATCGAGATTCATGTAATTTCTCTTTAGCCTCTGGCTATCGAGATTCTATTTGTTTCGAATGGCATGATTTAAGCGTGGGTTTTATGAAATGTGTTTTGATACTTTGAAATAAACTTGGTTTACATGTAAAATCTTACAATGCATGATTGTATTTAATTTTCATGTTTAGTCAAATTTTTGAATGAATGTGCTTTAAGTTTTGCATAAAGATTATTTTAGTATATTGTGCACCATCGAGTCTTAGTACTCAATGATAGCTTTATTGTCACGCAGATCTGAAATTAGAGGAGCAGATCGAGTCACTGAGGTGTGTGAAGTCATCACTTGAAGTCTTGGGTATAATTTATACCCTAACAGTAAATATTTCTTTTGATGTATATATTGCACATAAATGTATGGACATGTACATGGGTCTTGAGCAGCTTGTACAAAGTTTGTATAAAAGTTGTAATAAATTTTAGTTTGGACTTCAATGTAAATTTTAGTATGATGAATATATAAATTGTTTATCTTGAATGGAATATGAATAAATGATATTGATGGATGTATTTTGAAGAAATTATTGAACTTGTGAATTTGAGAAATTGTTTGAGATTGAGTTTGAAATTAAAGTAGTGGTTGAGAAAAACTTTTAGAAGTGCTTTTACAGTATTCAAGAACGGTTTTCTCAAAATACAGAGGAAACTCACAAAATTTTTATAAAATTTGCGGAAAAACTAAAATGGCCAAAAATATTAATTAGTTTTAATTTCAACTAAATGTTTTAAATACTTATTTGAAATGCTCACCACTTGTCAAAGATAAGAAAATTGTTTTAAAATCCCTTGTAGGATACTTAATGAGTTATCGATAGGTGAAGTTCGGTAGTTCATTAGGTATTCTACGGGATCATGTGATGCCTTACAGAGGGGTAAGGTGTGACATGTTTTAGTGGTATCAGAGCAAAATTTTTGAGGTATGTTTTAGCTTGTGAATTTGTGTTTTTCTTCGTTAAGTACAACTGCTCAATGTCCATATTTGTTACATACAGTGCATTACATCATGAATATGAACTAACGGAGGGAAATCTCCTTGTGTTACTTGTTCAGGAGATACCCTAACTTCAGCCTGAAATGGAAAAAGGGGATCGCTCTTGAGCGATGCTGAAGCCGAGGCACAAGGGAAGCCCAGCTTTACCGAATGTCGGTGGGTCAACAAAGATCGCCCCACAAATGCCGCAAATTCCTACACGATTCGCCTGCCAGATAGCGGCAATGTTTCAACAAATGGCTGGGGGTATGCCTGCTCAAGCTCCACCCCAACCACCTGTGGCACAACCACTGCCTCCAGCCAGACAATATGATAAATTATTGAAGTATGGGGCTGCAGAATTTAAGGGTACAGTAGACCCACTTGAGGCGAGCAATGGCTTGAAAGAATGGACAGAGTATTTAAGAAGTCAGACCGCCAAGATGAATTAAAGTTTGAGTATTCTGTGTCTCTACCGCAAGGGGATGCGTATGGTGGTGGAAGACCATCCCCACGACTAAGCGTAACCACCGGTCGACTGGGATGACTTCATCAGAGAGTTTAGACAGAAATACATCCCAGATGCATATGTTGATCAGAATTGCAAGAATTTTTGAGCTTAAAACAAGGAAATCGATCAGTGGCGGAGTATGAGAGGGAGTTCTCCCTTTGAGTCACAATTCGGAGAGACTCCTTACTACCAGTACGTCAAGGTGAAAGAGATTTTAAACGTGTTAGAAGCACAGAATACGGAAGAAAGTAGTAGGATTTCGACACAAAGAACTTCTCGAGCTTATGTCTCAAGCACTTGAATTGAGAGAGTTGAAGCATAAACCCAGTGAAGGAAAAAGTCGAGAAATTAGAAAAAGACAAGGGGGAAAAATCAGTTGAGCAGAGTTACGTGCTACCTCCGGAAAGAAAAAGAAGTTTAGTGGACCCAGCAGGGGTCGAGGTGGCAGATTTGGCAGAGGCAGATTTTCTGGTCAGAGACCCCCTAGGTCTGGTCAGCAGCCAAGCAGGGGTTCACATTCTGCCCGCCCCTGTGAGACTTGTGGCAAGATTCATGGGGGGGAATGCTATTGGGCCACTGGAGCCTGTTTTAACTGTGGAGGCAAGGGCCATATAGCTGAAGACTGTACTAGTGCTCCGAGATATGGTCCAGCTCCTACTACTGCTGAAGGATCTATTCAGAGTCCTGCTCCTAGAGGTTCACAGTCATTTGGCAGAGGAAGAGGCAGAGGTAGAGGCACTACTTCAGGCAGTCAGGGCACAATTGGTCAGTCAGGACAAGGAAGTGCTTCAACCAGAATCTACGCAATGAAACAGCGAGAAGAGGCTGAGACTTCTGATGTGGTAGCTGGTACATTCTCTATCTCTGGTCAAGATGTATTTGTATTGTTTGATCCGGGTTCAACCCATTCATATGTTAGTGCTAGCATAGTCAGTTCACTTGCTGTTCCATGTGTGCAAATGGATTTTGAAGTGCTAGTAACTAGTCCGTTAGGACAAGAAGTCCGAGTCAACAGAATCTATAGAGACTGTCCTTTGGTGATCCAAGGACATGTTTTCCTGTCAGACTTGATTGAAATGCCCTTTAGAGAGTATGATATCATCTTGGGCATGGATTGGTTAGCCAGGCATCATGCTATGATTGACTGTAGACTGAAGACAGTCACTTTTGGTCTCCCTTTGTACGGTGATGTGGTAATACACGGGGAGAGGCATTTACTGCCATCAAACATCATTTCGGCTGCACTAGCCAGAAGGATGATTAAAAAGGGGTGTGAAGCATACTTGGCACATGTGATAGACACCCAGGTGGGGAGTCCAGCACTAAGGGACATCCCTACGGTATGTGACTTTCCGGATGTATTTCCTGATGAATTGCCAGGATTACCTCCAGAAAGAGAGGTGCAGTTTGAAATTGATGTTATGCTTGGTGTGGACCCAATCTCCATAACGCCATATAGAATGGCACTGCACTGAAAGAGTTGAAAGTGCAGTTGCAAGAGTTGCTTGACAAGGGCTTTATCCGCCCTAGTGTGTCACCTTGGGGAGCGCCAGTATTGTTTGTAAAGAAGAAGGATGGCACTCTCCGGTTATGCATTGATTATCGGCAGTTGAATAAGGTGACAATAAAGAATAGATATCCATTACCCCGCATTGATGACTTGTTTGATCAGTTGAGGGGTGCAACTGTGTTCTCCAAAATTGACCTGAGATCAGGTTATTATCAGCTGAAAGTACAAGAGCAAAGTATTTCTAAATCGCCTTCATAACCCGCTATGGCCATTATGAATTCCTAGTCATGCCATTCGGTTAACTAATGCTCTCGCTTTTATGGATCCGATGAACACTATCTTGAGACCATACCTCGACCGCTTTGTAGTGGTATTCATTGATGATATATTGGTCTACTCGAGGAATGCGTAAGAGCATGATAGACATCTGCGAATTGTACCGCAGACTTTGAGAGAGAAACTATATGCCAAATTGTCGAAGTGTGAATTTTGGTGAAGGAGATATCTTTTTGGGGCATGTAGTATCGTAAGAGGGCATTAAGGTAGATCCAAGTAAGATTGAAGTCGTCTAAATTGGAGGCCACCCGAAATGTCACGTAAATTCGTAGTTTTCTGGTTTAGCCGGATACTACCGTAGATTTGTGAAGGATTCTCCATGTTGGCATCTCCATTGACCAAGCCGCTTAGAAAAGATGTAAAATTTCAGTGACGGATAAATGCCACAGAGTTTTGATGAATTGAAGAGATGTTTGATCAAGCTCCACCCTAACTTTACCTACCCTGTAAAGAATATACAGTTTATAGTGATGCTTCTCACAATGGGTTAGGCTGTGTGTTGATGCAAGATCGAAATGTCATTCCCTATGCATCACGCCAGCTAAAACCGCATGAGAGGAATTATCCAACACATGATTTGGAGCTTGCAGCCATTGTGTTTGCTCTTAAGATCCGAGACATTATTTGTATGGGGAGAAGTGCTACATCTACACAGATCATAAGAGTTTAAAGTATTTGGGCACCCAAAAAGAGCTGAATTTGAGACAGAGGAGATGGTTAGAGTTGATAAAAGACTATGATTGTCTGATAGACTATCAGCCAGGGAAAGCTAATGTTGTGGCTGATGCCTTAAGTCGCAAGACTATGGCAAGTCTACGGGTTACTCCTTTGTCTTTGGTACATGAGTTAAGATCATTGCATGCTAGTTTAGAGATTAGTGATGATGGGCAGACAGCAGTTGCATGGCATGTACAAACGGTTGATTGATCGATTAGAATGGCTACTCGTAATGATCAAGTATCGAAGTTGATAGAAGAAGTCCGACAGGCAAGAAACCGTAATTCTCAATCGAGATGATGGTCATCTTGCTACACCAGGCGTAATGTGTGTTCCTAATGATGTTGATTTGAGGCGATCATTTTGAAGGAAGCACATGAGTCTCCTTTTGCCATGCACCCTGGTGGAACAAAAATGTATAGAGGGCTAAATGAGCATTACTGGTGGATGGGTATGAAGAGAGATGTGGCAGAGTTTGTGTCCAAATGCCTAACTTGTCAGCAAGTAAAGGCAGAGCATCAAGTACCCGCTGGGTTGTTACATCCACTACCAGTACCAGAGTGGAAATGGGAGAGAATAACAATGGATTTTGTAATGGGACTTCCGCGGACACAGAAGAGTCATAATGCAGTATGGGTCATTGTCGACAGACTGACTAAGTCTGCTCATTTTCTCACAACCGATGGACTACGCTTGGACAGATTGGCCAGTTGTACATTGATGAGATTGTGAGATCGCATGGAGTGCCAGATCCATTGTATCAGACAGAGATCCTAGGTTCACTTCTAGATTCTGGGGTAGTCTTCAGAGAGCCCTAGGAACTAGATTGAACTTCAGTACTGCATTCCACCCACAGACAGATGGCAAGTCTGAGAGGGTAATTCAGATCTTGGAGGACATACTACGGGCTTGTCTGATTGAGTTCGAGGGTAGTTGGGATACACACTTGCCTTTGATTGAGTTTGCTTACAACAACAGCTACCAATCAAGCATTGGGATGCCTCCATATGAAGCTTTGTATGGCAGAAAATATAGAACCCCGTTGTGTTGGGATGACGTGGGTGAAAGAAAGATGATTGGACCCGAAATTGTTCAACAGACTGAAGAGAAAATCCGGGTGATCAGAGATCGACTTAGAGCTGCATCAGATCGTCAGAAGTCCTACATTGATTTGAAGAGAAGGGATATTGAGTATGCAGTGGGTGAGAAAGTTTTCCTCAAAGTTTCTCCTTGGAAGAGAATTATGAGATTCGGCAGAAAGGGGAAACTAAGTCCTCGTTTCATTGGGCCATATGAGGTTCTGGAGAGAGTGGGTCCTTTGGCATATCGGTTGGCACTACCTCCAGAGTTGGAGAAGATACATAATGTCTTCCATGTGTCTATGTTGAGGAGGTATCGATCAGACCCATCTCATGTACTACCAGTAGAAGAAATAGAAGTGAATCCAGACCTCACATATGAAGAAGAACCCATAAAGATTCTGGCTTATGAGGTGAAGCAGCTACGGAATAAGCAGATACCGTTGGTAAAAGTCTTTGTGGAACCATCATTCAGCCAAGAAGCTACTTGGGAACGAGAGGAGGACATGAGGAGACAACATCCACAAATGTTGAGAGATTGATACTGGTAAAAATTTGAGACGAAATTTATTTAAGGGGGGGAGAATTGTAACACCCCCGTTGTATAGCCTGGTATATTTCACTGTTCCGGTGACCGGTGTCGGTCCGGAAAATTAATGGGATTAGGGTCACACTTAAGACAATTTGAGAAGCCATAAACACAAATAATTAGTAATGTTTAATTAGTTAACTATAAATAAGAAAAACAGAACATAAGAGGTTAAACGAGCCGAGAGTCACAAATGATGAGTGACCTCCTGAACGATCACAAGTCTTTTTAAACTCAAATTTCAACCGTAAAAGTGACGTGCGGTCCTTAGGACCCTTATGAACACAATGGAAAAGAGGAAATCACGAAAAGAATCTGTTAAGTCGGTCAAATAATTAGGTCGAAGCGGAAGAAATATTGGATTATTTGCAAACCGATGAACCGCGAGGGCAATTTGGTCAATTGACCAGGAGTGACTCGACCTAATCACAAATAAAATCGGAGAAAAGAAAATTTTGGAATCGAGAATTAAATTAAAGAACTAATAGAAAAAAAATAAATAGAAAAAAAAAAGATGGAAAAGTCAAAGTGATGACATCATGAATGATGTCATAAAGGCTTAATTAATTAATTAATTTATTTGGAATTTTTGTGGTCTTCTTTAAGCCAAAATTAGACAAAAAAAAAGAAAAAGACTTCATCAAAAACGTGAACCATTCTCTCTTCCTCTCCCTCACCAAAAAACTCCCATGAAAGCTTGATACAAGCTTGATTCCACCCACTTAACCTTATTTTGTCACTAAATTAATTCATAAAAACTTGTAAACTTCACTTGGGGAATCATTTGAAGAAGAAAATAAAAGGAAAAAGTGAGTGAAATTGAAGAATTAGAGCTAAAAATTCTGCTCACTTAAGGTTGGTACTCTTCCTTCATTCTCTCTTTGAATTTATATTTAAGTAGCTAAGTTACATTTGTAAGCAACAAATAAGTGAATAAAATCAAGCATGGTGGACCAAATAGAAGTGTGGGCAGCTAGGGTTTAGGTTTGAGGATGGATTATTTTGATACAAATTATGAATTTGTTTAGTGTGAATGAGTGTATAACTTCTAAGTATGCAATTAGAATTCAACAAGTGAGTTAAATGCATGAGATGAAGTAGTTAGGGTTTGAATGTTAGGGTTAGTGAACCAAAATTTGGAGAAATGCATAAATGGCATGTTTGACCTATTATGAAGTGAAATAATGGTCAATTATGATCAAATGGATTGTGTGGGAATGGTAGGAAATTAAACCAAATTCGTAGGTTAATGGTCATGCTGCTGGCAGCATGACCAAACCTACTTTGAAGGACCAAAACTCAAATTTTACAAGCCTAATGGATATGCCACCAATTGGAGATGAAAATAGACATAAAAGAGCACAATTTTCATTAAGGAACCATTGCCAAAAACTGACCAAAACTTGGTGAAACAATTGACCAAAGTGAGTTGATAGCAGGCTGCCATCTGCTCTAAACTGACCAAATGAACAGTAACTGTTCATTTGGTCATAACTCGAGCTAGGTAGGTCAAATTGACCTGAAATTTTACCAGCAATTAGATATGATATAGACCTAAAACTTTCATGAAGAACACCAACCCAAATTAGGCCATTAACTCATTCAAATCATTGAGCAAAGTTAAAATTTCTGTACTGAAATTCTGCAGATTTTTAGTTGAACAGCAAAGCTTGGATAGCTATAACTCTCTCTAGAAAACTCGGATTTAGGCGATTCTTGAACCGATGGAAACCTAAGACATAGTACAACATTTCATATGAAGAAAGTGAGACCAAATTATGAACTTAACTTGATCAAATAATTGACCAAAGTTGGACCAAAAACCTGCCAGCACCTAAATTGCAGTATGAACAGTGCACGTGAACAGTAAACTTATTTTGGCCATAACTTGAGCTACAAAACTCCGATTGAGGTGATCCAAAAATGAGAATACACTTAAGACAATAAGGAACATTTTCTATGAAGGAAGTTTTGTCAAATTCCAACAGTAGATAGACCAATGGAATAGTGCAACTTCGGAAAACCAAAACCGAAAATTGGCAATTTTGCCAAAATGACCTAAGCTTTAAACAAATGACCAAAACCAACAAGTTTGGTGACCAAAATGTGGTATGTGGGTGAAGTTGGAGTTCCCATACCTATTAAGCCTTAGAAAGTCAATAATTTGACTTGAATAGTGCAGTGAATAGTAACCCGAAACACAAAATTTCGAGAACGTCAAATTTAACACGTTAGAGTTAGGTAAATGTGAAGCTAAGTTTATTTTGAATTTATTTTAAGTTCTAGTACTGAAACATTGTAAAATTGTGTGTTTCAGTTGAAAAAAATATCGGGAAGGAACCCGAGGAACCGAGTCGAGGCTAAAGGACGACTCGTTTGAGGTTTGTGCACAATATTACTATGCTTTAAAAAAATTCATTGATTAAATGAATGAAATATGCATTTTATTGTTGCTTTGAATTGTTGAAAGTATTGTGACCTTACTTATGATGTTTTGATTCAAATTGTGAAATTTATTGTGTATATTTGAAATGACAATGTTTAGCAAATTGTTAAGATAAGTTTTAAAACCACAGTATCACGACCATATGTTTGAACACCTCACTAGCACGACTTGTGGGGGTAATTAGTTTCGAATTTTGATTCCTTCTCTGGAGAAGTGTTGAGGTGTGCCAGTAGAAGAGGATGTGAATGGATATCCATATATTTGAGCTAGCTAGCCTTGTGACATGATTTCTCTTTAGCCTCTGGCTATCGAGATTCATGTGATTTCTCTTAGCCTCTGGCTATCGAGATTCTATTTGTTTCGAATGGCATGATTTAACTGTGGGTTTTATGAAATGTGTTTTGATACTTTGAAATAAACTTGGTTTACATGTAAAATCTTACAATGCATGATTGTATTTAATTTTCATGTTTAGTCAAATTTTGAATGAATGTGCTTTAAGTTTTGCATAAAGATTATTTTAGTATATTGTGCACCATCGAGTCTTAGTACTCGTGATAGCTTTATTCTTGCCGCAGATCTGAAGAAATTAGAGGAGCAGCGTGTGAGGCTTTGAGGTGTGTGAAGTCATCAGCTTGAAGTCTTCGGGTATAATTTATACCCTAACTGTAAATATTTCTTTTGATGTATATATTGCACATAAATGTATGGACATGTACATGGGTCTTGAGCAGCTTGTACAAAGTTTGTATAAAAGTTGTAATAAATTTTAGTTTGGACTTCCTGAATGTAAATTTTAGTATGATGAATATATAAATTGTTTATCTTGAATGGAATATGAATAAATGATATTGATGGACAGTATTTTGAAGAAATTATTGAACTTGTGAATTTGAGAAATTGTTTGAGATTGAGTTTGAAATTAAAGTAGTGGTTGAGAAAAACTTTTAGAAGTGCTTTTTACAGGTATTCGAAGAACGGTTTTCTCAAAATACAGAGGAAACTCTGTCAAAATTTTTATAAAATTTGCGGAAAACTAAAATGGCCAAAAATATTAATTAGTTTTAATTTCAACTAAATGTTTTAAATACTTATTTGAAATGCTCACCACTTGTCAAAGATAAGAAAATTGTTTTAAAATCCCTTGTAGGATACTTAATGAGTTATCGATAGGTGAAGTTCGGTAGTTCATTAGGTATTCTACGGGATCATGTGATGCCTTACAGAGGGGTAAGGTGTGACATGTTTTAGTGGTATCAGAGCAAAATTTTTGAGGTATGTTTTAGCTTGTGAATTTGTGTTTTTCTTCGTTAAGTACAACTGCTCAATGTCCATATTTGTTACATACAGTGCATTACATCATGAATATGAACTAACGGAGGGAAATCTCCTTGTGTTACTTGTTCAGGAGATACCCTAACTTCAGCCTGAAATGGAAAAAGGGGATCGCTCAGTTGAGCAGTCTGTTGAAGCTGAGGCACAAGGGGAAGCCCCAGCTTTACCGAATGTCAGTGGGTCAACAGCATCAGCCCCACAAATGCCGCAAATTCCTACACAGTTCGCACAGCAGATAGCGGCAATGTTTCAACAAATGGCTGGGGGTATGCCTGCTCAAGCTCCACCCCAACCACCTGTGGCACAACCACTGCCTCCAGCCAGACAATATGATAAATTATTGAAGTATGGGGCTGCAGAATTTAAGGGTACAGTAGACCCACTTGAGGCAGAGCAATGGCTTGAAAGAATGGACAGAGTATTTAAGAAGCTGCACTGCCAAGATGAATTAAAGTTTGAGTATTCTGTGTCTCTACTGCAAGGGGATGCGTATGACTGGTGGAAGACCATCCCCCACAGCTTGGCAGAACCACCATCTTGACACAGGATGACTTCATCGAGAGTTTAGATGTAAATACAGCCCAGATGCATATGTTGATCAGAAATTGCAAGAATTTTTGAGCTTAAAACAAGGAAATCGATCAGTGGCGGAGTATGAGAGGGAGTTCTCCCGCCTGAGTCACTATGCGGAGAGTCTCCTTACTACCAGTAAGGCAAGGTGCAAGAGATTTGAAACGGGTTTGAAGCCCAAAGATACGGATGCAAGTTGTAGGATTTCGACACAAGAACTTCTCGAGCTTATGTCTCAAGCACTTGAATTGGAGAGAGTTGAAGCGAAGCAAACCCGGTGAAGGAAAAAGTCGAGAAATTAGAAAAAGACAAGGGGAAAAATCGGTTGAGCGAGTTCGGTGCTACCTCGGAAAGAAAAAGAAGTTTAGTGGACCCAGAGGGTCGAGGTGGCAATTTGGCAGAGGCAGATTTTACAGTCGAGACCCTAGGTCCAGTCGACCAGCGAGGGTTCACATTACGCCGCCTGTGAGACTTGTGGCAAGATTCATGGGGAATGCTATTGGGCCACTGGAGCTGTTTTAGCTGTGGAGGCAAGGGCCATATAGTCAAAAGCTGTACTAGTGCTCGAGATATGGTCGGCTCCTACTCTGCTGAAGGATCTATTCGCAGTCCTGCTCCTAGAGGCTCACAGTCAGTTGGCAGAGGAAGAGGCAGAGGTAGAGGCACTACTTCAGCGATCGAGCACGATTGGTCAATCAAAGACAAGGAAGTGCTTCAACCAGAATCTACGCAATGAAACAGCGAGAAGAGGCTGAGACTTCTGATGTGGTAGCTGGTACATTCTCTATCTCTGGTCAAGATGTATTTGTATTGTTTGATCCGGTTCAACCCATTCATATGTTAGTGCTAGCATAGAGTTCACTTAACATTCCATGTGTGCAAATGGATTTTGAAGTGCTAGTAACTAGTCCGTTAGGACAAGAAGTCCGAGTCAACAGAATCTATAGAGACTGTCCTTTGGTGATCCAAGGACATGTTTTCCTGTCAGACTTGATTGAAATGCCCTTTAGAGAGTATGATATCATCTTGGGCATGGATTGGTTAGCCAGGCATCATGCTATGATTGACTGTAGACTGAAGACAGTCACTTTTGGTCTCCCTTTGTACGGTGATGTGGTAATACACGGGGAGAGGCATTTACTGCCATCAAACATCATTTCGGCTGCACTAGCCAGAAGGATGATTAAAAAGGTGTTTGAAGCATACTTGGCACATGTGATAGACACCTGTGTGGGGAGTCCAAAGACTAAGGGACATCCCTACGGTATGTGACTTTCCGGATGTATTTCCTGATGAATTGCCAGGATTACCTCCAGAAAGAGAGGTGCAGTTTGAAATTGATGTTATGCCTGGTGTGGACCCAATCTCCATAACGCCATATAGAATGGCACCTGCAGAATTGAAAGAGTTGAAAGTGCAGTTGCAAGAGTTGCTTGACAAGGGCTTTATCCGCCCTAGTGTGTCACCTTGGGGAGCGCCAGTATTGTTTGTAAAGAAGAAGGATGGCACTCTCCGGTTATGCATTGATTATCGGCAGTTGAATAAGGTGACAATAAAGAATAGATATCCATTACCCCGCATTGATGACTTGTTTGATCAGTTGAGGGGTGCAGCTGTGTTCTCCAAAATTGACCTGAGATCAGGTTATTATCAGCTGAAAGTACAAGAGCAAAGTATTTCTAAAACTGCCTTCATAACCCGCTATGGCCATTATGAATTCCTAGTCATGCCATTCGGGTTAACTAATGCTCCGGCTGCTTTTATGGATCTGATGAACACTATCTTCAGACCATACCTCGACCAGTTTGTAGTGGTATTCATTGATGATATATTGGTCTACTCGAGGAATGCAGAAGAGCATGATAGACATCTGCGAATTGTACTGCAGACTTTGAGAGAGAAACAGCTATATGCCAAATTGTCGAAGTGTGAATTTTGGCTGAAGGAGATATCTTTTTTGGGGCATGTAGTATCAGAAGAGGGCATTAAGGTAGATCCAAGTAAGATTGAAGCTGTCCTTAATTGGAGGCCACCCAGAAATGTCACAGAAATTCGTAGTTTTCTGGGTTTAGCTGGATACTACCGTAGATTTGTGAAGGGATTCTCCATGTTGGCATCTCCATTGACCAAGCTGCTTAGAAAAGATGTAAAATTTCAGTGGACGGATAAATGCCAGCAGAGTTTTGATGAATTGAAGAGATGTTTGACTGAAGCTCCAGTCCTAACTTTACCTACCCCGGGTAAAGAATATACAGTTTATAGTGATGCTTCTCACAATGGGTTAGGCTGTGTGTTGATGCAAGATCGAAATGTCATTGCCTATGCATCACGCCAGCTAAAACCGCATGAGAGGAATTATCCAACACATGATTTGGAGCTTGCAGCCATTGTGTTTGCTCTTAAGATCTGGAGACATTATTTGTATGGGGAGAAGTGCTACATCTACATGCATCATAAGAGTTTAAAGTATTTGGGCACCCAAAAAGAGCTGAATTTGAGACAGAGGAGATGGTTAGAGTTGATAAAAGACTATGATTGTCTGATAGACTATCAGCCAGGGAAAGCTAATGTTGTGGCTGATGCCTTAAGTCGCAAGACTATGGCAAGTCTACGGGTTACTCCTTTGTCTTTGGTACATGAGTTAAGATCATTGCATGCTAGTTTAGAGATTAGTGATGATGGGCAGACAGCAGTTGCATGGCATGTACAGCCAGTGTTGATTGATCAGATTAGAATGGCTACTCAGAATGATCAGAAGTATCAGAAGTTGATAGAAGAAGTCCGACAGGGCAAGAAACCAGAATTCTCAATCAGAGATGATGGTCTCATTGCTACCAGGCGTAATGTGTGTTCCTAATGATGTTGATTTGAGGCAGATCATTTTGAAGGAAGCACATGAGTCTCCTTTTGCCATGCACCCTGGTGGAACAAAAATGTATAGAGGGCTAAAGGAGCATTACTGGTGGATGGGTATGAAGAGAGATGTGGCAGAGTTTGTGTCCAAATGCCTAACTTGTCAGCAAGTAAAGGCAGAGCATCAAGTACCCACTGGGTTGTTACATCCACTACCAGTACCAGAGTGGAAATGGGAGAGAATAACAATGGATTTTGTAATGGGACTTCCGCGGACACAGAAGAGTCATAATGCAGTATGGGTCATTGTCGACAGACTGACTAAGTCTGCTCATTTTCTGCCAGTCCGGATGGACTACAGTTTGGACAGATTGGCCAGGTTGTACATTGATGAGATTGTGAGACTGCATGGAGTGCCAGTATCCATTGTATCAGACAGAGATCCTAGGTTCACTTCTAGATTCTGGGGTAGTCTTCAGAGAGCCCTAGGAACTAGATTGAACTTCAGTACTGCATTCCACCCACAGACAGATGGCAAGTCTGAGAGGGTAATTCAGATCTTGGAGGACATACTACGGGCTTGTGTGATTGAGTTCGAGGGTAGTTGGGATACACACTTGCCTTTGATTGAGTTTGCTTACAACAACAGCTACCAATCAAGCATTGGGATGCCTCCATATGAAGCTTTGTATGGCAGAAAATGTAGAACCCCGTTGTGTTGGGATGACGTGGGTGAAAGAAAGATGATTGGACCCGAAATTGTTCAACAGACTGAAGAGAAAATCCGGGTGATCAGAGATCGACTTAGAGCTGCATCAGATCGTCAGAAGTCCTACATTGATTTGAAGAGAAGGGATATTGAGTATGCAGTGGGTGAGAAAGTTTTCCTCAAAGTTTCTCCTTGGAAGAGAATTATGAGATTCGGCAGAAAGGGGAAACTAAGTCCTCGTTTCATTGGGCCATATGAGGTTCTGGAGAGAGTGGGTCCTTTGGCATATCGGTTGGCACTACCTCCAGAGTTGGAGAAGATACATAATGTCTTCCATGTGTCTATGTTGAGGAGGTATCGATCAGACCCATCTCATGTACTACCAGTAGAAGAAATAGAAGTGAATCCAGACCTCACATATGAAGAAGAACCCATAAAGATTCTGGCTTATGAGGTGAAGCAGCTACGGAATAAGCAGATACCGTTGGTAAAAGTCTTTGTGGAACCATCATTCGTGCCAAGAAGCTACTTGGGAACGAGAGGAGGACATGAGGAGACAACATCCATAGCTGTTCGAGATTGATACGGTAAAAATTTGAGACGAAATTTATTTAAGGGAGAATTGTAACACCCCGTTGTATAGCTAGTATATTTCATCATTATTGGATCGTGTCGGTTCGGAAAATTAATGGGATTAGGGTCACACTTAAGACAATTTGAGAAGCCATAAACACAAATAATTAGTAATGTTTAATTAGTTAACTATAAATAAGAAAAACAGAACATAAGAGGTTAAACGAGCCGAGAGTCACAGCGATGAGTGACCTCCTGAACGAGCATCTGAAGTCTTTTTAAACTCAAATTTCAACCGTAAAAGTGACGCTGCGGTCCTTAGGACCCTTATGAAACCAGTGGAAACGAGGAAATCACGAAAAAGAACTGTTAATTCAGTCAAATAATTAGGTCAGGAAGCCGGAAGAAATATTGGATTATTTGCAAACCGGATGAACAGCGAGGGCAATTTGGTCAATTGACCCGAGAGTGACTCTGACCTAATCACAAATAAAATCGGAGAAAAGAAAATTTTGGAATCAAGAATTAAATTAAAGAACTAATAGAAAAAAAATAAATAGAAAAAAAGATGGAAAAGTCAAAGTGATGACATCATGAATGATGTCATAAAGGCTTAATGAATTACTTAATTTATTGGGGTTGTTTGTGGTCTTCTTTAAGCCAAAATTAGACAAAAAAAAAAAGAAAAGACTTCATCAAAAACGTGAACCATTCTCTCTTCCTCTCCTCACCAAAAACTCCCATGAAAGCTTGATACAAGCTTGATTCCACCCACTTAACCTTATTTTGTCACTAAATTAATTCATAAAAACTTGTAAACTTCACTTGGGAAGCATTTGAAGAAGAAAAGAAAAGGAAAGAGGAGTGAAATTGAAGAATTAGAGCTAAAAATTCTGCTCACTTAAGGTTGGTACTCTTCCTTCATTCTCTCTTTGAATTTATATTTAAGTAGCTAAGTTACATTTGTAAGCAACAAATAAGTGAATAAAATCAAGCATGGTGGACCAAATAGAAGTGTGGGCAGCTAGGGTTTAGGTTTGAGGATGGATTATTTTGATACAAATTATGAATTTGTTTAGTGTGAATGAGTGTATAACTTCTAAGTATGCAATTAGAATTCAACAAGTGAGTTAAATGCATGAGATGAAGTAGTTAGGGTTTGAATGTTAGGGTTAGTGAACCAAAATTTGGAGAAATGCATAAATGGCATGTTTGACCTATTATGAAGTGAAATAATGGTCAATTATGATCAAATGGATTGTGTGGGAATGGTAGGAAATTAAACCAAATTCGTAGGTTAATGGTCATGCTGCTGGCAGCATGACCAAACCTACTTTGAAGGACCAAAACTCAAATTTTACAAGCCTAATGGATATGCCACCAATTGGAGATGAAAATAGACATAAAAGAGCACAATTTTCATTAAGGAACCATTGCCAAAACTGACCAAAACTTGGTGAAACAATTGACCAAAGTGAGTTGATAGCAGGCTGCCACTGCACTAAACTGACCAAATGAACAGTAACTGTTCATTTGGTCATAACTCGAGCTAGGTAGGTCAAATTGACCTGAAATTTTACCAGCAATTAGATATGATATAGACCTAAAACTTTCATGAAGAACACCAACCCAAATTAGGCCATTAACTCATTCAAATCATTGAGCAAAGTTAAAATTTCTGTACTGAAATTCTGCAGATTTTTAGTTGAACAGCAAAGCTTGGATAGCTATAACTCTCTCTAGAAAACTCGGATTTAGGCGATTCTTGAACCGATGGAAACCTAAGACATAGTACAACATTTCATATGAAGAAAGTGAGACCAAATTATGAACTTAACTTGATCAAATAATTGACCAAAGTTGGACCAAAAACCTGCCAGCACCTAAATTGCAGTATGAACAGTGCACGTGAACAGTAAACTTATTTTGGCCATAACTTGAGCTACAAAACTCCGATTGAGGTGATCCAAAAATGAGAATACACTTAAGACAATAAGGAACATTTTCTATGAAGGAAGTTTTGTCAAATTCCAACAGTAGATAGACCAATGGAATAGTGCAACTTCGGAAAACCAAAACCGAAAATTGGCAATTTTGCCAAAATGACCTAAGCTTTAAACAAATGACCAAAACCAACAAGTTTGGTGACCAAAATGTGGTATGTGGGTGAAGTTGGAGTTCCCATACCTATTAAGCCTTAGAAAGTCAATAATTTGACTTGAATAGTGCAGTGAATAGTATACCGAAACACAAAATTTCGAGAACGTAGAATTTAAAACGTTAGTGTTATTTAAATGTGAAGATAAGTTTATTTTGAATTTATTTTTATTTTTAGTACTGAAACATTTTAAAATTGTGTGTTTCAGTTGAAAAAATATCGGAAGGAACCGAGGAACCGAGTCGAGGCTAAAGGACGACTCGTTTGAGGTTTGTGCACAATATTACTATGCTTTAAAAAATTCATTGATTAAATGAATGAAATATGCATTTTATTGTTGCTTTGAATTGTTGAAAGTATTGTGACCTTACTTATGATGTTTTGATTCAAATTGTGAAATTTATTGTGTATATTTGAAATGACAATGTTTAGCAAATTGTTAAGATAAGTTTTAAAACCACAGTATCACGACCATATGTTTGAACACCTCACTAGCACGACTTGTGGGGGTAGTTAGTTTCGAATTTTGATTCCTTCTCTGGAGAAGTGTTGAGGTGTGCCAGTAGAAGAGGATGTGAATGGATATCCATATATTTGAGCTAGCTAGCCTTGTGACATGATTTCTCTTTAGCCTCTGGCTATCGAGATTCATGTGATTTCTCTTAGCCTCGGCTATCGAGATTCTATTTGTTTGAATGGCATGATTTAACTGGGGGTTTTATGAAATGTGTTTTGATACTTTGAAATAAACTTGGTTTACATGTAAAATCTTACAATGCATGATTGTATTTAATTTTCATGTTTAGTTAAATTTTTGAATGAATGTGCTTTAAGTTTTGCATAAAGATTATTTTAGTATATTGTGCACCACTGAGTCTTAGTACTCAGCGATAGCTTTTATTGCTGTCGCAAATACAGAAATTAGAGGAGCGTGATCGAGTCACGAGGTGTGTGAAGTCATCAGCTTGAAGTCTTCGGGTATAATTTATACCCTAACTGTAAATATTTCTTTTGATGTATATATTGCACATAAATGTATGGACATGTACATGGGTCTTGGAGCATTTTGTACAAAGTTTGTATAAAAGTTGTAATAAATTTTAGTTTGGACTTCCTGAATGTAAATTTTAGTATGATGAATATATAAATTGTTTATCTTGAATGGAATATGAATAAATGATATTGATGGACAGTATTTTGAAGAAATTATTGAACTTGTGAATTTGAGAAATTGTTTGAGATTGAGTTTGAAATTAAAGTAGTGGTTGAGAAAAACTTTTAGAAGTGCTTTTTACAGGTATTCGAAGAACGGTTTTCTCAAAATACAGAGGAAACTCTGTCAAAATTTTTATAAAATTTGCGGAAAACTAAAATGGCCAAAAATATTAATTAGTTTTAATTTCAACTAAATGTTTTAAATACTTATTTGAAATGCTCACCACTTGTCAAAGATAAGAAAATTGTTTTAAAATCCCTTGTAGGGTACTTAATGAGTTATCGATAGGTGAAGTTCGGTAGTTATTAGGTATTCTACGGGATCATGTGATGCCTTACAGAGGGGTAAGGTGTGACAGGTACATTGGTTTTGGCACTCCCAACATATCACATTTTGCATTCAAAACTTGTTGGCATTAAGCATTAATACCATTTCTAAGCTTAAACCAAGAGAAGCAGAATTTTCAGTTTTTGTAGCCCAAATTTACTATTTCATTGGGCACTGTTGCAGTGGGAATTTGAGGAAATGGTAAACACGAAAGTTGTTCCTTATTTTGTCTAGTTGAATTTCTTTTTTTGAATCACTCCATTTGGAGTTTTGTAACTCCAGATATGGTCCAAAAACCACAGCTGGCCGGATTTCAAATTTGCAGAATTTACCAAATCTACAGTACCATGAACAGTAACTGTGAGTGCCTTATTGGATAGGTTCCTTCATGAAAGTTGTTTGTCTATGTCTTATCGTGTTGCTGTAAAAATTTCTGGTCAATTGACCATATCTACAGTGAGTTATGGCCTTACTGTTCATTTGGTCATTCTGCAGAACCTATTTGCAGGATATCCGGATTGGGGCCAACTTTTGGTCCTCTTGCTTTGGTCTTTTGAACATGTTTTCCTCAGCAAAATGGTGCCATTATAAGTCTAGTTTCATGTCCAATTGGCCAAACACCAATTGAACCTACACAGCCAAAGATATGGCAATCCAAACAGGCTGGACTCACAGCCTCATTTCTGCTGTCTTTAGGCAGCCTTCCCATTTCAGTTTGCCATGCATTAGCTCATTTCAAATTATGATTAACTTGCCTTAAATGGTCACTAATTGACCATTAGAATGTCCATTAATCATTTCATAAGCCAAGTCCAATTTTTCACTCCCAAAACCCTAATTTCCATTTCAATTCACCCATACACATAATTAAACACTTTCATTCATTATATATGTGTATATACACCTTAAACATAATCTCTAATTCATTCTAAATCCATTAAAACAATCAAACTCATTCCTTCCTTATACACATACACATGAGTTTTTGTCCATTTAAATTACAATTTCTTACTAAATTCAAGTCCCTATTCATGAAATTAAAGAGTTTTAGGTATATAGATGCACTAACCTCTTGTAGGGCAGAATTTTCCAAGTTTAATCTTCACTTTCTTTCTTTTTCTAGGCTGCCAAACACTTTCCCAAGATGAGTGGACAAGTTTTAATGAAAGGGGTTTAGGGTTTAGTAGTGGAAACAAGAGAGAAATGAAGCTTTTTGATGGTTTTAATGGAGGTTTGGCTAGGGCAAGGTTTTCGGCTGGTTGGGGAGGATGATGGCTGCTGTGTTTTTTTAATTTTTTTGGTCTTCATTTATCTCTTTTATTAGTTAGTTACTTGGTTGTTTACATATGATTGGTGGTAGCTTTTTAAATGACATCACATTATGTCATAAATGAGCCTTTTTTTTTATTTTTCTTTTCTTTTCATCACTACTCAATTTCAATTTAATTTTTAGTAATGTTTATTCATATTTTATGTCATATTAATTATTTACTTAACTGGACAAGTCGGCCAAAAATCACCTCTGAAGGCAAAATGACCAAAATGCCCTCCGTTTGGCTTAACGGGTCAAAATTGTCTGTACCGATTGAAAAATTTTTCTAAATATTTTCTTGGCATTCTAATGCCATAGGAACCTCAATGACCCTTCTCTGGAGTCCCAAAAATTATTTTATGAATTTTTCCCCGGGTCTAGGGCTCCTAGTTGCGAGAACCGCAACTTCCCTCTGGGTTACCCATCGCTTGGGCACCGGCTCATTTAACTTGGCTGTATTTTATTTCTAAATTTTTCACTAAATTTTTCTTATTAATATTTGAGTTAATTATGGTTCCTCACTTTAGTTTAAATATTTTTTTCGGATGTTCTAGCTGTCCGGACCGACACCGGTCACCGGAACAGTAGAATGTACGGAGTTGCTACCGGGAGGGTGTTACAACTCTTCCCCTCTAATTTAAATTTCGTCCTCAAAATTTACCTGATGCAAACAGTTGAGGGAACTGTTGCCTCATCGTTTCTTCACTTTCCCAAGTTGCCTCCTCGGTGTTGTGGTGCCTCCAAAGCACTTTCACCAATGGAATCTGTTTGTTCCTCAATTCTTTTACTTCCCGAGCTAGGATCCGTATAGGTTCTTCTTCATATGTCAAATCCGGTTGTATTTCAATTTCTTCCCTAGAGATGACATGTGAAGGATCTGAGCAGTATCTTCTGAGCATGGACATGTGGAACACATTGTGGATCTTGTCCAGCTCTGGTGGTAAAGCTAGCCTATAGGCCACTGGACCCACACGTTCAATGACTTCATATGGGCCAATGAACCTAGGGCTTAACTTACCTTTTCTTCCAAACCTCAATACCTTCTTCCACGGTGACACCTTGAGGAACACTTTGTCGCCAACCGCATATTCTATTTCTTTTCTCTTCAGGTCGGCATAAGATTTACATGCATGCGAGGCAACCTTGATTGGCTTTGATTAGTTTCACTTTCTCCTCGTTTGTTTCACTGTGCAGCCCCACGGTTTATCTTCGCCAATTCAGTCCAAAGACTGGAGTTCTACATTTCCTCCCATACAGTGCTTCATATGGGGCCATTTGGATACTAGCTTGGTAGCTATTGTTGTATGCAAATTCTGCCAGTGGGAGGTATCTATCCCAACTTCCCTCAAACTCAATGACACAACTCCTCCCAAGCCCAGATAAAGGAGGAGGGTTGCGGTAGGTGACAACCAGCGTAAAAATTTCGTCACACCCTATGATATGGATTCAAATGATATAAACGTTGGGGCGTCCTCTACTTACGACGCGCTACATCGGAGCCCGGGTGTAGTGATAAATATGCAAGGGTGTAGGGCGTTCACCGAAAGCGACGCGCCATGCCGACGCCCGGGTGTGGTGTTAAGTGAGCAAGGGTTCCCACATCATGGACGGGTGTGGATAAAGAAGTTAGTCCATAAGACAGATAATAGAACAAATAGTGGAACAGAACACAAGATAGACATAGAAAATAATAGAAGATATCATAGAAGGAGACCAATTAGGAAGGAGCAGGATAGGAGGAGGATCAGGGTTGGTACTTGGAATGTTGGATCACTTACAGGAAAATTAATGGAGCTTGTGGATACCTTGGAAAGGAGAAGGGTGAATATTGCTTGCATTCAGGAGACTAAATGGGTAGGAGAGAAAAGTAAGGAAGTGGGTAATTCAGGGTACAAATTGTGGTTTACCGGAAAGGAGAGAAATAAGAACGGAGTGGGTATAATCATAGACAGGACATTGAAAGACGCAGTAGTAGCTGTGAAAAGAGTAGGAGATAGAATTATACTAGTAAAGCTAGTACTAGACGGAGAAACAATAAATATAGTTAGTGCTTATGCCCCACAAATAGGACTAGACAGTGAGAGTAAACAAAGGTTTTGGGAAGATATGGATGATTTAATGCAAAGCATACCGAATGAAGAGAATGTTTTCATTGGTGGAGATTTGAATGGACATGTAGGAAGTGATAGGCAAGGTTATGAGAATGTTCATGGAGGTTTTGGTTTTGGCAGTCGAAATGAGGAGGAAAAAGCATCCTGGATTTTGCTATGGCATACGACCTAATACTAGCAAATACCTACTTTATAAAAAGAGAGTCACATTTAGTGACTTTTAAAAGTAGGCAACATAAAAGCCAAATCGACTTCCTCTTAACCAGGAAGACAAATAGAGCTCTATGCAAGGATTGCAAGGTCATTCAGGAGAAGCTTTAACAAGTCAACATAGGTTGGTGGTCTTGGATGTTAAGTTTAGGAACAATTCAAGTAAGGTCAAGAAATAGTGTAGCTCGAACAAAGTGGTGGGAGTTCAAAGGAGTAAAGCAAGTGAAGTTCAAAAATGAGCTTCTTGAGTCCAAGTATGGAAGCTAGATATGGAGGCCAATGATATGTGGATACAGATGGCATCAAAGATTAGAGAAGTAGCTAGAAAAGTACTTGGGAGTCTAAGGACATGGACCACCCTCAAAAGAGAGATGGTGGTGGAATGAGGAAGTACAAAAGCGTTGAAGAAAAAGGGAATGGTATAAGAAATTACCTAAATGTGATAATAATGAGGCATATGAACAGTACAAGACAAAGAAAGAAAGAGGCAAAAGGCGATTAGCCAAGCAAGAGCACAGCCTTTGAAAAGTTATATGAGAAACTTGGAACTAAAGAAGGGAGAAAGATATTTATAGATTAGCAAGGAGTAGAGAAAGGAAATGTCAAGATCTCAATCAAGTTAGGTGCATTAAGGATAAAGAAGGAAAAGTGTTGGTGAAAGATGAGGACATTAAAGAAAGATGGAGAAATTATTTTAATGATCTCTTTAATAATAGTCAAAATGGAAATAGCGTGAATATAGATTATAGAACAATAGAAAAGAATGTAAATTATACTAGAAGGATTAGATCTTTAGAAGTAAAGGAAGCACTTAAGAGAATGAAAGTAGGTAAAGCATCTGGAAAAGAGGAAATACCAATAGAAGTGTGGAAGTATTTGAGAGATATGGGTGTGGCATGGTTAACTAAATTATTTAATAAGATTCTAAATTCAAAGAAAATTCCCGATGAATGGAGGAAGAGTATTTTAGTACCTATTTTTAAAAATAAGGGAGACATACAGAGTTGCTCAAACTATAAGGGAATTAAACTCATGAGCCATACTATGAAGTTGTGGGAGAGAGTTGTGGAGCATCGACTACGTCATGATACTTCTATCTCTCTCAATCAATTTGGTTTCATGCCTGGTCGTTCAACTATGGAAGCGATCTTTCTCATTAGAAGCTTGATGGAGAAATATAGAGATGGGAAGAAAGATCTACACATGGTTTTTATTGATTTGGAGAAGGCTTATGATAGTGTTCCAAGAGAGGTCTTATGGAATGCGTTAGAACAAAAGAGGGTATCTATTAGGTATATACAAGTATTGAAAGATATGTATGAAGGAGCAACTACTATTGTGCGCACAGTGGGAGGGGACACAAGAGATTTTCCGATCTCAATTGGATTACACCAAGGATCAGCCATAAGCCCTTACCTTTTTACATTAGTTTTAGATAAACGTGAAACATATACAAGAGAGTATTCCTTGGTGCATGATGTTTGCGGATGATATTGTTCTGATAGATGAGACACGAGAAGGAGTCAATAGGAAGCTAGAACTTTGGAGAAGTACTCTAGAGTCAAAGGGTTTTAAGTTAAGTAGAACGAAGACAGAATACATGCATTGCAAGTTCAGTGAAGGCTAAACTGGTGATAGGGAAGGAGTTAGTTTGAATGGAGTGGCACTGTCCCAAAGTAATCACTTTAAATATCTAGGCTTAGTCCTTCAAGTAGATGGGGGATGTGAGGAGGATGTTAGTCATAGGATTAAAGCCGGATGGTTGAAGTGGAGACGTGCCACGGGAGTTTTATGTGATCGTAAGATTCCCAATAAATTAAAAGGAAAATTTTACCGCATGCTGACCATACGACCGGCTATGATATATGGTAGTGAGTGTTGGGCACTGAAAGAGTCCTATGCATCTAAGATAAGAGTTGCAGAGATGAGAATGTTAAGGTGGATGAGTGGCCATACTAGACTAGATAAAGTCCGTAATGAAAGTATTAGAGAAAAGGTAGGAGTGGTGCCAATTGAAGATAAGTTGAGAGAAGGGAGATTGAGGTGGTTTGGTCATGTGAAGCGTAGACATACGGAGGCTCCAGTTAGACAAGTAGAGCACATTAGGCTAGAGGATAGAAAGAAAAAAAGGGGTAGACCTAAATTGACTTGGAGGAGAGTAGTCAAAGATGACTTAGAAGCATTACACATTTCTGAGGATTTAACCCAAAATCGTTCAGAGTGGAAAAAGCGAATCCATATAGCCGACCCCAAATTTTTGGGATAAAGGCTTAGTTGAGTTGAGTTGAGTTGTATTAATTCAATTGATTCAATTGTTTACTTGGATTACTCTTTCTGATTGCCCATCCGTCTGAGGATGGAAAGCTGTGCTGAAGTGGAGTTGTGTACCCAAGGACTTATGCAACTTCTTCCAAAATCTCGATGTAAACCTTGGGTCTCGATCAGATATGATGGAAAGTGGAATTCCATGCAGTCTAACTATCTCACTGATATACAATTCTGCTAACTTCTCCAGTGAGTAGTCAGTCCTAACTGGCAGAAAGTGTGCTGATTTTGTCAATCTATCAACTATCACCCATACTGCATCATGTTTCTTCTGGGTGAGAGGTAGACCACTTACAAAATCCATGGTGACCCGATCCCATTTCCATTCAGGTATGCATATAGGCTGTAGCCAACCTGATGAAACTTGATGTTCTGCCTTGACTTATTGACATGTCAAGCATTTAGTCACGTAGTCAGCTATGTCTTTCTTCATACTGTGCCACCAATATCAAGCTTGGATCATGATACATCTTTGTACTTCCTGGGTGCATAGCATATACACTGGTGTGTGCCTCTTTTAGAATACTAGCCTTCAATTTCCCATTATCTGGTACACACAGTCTTCCTTTGTAATACAGACACCCATCTGCTTTCACCCCATAGTCAGTTGCTTTTCCCTTTGGGATTTTGCTCATAATAGCCATTAGCTTCTCATCAGCCTTTTGCCCATCTAAAATCTGCTGTAACAGGTTTGGCCTCACTTGCAACTCAGCCAAAATAGCTCCATCTCGAACCAAAGATAGACGGGCATTCAATGATCTCAAAGCTGTGATGGATTTTCTGCTCAAAGCATCAGCAACTACATTTGCCTTCCCAGGATGGTAGTCAATTACACAATCATAATCCTTCAGGAACTCAATCCATCGCCTCTGTCTAAGGTTGAGCTCCTTCTGAGTTGGCAAATATTTTAGACTCTTGTGGTCCGTGTAAATGTAGCACTTTTCACCATACAACTAATGCCTCCATATCTTCGGTGCGAAGATAATTGCTGCAAGCTCTAGATCGTGGGTAGGATAGTTCTGTTCATGTGGCCTTAGCTGCCTGGAAGCATAAGCGACCACCTTCCCCTCTTGCATCAATACACACCCTAACCCATTATGAGAGGCATCACTATAGACCACAAAGTCCTTTCCTGATACTGGCTGTGTTAACACTGGTGCCTCTGTCAACATAGCCTTCAACTTCTCAAAACTGGTCTGACACTTGTCATTCCAGTCAAATCTGACATTCTTGTGTAACAACTTGGTCATTGGAGCAGCTATTAAGGAAAATCCCTTCACAAATCTCCTGTAATACCCAGCTAGCCCCAAGAAGCTTCTGACCTCAGTTGTATTCCTAGGAGGCTTCCATTCCATCATTGCTTCTATTTTCTTGGGATCCACCCTAATCCCATCAGCTGACACTATGTGTCCAAGGAATGCAATCTCATTCAACCAGAAGTCACACTTGGACAACTTAGCATACAGCTTCTTTTCTCTCAGGGTTTGCAGAACAATTCTCAAATGCTCATCATGTTCTTCACTGGTCTTGGAATACACCAAAATATCATCAATAAAGACCACTACGAACCGATCTAGGTATAGATGGAAGATACGGTTCATAAGGTCCATGAATGCTGCTGGTGCATTTGTTAGGCTAAAGGGCATCACTAGAAACTCATAATGCCCATATCGGGTTCTGAATGCAGTCTTGGGCACATCTACATCCTTCACCCTCAACTGATGATACCCTGATCTGAGATCAATCTTGGAAAATACTCCTGCTCCCTTCAACTGATCAAACAGATCATCAATTCTAGGCAACGGATATTTGTTCTTCACAGTCACTTTATTCAACTGCCGGTAATCGATGCATAACCTCAACGTCCCATCCTTTTTCTTTACAAACAGTACTGGAGCTCCCCATGGTGACACACTGGGGCGTATAAACCCCTTATCAAGTAACTCTTGCAACTGAGTTTTCAACTCCCTTAATTCCGTGGGTGCCATCCTATAAGGAGCAATGGAAATGGGTGCTGTACCCGGCAGTGTCTCAATAGCAAATTCAACTTCCCTTTCTGGTGGCAAACCAGGTAACTCTTCAGGAAATACCTCTGGGAATTCTCTTACTGTGGGTATGTCACTCAGGTTTGGCTTAGCCTGCCTAGTATCCACCACATGTGCTAGGTAGGCTTCACAGCCTTTTCTCATCATTCTTCTTGCAACTGTGGCTGAGATGACATTAGACAAGAAATCTGTCCTTTCCCCCACAACTGTGATCTCATTACCTTCAGAAGTTTTCAAAGAAATTCTCTTCAATTTGCAATCAACTATTGCCTGATGACGTGACAACTAGTCCATTCCCAAAATCACGTCGAACTCGTGGAAGGGCAACTCAATCAAGTCTGCCAAGAATTCATACCCCTGAATCCTTAATGGACAACCCTTGTATACTTTGTTCACCACTACACTGTGGCCCAATGGATTAGTGACCAGAATGTCTTGGTCACTCTCCCCTACTAGTATCCCCCTTTCTACGGGTAAGTTGATGCAGATGTATGAATGAGTGGATCCCGGATCCACCAATGCATGCACAGATGTATTGTAGAGGGAGAACGTACCCCTGATGACATCCGGGGCATCTTGCTCCTCCTGAGCTCTAATAGCATAAGCTCTTGCAGGTGGTCTGCTGTCAGGCCTCTCTGCTGGCTCAGATGCAGGCCTTTGTGATGGTCCCACAGCCTCAGATTTGCCAGATTTCCTACCCCTTTGTGGTACAGGAGCAGGTCTGTCTGCTTGTGTTGGAGCAGCTGTAGTAGTTCTGCGTGGAAAGTTCTTCAACTGATGCTCTGTTGACCCACACCTTAAGCAGGCACCAGTCACTCTCCAACACTCTCCCTTATGCCATTTCAAACAGTGTGGACATGCAGAAGATGCTGGGGCTAGTCCTCTGAACCCCATCCCTGGAGAGCTGCCCACTGATGGTGTGGACTGACCTTTCCTAAGGGTAAACTGTGGCCTGGGGCCCTGAGACTGACCCTGACCTTGTGGTTGACCTGAACTCTGTACAGGTGGACCCTTGAACTTCTTCCCAGGTGTAGGAGATGAACTAGACTGACTCGGGCCCCTCTTCTGCTGTCTCTCTCTTCTGGTCTGCTCACTGATTCTTACTTTTTCAACCTTTATTGCAGCTTCCACTAACTTAGTAAAGTCTGTAATTCCCAAGGCAGTGATCATGATCTTTATGTTGTCATTTAGTCCCTCTTCAAATCTCTTGCACCTTTCAGCTTCATTAGGGACTATCTCCCTTCCATAGCGGCTCAATCTAACGAATTCCTTCTCATACTCGGCCACTGACAACTGTCTCTGCCTCAGGTTAATGAATTCTCTTCTTCTCTCTTCTAGATATACAGTACCCACATATTTCTTCTTGAATTCTGAGAGGAAAAAGTCCCAAGTTACCATTTCTAGCTGTACTTCACTGGACACCGTATCCCACCATTCATAAGCATCATCTTGCAACAGAGATACGGCAGCTTCTAGGTTTTGTTCTGGGGTGCAGTGGAGTTGTTTTAAGACTCTTCCTGTTCTGTTCAACCAGTTTTCGGCTGCAACAGAATCATCTTCTCTCTTGCCGAAGAAGTCCACTGCTCCAAACTTTCTCAATTTTTCCAGGTGTGCCTTTGGTTGTGGAGGTGGTGGTAGTGGTGCTGGCATTACCCCGGCCATTTGTCTAAAGAAATCGGCCATTTGCTGGAACATGGCTTGTGGAGGCTGGGCAGGCTCTGCGTGAGCTGGCGGAGCAGGTTCTCCCATACCCCCAGTCTCAGCTGCTGCAGGTGGAGCATGACTCTCCACTTCCTCCTCAACTGCCCTATGAGATGTAAGGTCCATATCCTATTCAAAATAAGAAAGACAAATAGATCTGCATTAGTGTCACCTCGACTCTTACAAATGCAATGCATGGTATGGACTCAATCTAGGCCCAGAAATGCCTAAACCGTGCTCTGATACCACTAAATGTGACACCCCATACCCGTGTACAGTATATCCGAGTAAGCAATGTCACACGGTGTACCGGCACACTCTATTTTACCTTAATTAATTTTTATCATGGTTTTGAATATAACTTGTGAAATATTACTTATTTAAATCATTTATTGAAATTATAATTTATTTAAGGTTTCGAAAATTTTATAGAAAATCCGGCAGAGTACCGGCTAAAAATGGAGAAAACAGTTCTTCGGAACCTGTGAAAAATACTTCCAATATTCATACTCAATCATTTCTCAAACTCCAATGTCATCACAAACTCAATATTTTTCAACAACATTTCTCAATCAATCATTTCTCAGGGTACTCATATATAAGCAATGAATAAATACTCAAATTTTTTCATACATAACCACAAATCTTCATTATTTATATGAACCTCAAAATACATTACACAAGTTTCATTCACACAAAGGAAAATAAAAATCAATTACAAAATACCATAATGAAGCCTAGTGTCCTACCAATGCACTGTGGAGGGTGAGGTGACACGGACACTATGCAAAGCTGCAAGACGGTCTCACCCAGTCTGCGGTCTACTGGGCTCTCGATCACTATCTCCAGAACCTACGCGTGGCAGAAGCAACGCGCTAAGCAATGATGCTTAGTGGTGCAATAATAAAATAAAAGAAAATAGCAGAAAATAAATATGTATTGAATGTATATGTCTTATTTGTTTTGTATTTGTTATATTCATTTATTTCTTTAACTTTGTCCATTTTCATTCATTTGGTTGCCCAAGTAATCTATAATGGATGACTGGACTGGATAAACGGGTAAACTGGCACTGGGTATCAAGTACCTCGGGCCGTCACACCATCGGTCACATATGTATCTCCCGGTGTGCAACAGAACAGCTAACAAGCTGTAAATAATATTAGGCACGAGGCTAAGTCTCAACACAATATCAAAATGGCTAAAAGCCATAAAATCACAGAATGGCATAATGCCATATGCAGTACTGCTAACCGAACCCTATTGGCATGCCAAACTATCCAATCCAATCTTGTTAGGTATACTAGGGCATTTGATACTTTTGAATTCTTCAAATTTTGAATTTCAAGTTTTGGTGTCACTATTCACCTCATTGGTCAACAAAAATGTTGACTTTTTGATAGAAAATAGGTACATTGGTTTTGGCACTCCCAACATACCACATTTTGCATTCAAAACTTGTTGGCATTAAGCATTAATACCATTTCTAAGCTTAAACCAAGGGAAGCAGAATTTTCAGTTTTTGTAGCCCAACTTTACTGTTCAATTGGGAACTGTTGCAGTGGGAATTTGAAAAAATGGTAAACATGAAAGTTGTTCCTTATTTTGTCTAGTTGAATTTTTTTTTTGAATCACTCCATTTGGAGTTTTGTAGCTCCAGATATGGTCCAAAAACCACAGCTGGCCGGATTTCAAATCTGCAGAATTTACTAAATCTACAGTACCATGAACAGTAACTGTGAGTGCCTTGTTGGATAGGTTCTGGTCATAATTTGAGGTAGGTTCCTTCATGAAAGTTGTTTGTCTATGTCTTATCTTGTTGCTGTAAACATTTCAGGTCAATTGACCATATCTACTATGAGTTATGGCTTACTGTTCATTTGGTCATTCTGCAGAACCTGTTTGCAGGATATCCGGATTGGGGCCAACTTTTGGTCCTCTTGCTTTGGTCTTTTGAACATGTTTTCTTCAGCAAAATGGTGCCATTATAAGTCTAGTTTCATGTCCAATTGGCCAAACACCAATTGAACCTACACAGCCAAAGATATGGCAGTCCAAAAAGGCTGGACTCGCAGCCTCATTTCTGCTGTCTTTAGGCAGCCTTCCCATTTCAGTTTGCCATGCATTAGCTCACTTCAAATTATGATTAACTTGCCTTAAATGGTCACTAATTGACCATTAGAATGTCCATTAATCATTTCATAAGCCAAGTCCAATTTTTCACTCCCAAAACCCTAATTTCCATTTCAATTCACCCATACACCTAATTAAACACTTTCATTCATTATATATGTGTATATACACCTTAAACATAATCTCTAATTCATTCTAAATCCATTAAAACAATCAAACTCATTCCTTCCTTAGGGCTGCCAAAATTCATGTACACATACACATGAGTTTTTGTCCATTTAAATTACAATTTCTTACTAAATTCAAGTCCCTAATCATGAAATTAAAGAGTTTTAGGTATATAGATGCACTAACCTCTTGTAGGGCAGAATTTTCCAAGTTTAATCTTCACTTTCTTTCCTTTTCTAGGCTGCCAAACACTTTCCCAAAATGAGTGGACAAGTTTTAATGAAAGGGGTTTAGGGTTTAGTAGTGGAAACAAGAGAGAAATGAAGCTTTTTGATGGTTTTAATGGAGGTTTGGCTAGGGCAAGGTTTTCGGATGGTTGGGGAGGATGATGGCTGCTGTGTTTTTTTAATTTTTTTGGTCTTCATTTATCTCTTTTATTAGTTAGTTACTTGGTTGTTTACATATGATTGGTGGTAGCTTTTTAAATGACATCACATTATGTCATAAATGAGCCTTTTTTTTATTTTTCTTTTCTTTTCATTACTACTCAATTTCAATTTAATTTTTAGTAATGTTTATTCATATTTTATATCATATTAATTATTTACTTAACTGGACAAGTCGGCCAAAAATCACCTCTAAAGGCGAAATGACCAAAATGCCCTCCGTTTGGCTTAACGGGTCAAAATTGTCTGTACCGATTGAAAAATTTTTCTAAATATTTTCTTGGCATTCTAATGCCATAAGAACCTCAATGACCCTTCTCTGGAGTCCCAAAAATTATTTTATGAATTTTTCCCTGGGTCTAGGGCTCCTAGTTGCGAGAACCGCAACTTCCCTCTGGGTTACCCATCGCTTGGGCACCGGCTCATTTAACTTGGTTGTATTTTATTTCTAAAATATTTAATAAATTTTTCTTATTAATATTTGAGTTAATTATGGTTCCTCACTTTAGCTTAAATATTTTTTCGGACGTTCTAGCTGTCCGGACCGACACCGGTCACCGGAACAGTAGAATGTACAGAGTTACTACCGGGAGGGTGTTACAGGGAACCCTGGAAAATATTTTTAGGACTTAAATATACCCCTATGGAAGTATAAATATCATTAGAAATATCAAAGAAAAAATTAAATAATTAGTACAAAGAAAAGTGAGAAATCGAAAAACGGATAAAACCCGGTGTTACCTAAAAATCGGGAATGCCACCCGAACAGGGGCATTGTGGTCATTTGACACCTTGAGTTGTCTTTTGACCTAAATTTCCATTAAAAATAAATAATATTACACTTGGAAAATATAATGAAAAATTAATTTAGGGGTACCTAATTTAAATAGCCAAAAGTGGAGTGTAAATGGAGTAATTATCAATTAAAACATATAATATAGTTTAATTAAGGTGAGTGGACCACTATGGACTAAAATATTCACTAAGTGGGCAGATGTAAACCCACTAAACACTTCATCATCTTCATTTCTTCTCCCATGCCAAAGTGAACTCCATTAAAGCCTCCATAGCTAAAACTTGAGAGAGCTCCTAATCTCCTCCATTCTCACCTCCAACCATCAAAGTTTCTTCACTAATCTTGGTCCCCACCTCACAAGGAAGAAGTAGATACCAAAATCAAGGGAGATTAGTGAAGATTTAATAAGTCCCAACAATAGGTAAGTTTGTATTTTTGATTGTTGCTTTGTTAAAGTTTGTAAGGATGTTATGGGTGTTTGATTTATGGAGAGATTTTTGAGGTTTGATGTTGAATGGGGAAGTGTACTTTTGGCAGCCATGGAAACACCTTGAAGACTGTTTATTTTTGCTTGTAAATGTTGACTTAAAGGATTGATTAAATGTATATTGTGTAGGAAATTATTTGGGTGATGTATCCTTAGTATATGTGAATGTGTATTGAAATTTGAATACTTGGAAATTATGGGAATGTAATGCATGAAATGGCAGCCTGGTTTGGTGAACCATAAGGATATTATTTCATGTTTGGATTATAGAATATTAATGTTGAATTGTGTTGGTTATTATGGCAGTTTGGGTATGTGTGTGTTGGTGTGAAGTTGGACATGTAAAAGTGTTATGGTTAGGTGATTGATTTATTGTGAATTGGGTTTGAAAAATTCTGTACTAAATGATGCACATTGAATGTAATTGTAAGCTGCCAAAATGACCTATAATATGTTGTGAATTATGTTTAGGTTATGGTACAATCAGAATTGGCTTGAATGTTGAATTTGGTAAGTGTTAAGAGTGATCCTTGATGTGTATGAAAGAAATGCAATAAGGCAGTTTGTGTTTTAGGCCTAGAACTTTAAGTGTGTGGTTCCAATTGGTATGAGACTAATTGGAGGTGAAACTAGGCACAAAATGTGCCAACTTTCATGAAGGAAGCTTGCCAAAATTCTGCTTGCAAGGTAGCTTGAAAAATGACCAAATCCGGATTAAGTGCAAATAAGGCCTGAAAATTGACCATTTGGGCAGCAGTTAGTGTTTAGGCCATAACTCACTCAAAACAGGTCCAATTGACCTGAAATTTTGACCATGAATAGTTAAGACCCATATCTACAAGCCTTATGAAGACACCAAAACCCAGAAATGACCATAAGCAAGTCAAACAGCTTGCACAAGTTCGGGTCCAAAAACTGGCCGAACCTAAAATGACCTAAAGTGACCTAAAGTGACCAATTTTGATGCAATTTGACCAATAATAGTAAAATAACCATAACTTGGTCTACATAACTCAGAATGACCTGAAATTTTGCCCTAAATTCCATAAGACATAGATCTACAAGTTTGTAGTTTTTACCGAAACCCAAAAATCGAGGGAACTAGGTCGTCCGGCTAGGTCAAATTAGTATCCCGGAATCCAGCAAATTGCAAGAAAATGCAAGATACATGGAAATGAATTTGGTAACATGTACCAACTCTAAAAGACTATTGAATGTGACATATTAGTAACATTAAAACCTAATTTACCTAGAATGCATCGAGGGTCGACATATTAGGTTGACTAAGAAAATAATAGAATTCGATAAATTAATTATTGAACCTTATTCTTAGAGACAGTTTAAATGATTACTGAAACACTTCAAATTGTGTTTCTCAGTTAGCAAAGACTTAGGGAAGGGGAAGGAAACACTGAGTCAGAGCCAAGAGACAGTTATCAGAGGTTTGTGTATAACTAGTTTTTAACTGATTTTGTTCTGAATATTTTATATGATTAAATGACATATTTTTCTTATGTATTATGTTTAACAAGCATTGGATTTAATTCAATTATTATTGAAATTGTTATAGTATGTATGAATTTAGCTTTGTGAAATAGTATTTCCACAAGTATTAAGCATTGTTGTGAATCGAATAAATTATGTTTTTGAAAAATTGTGATAAAACATATTTTGAATTGTGATGGGCAATTTGCATGGAAAAATGCAAATTTATGATTTGAATTGTGATGAGCATAAAAATTATTGGATATTGGAATTGACTTTGAATCGAATTGTATTATGATTTATACTCACTAAAAGGATTGTGATATTGTTTTATATCTCACTATATATGCTTGACTAGGTTATTACCCGTCTCTCTCATTTGTTGAGAAGACAATGGAGTTAGTTGTGTTTTGATTACCATGGTACGAGCACAGGCTTAGATTCTCCTCTTATTAGAGGTTAGATCTAAGTTTTTTTTTATCGTTATAGCCCTTGCGGAAGATTCATTATTGTGGTGTGTACTGTGCACGATGATTCGACCTCCCCGACCATAGGGAGTTAGAATCTGATTCGACCTCCCCGACCATAGGGAGTTAGAATCACATCGAATATGGCCCTTTCGAATTAGTCTTGCATAGTTAGTGAGATAAAGAATGATTTTTGAGATAAAGAATGATTTTTTTGAGATAAAGAATGATTTTTTAGATAAAGAATGATTTTTGAGATAAAGAATGATTTTTGAGATACAGCATGATTTTTGAGATACAACATGATTTTTGAGACACAGAATGTTTTTGAACAGTAAAGAATTATGATTTCAGTTATGATTTATGTATAATTGATTTTGTTGGAACTACCTTAAATGGTTAGTCATGATTTGATAAATTGAATTTCGTGATCAAAGTCATTTTATACAAATGATTTACATTATTAGCAATGAATATTTTGAGTTTTGGAATTTGATGAGTATTTAGATTTCCAAATTATTTACTGTAAATTTTGTCAATGTACATTGTACTATGTTTTAAATTATAGTTGTGCACCACTGAGTTCACCACTCAGCGATAGCTTTGTATGCTATCGCAGGTAAGAAGAGCATAGAGCAGTGAGTAAATTTCTTTGAAGACACTTTCAAATCAGCTCCAGGTATATTATAGGTATACCCATGTACATAGGTTTTGATGTATGCATGTAATAATATGTATGTAAATTATTTGAGCAGTTGTATAAAAACTCTTGTAAAACATTTTGGTATGTAATTAAATGTAAATTATTGTAAATATAAATTTAAGATTTCATTTACTTGAATAGTTTTGTATTATAAATTTTGAGTCTTGTAATCAATGAAATGTTTCTTTATGATGAGATTAGTTTGAAAATGAATTGATTATTTATTGAGAATTGAATTGTGAATTGAAATGAAGTTATTAAAATTGTATTTGAGAAAATATATTGGGAGCATTTTCTTTTGCAGGATTGAAGAACTGTTTTCTCAAAATACAGCCGGCACTTTGCCGAAATTTTAAAAAAAATTTATAACACCAGATTTTAATCGATGATTTAAATTTCACAAAAATTGTTTTTAAAATCCCTTGTAGTATATCTAATGGGTTATCAGTAGGCGAAGTACGGTAATTCATTAGGTGTACTACGGGATCATGTTACATCTTACGGGAGAGTAGGGTGTGACAAATGTTATCTCAGCCACAATTGCAAGAAGATTGATGAGAAAAGGTTGTGAAGCTTACCTAGCACATGTGGTTGATACTAGGCAAGCTAAGCCAAACCTATGTAATATACCCACAGTAAGAGACTTTCCAGATGTATTTCCTGAAGAGTTGCCTAGTTTACCACCAGAAAGGGAAGTTGAGTTTGCTATTGAGGTAATGCCGGGTACAGCACCAATTTCTATTACTCCTTATAGGATGGCACCCACTGAATTGAAAGAGTTGAAAACTCAGTTACAGGAGTTACTTGATAAGGGGTTTATATGCCCCAGTGTGTCACCATGGGGAGCTCCGGTGCTGTTTGTGAAGAAGAAGGATGGAACTTTGAGATTGTGTATTGATTACCTACAGTTAAATAAAGTAACTGTGAAGAATAAATATCCATTGCCCAGAATTGATGATCTGTTTGATCAGTTGAAGGGAGCTGGTGTATTTTCAAAAATTGATCTCAAATCAGGGTATCATTAGTTGAGGGTAAAGGATGCAGATGTGTCAAAAACTGCATTCAGAACCCGATATGGGCACTATGAATTTCTAGTGATGCCGTTTGGGTTAACAAATGCACCAGCAGCATTTATGGACCTTATGAACCGTATCTTCCATCCATATTTAGATCAGTTTGTAGTGGTCTTTATTGATGATATTCTGGTGTATTCCAAGACCAGGGAAGAACATGATGAACATTTAAGGATTATTCTGCAAACCCTGCGAGAAAAGAAGCTGTATGCTAAGCTGTCCAAGTGTGACTTCTGGATGAGTGAAATCTCCATTCTTGGACACATAGTATCAGCAGAGGGGATTAGAGTGGATCCCAAAAAGATAGAAGCAGTGATGGAATAGAAGCCTCCCAGAAATACAACTGAGGTCAGAAGTTTCTTGGGGCTAGCTGGGTATTACAGAAGATTTATGAAGGGGTTCTCTCTTATAGCTGCTCTAATGACCAAGTTATTGCATAAGAATGTGAAATTTGGCTAGAACGACAAGTGCTAAGCCAGTTTTGAGAGGCTAAAGGCTGTGTTGATAGAAGCACTAGTGTTAACACAGTCAGTGTCAGGAAAAGACTTTGTGGTCTACAGTGATGCCTCGCATAATGGGCTAAGGTGTGTATTGATGCAAGAGGGGAAAGTGGTCGCCTATGCTTCCAGGCAGTTAAGGACACATGAACAGAACTACCCTACCCATGATCTAGAGCTTGCAGCAATTATCTTCGCACTGAAGATATGGAGGCATTATTTATATGGTGAAAAATGCTACATCTATACAGACCACAAGAGTCTAAAATATTTGCGAACCCAGAAGGTGTAACACCCCTCACCCGTCTACAGTGTAGCCGAGCAAAGTGTGTTACACGGAGTGCCGGAGCACCTGATCTTATCTGATTTCATTACAGTTCTTGATTTATTTATTCAAAAACTTTATTTAAGGTTTAGGTTATTTTTACTTTTATCAAAATCTAACTAATTTGGAAATTTCAAAAATTTTTAACGATAATTCGGTAGAGTGCCAGCTGCAATTTGGACTAACAGTTCTTCTGAACCTGCTAAAAATAATTTACAACATATTCAAATTCATAGCTCAATTTATCTCAATAATATCTCATCAGTTTCTCAAAATTTTTTAATCTTAATCTCATTCAGAATCATTATGATTAGACAATCAATTCAGATATTAGAATTCTTACTTTTTATTAACTTATATAATTTTCCAATTAAGTACATAAATTTATCAAGTACATGATATACAAAATGAAATTACAATATACTTATAATGAATAAAATACATAACATGTGTAATTATGAGCCCTATCTACATGCATTGCTGAGGAGGTGACAACCTTGAACTCTTCTGACACTTCTGCAGATCTGGACTCAAAAAATCTCAGTCGACAGTCTACTGGTTTTACCTTTTCAAGACTACTGAGGAAGCAATTCCATCGCGCTAAGCATTTCTGCTTAGTGGTGCAATAGTATAACAAGAAATAATATATACAAATAAAGAAAGAAATAACTCATAATTCGGATATCCATGAATCAATTATTCTAACTGTATTGTATTTTAAGTCTCTAAGGTTTTGCAAATTATATCTTTGTTATGTTTCTGTTGCTAATCTCTTTTACTCATTTCATTCAATGCTTAATTTAATTGTACTGAAATTTCCGTATACTTAACTTAAATTAACTGCATGAATTGAATAATGTTTTAATTGACTGCCCATGTAGCCTATACACTGACTAGACTGGATAAACGAATATACTAGCACTGGGTACCTAGTACCTTGGGCCGTCACATCACCGGTTACAAAGTATCTCCCGGTGTGCAAACAGTGTGGCTAAAAAGCCATATAATCAATTAGGCATTAAGCCGAGTATAATATCACAATCTGTATAGCCATAGGCTATTAAAATCATAGTACGGCATAATAAGCCATAAAACACAATATGACATAAAGTCATTTACAGAACAGCTGTCAAAATCCTATTGGCATGCCAACCTATCCAAACTAGTCAACTAGGCAAATTAGGGCATATTACATGGTTACATATTTAATCCTTTATTCATAGGGTTTATACATCTTTATGCCTTTCACTGGTCAATAAAATTATTGACCTTTTTATGCATCATGGATTGGTTGATTCTAGCATCAACATGTCACAATTTACAATTCAATATGCTGTCAATATAATGCAATTTACCCTTTTCACAAGTTGGCATTCATTGTCAAATCACTTCAAGCATCATTTTATGTAATTACCAAATTTTCAGTTTTAGTGTGCTAGATTGGTCTAGCTTAAAGTCCTATTTCCCTTGGTTTTTAGCTTCTGGTCAAAGAAGCAAAATTGTAGCTCTATGTCTTATTGCAGTCAAGGCAAAATTTCAGGTCATTCTAAGTTGTGTAGACCAAGATATGGTCAATTTACCAATGCTGGACAGAATGCACTAAAATAGTAGGCTTAGGTCATTTTTAGGTCACTTTTGGTTCGGCCAGTTTTGATACCTAAAATTGTGCAAGCTATTTGGCTTGGTTCTGGCCATTTCTGGGCTTTGGTGTCTTCATAAGAATTGTAGATCTATGTCTAAACTATTCATGGTAAAAATTTCAGGTCAATTAGACCTGTTTTGAGTGAGTTATGGTCATCCTAATTAGTACTGTTCATATGGTCAAAAATCTAGGTTGCAAGGTTGCTATTCCGGTTTTGGTCATTTTTAAGGTCAGTTTCTAGGTAGAATTTTGGCAAAATTTCTACATGAAAGTTGGCCTATTTGGTGTCTAATTTCACCTCCCATTGGCCTCATATCAATTGGGTTTACAGTTTGGCACTTATGACCTAATTTAGGTACTGCCATCAATATACAACCTGCACAAAACACATACACTTCTAATTTGATATTTCTTCTCCTCCTCATTACTTCAATATTCAATCACTGACACTTCCATATATATATATGGTATGCAATTCCAGCAACAATTTTGGGTAGAATATTCAAGTGCTCAATGCACACAATTCACCATTAAGTTCAACATTCACTTCCACCAAAATTCAACATATCTCAATATCAATATTACACATACACTTCAACATAATCATATTTCAATATCACTTACACATACTGCCCACAATTTAATACTAGCATATTTCATTAATAAACTACATATTCACACACAAATTCATGATTTAATAGGCTGCCAAACATGGCAGTTTGCCAAAGCATCAATACCCATATTCAAACCCTTAATTCAAGCACTAACATGCACATCATTGGATATTAACTTACTACCACTTTCATTTAAGTTAATCAACCTTAATTTACATCCATTAGAGGTAAGAAAAACTCAACTACAATAAACTTTCATGGCTGTCCAAAATTGAATATATCAATAACTCATCGAATCCTTCAAATTTCTTCACCATCCAACTCATCTCAAACTTAATATAAACTTTAATGAAGCAAGGGATGAAAAACTAGCACTAACCTTTTTTGAGCTTCACTAAAACTTCATCAAATCCTCTTCTTTTTGCTTCCAACATACTGCCCAAGGTGTGTGTGCAAGCTTTGATGAAGAAACTATGGTGAAATGAGGGCTTGAACATGGTTGCATGGTGGTTGAAGTGAGGTCGACCATGGAATTTCCATGGGGTAGTTTTGGCTAGTTATTTAAGATGATGATTTCTGCCCAATTCCACTTTGATATATCCCATTTATTTAAGCTTAGTGGAGCACTAACCAATAAATTAATGTTTAATGATTTAAAAGTTTCCTAATTTGCACATTTAGCTCAATTCTTTTACTATTTACATATTGTATCCAATTTTAATTTTTCATGACATTTCCTAAGTGCAATATCATTTATTTTTAATGGAAATTTAGGTCAAAAGGCAACTCTAGGTGTCAAATGACCAAAATACCCCACTTCGGGTTATATTCTCGATTTTTCGGTAACACCGATTTTTGTCTGTTTCTCGATTTTTCGTTTTTCTTTGTACTAATTTATTAATTTTTCTTTAATAATTCTAGTGTCAATTATATTTCAATAGACCTGTACTTACGTCCCAGAATTAAATTCTGAGGGTTCCCCACGGTCCTGGGGTCGGCAATGGCCTTCCCAGTGTGGTCACCCATCACTGCGGTGTCGGCTCGTTTAACTTAGCTTCATTTTCTCTCTTTCATTTGTCTTTGATTTTTCTTGCATTTTCTTCTTATTTATTTCATCATTATATGTCTGTTCATTATCACCGAAGTGTAGTTCCAGACATTCTGACTTTTTGAGGCAGACATTAGGATGTTACAGAAGGAGCTATGGACTACGAAAATGAGGACGTTACAGAAGGAGCTCAATCTTAGACAGAGGCGATGGATTGAGTTCCTAAAGGACTATGATTGTGTGATAGATTATCATCCTGGGAAGGCAAATGTAGTTACTAATGCTTTGAGCAGGAAGTCCATCACAGCTTTAAGATCACTAAATGCTTGTCTGTCCTTATCTCAAGATGGAGCTATCTTGGCTGAGTTGCAGTGAGACCAAACCTGCTACAGTAGATACAAGATGGGCAGAGGGCAGATGAAAAATTAATGGCCATTGTGGGCAAAATTCCAGAGGGAAAGGAAACTGAATATGAGGTGAAAGTAGATGGGTGTCTGTACTACAGAGGAAGAGTGTGTGTACCAGATAATGGAGAACTGAAGACTAGTATTCTAAAAGAAGCACACACTAGTGTTTATGCTATGCACCCGGGTAGCACGAAAATGTATAATGATTTGAAGCCTCATTATTGGTGGCCTGGTATGAAGAGGGATATAGCTGACTATGTGACTAAGTGTTTGACATGTCAGCAAGTTAAAGCAGAACATCAAGTTCCATCAGGATTGCTACTATCACACCCTACTCCTCGTAAGATGTAACATGCTCCCGTAGTACACCTAATGAATTACCGTACTTCACCTGCCGGTAACCTATTAAATATACTACAAGAGATTTTGAAACAATTTTCGTTCATTTTTAAATTGGTGGGTAAAATTTTTCTCAGATATTAAAAACCTTTATTTAAAGTCCAAACATAAATCAAATTTTTAGATATTTAAAAATCTCCGCAATTTTTACAAAAATTTCGGCAGAGTGCCGTCTGTATTTTAAGAAAACAGTTCTTCAAAACCTAAAATTAAAGACACTTCCAATATTTTTCTCAACAACTTCTTCAAATTTCACAATCAATCTCAACCAATTTCTCAAGTCTCAAAAATTCAAACCATCCTCATTTCACAAATCAACACAAGCAATTTAATAAACAGTTTAAATTAAATCAAACATTGAAATATCTCATTAAGATAACAAAATGAATATTTACATTCGTGAGAGTATTAAAAATTTAGTAGTGCAAACTATATAAATGCATAAAATCTCAAGATAATATTACAATAATTTGTATTTGATTATAATAGAAATATATATTACAAAAAAATTGGTACAACTGCTCAAAGGAAATTTCATACATATAATTACAGAATTACATCAAAAGCTAATGTACAAGGGTATACCTATGATATACCCAAGGATAATCTCACCGTGTTCTTCAGTAACCTCGCTCAGCTGCTCTATATATTTTCTTTCACCTGCAATAGCATACAAAGCTATCGCTGAGTGGTGAACTCAATGGTGCACAAATTAATAATTTAAAACTTAATACAAATTATTCTTAACAATTCATAATAAATAAAATTTTAAAATTTGAAAATTCTTGAAAATCTATGACATTCAAAATTTATTATTTTCATTCATGCAAATTTTTCATTTGAATAACATTTTGATCAATTAATAACTATTTATTTACATTTCTTTTAAATTTCGAAACAATACAAAAATATTTTGAATCACTAACAAATTATTCATTTCAATCACAATTTATCAAATTATGCATAATCTAAAGGGCGTTGCCAACAATTCACACAGTTAAACCCATGACCCAAAATTCAAATAGATGTCGTGTTATACACCACGACATTTCACATTCTCCCAATAACCGAGGCTAAAAGGGAGAATCAAAGACTAGCTAGTATATATGAGTAATCATTCAAATTCTTCCCCAACTGGCAAGCCAGAGAGGAAGATACTCGCCCCATCTAGTGGAGGAGATATCTCACTAGACAAGCTAATGAGAATTCACAACAAATTTTGCCATGTCAACTGTGATTTCAAATCATATTCAAAACAATTTCTAATCACAAAGTGTTTACAAATCAATATATTTAATCATAATAAATTCATGCTCAAGGTTGGCAACGCATCAAACTTAAAATTTACAATCCTCAAAACCATGCAATAAATCCTTAAATGTATAAGAAAATTTACATTTAATTTATACAAATTCATTCAACAAATTAAAATCCTCAATACAACAAAATTATAAATCATAAAATAACTTGTTCAAATCAATTTAGAAATGAAAAGTAACAAAATAGTTAGTTGTGCACAAACCTTATACGAGTCGTCTCTTGGCCTTGACTCGATTCCTCGAGTTCTTTCCCGGTGTTCTTTTCAACTAAAACACATAATTTTACAGTGTTTCAGTACCATAACTTAACATAAATTAAAAAATAAATTTAACTTCACTTTTACCTAGCTCTAATGTGCTAAACTTGGCGTTCTTTAAATTTTGTGTTTCGGAGTTACTATTCACTACACTATTCAAGTCAAATTGTTGACTTTTTAAGGCTTAATAGGTATGGAAATTCTAACTTCACCCACATATCACATTTTGGTCACTAAATTTGTTGGTTTTGGTTGTTTATTCAAATTCTAAGTCTTTTAGGCAAATTTGAAAATTATCAATTTTGGTGTCTAAGGTTGCCCTGTTCCATTGGTCATTTTACTGTTGGAATTTGATTGTTCCTTATTGTCTTAAGTTTATTCTCCTTTTTGAATCACTCCAGTTGGAGTTTTTTAGCTCAAGTTATAGCCATTTGAATCATGGCTGCCGGATTGGACTTAACCCAGATTTCTGGGCAATTTTTGGTTCTGGCAGTTTTAGGTCACCAATTTTGGGTGGCCAAATGACTTGGTTATTGGCATAATTTGGGTTTTTATTCTTCATGAAAGTTTTAGGTCTATAACTCAACTGTCCACTGGTAAAATTTCAGGTCATTTAGACCTTCCTAGCTCAAGTTATGGCCAACTGAACAAACACTGTTCATTTGGTCATTTTGTACAGGGCAGATTGAGACTTTTTGAGTTTGGTCAATTTGTTCACTAGGTTTTGGTCTCTTTTTGGGCATGGTTCCCAAATGAAAATTGTGTCATTTAGTGTCTATTTTCATTCCCAATTGGACTTGTAAATTTTCAGTTTTGGTCCCTCAAAGGTACCTTGGTCCTGCTGCCAGCAGCATGACCACATTGAATCCAAATTTAACCTTAACTCCAACACTTCCAACACACTTTATTTGGTCACAAATGATCATTTTTCACTTCAAACTAGATCAAACACATCATTTCACCATTTCTCCAAATTTTTGCCTCTAAACCCTAGGTGTCCAAAACCCTAGTTCACCAATTAATTGCATTTAACCAATTCAATGCATATCAATCTCACTACCACATCCATGCAAGCTTGCCTAACATATTAAATTCAATCAAAACAAAAGCATATGCATAGTAACCCTAGTTGGCCAAATTTTCAGTTTGGTCCTTCACAAATGTTTTTATTTCATTTTAAGTTAAGATCTAAGTTACCTACACCAAGAACACAAATATTAAACATAAATTTTCAATTTAAATTCACTAACCTTAAACTTTGAATTTCAATCTTCAATTCCACCCCTCTTTCCTTCTTTCTTTCTTGGTCAATCCTCTTTTCAAGTGAGGTTATCAAGGTCTAATGGATTAATTTGGGGTCGAGGTAAAGTTTAGTAGGAGTTTTGAAGCTTGAAGTCAAGCTTCAATGGAGTTTCTTCCATAGTGGCTTAGGGAGAGGTGGGGCGGCAACTTAGGTGAAGGAAGAAGACTTTTTGGATTTTTTTTTCTTTTCTTTTCTTTTATGTATTTTGTCTTATGAAAGACCAAAAAATGAATTTAATTAATTTATTAATTATAACATTTATGGCATCATGCATGATGTCATGCATGATGTCATCTCCTTTCACTTTTTTATTTTCTTTTTTTTTATTAGTTCTTTAATTTAATTCCCGACTCTGAAATTTTCTTTTCTTCAATTTTATTTGATAATTAGGTCAGGAGTCAGCTCTCGGGGTCAATTGACCAAATTGCCCCTCGCCGGTTCAACCCAGTTTGTAAATAATTCAATATTTCTTCTAGCTCCCTAACCTAATTATTTGACTGGCTTAACAATTCTTTTTTGTGATTTTCTCTTTTCCACTGTGTTAGCAATGGTCCTAAGGACCGCAGCATCACATTTTACGGTTTGAAATTTGAGTTTAAATCGACTTCGCAGTTGTTCCCGAAAAGATCACCCATCGCTGTGACTCTCGGCTCATTTAACTTTTTATATTCTGTTTTTCTTATTTATACTTAACTAATTGACAATTACTAATTATTTGTGTTTATGGCTTATCTAGTTGTCTTAAGTGTGGTTCTAATCCCCTTAATTGTCCAGACCGACACCGGTCACCTGAATAGTGAAATATACCAGGCTATGCAAATAGGGGTGTTACAATTCTTCTCCCCTTAAAATAATTTTGTCCTCGAAATTTTACCTGGTATCAGTCTCTGAACAGTTGTGAGTGCTGTCTCCTCATGTCCTATTCACGCTCCTGAGTAGCTTCCTGGCCTGAATGATGGTTCCACAGCACTTTAACCTATATTATTTACTCATCGATTGCTCACCTCGTGTGCCAAGTTTCTTATGAGCTTCTGTCTTAAGTTAGATTCAAATTCATTTCAATTTTAGAGGTAAGCAAATCTGTGTATTAGTGGATCCACTCTTTCTAGGACCTCGTATGATCTTATGGGTGAAAACTTAGTTTTACTCTTTTCTTATCAAATCTCTTGATCATTTGATGCAACCTTTAATTTAGTTTATAATATTTTAGTCTTTTCTTGCTATTGTTTCAGCAAGTATTTTCCTTCGTAGTCTTTTTTTTTTTTTTTAAATGACCTTGTTGGTCATATATGAACTACTTATCTCTTTCTTGGCCATAGGTCCATAACCATTATCTTACCATCTCCATTTTTGACCAAGGCCTATGTGCTATTTTGCATTATCTTGTTTGCTTTTGTTTAACTTATTTCCTTCTTAACAAAATAGTTCGGGATATCGTTACGTGTCTTAAATAAGTTGTTTGCCCTGGTGGCAATTCCTCATCTAGTGTTTTTCTCATTTCTTACTGTTATATTTGTTTCCTTCTTTCATTCCACAACTTAACTTTAATTATTCTATTTCTTAATCTAATCTTCTTCCTTAACTTGACTGTCAAGTCGTAATTTAGCACTACTTATCGTTCCTAATAAATCCACTATACTTCAATATTACTTTGATTTGGTCCTCTAACCATTCTAGTCAACACTTTAACTAATAATCATAACGTTTCTTTATTACATTCGCACCAACTATTCTAATTTTTACTTCCACAACTCTTTTATCTATCGATATTCTATAGCTTATTTTCCGCTGGTTTGCGATCATTACCTTTTTTTTTTTTTCATAACCAATTTTGTAATCTTAAGAAGGGAGTCTACCAGACTCTCCTGTTTCCCATGCTATTCAAAAGTTTCGCTTGAATTCTAATCTAATCCTTATGATCCGCACAATAAAATTATGCTCTTCCTAGAGAATGCCTGACCAACTAGTTCCTATCGAATTACTGTTATCAGTAAAATATCATTTCTTAACTATTTTATAAGTTATAATTGTCATCCATAGCATTTTGTCTCTTCTAGGGGAACAAAATTATATTTTATGTTGTACTGCTACACAAATAGAATACTGTTCCTTACTAAACTTTGAGCAAAAGATCCATTGCAATACCAGAACAACTATAAACCCCATATCGGAGATTGGATGACTTAGCCCTATAGGTGTCATTTTAAATTTTTGACCATACTAAAATCTCTAGTCCCATAACAATTCTTGATGCACTGTAATTCATGCTAGGGTAACGGAGTCTTTAACTCTCAGTACCTTACAACCATGATCTTTTGATATTCTAATTATAGAGTTTTAAATCCTGGATTAGGATTTTCAAACTCAGTTCTAGTAATAAAACTCTATTCTGGTATATTTATACCAGAGCGAAAGTCATTTATATCTATTCTTATCCTTATGTACTATGGGGTAGTATGTAGCTCTACACAATAAATCCCAAGTCAGTACTGTAATCTGCAGCTTACAGCACAAACATCAAGAATATTGCATAGTTACTATGATACATCCCAATAGATTAAACTTCCCTATGTCTTATTTCTTTCAAATCTACTAATATCTTAAACTTATTTTGATTATGGTGCCCACTAACATCTATCAGCAGTAATACCTTTACTCGCATCTATGATAGCTATATTACTATAACTTACTTTTAGGTCCTTTTGCCTTACCTAATTAGGATTACTAATTAATTTTATAATTTATCGTAGTCTAGGAGATGTCTCTCACTAGAAACTTTTCCAAAATTAATCCCAATCACGCTTATTATCGTAATTCTTATCCTAAAAGACTAATTACTAACACATTAAAATTTATCTTCATGCAAGGGAATAACAGTAGAATCTATAATTTTAGCATTAGCATATAAATAAGTAGAGTCGGAATCAACTAGTACATAATTATTCCTTTCACAAGTTAAGAACATACCGGCGACTACATCTGAAGTCTCTGCTTCTTCCCCTTGATGCATGGCGTTCCCTCTTTCTAGTGTATTCTTCTGCTCGAGTTGGTCTATTGTGCTAGGATTACCCGAAGTGTTGTTTCTACTTCTACCTCTGCCCCTACTAACTATTAATGAACCTCTAAAATCAGAACCTTGGACTAATTCCTCTGGTGTAGTATGTGGCATAAATCGACATGCGCTAGTACAATCTTGGGCGAAATGTCCAATTCCACCATAATTGAAGCAGGCTCCAGTGACCCTATGGCAAATACCCCCGTGAAATTTTCCACAAACGTCACAGATACAGATAGGGTAGGAACTTCTAGTTCTTTGATGAATGGTTCTTGATTGCTTCCGCCCTGAAGATCCGCCTCTGTCATACTTAGGAGCTCAGAGTCCCTTAAAATCTTTTTGCTTTCCCAAATTACTACTCGAACTTTGACCGAAGGGTTTCCCACTTTTCTCTTTTTCATGCTGCTCTTGAGGGGGTTGGGTTTGTACTTGGGCCTGGGCTGACAGATTATCAGCCATTTGCTGAAAGAACATGGCCATCTGCTGAGCCGTTTGTGCAGTAATTTGTATAGGAGGGACTGGTGCAGTTGGACCTCCAACGCTCTGCGAAACAGAGGCCTCTCCTTGTACGTTAGCTGTATCAGACTGCTCTACCATTTTATCCCCCTTGTTCATATCTATTCATAGGATTTTTTTTTTAATTTCCTGTACAACCAACACAAGGAGATTTCTCTCTGTTAGTTCATATTTATGATGTAAATGTACTATATGTATCAAACATTCGAGCAGTTGTACTTATCGAAAAATATTTCAAATTCACAGTTCAAAATTTACCTTAAAACCTTTGCTCTGATACCATAAAACATATCACACCCTACTCCTCATAAGATGTAACATGCTCCCGTAGTACACCTAATGAATTACCGTACTTCGCCTACCGGTAACCCATTAAATATACTACAAGGGATTTTGAAATAATTTTCGTTCATTTTTAAATTGGTGGGTAAAATTTTCTCAGATATTAAAAACCTTTATTTAAAGTCCAAACATAAATCAAATTTTTAGATATTTAAAAATCTCTGCAATTTTTACAAAAATTTTGGTAGAGTGCCCTCTGTATTTTAAGAAAATAGCTCTTCAAAACCTAAAAATAAAGACACTTCCAATATTTTTCTTAACAACTTCTTCAAATTTCACAATCAATCTCAACCAATTTCTCAAGTCTCAAAAATTCAAACCATCCTCATTTCACAAATCAACACAAGCAATTCAATACACAGTTTAAATTAAATCAAACATTGAAATATCTCATTAAGATAACAAAATAAATATTTACATTGTCACACCCTACCCCTCTGTAAGGCATAACATGATCCCGTAGTATACCTAATGAATTACCAACTCCGTCTACTGATAACCCATTAAATATACTACAAGGGATTTTAAAAAACTTTTCTTACTTCTTTTACCATGGTGAGCACTATTTATAGGTGTTAAAAACTTTGGTGAACTGAAGTGAAACAACTAACTCATTTGATTTATTTGGAATTTCTGTAAAAATTTTGGCTGAGTGCCATCTGTATTTTGGACAAAACAGTTCTTCAGAAAACCTGTAAAAAGCACTTCAATAATGTTCCAAATCTCAACTCCAATATATTTCTCAACACAACAATTTATCAACTCAATTCCATAGAAATTTTTCAAAGTCTGAGATAAGGAAATATAATACAGCTTTTACAAGTCAAAACAGCTCATAATTATTTTACAACTTCAAGGTACAATTTGAATTTACAACTGCTCAAAACCAAAAACAAAATGTACATACAGTGTCATACATTACAGTACAAAATGCAAAATACTGGTATACTCATTATACTGTAATCCTCATTTGGATGTATATGCAACCTAGTCTGTATCTGTCTGTCTCTCTACTGCGACAAAGAATAAAGCTATCACGAGACAATGTCTCAGTGGTGCACAACATTAACCAAATACAATTTAAATCACAATTCATAAATCATGTAAATAGTGGATACTTAAAACCATAGTCAAATTTAAGACAATAAAGGTCAATAAGAATTTAAACTCCATTTCTCAATATCACAATAGATTTCCATAAGTCAGATCATGTTTGAATTCAAAAGACAGTATATGTCAATGAGAGTTTAAATCCATTTCACAATCTCATAATACACATCAATAAATCACACACAGCTTAATCATGATCCATAGTTCAATTCGTCCCAAAAGCCGATGGCTAATGAGGTATTCAATTCGTCCCAAAGTCGATGACTAATGAGGAATAACAAGTCTAGATAGCAAAAATATGAGTACTCATCCAATTCGTCCTCAACAGGCACACACCTCAACACTTCAGCCAGAGAGGGAATTCAATTCGTCCCACTAGACAAGCTAATGAGGAATACAATCAATATACATGATAGCTGTGGTTTCAAACCATTTCCAATGCTTTTAAATCAATAAGTAACCATCAATGTCATTCAAACAATTTTTCACAGTTTCAAACCATTCACAATATTTTTCAATCAATAAGTGTCCATCAAACTCATTTACACAATTTAAAACAATAATATACAAATAGTCAATATTTATTTCAATTGAAAATAATTCAAAAGAAACAGTTGTTGTGCACAAACCTCTGATGACTGTCCCCCTGGTCTGGACTTAGTGTTTCTTTCCCTTTTGTTGAGTCCTTGTTAACTGAGAAACACAATTTGAAGTGTTTCAGTGCTAAATTAATTTACCTCTAACGATAATGTTCGATAAACAATTCACTGAATACCTTTATTTGCTAAGTCACCTAATATACCGACCCTCGACGTGTTCTAGGTAATTTAGGTCTTAGTGTCATTAATATGTCATATTCGATAGGGTTTTAGGTTTGGTATGTTTTACCAAAGTCATTTCTTTGTTTAGTGCATTTTAATGCAAATTGCTGGATTCCGGGACACTGGTTTAACCTAGCCGGACGGTCTAGTTCCCTCGGTTTTCGGGTCTCGGTCGAAACTACAAACTTGTAGATCTATGTCTTATGGACCGCGGTGCAAAATTTTAGGTCAATCCGAGTTAATTAGACCAAGTTATGGTCATTACACTATTGCTGGTCAAATGGCATCAATTAGGTCATTTTTTTGGTCAATTTGGTCAACTTTGGTTCGGCCAGTTTTTGGACCCGAACTTGTGCAAGCTTTTTGACTTGCTTATGGTCATTTCTGGGCTTTGGTGTCTTCATAAGACTTGTAGGTATGGGTCTTAACTATTCTTGGTTAAAATTTCAGGTCAATTGGACCTGGTTTGAGTGAGTTATGGCCTAAACACTCACTGCTGCCCAATTGGTCATTTTTCAGGTCCTAATTGCACCTAATCCGAATTGGTCATTTTCTTAGGTCACCTTGCAAGCAGAATTTTGGTATGGTTTCTCAATGAAAGTTGGCACATTTTGTGCCTAGTTTCACCTCAAATTGGTCTCATACCAATTGAGGTTACACATTTAAGGTTATAGGCTAAAATGTACACTGCCCTCAATATGCCTTTCACACCCCATTTCAAACACACATTTACCTTTGCAATTTGTTTACTTACCTACCAATCTGTTTTGGTACATTACCAAAAACATTTTCTACATTACATCAACATTACTTTGGGCAGATTACCATTACCCTCAACACACCAATTATAATTCACATTTACAATTTCTAAGTACCATTACATACACACCTAACCATTACAAATTTTACATACACTTTACAATATCAATCTACATACATATCATCAATCCTTCTAGGTCAATATTCTGCCTACTCTTCCTTCAATATATACATTTACTCAAGTGTTCCCAAGCTGCCGCAAACCTTCTTCAACATCAAAGTGCCGTCTAACTTACCAATTCCCATCCAAGTGCATAAATCACCATATAAACATGAAGTAATTCACTAGGTTACTAACTCACCATGATCAACATTATTTCTCATCAATTATATGCATAATAAATCACTAAATGCGTGACCCCATGGCTGTCCAAAAATGGCTATCTCAATAACTACTTAAACTTTAAAATTTCCTTCACAAAATTAACACCCATAACATGAACATAAAGTTTAACAAAGGAATTCTCAAAAGTGTAAACTTACCTTTGATTGTAACTTGCTAAACCTTCACCAAACTTCTCAAATTTGGTATCAATATCTTCCTTGTGATGTGTAGACAAAGTTTAATGAAGAACCCTAGGTGATTTGGGGTTGAAATGAGGGGATGGATCAAGCTTTACCCAAAACGGCCATGGAGGTTTTTGTGTTCTTCAATTCGGCAATATTGAGAGGACATGAGGAAGATGAGATTTCAGCTGGTTAGTGGACTTACTTCAGCCATATTTATGTTTAATTAAATCCCTAGTGGTCCACTAACTAAATTTAAATCATATTTTAAGCTAACTTTCACTTAATCCCACATTTAACCTTGATTTTAGCTATTTACTTTAGGTACCACCAAATTAATTTTTCATTTTATTTTCTAAGTGTAATACTATTTATTTTTAATGGACATTTAGGTCAAAAGACAATTTGGGATGTCAAATGACCATAATGCCCCTGTTCGGGTGGCATTCCCGATTTTTCGGTAACACCGTATTTTGTCTGTTTTTCGATTTCTCACTTTTCTTTGTACTAATTATTTAATTTTTCTTTAATCTTTCTAATGAGATTTATACTTCAATAAGGGTCTATTTATGTCCTAAAAATGTTTTCCAGGGTTCCCCGCAGTCCAGGGCTAGTCAACGGTCCACGCCGTGGCTTCCCGGTGCGGTCACCCATCGCTAGGGTTATCAGCTCGCTTAACTTGGTTACATTTCTTTGCTATCATTTTTCCTTTGTTTTTCTTGTACTTTCTTTTCTTGTATTTCATTATTTTATGTCTCCTAACTCATATCAAAGTACGGTTCTAGGCATCCTAGCTGTCCGTACAGCACTGGTCACCGGAACAGCAGAATGCACTACCGAACTTAGGGGTGTTACATACATTCATGGGAGTATTAAAAATTTAGTAGTGCAAACTATATAAATACATAAAATCTCAAGATAATATTACAATAATTTGTATTTGATTACAATCAAAATATTTATTACAAAAAAATTGGTACAACTACTCAAAGGAAATTTCATACATATAATTACAGAATTACATCAAAAGCTAATGTACAAGGGTATACCTATGATATACCCGAGGATAATCTCACCGTGTCCTTCAGTAACCTCGCTTAGCTGCTCTATATATTTTCTTTCACCTGCGACAGCATACAAAGCTATCGCTGAATGGTGAACTCATTGGTGCACAAACTAATAATTTAAAACTTAATACAAATTATTCTTAACAATTCATATAAATTTACAATCCTCAAAACCATGCAATAAATCCTTAAATTCATAAGAAAATTTACATTTAATTTATACAAATTCATTCAACAAATTAAAATCCTCAATACAACAAAATTGTAAATCACAAAATAACTTGTTCAAATCAATTTAGAAATGAAAAGTAACAAAATAGTTAGTCGTGCACAAATCTTATACGAATCGCCTCTTGGCCTTGACTCGATTCCTCGGGTTCTTTCCCGGTGTTCTTTTCAACTGAAACACACAATTTTACAGTGTTTCAGTACCATAACTTAACATAAATCCAAAAATAAATTTAACTTCACTTTTACCTAGCTTTAATGTGCTAAACTTATCGTTCTTTAAATTTTGAGTTGGGGTTATTATTCACTACACTATTCAAGTCAAATTGTTGACTTTTTAAGGCTTAATAGGTATGGGAATTCTAACTTCACCCGCATATCATATTTTGGTCACTAAATTTATTGGTTTTGGTTGTTTATTCAAATTCTAAGTCTTTTAGGCACATTTGAAAATTTTCAGTTTTGGTGTCTAAGGTTGCACTATTCCATTGGTCATTTTACTGTTGGAATTTGGCAAAACTTTCTTCATAGAAATTGTTCCCTATTATCTTAAGTTTATTCTCCTTTTTGAATAACTCCAATTGGAGTTTTGTAGCTCAAGTTATAGCTATTTGAATCATGGCTACCGGATTGGACTTAACTCAGATTTCTGGGCAATTTTTGGTTCTGGCAGTTTTAGGTCACCAATTTTGGGTGGCCAAATGACTTGGTTATTGGCATAATTTGAATTTGTGTTCTTCATAAAAGTTTTAGGTATATACCTCAAGTGTCCACTGGTAAACTTTTAGGTCATTTAGATCTGCCTAGCTCAAGTTATGGCCAAATGAACAAATACTATTCATTCGGTCATTTTGTACAGGGCAGACTGAGATTTTCCGAGTTTGGTCAATTTCTTCACTAGGTTTTGGTCACTTTTTGGGCATGGTTCCTGAATGAAAATTGTGTCATTTAGTGTCTATTTTCATTCTCAATTGGTCTCATACCAATTAGACTTGTAAATGTTCAGTTTTAGTCCCTCAAAAGGACCTTGGTCCTGCTACTAGCAGCATGACCACATTGAATCCGAATTTAACCTTAACTCCAACAGTTCCAACACACTTCATTTGGTCAAAAATGACCATTTTTCACTTCAAACTAGATCAAATACATCATTTCACCATTTCTCTAAATTTTTTCCTCTAAACCCTAGGTGTCCAAAATCCTAGTTCACTAATTAATTGCATTTAACCAATTCAATGCATATCAATCTCACTACCACATCCATACAAGCTTGCCTAACATATTAAATTCAATCAAAATACAAGCATATGCATAGTAACCCTAGTTAGCCAAATTTTCAGTTTAGTCCTTCACAAATATTTTTATTTCATTTTAAGTTAAGATCTAAGTTACCTACACCAAGAACACAAATATTAAACATAAATTTTTAATTTAAATTCACTAACCTTAAACTTTGAATTTCAATCTTTAATTCCACCCCTCTTTCCTTCTTTCTTTCTTGCTCAATCCTCTTCTCAAGTGAGGTTATCAAGTTCTAATGGATTAATTTGGTGTCAAGGTAAAGTTTAGTAGGAGTTTTGAAGCTTGAACTCAAGCTTCAATGGAGTTTCTTCCATGGTGGCTTAGGGAGAGGTGGGGCGGAAACTTAGGTGAAGGAAGAAGAATTTTTGGTTTTTTTTTACTTTTCTTTTCTTTTATGTATTTTGTCTTATGGAAGACCAAAAAATCAATTTAAATAATTTATTAATTATAACATTTATGGCATCATGCATGATGTCATGCATGATGTCATCTCCCTTCACTTTTTCATTTTCTTCTTTTTTTTTTATTAGTTCTTTAATTTAATTTCCAACTCTGAAATTTTCTTTTCCCCTATTTTATTTGACAATTAGGTCAGGAGTCAGCTCTCGGGGTCAATTGACCAAATTGCCCCTCGTCGGTTCAACCCGGTTTGCAAATAATTCAATATTTCTTCCGGCTCTCTGACCTAATTATTTGACTGGCTTAACAATTCTTTTTCATGATTTTCTCTTGTCCACTTTGTTAGCAATGGTCCTAAGGATCGCGACATCACATTTTACGGTTTGAAATTTGAGTTTAAATCGACTTCGCAGTTGTTCCTGAGAAGGTCACCCATCGTTGTGACTCTCGGCTCATTTAACTTCTTATGTTCTGTTTTTCTTATTTGTACTTAACTAATTGATAATTACTAATTATTTGTGTTTATGGCTTATCTAGATAGTAACAATGTGAATTATGTGATAGATCCTGGAGGATATGCTAAGGAGTTGTGTCATTGAGTTTGAGGGGAGTTGGGATAGATATCTCCCATTGGCAGAATTCGCATATAACAATAGTTATCAAGCTAGCATTCAAATGGCTCCGTATGAAGCATTGTATGGGAGGAAATGTAAAACCCCAGTGTGTTGGACTGAATTGGGCGAAGATAAATTGGTAGGACCAGACCTAATGAAACAAACTGAGGAGAAAGTGAAGAAAATCAAAGCTAACCTGAAAGGTTGCCTTAGATAGACAGAAATCTTATGCCGACTTGAAGAGAAAAGAGATAGAGTACGCAGTTGGCGATAAAGTGTTTCTCAAAGTCTCACTGTGGAAGAAAGTACTGAGGTTTGGGAGAAAGGGTAAGTTAAGCCCTAGGTTTATTGGCCCATATGAAGTCATTGAACGTGTGGGACCAGTGGCCTATCGGCTAGCTTTACCACTAGAACTGGATAAAATTCACAATGTATTCCATGTTTCTATGCTGAGGAGATATCACTCAGACCCTTCACATGTCATTTCCATGGAAGAGATTGAAATCCAACCGGACTTGACATATACAGAAGAACCTATACAGATCCTAGCTCGGGAAGTGAAGGAACTGAGAAATAAACAAATTCCACTGGTAAAAGTGCTTTGGAGGTACCACAACACTGAAGAAGCAACTTGGGAAAGTGAAGAGATGATGAGGCAACAGTTCCCTCAACTGTTTGCATCAGATAAATTTCGAGGACAAAATTTTTATTAGAGTGGAAGAGTTGTAACATCCTCACTTTAGTTAGTCCGAACAGTTTACTGTTCCAGTGACCAATGTCAGTCCGGATAGCTAGAATGTCTGAAAAAATATTTAAACTAAAGTGAAGAACCAAAATTAACTCAAATATTAATAAGAAAAATTTAGGAAAAATTTTAGAAATAAAATACAACCATGTTAAATGAGCCGGTGCCCTAGCGATGGTTAACCTAGTGAGAAGTTGCGGTTCTCGCAACTAGGAGCCCTAGACCCAGGGGAAAAATTATAAAATAATTTTTAGGACTCCAAAGAAGGGTTATTGAGGTTCTTATGGCATTAGAATGCCTAGGAAATGCTTAGAAAAATTTTTCAATTGGTACAGACAATTTTGGCTCGTTAAGCCAAACGGAGGGCATTTTGGTCATTTCGTCTTCAGAGATGATTTTTGGCCAACTTGTCCAGTTAAATAAATAATTTATATAACATAAAATATGACTAAATGTTGTTAAAAATTTAATTTAAATTAATTAGACAAGAAATGGAGAGAAAATGAAAGAAAATGGAATAATAACATCATCATGATGTCATTAAAGTTTTCCCAACCAACCCAATGTTGGCACATGGCATAAACTTACTTAAAAGAGACAAAATGGGCTGGAAATTGAAAAAAAATCAGAACGCTTCTTCCTCATCTCTTCCTTGCCGTGACCTATCCACCATTGCCAACCTTGGCAAGCTTTTTCAAAGCTTGATTTCCTTAGCTCTCACCCCACTAAACCCTATACTCCCAATACAAAAAAGTGTTCTTGCATGTTGGTGATTCTTTTGGGAGTAAAAAGAAAAGGAAAAGAGCAACTCTAGCAAGTGGAAAATCTCACTCCATAGAGGTTAGTGACCTAACCTTGGTTTTTACTTTGAATTCATGTTTAAGGACCTTAAGTGAGTGTAAATTACAAAGAAAATTTGATGAAATACCATTGGTATGCTAACCCGAAATTTTTGCAGCCTTGGTAGGGTATGATTGTAATGAGTTTTATGGAGTTAACATGCTTGTATGGTTGCCCACAATATGTATCTACTAAGTGGATTAATGAAATGAAATGATAAAGCATGATTTGTAATGTTTGAGTTAGGATTTGGGGTGGAAAAATGGGACTTTGACCATGTGATAATGAAAATAGGTTTTAATGGTCAATCAGTGACCAATTGGTTCTGTTTAAATAAAAAATAAAGTGTGTTGAGTAGTGGGATTTGGGTTTGGTGTTGCTGCCCTTGGTGACCTGTAGAATTGGACATGAGTCTAGCAGGTTTGGGCAGCAATAACTTGAATTATAGAGGTCCAATTGGTCCAAGGCCAATTGTACATGAAACTAAACACATAATGGCACAACTTTGGTGAAGAAACCATGCCCAGAAAACCAAACCAAGTGGACCAAAAGATTGCCCGACTCTGGGTGACCTGCAGTCTGCTTGGGCAAAATAACCAAATGAACAGTATTTAGTCATTTTGCCATAACTCAGTACAGAAAGGTCCAATAGACGTGAAATTTTATCAGCAACAAGCTGAGATATAGACCAACAACTTTCATGAAGAAATGTAACCCAAATTATGACCAGAATATAATCAAAAAGTGAGTTGTAGTCACTGTTCCTAACACTGTAGATTTGGTCAGTCCAGAAATTCTGGAAGAACTTTCAATCCGGCCAGTTGTGGTTTTTGGGCCATAACTTGAGTAACAAAACTCCAAATGGAGTGATTCAAAAAAGGAAATGCAACTAGACAAAATAAGGAACAACTTTCATGTTGATCAGTTTGTCAAATTCCCACTGCAAAAATGATTAATGGAATAGTAAAGACAAAGCATGAAAACTGAAAATTTTGTCCAATTAACATTAAGCTTAGAAATGGTATTGGCAACCAATACCAACAAGTTTAAGATGCAAAATGTGGTATGTTGATGATATTTAAACCAATATATCTATTGTTAATGCAAAAGTCAACATTTTGGTTGACTAATGAAATGAATACTAACCATAAAATTTCAATTTCAAAGAATTACATAAATTAAAAGTGTTAAATGCCCTAGTAGGCCTAATGTGATTGGTTTGGATAGGTTGGCATGTTAATTGGGTTCTGTTAGCAGTACTGCATATGGCTTCAATCCATTCTGTGTTTCATGGCTTCCCATGCCATTCTGTGACATAATAGCCTTTGGCTATGTTATTTGAGTTGATATACTTGGGTTTTAACCCTGACAATTATTACAGCTTATTAGCTGTTCTATTGCACTCCGGGAGCCACAATGTGACCGATGGTGTGATGGTCCGAGGTACTTAGTACCTAGTGCTAGTTTACCCATTTATCCAGTCCAGTTAACTAGTATGGTTTACTCGGGCAATGATAATAAACCTTACCAAATTTTAATTGAATAATACTGCAAATAATATCAGAAATTAAGTCTACCCAAAAATGTAAACATATATTCTGCATACTTATTTTTATTTTATTTTATTTTATATTGTCACTAATAAGCAGAATTGCTTAGCGCGTCGCTTTTGCCACGCGCAGGTACTAAAGACCTAGCTGGGGAGCTCAGCAGACATCAGACAGGGTAAGCCTTCAGAGCTACATTCGGGGTCCAGAGTCACCTCACATCTGCACTGCATATGGTAGGACATTAGGATTTTGGGTAGCATTTTGTATTTTGCATTTTGTATTATATATTAGTTTTGAGATTGTAACTATCAACTCTTGTAATTATGTAATAATGTAAATATATGAAATTTCATGTTATCGAAATTTTCTGTATAATGTATATTGATAAATGAAATGTTGAGAAATATTTATGAATATGCTTCAAGTGATGAAGTGAAAAGAAAAATTTCTGATAATAGTATTGTGATTTGAGATTGAGATTTTGAGATTGACTTGAAATGTGTATAATGGAGTTTGGATTTGGAAATTATATTGGAAGTGTTTTTAAACAGGTTCAGAAGAACTGTTTTTCCAATTTACAGCCAGCACTCTGCCAGATTTTCTATAAAATTTGCGAAAAAATTCAGATTTATCAAAATTGAAAATAAATGAATTAAAAGAGATAAATTGTAATAGAAACATAAATTGGTGCTCTGACACAATGAGTGGCATAACTTGCTCAGTTACACTGTAGACAGGTAAGGGGTGTCACACGAAGATAATTGTTGCAAGTTCTAGATCATGGGTAGGTTAATTTTGTTCATGTGGCCTTAGCTGCCTAGAAGCAGAGGGCGACCACCTTTCCCTCTTGCATCAATACACACCCTAACCCATTATGAGAGGCATCACTATAGACCACAAAGTCCTTTCTCGACACTGGATGTGTTAACACTGGTGCCTCTATGAACATAGCCTTCAACTTCTCAAAACTAATCTGACACTTGTCATTCCAGTCAAATCTGACATTCTTGTGTAACAACTTGGTCATTGGAGCAGCTATTAAAGAAAATCCCTTCACAAATCTTCTATTATACCCAGCTAGCCCCAAGAAGCTTCTGACCTCAGTTGTATTTCTAGGAGGCTTCCATTCCATCACTGCTTCTATTTTCTTGGGATCCACTCTAATCCCATCAGCTGACACTATGTGTCCAAGGAATGCAATCTCATTCAACCAGAAGTCACACTTGGACAACTTAGCATACAGCTTTTTTTCTCTCAGGGTTTGTAGAACAATCCTCAAATGTTCATTATGTTCTTCCCTGGTCTTGGAATACACCAAAATATCATCAATAAAGACCACTACGAACTGATCTAGGTACGAATGGAAGTTATGGTTCATAAGGTCCATGAATGCTACTGGTGCATTTGTTAGGCCAAAGGGCATCACCAGGAACTCATAATGCCCATATTGGGTCCTGAATGCAGTCTTTGGCACATCTGCATCCTTCACCCTCAACTGATGATACTCTGATCTAAGATCAATTTTAGAAAATACTCCTTCTTCCTTTAACTGATCAAACAGATCATCAATTCTAGGCAACGGATATTTGTTCTTCACTGTCACTTTATTCAACTGTCAGTAATCGATACACAACCTCAAAGTCCCATCCTTCTTCTTCACAAATAGCACTGGAGCTCCCCATGGTGACACACTGAGGCGTATGAACCCCTTATCCAAAAACTTCTATAACTGGATTTTTAGTTCATTCAATTCTGTGGGTGCCATCCTATAAAGAGCAATAGAGATTGATGCTATACCCGACAATACTTCAATAGCAAATTCAATTTTCCTTTCTGGTGGCAAGCTAGGCAATTCTTTAGGGAACACATCTGGGAAGTCTCTTATTGTGGGTATGTCACACAGATTTGGCTTAGCCTGCCTAGTGTCCAACACATGCGCTAGGTAGGCTTCACAGCCTTTTCTCATCAATTTTCTTGCCATTGTGGCTGAGATGACATTGGATAAGAAATATGTCCTTTCCCCCCACAATTGTAATCTCATTACCCTCAGGAGTTTTCAAGGAAATTCTCCTCAATTTACAATCAATCATTGCCTGATAACATGACAACCAGTCCATTCCCAAAATCACGTCAAACTCATAGAAAGGCAACTCAATCAGGTCAGCCAAGAATTCATACCCCTGAATCCTTAACGGGCAACCATTGTACACTTTGTTCACCACTACACTGTGGCCCAATGAATTAGTGACTAGGACATCTTGGTCACTCTCCCCTACTAGTATCTCCCTTTCTATGGGTAAGTTGATGCAGATGTATGAATGAGTAGATCCTGGATCCACCAATGCATGCACAGATGTATTGTAGAGGGAGAACTTACCCCTGATGACGTCTGGGGCATCTTGCTATTCCTGAGCTCTTATGGCATAGGCTCTGGCAGGTGCTCTGACCTCTGGCCTCTCTGCTGGCTCAGATGCAAGTCTCTGTGATGGTCCCACTGCCTCAGATTTACCAGACTTCCTACCCCTTTGTGGTGCAGGAGCAGGTCTATCTGCTTGTTTTGGAGCAGCTGTAGTAGTTCTGCGTAGACAGTTCCTTAACTGATGCTCTGTCGACCCACACCTTAAACAGGCACCCATCACTCTCCAACACTCCCCCTTATGCCACTTCAGGTAGTGTGGACATGCAGAAGTTGTTGGGGCTGGTCCCCTGAACACTATCCCTGGAGAGCTGCCCACTGATGGTGTTGACTGGCCTCTCCTAGGTGTAAACTATGGCCTAGGCCCCTGGGACTGACCCTAACCTTGAGGTTGACCTGAACTCTGAGTAGGTGGACCTTTGAACTTCTTTCCTGGTGCAGGAGATGACCTAGACTGACCCGGGCCCCTCTTCTGCTGTCTCTCTCTTCTAGTCTGCTCACTTATTCTAACTTTCTCAACTTTTAATGCAGCTTCCACTAACTTGGTGAAGTCTGTGATTCCCAAGGTAGTACTCATTATCTTTATATTGTTATTTAATCCCTCTTCAAATCTTTTACACCTTTCGGTTTCATTTGGGACTATTTACCTTCCATAACGACTCAATCTGACAAATTCCTTTTCATACTCTGCCACTGTCAGCTGTCTCTGCCTCAGATTAATGAACTCTCTTCTTCTCTCTTCTAGGTATACACTACCCACATACTTCTACTTGAATTCTTAGAGGAAGAAGTCCCAAGTTATTAATTCTGGCTGCACTTTACTAGACACTGTATCCCACCATTGGTAGGCATCATCTTGCAACAGAGATACAACAGCTTCTAGATTTTGCTCTGAAGTGCAGTGGAGTTGTTTTAAAACTCTCCCTGTTCTGTTCAACTAATTTTCAGCTGCAACAGAATCATCTTCTCTCTTGCTAAAGAAATCCACTGCTCTAAATTTTCTTAATCTTTCTAGATGTGATTTCTGCTGTGGAGGTGGTGGTGGTGGTATTACCCTAGCTATCTGTCTGAAGAACTCGGCCATTTGTTAGAACATGGCCTATGGAGGCTGAGCAGGCTCTGCTGGAGCTGGTTCTCCCCTACCCCTAGTCTCAGCTGCTGTAGGTGGAGCAAGACTCTACACTTCCTCCTCAACTACCCTCTGTGACGTGGGGTCCATATCCTAATCAAAATAACAAAGACAAATAGATCTGTATTAGTGTCACCTCGACTCTTACAAATGCAATGCATGGTATGGACTCGATCTCGACCCAAAAACGCCTAAACCATGCTCTTATACCACTAAATGTGATACCCTTTACCCGTCTACAGTGCAGCCGAGTAAGATATGCCACATAGTGTACCGGAACACCATATTTTATCCTTCCTTATTTATTTCTTTCATAGTTATAAAGTACAATTTGTGAAGTATAATTCACTTAAGTCATTTAAGGAAAACATAAATTTATTTGAGGTTCCGTAAATTTTATAGAAAATCCGGCAGAGCACCGGTTAAAAATTAAAAAAATAGTTCTTCGAAACCTGTGAAAAACACTTCCAATATGTTTTCAATCATTCCCAATTCATTTAAGTCATTTATGGAAAACATAAATTTATTTGAGGTTCCGTAAATTTTATAGAAAATCCGGCAGAGTATAGGTTAAAAATGAAGAAAACAATTCTTCGAAACCTGTAAAAAACACTTCCAATATGTTTTCAATCATTCCCAACTCCATTATATCAACAAAGTCTCAATATTTCTCAACAATACTTCCATTTCTTATTCATTCATTTCACATGATAATCATATACAAACCATGAATAAATACTCAATTTTTCATTTATAAACACAAATTTTCACTATTTACATTAATACCAAAATATATTACGTAAGTCTCAAATATACATGAGAAAATAAAAGTTATTTACAAAATACCCAAAATGAAATCTAGTGTCCTACCAATGCACTGAAGTTGGTGAGGTGACACGGATACTATGCAGAATTGTGGACGGCCTCACCTAGTCTGTGGTTTACTGGGCTCTCTGTCAGTCTCTCCAGAACCTACGAGTGGCAAAAAGTAACGCGCTAAGCAATAATGCTTAGTGGTGCCAATAATAAAATAAAAAGAACTAAAAGAAAATAAATATACAGTGAATGTATTGATGTCTTATGCAGACAAATTTTTGGTAATTATTTGTAGTCTTATTTATTTGGTACTTGTTAGATTCATTATCTCATTAAATTTTTCAACTTACATTTTTTGTTTCCCAAGTAACCTATACTGGATGACTGGACTGGATAAATGGGAAAACTGACACTGGGTATCAAGTACCTCATTCCGTCACACCATTGGTCACGTATGTATCTCCCAGTGTGCAACAGAACAGCTGATAAGCTGTAATAAATATTAGGCATAAGGCCAAGTATCGCCATAATTTCAGAATGGCTAAAAGCCATAAAATCATAGAATGGCATAACGCCATGTACAGTACTGCTAACTAAACCCTATTGGCATGCCAACCTATCCAAACCAATCTCACTAGGTATTCTAGGGCATGTTATACTTTTAAATTTTATAATTCTTGAGATTGAAGTTTAAGTGTTACTATTTATTTCATTAGTCAACTAAAATGTTGACTTTTGCATAGACAAAGGTACATTGGTTCTAATATTCCCAACATACCATATTTTGCATTCCAAAGTTGTTGGTATTGGTTACCAATATCAATTCAAAGCTTAGTGTTGGTTATTCACAATTTTCAAATTTCAAACACTAAGTTTTCTGTTCCATTGGTCATTTGTACAGTAGGAATTTGATAAAATTGTCTTCATGAAAGTTGTTCCTTATTGTGTCTAGTTACATTTCTTTTTTTGAATCACTCAATTTGGAGTTTTCTAGCTCAAGTTATGGCCTAAATACCATAACTTGCCGGATTGCAATTTTTCAGATTTTTCTGGGCAGAACCAATTCTGCAGGTTTTATACACTGACTGTATGTCAATTTTTGAATATGTTATGATCAAAATTTGGGTTTGGTTTCTTCATAAAAGTTGTAGGTCTATGTCTCAGCTATCTGCTGGTAAATATTCAGGTTAATTGGACCTTTCTACACTGAGTTATTACTAAATGAATAAATACTGTTCATTTGGTCATTTTGCCCAGGCAAAATGCAAGTCACCTAGATTAGGGCAATTTTTAGGTCATCTTGGTTTTGTTTTCTAGGTAGGGTTTCTTCATCAAAGTTGTGCCATTATGTGTCTAGTTTCATGTCCAATTAGCCTTGCACCAATTGAACCTATACAACTCCATTTATAGCTGGCCAAACCTGCTAGACTCAAACTCAGTCCTGCAGGTCACCAAGGGCAGCATACCAAATTTCAACTCCAACATCCTTACTCACTTCAATTCCTCCTCACACACATTCAAATGGTCACTAATTGACCATTACAAGGTTAACATACCATTGCATGATAAAACCCTAATGGTGTTCAAATGTCTAATTATTCATGTTTATACATGCATAATCTTTGCATTTCACTTACACAACTATGTTCAATCACTCATCTAATACCAAGGGCTGCTCATAACCACTTTGCTATCAAGCAAAATTATCAAACCCTAACCAACCCTAGCTGCCAAAATTTTTAGGTTGTACACACACACCTTTTTATTTTATTTTCTTATATTGCCTACTCATTTCACGCCATTAAACATGAACTAAACCAAAAGTAGTAAGAGTTCGACACTAACCTTGCTAGAGCTGAATTTCAAGCTAACCAAACTCCCTTTTTCCTTCCTCTTTTGGCTGCCTAGAGGATGTTCAAGTTACAAGATCAATTTTTTGTGAAGCTAGGTAGTGGTTTCAAGGTGAGATGAGGTGAGGTTTGAAGCTTTAGTGAGCTTTAATGGTGGAATGGGTGGAAGGAGAGCTTTCGGCTGGTTGATGAGGGACAAGGCAGATGTGTTTTTCTTATTTTTTTGGTTTCCTTTATCTTCTTTGATTACTTAATTTAGTGGCTTTTAATTGTGATTGGTGGAAAAAGGGTTGATGACATCATGTGATGTCAAAACTGTCATTTAATCTCATTTTCTTTCCTTTTCTTCTCTACACATTTTCAATTTAATTTTTAGCAATATTTATTCACATTTTATGTCATAATAATTATTTACTTAACTGGACAGCCAGCCAAAAATCACTTTTAAAGGCGAAATGACCAAAATGCCCTTCGTTTGGCTTAATAGACTAAAATTATCTGTACTAATTGAAAAAAATTTTCTAAGCATTTTCTTGGCATTCTAATGTCATAAAACCCTCAATGACTTTTCTCTGGAGTTTCAAAAATTATTTTATGAATTTTTTCCCTGGTCTAGGGCTCCTAGTTGCGAGGACCGCAACTTCCTACTGGGTTACCCATCGCTAGGGCACCGACTCATTTAACTCGGTTATATTTTATTTCTAAATTTTTTCCTAAATTTTTCTTATTAATATTTGAGTTAATTGTGGTTCCTTACTTTAGTTTAAATATTTTTCTAGACGTTCTAGCTGTCTAGATTGACACCAATCTTCGAAACAGTAAAATGTATGAAATTGCTACAAGGAGGGTGTTACATGTCCTACCAATGCACTATAGACTGTGAGGTGACACGGACACTATGCAGAACTGTGTACGGCTTCACCTAGTTTGTTGTCTACTGAGCTCTCTGTCCAAATCTTCAGTACCTACGCATTGCAAAAGCGACGCGCTAAGCATAAAGCTTAGTGGTGCCAATAATACAAGAATATATAGTATGCAAATAAAACTAAAAATTTCCTAGTTATTGTGTTTATAAGAAATAAATAATTACTAATTTATTGTTTAGTCGAAGGCTAATTTCATTTTATGATATTAACTCCTTCTAGCATTTTATTAATCATTTTCTTGACGATTTTGAGCTTCTTTATTTTATTGTAATCATTCTTATTCTTTATCTTGATATTTAATTTCCTTATTTTCTTTAATAATCAATTCAATTACAATTATATTTTTCCATGCCTAAGTAACCTATACAAATTGACTGGACTGGATAAACAGGTAAACTAGCATTGGGTACTAGGTACCTCAGACCGTCACACCATCGGTCACAATGTGTCTCCCGGTGTGCACACAGAATGGCTAATAAGCCATAAAAGCAATAAGGCATAAAGCCAAGATAACATCATAATCAGTATAGCCATAGGCTATCATATCACAGAATGGCATGAAGCTATACATCATATGCAGTACTGCTATCAGAACCCTATTGGCATGCCAACCTATCAAACCAATCACATTAGGCCTACTAGGGCATATTACAAAGTCATTTCTTGAATATTTGTACTTAATATGTAAGGTTACTATTCATTTAGTCATTTAAGTCAAATATTAACTTTCTCATATATAATAGTTACATGAGTTTTAATCACATAGATTTACCACATTTTGGTTCCCAAAAGTGTTGGCACTAGTTGTTAATCCATACTTCTAACCATTGGAGAATAATTCAAAATTTCAGTTTTTGGGTGCTAGAGTTTACTGTTCCATTAGGCCACTCTACAGTGAGAATTTGGCCAAATGTTCTTCATCAAAGTTGTTCCTTATTGTGTCTAGTTACATTTCTTTTTTTGAATCACTCCATTTGGAGTTTTGTAGCTCAAGTTATAGCCTAAACAACATAACTGGCCGGATTACAATTTTTCCAAAATTTCTGGGCAGAATCAATTCTGCAGTTTTTGTACACTGATTACAAGTCAGTTTTTGGATATGTTATGGTTAAAATTTGAGTTTATTTTCTTTATAAAAGTTGTAGGTATATGTCTCAGATTTCTACTGGTAAAAATTCAGGTTAATTGGACATTTCTACACTGAGTTATGACCAAATGAATAAACACTATTTATTTGGTCATTTTCCAGGGACTACATATTGGTGACCGGGATTAGGTCAATTTTTAGGGCAACTTAGGTTGGTTTTCTGGGCCACATTTCTTCATCAAAGTTATGCCATTTTATGTCTAGTTTCATTTCCAATTGGCCTTGAACCAATTGGAGTAACACAGCTCAAGTTATAACCCTAGGAATACACTGGACTCAAGTCTAGTATTCTAGCACAATGGGGACAACATACCACTTTCAATTTCAAGGCCACAATTACTTCTAATTTAGGGTCAAACTTCATCAAATGGTCACTAATCGACCATTAGAACTCCAGTTAACCATTCAAACATAATATCTCCAATTTTCATGCTAACCCTAATTGATCAAATCTCATTCTCATACAAACTCAAAAAGATTCAACTCCGTTTAACTCCAATTCATATGTATACATTAATTGACATTAATATACAAACTTAATTGCAACTAAACCATCAAAACCCTAACCCTCTCTTGGCTGCCACAATTCATACATACTCCTACATAAGTGTTTTATTCAATTTCTTAACAATTTCTCATTCACTTGAACTTCCTAACATGGAATAAAAAGAGAAATGTAAAAGTTAGCACAAACCTTAGGAGGGCAGAATTTTCCCTTCAATTTCCTTCACTTTCTTTGGTTTTCTTGGCAGCCAAACACCTTCCTAAGTAGTATAGACAAGTTTTAATGAAGGAGGTCTAAGGTTTTATGGAGGGAAATCAATGAAAATTAAGAGAGATGAAGAAATTTTTTTTATGGAAGAGAGAGATGAGAGATTTCTAGCAATGAGAAGAAAAATGAGGAAGATGGCTATTTGGTCTTTGTTTATATCTCATTTTTATCTCTTTATTTAATTTGTCAAATTGTGATTGGGTGAGGGCATGTTAATGACATCATGTGATGTCATAATTCCCAATTTCTTTCATTTTTCTTTTCTTTTCTTTTCTTTTCTTTTCTACTTATTTTCAATTCAATTTTTAACAATATTTATTCATATTTTAGATCATAATAATTATTTACTTAACTGGACAAGTCGGCTAAAAATCATCTCTAAAGATGAAATGACCAAAATGCCCTTCGTTTGGCTTATAGAGCCAAAATTGTCTGTACCAATCAAAAAAAATTTCTAAGCTTTTTTTTGGCATTCTAATGCCATAGAAACCTCAATGACTCTTCTCTGGAGTCTCAAAAATTATTTCATAAATTTTCTCCTAGGTTTAGGGCTCCTAACTGTGAAGACCACAACTTCCCACTGGGTTACCCATCGCTAGGGCACCGGCTCATTTAACTTGGTTGTATTTTATTTCTAAAATTTTTCCTAAATTTTTCTTATTAATATTTGAGTTAATTATAGTTCCTTACTTTAGTTTAAATATTTTTCTAAACGTTCTAGCTATCCAGACCGACACCGATCACCTGAACAGTAGAATGTACAGAATTACTACAGTGAGAGTGTTACAATTATATTGTTCTGGTGATCGATATCAATCCGGACAATTAAGAGGATTAGAACCACATTTGAGACACCTAGATAAGCCCTGAATGCAAATAAATAGTGACTACATGATAGGTAAGTATAAATAAGAAAAACAGAACATAAAAGGTTAAATGAGCCAGAAGTCATAGCAATGGGTGACCTTCCCAGGAAGTGACTGTGAGGTCAATCTTAACTCAAATTTCGAACCAGAAAATGTGACGCTGCGCTCCTTAGAATTTTCGCGAACATAGTGGAAAAGAGAAAATCTCAGAAAAGAATTTTTAAGCAGGTCAAATAATTAGGTCAGGGATACAGAAGAAATATTGAATAACTTGCAAACCGGATTGAACTGGCGAAAGCGATTTGGTCAATTCACCCCTAGAGCTGACTCTTGACCTAACTGTTAAATAAAATAAAAAAAAAGGAAATTACGAGATCAAGAATTAAATTAAAGAACTAATAGAAAAATAAATAAAAAAGAAAAAAAATTGAAAAAGTTTAGTTACATTATGCTTACATCACTATTATGACATCATAAATAATTTTATTTTTGCGCATCAATATTGACCAAGTCAAAAGCAATTTTAAAGACTTAAAAATACACTAAAAAGAAAAAAAAAAAATCAGACTTTCTTCCCTCACCAAGCCGACTGCCCCCCTCTCTCTCACTTAAACCACCATTGTTACACCATGAAGCTTGAGTTTAAGCTTGCTTCCAACTACTAAACCTTACCTTGACCCCAAATTAATCCACTAGAACTTGATAACCTCACTACATAAGAGGATTGAGCAAGAAAGAAAAGAAGAAAAGGAAGAAAGGGAAGATTGAACTTCAAAGTTTAAGGCTAGTGAATTTAATTGAAAATTTATGTTTAATACTTATATTTTTAGTATAAGTAAATTAGATCTTAACTTAAAATCAAAAGAAAATAATTGTTGGAGGATCAAAAAGAAAATTTTGGCCAACCTTAGTTAGGATTTGAAATGAATGATTTTGAGTTGTTTGAATGGTTGTTTAGGTTGAGTTGTGTATGTGAAGTATGGGTATATGTTTTGAATGCATTAGATTTGAACTCTATGTAATTAGGGTTTTGAGCATTTTGAAAAATTGGAGAAAAAGTTGAGAATTTGTCAATTGATGCTATTGACCTTACTTGAGTTGAGAAATGGTCAATTGTGACCGTTTGTGGTGTGTGTGAATTGTTAGAAATAAGTTTCAATTCAGATTGGTTAAGGTCAATATGTAGACAGCTTGACCTAGGTCCCTTTCAAGGACCAAAACTGAAAATTTACCAACCCAATTGGTGTAAGGCCAATTGAGAATGAAACTAGACACAAAATGACACATTTTTCATTGAGGAATCATGCCCAAAAAATGACCATAACTTAGTGAACAATTAGGTCAAATCCAGATTAGGGCACACTGACCTATACAAAAATGACTAAATAAACAGTAGTTACTTAAATGACCATAACTTGGTCTAGGAAGGTCCAAATGACCTAAAATTTATACCGATGGAAAGCTGAGACATAGCTCTATAACTTTTATGGAGAAAAAAAATCCAAATTTTGACCATAACCTATCTTAAAAACCACCTGCAATCAACATACCAAAAATTGCTAATATCCAGAAAATGCCCAAAATTCTGGGTAACACCAAATTCGGCTAGCCATGTTCAAATGGCCATAACTTGGGTTAAAATACTCCAAATGGAGTGATTCAAAAAGGGAATTAAATTTAAGACAATAAGAAAGAACTTCTATGAAGAAAACTTTATCAAATTCTAACAGCAACATGACCAATGGAACAGTAGAAAACAGGGGACCAAAACTGAAAAATTGTAATTTCTCTCAGGAGACTTAGAAATTGAATTGGCAATCAATGCCAAAAAAATTGACACCCAAAATGCGGTATATGGGTGCAATTAGAACTAGTAATCTTATTATGCATAAGAAAGTCAACAAATTGACTTGAATAGTATCATGAGTAGTAATCCCAAAATGAAAATTTCCAAGAACGTTAGTTTAAGCATATTGGGGCTAGATTAAGTATATATTAATTAATTATTGGAATTTAAGTATTAAAAATGGATACTGAAGCATTTTAAATTTATGTGTTTCAGTTGGAAAGGGATCTTCGAAGGAGAAACGAAAGTTTGAGTAAATTGAGTTTACAAAAGAGGTTTGTGCGCAATCAACTTTAATTTATTATTTTTTAATTGAAAACTTATTTAGCTATGCATTGTGAATTAGTTGTACTAATTATGAGTTTCGAGAAATGTTGTGTTGCCATTTTATGAATGGAAATTTGAATTGGAAATTGATTTGTGCTATGCGTGAAATGTTTGAATAACTTGATTGAAATTATTTTTGATTCACACTTAGCATGGCAATATCACTATGTTCCTCCTCCATTTATGGGGTGAGTATGACTATATTCCTCCCTTTTTGGCTTCCCAGTAAGGAGGTGAGTTTGGATGAGTACTCATTAGCTAGCTAGCCACCTCCCTCATTGATTTCGATTAGTGGGGTGAGTATGCCTTATCGTGATGTGCACACGGCATGTTCGAAAATTTTGGGTCATAGCCTAAGATGTGTTATTGATTGGCAACACTGTGTTTATTAACTTGTTTGATCAAATTGTATTATATTAAGCTTTGAAAATTGTGAAATATTCAAATTGTGATTTGTGATAAATGTGATTTGAAATTTAAAATGTGATTGTGAAATATTTGAACTGTGAATTAATAACAAATGTTTTATATTGTGCATTTTATATTTTTTTATGCACCATTGAGTATTTTTATACTCAGTGATAGCCTTTTTTGCTGTCGCAGATAGAAACAAGGAAAAAGGGAGCAGAGTGAGCTGCTGATTGTTGGGACTACACTAAGGTTTTTGTACAGGCATTTAGTTATACCCTTGTATGTTAGATTTTGATTATGCATGTAAATATATGTGTGTAAATTATTGAGCAGATGTATAAAACTTTTGAAATGTTATTTTGGATGTGTAATGGGAGTGCAAATTATTGTAATGTTCAAACTTATTATTGAGTTTTGTTGTAACACCCCTATGTTCGATAGTGCGTTCTACTGTTCCTGTGACCAGTGTTGTCTGGACAGCTAGGATGCCTAGAGCTACACTTAGATATGAGTGAGGAGACATAAAATAATGAAATACAAGAAAAGAAAATACAAGAAAAACAAAGGAAAAATAATAGCAATAAAATATAACCAAGTTAAACGAGCCGAGAACCCTAGCAATGGGTGACCGCATCGGGAAATCGCGGCGTGGACCGTTGACCGGCCCTAGGCCGCGGGGAATCCTGAAAAATATTTTTAGGACTTAAATAAATTTCTATTGAAGTATAAATACCATTAGAAATATCAAAGAAAAATAAATTAATTAGTACAAAGAAAAGTGAGAAATCGAGAAAAACGATAAAACTCGGTGTTACCAAAAAATCGGGAATGCAACCCGAATAGGGGCATTGTGGTCATTTGACAACCCGAGTTGTCTTTTGACCTAAATGTCCATTCAAAACACATGATATTATACTTGAAAAATGTCATAAAAAATTAAATTGGTGGTACCTAATGTAAATAGCAAAAATTGAGAGTTAAATGAAGGAAAATGAAACTTTAGATTAAATTAATATTAAATCTTATATAGTGCTCCACTAACTCACATAAGTGGACCACTTACTCTTCATTTAGGACAGTAGATTCATCTTTTTCTTCAACCTCTCAATGTAACACCCCTATGTTTGGTAGTGCGTTCTACTGTTCCAGTGACCAGTGTTGTCCGGACAGCTAGGATGCCTAGAACTACACTTCGTTATGAGTGAGAAGAAATAAAATAATGAAATACAATAGAAGAAAACACAAGAAAAACTAAGAAAAAATAATAGCAAAGAAATGCAACCAAGTTAAACGAGCCGAGAACCCTAACGATGGGTGACCGCACCAGGAAGTCACGGCGTGGACCGTTGACTAGCCCTGGACCGCGAGGAACCCTGGAAAATATTTTTAGGACTCAAATAAATATTTATGGAAGTATAAATATCATTAGAAATATTAAAGAAAAATTAAATAATTAGTACAAAGAAAAGTGAGAAATCAAAAAATGAACAAAACCCGGTGTTATCGAAAAATCGGGAATGCAACCCGAACAAGGGCATTGTGGTCATTTGACACCCCAAGTTGTCTTTTGACCTAAATGTCCATTAAAAATAAATAATATTACACTTGGAAAATATAATGAAAAATTAATTTAGGGGTACCTAATATAAATAGCAAAAATGGGGTTCAAATTAGGTAATTAACACATTTAAAACATAAAATATACTTTAATTGGTGAGTGGACCACTATGGAGTAAATTAAACACAAGAAGGGCAGGTGTAAATCCACTACACAATCTGCAAACTTCATCTTCTTCATTTCTTTCAACCATGCCGAAATAAACTCCCTAAAAACCTCCATGGCCGAAACTTGAAGGAACCTCATCCTCTCCTCCATTTTCACCTCCAAACACCAAAGCTTCTTCATTAATTTTGATCCCTACCTCACAAAGAAGGAGTAGATACCAAAATCAAGAAGTTTAGTGAAGATTTAAGAAGTCTCATCCATAGGTAAGTTTGAGTTTTTGATTGTTGCTTTGTTAAAGTTTGTAAGGGTGTTATGGGTGTTTGATTTATGAAGAAATTTTTGAGGTTTGATGTTGAATGGGAATGTGTACTTTTGGCAGCCATGGAAACACCTTGAAGGCAGTTTATTTATGCTTGTAAGTGGTGAATTAAATGATTGATTAAATGTATGTTGTGTAGGAAATTGTTTGGGTGAGGTATACTTAGTATATGTAAATGTGAAATGAAATTTAAAGCTTGGAAATTAATGGAATGTAAATATACCATTGTGGCAGTTTGTTAGATCTTGAAGAATGCTAGAATTCATGCTTGATTTATGGAATAATGATATTAATTTGTGATAGGGGTTATGGCAGTTTGAGTGCATGTATGATGGCGTGAAGTTGGACATGTAAATGAGCATGAATTGGTGATTGAAATGTTGTAAATTGAGTTGGACAAATTCTGCACTTGTTGGTGCACATTGAATGTAATTGTAAGCTGCCAAAATGACCTATAATATGTTGTAAATTATGTTTAGGTTGTGGTACAACCAGAATTGGTTTGAATGTTGACTTTGGTGAGTGTTAAAAGTGATGCTTGATGTATATGCAAGAATTTCAATAAGGCAGTTTGAGTTTTAGGTCTATAACTTTAAGTGTGTGGCTCCAATTGGTACGAGACCAATTGGAGATGAAACTAGGCACAAAATGTGCCAACTTTCATGAAGGAAGCTTGCAAAAATTCTGCTTGCAAGGTAGCTTGAAAAATGACCAAATCCGGATTAAGTGCAAATGAGGCTTGAAAATTGACCATTTGGGCAGTAGTTAGTGTTTAGGCCATAACTCACTCAAAACAAGTCCAATTGACCTGAAATTTTAACCATGAATAGTTAAGACCCATATCTACAAGTCTTATAAAGACACCAAAGCCCAGAAATGACCATAAGCAAGTCAAACAGCTTGCACAAGTTCGGGTCCAAAAACTGGCCGAACCTAAAATGACCTAAAATGACCTAAAGTGACCAATTTTGGTGCAATTTGACCAGCAATAGTAAAATGACCATAACTTGGTCTACATAACTTAGAATGATCTGAAATTTTGCCCCGCATTCCATAAGACATAGATCTACAAGTTTGTAGTTTTGACTGAAACCCGAAAACCAAGGGAACTAGGTCGTCTGGCTAGGTCAAACTAGTATCCCGGAATCTAGCAAATTGCAAGAAAATATAGTATATACGGAAATGAACTTGGTAACATGTACTAACCCTAAAAGACTATCGAATGTGACATGTTAGTAATATTAAAACCTAATTTACCTAGAATACATCGAGGGTCGATATATTAGGTTGATTAAGCAAATAATAGCATTCAGTGAATTACTTATCAAGCATTATCGTTAGAGACAGTTTAATTTAGTACTGAAACACTTCAAATTGTGTTTCTCAGTTAGCAAAGACTCAGAAAAAGGGAAGGAAACACTGAGTCAAGACCAGGAGACAATTATCAGAGGTTTGTGCACAACAACTATTTCTTTTGAATTTTTCAATTGAAATGAATTATGACTATTTGTACATTATTGTTTTAAATTGTGGAAATGTGTTTGAATGGATATTTATCGCTTGAAAAGCACTGTAAATGGTTTGAAATTGTGAGAAATTGTTTGAATGATATTGATGGATACTTATTGATTGAAAAGCATTGGAAATGGTTTGAAACCACAGCTATCATGTATATTGAATTCCCTCTCTGGCTGAAGTGTTGAGGTGTGTGCCTGTTGAGGGCGAATTGGATGAGTACTCATAATTTTGCAAGCTAGCTATGTTATTCCTCATTAGTCATCGGCTTCTGGGACGAATTGAATACCTCATTAGCCATCGGCTTTTGGGACGAATTGAACTTTGGAACATGATTAAGCTGTGTGTGATTTATTGATATGTATTGTGAGATTGTGAAATGAATTTAAATTCTTATTGACATTCACTGTCTTTTGAATTTAACTATGTTTGGATTTCTGAGATTTATTGTGATATTGTGTTAAATTCCTTCTAATATTCATTGTCTTGAATTTAACTATGATTTTACATATCCATCATTTATATGATTTATGAATTGTGATTTAAAGTTGTATTTGGTTAATGTTGTGCACCACTGAGACATTGTCTCAGCGATAGCTTTTTATTGCTGTTGCAGGTAGACAGACGGACAGGGCAGCAGACTAGGCTGTTAGTACATCCAGCGAGAAATTATCGGGTATAATGAGTATACCATATTTTGCATTTTGTACTATAATGTATGACCACTGTATGTACATAGTGTTCTTGGTTTTGAGCAGTTGTAAATTAAAATGGTACATTGAAGTTGTAAAGTAAATTATGAGTTATTTTGACTTGTAAAAATTGTATTATATTTCTTGTATCTCAGTCTTTGAAAAATCACTGAATTTGAGTTGAGAAATATGTTGTGTTGAGAAATATGTTGGAGTTGAGATTTGGAAATATATTGAAGTGCTTTTTACAGGTTTTCTGAAGAACTGTTTTATCCAAAATACAGATGGTACTCTGCCAAAATTTTTACAGAAATTCCAAATAATTCAAATGTGTTAGTTCTATCACTTCAGTTCAAAAAGGTTTTTAACACCTGTAAATAGTGCTGACCACTGTAAAAGAAGTAAGAAAAGTTTTTAAAATCCCTTGTAGTGTATTTAATGGGTTATCAGTAGACGGAGTTGGTAATTCATTAGGTATACTACGGGATCATGTTATGCCTTACAGAGGGGTAGGGTGTGACACTCAAATTCAGCCGAAAATGGAGGAATGAAGAACTCCATGGCCGCATGGTTTTGGAGCTCCATGCAAGCTTGATCCAAGCCTCATTCCTTGCACTTTCCTTCATTAAAAGTTGTCCGTACACCTTGGCTAGTAGATAGGCAGTAAGAAGACCAAGTTTTGGTGAAGTTTTGAAGAGTTTCCAAAGTAGTAAGTATGTGTTTTTGATTATTGCTTCATTAAAGTTTGTGAGGATGTTATGGGTACTTAAATTGTGGAGAGATTTTTGAGGTTTGATGTTCTAAGGGACATATTTATTTTTGGCAGCCATGGAAACTCTATAAGAACAGTTTATCCTTGCTTGTAAATGGTAGATTAAAGGGTTCATTAAGTGTTTATGTGTGTAGGAATAAATTGGGTGATGTATATTAGATGTATATATGAATGTACACTTAACTTTGGAAGCTTGGAAAGCAAATAGATGAAGACTACAATTCGGCAACTTGAAGTGTGAACCCAAAATATGTATTTCATGGCTTGGTTTATGGAATTATATGATTGAATTATGGTGCTTGTTATGGCAGCTTGTACATGTGTGCAAGAGTTTGAGTTTGGACATGTAAATGAGCTAGGTTATGTGATTGAATTATTTGTAATTTGAACTTGGTAAATTCTGTACTATAAGGTGCATATTGAGTGTGGTTATAAGCTGCCTAAATAACCAAAAATGTGTTGTGAAATGTGTTTAGGTTATGGTACAAAATAGAAATGGCATGAATGTGTAAATTGGTAAGTGTTAAATGCATCCTTTGATGAGTGATGGACAATGTGCAATAGGGTAGTGTGTATTTTGGCCTAGAACCTTAAGTGTGTAGCTCCAATTGGAGGTGAAACTAGGCACAAAAAGTGCCAACTTTCATGAAGGAAGCTTACCAAAATTATGCTTGGAAGGTAACTTGAAAAATGACCAAATCCGGATTAGTGTATTTAAGGCCTGAAAATTGACCATTTGGGAAGTAGTTAGTGTTTCGGCCATAACTCACTCAAAACAGGTCTAATTGACCTGAAATTTTTACCATGAATAGTTGAGACATATATCTACAAGTCTTATGAAGACACCAAAGCCCAGAAATGACCATAAGCAAGTCAAATAGCTTGCATAAATTCGGGTCTTAAAACTAGCCGAACCTAAAATGACCTAAAATGACCTAAAGTGACCAATTTTGATGCGCTTTGACCAGCAATAGTAAAATGACCATAACTTGGTCTAGTAAACTCAGAATGACCTGAAATTTTGTCCCGCGTGCAATAAGACATAGATCTACAAGTTTGTATTTTTCACCGAAACCTGAAAACCGAGGGAACTAGGTCATCTGGTTAGGTCAAATTAGTATACCGGAATCCGACAAATTGCACTAAAGTGCACTATACATGGAAATGAATTGGGTAATATGTACCAACACGAAAAGGCTATAAAATGTGACATATTAGTAACATTGAAACCTAATTCACTTAGACTGCATCGAGAGTAGACATCTTAGGTTGACTAAGGAAATAATAGAATTCGATAAATTAATTATTAAGCCTTATTCTTAGAGACAGTTTAAATGAGTGCTGAAACACTTCAAATTGTGTGTTTCAGTTAGCAAAGACTCAGGAAAAGGGAAGGAAACACTGAGTCAGAGCCAAGAGACAATTATCAGAGGTTTGTGCACAATATTTATTTTTTTTTGAATTTTTCAATTGAAATAAATTATGATTATTTGTATGTTATTGTTTTAAATTGTGTTTGTGCACAATAGTTATTTCTTTTGAATTTTTCAATTGAAATAAATTATGATTATTTGTATGTTATTGTTTTAAATTGTGTTTGTGCACAATAGTTATTTCTTTTGAATTTTTCAGTTGAAATAAATTATGATTATTTGTATGTTATTGTTTTAAATTGTATTTGTGCACAATAATTTTGACTTCTCATTTTCTACTTAAAAGTTTAATTGAACATTATAGTTTTAAATTATGTCCGTGCACAATACTTTTATATTCACTGCTTTTACTAGCAAATTTATTTGGAGAAATGAGTTATGAATAATTTTTTATTGTTTTGGTTTTGGGAATATTATTGGGAAATTATTGTGTTGCCTACTTTGTAAATGGAAATTTTGAGATAAATTGTGTTTAGTGGTATCGGAGCAAAGTAGGGACGGTGATACGTAACGCCTACGATTCCTGGGAACTCTCACTCGTGAACCCAGGAGCTTACAGGGATGGCGATACGTAACGCCTGCAAGTGCTCTGATAAGTACATTATATTCCTCCCTCTTTGACTTGTCAGTCTGAGGTGAGTATGGATGAGTACTCATTATTTAGCTAGCTTCCTCCCTCATTGATTTCGATTATTGGGGTGAGTGTGTCTTGTAGTGGTGTACAACAATGGCATATGTGAAAAAATTGTGTCATGGCCTAAATTGTGTTATCGATTGGCAACACTGTATTCTTCAGCTATTTGATCAAATTGTGTTATTGATGGGCAAAACTGTGTTATTCAGTTATTTGATCAAATTGTGTTATTGATTGGTAAAACTGTATTGTTCAGTTATTTGATCAAATTGTGTTATTGATTGGCAAAACTGTATTATTCAGTTATTTGATCAAATTTGTGTTATATGAACTTTGTAAATTGTGAAATGGAATTGTGAATCATTTGATTTGTGAATTGTCAATAAAAGATTTATATATCGCATTTCAAATTGTTATTGTGCACCACTGAGTGAATTTTACTCAGCGATAGCTTTTCATTGCTGTCGCAGGTAGACAGACTGAAAGGGCAGCAGACTAGACTGCTAGTGCTTTAGTGAGAGATCATCGGGTATATTGAGTATACCATATTTTGCATTTTGTATTATAATGTATGATCACTGTATGTATATAGTGTTCTTGGTTTTGAGCAGTTGTAAATTAAAATTGTACATTAAAGTTGTAAAATAAATTGTAAATTATTTTGGACTTGTAAAATTTATACTATATTTCTTTTATCTCAGCCTTTGGAAATATTGAAAAATTATTGTGGTTTTGAGTTGAGAAACATATTGTGTTGATTAAATGTTGGAGTTTGAGATTGAGAAATATATTTGAAGTGCTTTTTACAGGTTTTTGAAGAACTACTTTATTCAAAATACAAATGGCACTCTGCCAAAATTTTTACAGAAACTATTATTTCTTCAAATGTCTTAGCTGTTTCACTTCAGTTCAAAAAAATTTTTTTTAACACCTGTAAATAGTGCTCACCACTGTAAAAAGAAGTAAGAAAAGTTTTAAAATCCCTTATAGTGTATTTAATGGGTTATCAGTATACGAAGTTAGTAATTCATTAGGTATACTATGGGATCATGTCATGCCTTACAGAGGGGTAGGGTGTGATATGTTTAAGTGGTATCAGAGCAAAGTTTTTAGATTCTGTTTTCACCTATAATTTGAATATTCTTTCTTCATAGTACAACTGCTCAATGTCATTGTTTGATACATACAGTACATTACATTATAAATATGCACTAACGAGAGGAAATCTCCTTGTGTTAATTGTTCAAGAGGTCTAAGATCCTTGAATTGACTATAAAAGAGGGTGATCATTCAGTCGATCAATTGATAGAGGCTGAGGTACAAGTTGAGGCCCCAGCTCCACAAAGTGTCGAAGGCCCGATTGTACCAGTTTTACCGGTATAAATTGCTGCACAAATAGCCCAGCAAATGGCCACTTTCTTTCAACAAATGGCTGATAATCTGTCAGCCCAAGCTCAAGTACAGACCCAACCCCCACAAGGGCAACATGAAATAGAGAAGAGGGAGAAACCTATGGGTCAGAGCTTAAGTAGTAATTTGAGAAAGAGAAAAGAATTTGAGAAGCCCCGAGCTCAGGGATATAACAAAGGTGGATCATCAAGGGAGAGACCACCAAGGTCCAGTCGTCGAACAACTAGAAGTTCCTACCCTCCCTGCCAATGTGAAACTTATGGTAAAAATCATGGTGGGGTATGCTACAAGGCCATAGGAGCCTGTTATAACTGTGGAGGCATAGGACACTTTGCCAAGGACTGCACCAGTGCCCGTAGAGTTGGACCACCTCCTACTACTGCTAAAGGGTTAGTTCAGAGCCCTGTCACCAGAGGCTCACAACCACCCAGCAGAGGTAGAGGCAGGGGTAGAGGTAACCCAGTAGGCAGCCAAGACACAGTGAAACAATCAGAGCAAGACAGTGCTCCAGTTAGAGTTTACGCAATGAGACAGAGAGAAGAATTCGAGACATCTGATGTTGTGGCTGGTACCTTCTCAACTTTTAATCAAGATGTGTTTGTATTATTTGATACGGGTTCTACCCATTCTTATGTGAGTGCTAGCATCATTGATTGCATTGCTATTCCATATATAAAAAAATTAACTTTGAGGTGCTAATAACTAGTCCGTTAGGACAAGAGGTCAGGGTTAATAGAATGTATAGGGATTGTCCTTTGGTGATCCAAGGACACACTTTTCTATCTGATCTCATTGAAATACCCTTCAGAGATTATGATATCATCTTGGGCATGGATTGGTTAACCAGGCATCACGCCATGATTGACTGTAGATTGAAGACAGTCACTTTTGGTCTCCCTCAGTATAGTGATGTGGTAATACATGGGGAGAGGCAGTATCATCAAACATCATTTCGGCTGCACTAGCCAGAAAAATGATCAGAAAGGGGTGTGAAGCATACTTGGCACATGTGGTAGACACCCAAGTGGGGAGTCCAGCAATGAGGGACATCCCTACAGTATATGACTTTCCAGATGTGTTTCCTGATGAATTGCCAGGATTACCTCCGGAAAGAGAGGTGCAGTTTGAAATCAATGTTATGCCTGGTGTGGATCCAATCTCCATAACACCATATAGAATGGCACCAGCAGAGTTGAAGGAGTTGAAGATACAGTTGCAAGAACTACTTGAAAAGGGCTTCATCCACCCTAGTGTGTCACCATGGGGAGCTCCAGTATTGTTTGTTAAGAAGAAGGATGGCACTCTTCGTTTATGTATTGTTTCACCTGGAATCTGCATACTTTTATTTTAGTGTTAGAATTATATGTTCTGTTGTTATTCCTTTACAGGGGAATAAATTTTGATGCATTAGTGATTTGTCCTTTAAGATAAGGATTGTGATAATAAGTGAAATTAGTTTTGAAAGAGTTTATCGGCGACAAGTATTTTTTACCGCACCATAAATTATAAAGCTAAATGGCAAGCCTACTTAATGTAAGGCAAGAGGACGTAAAAGTAAGTTACAGTAATAGAATTGCTCTAGATGAGGGCAAGGATGTTACTGTTAGTAATTGTTAATGGATATTGTAATCAGAATAAGATTCGAATATCAGTAAATTCGAAAAGGATAAAATATCAGAAAATTTGATCTGTTGGGATGTATCGTAGTAACTATGCAATGTTTTTGATGTTTGTACTGTAAGCTGCAGATTACAGTACTGACTTGAGATTATTGTGTAGAGCTACGTACTACTTAATAGTACACCAAGATGAGAATAGTTGCCAACGGCATCTGTTTTGGTATAGTTATGCCAGGACAGAATTTAATTGTTAGAAATAAGTTTGAAAATCCTACTTAGGGATTTAAAACTCAAAAGTTAGAAAATCGAAAGGTTATAGTTTAGTACAGAAGGAAGTAAGTTATAGAATTTATAAGATAAAAAGAGTTGTGAAAGTAGAAATTTGAACAGTTGATTCAGATATAACAAAGAAATGTTACGAATGTGAGGAAGACTATTGACTAGAATGGTCAGAGGACCAATAACTAGATAAATTATTCTAACATGACCTCAATGGTCATTCAAGAAGGAACATGAATTGAAATATTAAATAGCACAATAGTAAGAGAAGATTGGTGTTATACAAACAAATTAAATATTATATTAGATTGTTAAAAGTCTTATACAAATTCGAGAGAAAGAAGATTATACGATCATATAGAAAGGAGAAAATAAATGTATGACTATTGTAAGATGGCTATTGGGTAAAATTTCGCCGATGAAATTTATTTTAAGGGGGGGAGAATTGTAACACCCCTATGTTCGGTAGTGCGTTCCATTGTTCCTATGACCAGTGTTGTCCGGACAGCTAGGATGCCTAGAACTACACTTAGATATAAGTGAGGAGACATAAAATAATGAAATACAAGAAATGAAAATGCAAGAAAAACAAAGGAAACATAATAGCAATGAAATGTAACCAAGTTAAACGAGCCGAGAACCCTAACGATGGGTGACCGCACTGGGAAGTCGCGGCGTGGATCGTTGACTAGCCATGGACCGCAGGGAACCCTGAAAAATATTTTTAGGACTTAAATAAATTTCTATTGAAGTATAAATACTATTAGAAATATCAAAGAAAAATAAAATAATTAGTACAAAGAAAAGTGAGAAATCGAGAAAATTGATAAAACTCGGTGTTACCGAAAAATCGGGAATGCAACCCGAACAGGGGCATTGTGGTCATTTGACACCCCGAGTTATCTTTTGACCTAAATTTCCATTGAAAATACATGATATTACACTTTGAAAATGTCATGAAAAATTAAATTGGTGGTACCTAATGTAAATAGCAAAAATTGAGAGTTAAATGAAGGAAAATGAAACTTTAGATTAAATTAATATTAAATCTTACATAGTGCTCCACTAACTCACATAAGTGGACCACTTACTCTTCATTTAGGACAGCAGATTCATCTTCTTCTTCAACCTCTCAAATTCAGCTGAAAATGGAGGAATGAAGAACTCCATGGTCGCATGGTTTTGGAGCTCCATGCAAGCTTGATCCAAGCCTCCTTCCTTGCACTTTCCTTCATTAAAAGTTGTCCATACACCTTGGGCAGTAGATAGCCAGCATGAGGACCAAGTTTTGGTGAAGTTTTGAAGATTTTCCAAAGTAGTAAGTATGTGTTTTTTTATTATTGCTTCATTAATGTTTGTGAGGATGTTATGGGTACTTGAATTGTGGAGAGATTTTTGAGGTTTGATGTTCTAAAGGAGATGTTTATTTTTGGCAGCCATGGAAACTCTATAAGAACAGTTTATCCTTACTTGTAAATGGTAGATTAAAGGGTTGATTAAGTGTTTATGTGTGTAAGAATAAATTGAGTGATGTATACTAGATGTATATGTGAATGTACACTTAACTTTGGAAGCTTGGAAAGCAAATTGATGAAGACTATAATTTGGCAACTTGAAGTGTGAACCCAAAATATGTATTTCATGGCTTGGTTTATGGAATTATATGATTGAATTATGGTGCTTGTTATGGCAGCTTGTACATGTGTGCAAGAGTTTGAGTTTGGACATGTAAATGAGCTAGGTTATGTGATTGAATTGTTTATAATTTGAACTTGGCAAATTCTGTACTATAAGGTGCATATTGAGTGTGGTTATAAGCTGCGTAAATAACCAAAAATGTGTTGTGAAATGTTTTTAGGTTATGGTACAAAACAAAAATGGCATGAATGTGTAAATTGGTAAGTGTTAAATGCATCCTTTGATGAGTGATGGACAATGTGCAATAGGGCAGTGTGTGTTTTGGCCTAGAACCTTAAGTGTGTGGCTCCAATTGGTATGAAACCAATTGGAGGTGAAACTAGGCACAAAAAGTGCCAACTTTCATGAAGGAAGCTTACCAAAATTCTGCTTGGAAGGTAACTTGACAAATGACCAAATCCGGATTAGTGCATTTAAGGCCTGAAAATTGACCATTTGGGCAGTAGTTAGTATTTTGGCCATAACTCACTCAAAACAGGTCTAATTGACCTGAAATTTTTACCATGAATAGTTGAGACATATATCTACAAGTTATAAAGACACCAAAGCACAGAAATGATCATAAGCAAGTCAAATAGCTTACACATGTTCGGGTCTAAAAACTGGCCGAACCTAAAATGACCTAAAGTGACCAATTTTGATGCACTTTGACCAGCAATAGTAAAATGACCATAACATGGTCTAGTAAACTCAGAATGACCTGAAATTTTGTCTTGCTTGCAATAAGACATAGATCTACAAGTTTGTAGTTTTGACCGAAACCTGAAAACCGAGGGAACTAGGTCATCCGGTTAGGTCAAATTAGTATACTGAAATCCGACAAATTGCACTAAAGTGCACTATACATGGAAATGAATTGGGTAACATGTACCAACACTAAAAGGCTGTAAAATGTGACATATTGGTAACATTGAAACCTAATTCACCTAGCCTGCATCGAGAGTCGACATCTTAGGTTGACTAAGGAAATAATAGAATTTGATAAATTAATTATTAAACCTTATTCTTAGAGAGTTTAAATGAGTGCTGACACACTTCAAATTGTGTATTTCAGTTAGCAAAGACTTAGGGAAATGGAAGGAAACACTGAGTCAGAGCCCAGAGACAGTTATCAGAGGTTTGTGCACAATAATTATTTCTTTTGAATTTTTCAATTGAAATAAATTATGATTATTTGTATGTTATTATTTTAAATTGTGTTTGTGCACAATAGTTATTTCTTTTGAATTTTTCAATTGAAATAAATTATGATTATTTGTATGTTATTATTTTAAATTGTGTTTGTGCAAAATAGTTATTTCTTTTAAATTTTTTAATTGAAATAAATTATGATTATTTATATGTTATTGTTTTAAATTGTGTTTGTGCACAATAGTTATTTCTTTTGAATTTATCAATTGAAATAAATTATGATTATTTGTATGTTATTGTTTTAAATTGTGTTTGTGCACAATAATTTTGACTTCTCATTTTCTACTTAAAAATTTAATTGAACATTATAGTTTTAAATTGTGTCCTTGCATAATACTTGTATATTCACTGCTTTTACTAGCAAATTTATTTGGAGAAATGAGTTATGAATAATTTTTTATTGTTTTAGTTTTGGGAATATTATTTGGAAATTTTTGTGTTGCCTACTTTGTAAATGGAAATTTTGAGATAAATTGTGTTTAGTGGTATCGGAGCAAAGTAGGGACGGCGATACGTAACGCCTACGATTCTTGGAAACTCTCACGCGTGAACCCAGGAGCTTGTAGGGATGGCGATGCGTAACGCCTGCAAGTGCTCTGATAAGTACATTATATTCCTCCCTCTTTAACTTGTCAGTCTGAGGTGAGTGTGGATGAGTAATCATTATTTAGTTAGCTTCCTCCCTCATTGATTTCGATTATTGGGGTGAGTGTGTCGTGTCGTGGTGTACAACACTGCATGTGTGAAAAAATTGTGTCATGGCCTAAATTGTGTTATCGATTGGCAACACTGTGTTCTTCAGCTATTTGATCAAATTGTGTTATTGATGGGCAAAACTGTGTTATTCAGTTATTTGATCAAATTGTGTTATTGATTGGTAAAACTGTATTGTTTAGTTATTTGATCAAATTGTGTTATTGATTGGTAAAACTGTGTTATTCAGTTATTTGATCAAATTGTGTTACTGATTGGCAAAACTGTATTGTTCAGTTATTTGATCAAATTTGTGTTATATGAATTTTGTAAATTGTGAAATGGAATTGTGAATCATTTGATTTGTGAATTGTTAATAAAAGATTTATATATCGCATTTCAAATTGTTATTGTGCACCACTGAGTAAATTTTACTCAGTAATAGCTTTTCATTACTGTCGCAGTTAGACGGACTGACAAGGCAGCACACTAGGTTGCTAGTGCTTCAGTGAGAGATCATCGGGTATATTGAATACACCATATTTTGCATTTTGTATTATAATGTATGATCACTGTATGTATATAGTGTTCTTGGTTTTGAGCAGTTGTAAATTAAAATTGTACATTGAAGTTGTAAAATAAATTGTAAATTATTTTGGGCTTGTAAAAATTGTACTATATTTCTTTTATCTCAGCCTTTGGAAATATTAAAAAATTATTGTGGTTTTGAGTTGAGAAACATATTGTGTTGATTAAATGTTGGAGTTTGAGATTGAGAAATATATTTGAAGTGCTTTTTACAGGTTTTTGAAGAACTGTTTTATTCAAAATATAAATGGCACTCTGCCAAAATTTTTACAGAAATTATTATTTCTTCAAATGTGTTAGCTATTTCACTTCAATTCAAAATTTTTTTTTAACACCTCTAAATAGTGCTCACCAGTGTAAAAAGAAGTAAGAAAAGTTTAAAATCCCTTGTAGTGTATTTAATGGGTTATCAGTAGACGAAGTTGGTAATTCATTAGGTATACTATGGGATCATGTCATGCCTTACAGAGGGGTAGGGTGTGACATTTGTAATGAATGTAAATTACTTTTTCTTTAGTGGAATATGAATGAAGTTATTTAATAGTATTTCTGAAGACAATTGAATTGAGAATTGTTTTGAATTATGGAGTTGGGAGTAATTATGTTGATTTGTGTTGTGGTTGTAGTTAATTTTGATGAAATAAATTATTGGATGTGTTTTTCACAGGTTTTGAAGAACTGTTTTTCCCAAATATAGACGGCACTCTGCCGAAAATTTTCCAAAATTTGCGTAAAAATAAAAATATACAAAAATTTTAACTAGTCTTTAAACTTCAAGTAAAAGTTTTTAATTCCTACCAAAAGTGCTCGCCACCTTCGATAAGTAAGAAAATTATTTTAAAATCTCTTGTAGTATACTTAATGGGTTACCGGTAGGCAAAGTACGGTAATTCATTTGATGTACTATGGGATCATGTTACATCGTACTGAGGGGTAGGGTGTAACATGTTTAGTAGTATCAGAGCAATGGTTTAAAGTAAATTTTGAACTATGAATTTGAAATATTTTGTCAGTACATACAACTGCTCAAATATTTGATATATATAGTACAATTGCATCATAAATATGAATTAATGGAGAGAAATCTCCTTATGTAGGTTATCCCAAAAAAAAAAAATTTTCTGAATAGAAATGGAAGAGGAGAATAAACCAGTAGAACAATCAGATACGGTTGAGGCACAAGAGGAGGTCTCAGCTCCTTGGAGTGTCGAAGGCTCGACTGTACCAATTCCACCGGTATAAATAACTGCACAAGTGGCACAGCAAATGGCCACCTTCTTCCAACAAATGGCTGATAGTTTGTCAGCCCAAGCTCAAACTCAAGCTCAAGCCCAAGTACAGACTCAACCCCCACAAGGGCAGTATGAAATAGAAAAGAGTGAGAAATCTATGAGTCAGAACTCGAATAGGCAATTGGGGAAAAGAAAAGAATTTGAGGAACCCCGAATTTATAGATATAATAGAGGCGGATCTTCAAGGTGGAAGCAATCGAAAACCCGTTGGCAAAGAATTTGAAGTTCCTACCCTATCCGTGTCAATGAGGTATGTGGCAAGTTACATGGGGATATTTGCTATAGGGTTACTGAAGCCTGCTTTAATTGTGGTGGTATCGGGTATCACGCTTAAGATTGTATTAGAGCACATCGATTTATGCCACATACTACACCAGAGGAATCAGTTCAAGGTTCTGATTTTAGAGGCTCATTAATAGTCAGTAGGGGTAGAGGCAGAAGTAGAGATAGCACTTCGAGTAATCCTAGCACAATGGACCAATCTGAGCAGAGAAATACACTAGAAAGATGGAACGCCATGCATCGAGGGGAAGAAGCAGAGATTTCAGATGTAGTTACCGGTACGTTCTTAACTTTTGAAAGGAATAATTATGTACTATTTGATTCCGGCTATACTTATTTATATGCTAATGCTAAAATTATATGTTATACTTCTATTCCCTTGCTTGGAAATAAATCTTGATGTGTTAGTGATTAGTCTTTTAGGATAAGAATAACGATAATAAGCGTGATTTAAATTAATTTTGGAAAAGTTTCTAGTAAGAGACATCTCCTAGACTACGATAAATTATAAAGTTAATTAGTAAGCCTAATTAGGTAAGGCAAAAGGACCTAAAAGTAAGTTATAGTAATATAGCTACCTTTGATGCGGGTAAGGGTATTACTGCTGATAGATGTTAGTGGGTACCATAATCAAAATAAGTTTAAGATATTAGTGGATTTGAAAGAAATAATGTAACACTCCTATTTGTATAGCCTAGTCTATTTCACTGTTCCAGTGACCGGTGTCGGTCCGGATAATTAAGGGGATTAGAACCATATCTAAGACAACTAGATAAGCCCTGAAAACAAATAATTAGTAATTTTCAAATAGTTAAGTATAAATAAGAAAAACAGAACACAAGAAGTTAAATGAGCCGGGAGTCACAGCGATGGGTGACCTTCTCGGGAAGGACTGCGAGGTCAATTTAAACTCGAATTTCGAACCGTAAAATGTGACGCCGCGGTCCTTAGGACCATTGTGAACACAGTAGAAAAGAGAAAATCACAAAAAAGAATTGTTAAGTACGTCAAATAATTAGGTCAGGGATCCAGAAGAAATATTGAATTACTTACAAACCGGGTCTAATCGGCGAGGTGCAATTTGGTCAATTCACCCCTAGAGCTGACTCCTGACCTAATTGTCCAATAAAATTGGAGAAAAAAAAATGTTGGGATCAAGAATTAAATTAAAGAACTAAGGAAAAATTAAAAAAAAAAAAACAAGAGAAAAGAAAAAGGTTATTACGTCATGGATGACATCAATTATGATGTCATAATTGAATTTATTTTTCCTACCAAATTTGACTAAGTTAAAATCTATTAATTAAAACAAAATAACATAAGAAAAAAAAAACTATCATCTTCTTCCCTCACCCAAAAGCCAAACCCTCTCTGTCTCTCTCATTTCCATGTTTGTCCACCATGGAAGCTTGCACTCAAGCTTGAAATCCCTCACTTAACCTTAATATTTCCCATAAATACCTCATAAAAGTTTGTTACCTCAACTTAAGAAGGGGATTGAAGAAGAAAGAAAGAAGGAAGAGAGAAGAACTTGGTGGAGTGAACTCCAAAGTTGAGGTAAGGAATTAAATTGACATTTTTAGTTTAAAATACATGTTATGAGTTAAATTAACTTAGATTTCAATTTTAAAATCAAAAGAAAACACGGTTGAGGTACCAAACATAAATTTTGGCCAGCTTAGTTAGGGTTTGAAATGAGTGAATTTGATGCATTTGAATGGTTGCTTAGGTTGAATTATGTATGTAAACTATGGATAGATGTTTAGAATGCATTAGATTTGAATATTATGAATTAGGGTTCTTAGAACCTAGGGTTTGGGAAGAAAAATTTGAGAATAAGCCAAATGATGAAGTAAACCTTATTTGAGTTGAGTAATTGTCAAGTGTGACCATTTGAGGTGTGTGTGAAGTGTTGGAACTAAGTTTAAATTCAGATTGGTTATGGTCATTATGCAGGTAGCATGACTTAGGTCCATTTCAGAGACCAAAACTGAAAATTTACCAACCCAATTAGTGTGAGGCCAATTGCAAATGAAACTAGACACAAAACGACACATTTTTCATTCAAGAATCATGCCCAGAAAGTGACCATAACTTAGTGAACAAATTGGCCAAATCCGGATTAGGCAAACTGACCTGTACAAAAATGACTAAATGAACAGTAGTTACGTAAATGACCATAAATTGGTCTAGGTAGGTCCAAATGACCTGAAATTTTACCACTAGAAAGCTGAGATATAGCCCTACAACTTTCATGAAGAAAATAAACCCAAATTTTAACCATAACCTATTTGAAAATCCACCTGCAGTCAACCACAAAAATTCCAAAACCCAGAATTTGCCCAAAATTATGGGTAAAACCAAATCCAGCCAGCCATGTTCAAATGGCTATAACTTGGGCTACAAAACTCCAAATGGAGTGATTCAAAAAGGGAAATAAATTTAAGACAATAAGGAACAAATTCTATGAAGAAAATGTAATCAAATTCTAACAACAACATGACCAATGGAACAGTGCAAAACAGGACACCAAAACTGAAAATTTGAAATTTTTGCCTAAAAGACTTAAGATTTGAGAAAACAACCAAAACCAACAAATTAGGTAACCAAAATGTGGTATGTGGGTAAAATTAGAATTCCAATACCTATTAAGCATTAGAAAGTCAACAAATTGACTTGAATAGTATCGTAAATATTAACCCCGAAATACAAATTTTAAAGAACTTCAAGTTTAGCATATTAAAGTTACGTATAAGTAGATTTGAATTCATTTTTGGACTTATGATAAATTGTGATACTGAAACACTATGAAACTGTGTGTTTCAGTTGAAAAGAATACCGGGAAAGAACTCGAGGCATCGAGTCAAGGCCAAGAGGTGACTCGCTTAAGGTTTGTGCACAACATAGAATTTCTGTAAATTTTCTTCTGCAAATTATTTTGAATGAATTGTGATATTAAATTGTGACTTAATTGTATTGAAATGTTTACTATGCTTTTGATTTAAATTGTTGAAAGTTTACTTGTACGTGTTTGAAATGGTAATAAATATTTGATAAATTATTAAAATAGTTTTGAAACCACAGTGTCATGACTATATATTTGAATGCCTCACTAGCATGACTAGTGGGGGAAATTAGTTTTGAATTTTAATTCCTTGTCTTGCTGAAGTGTTGAGGTGTGTGCCAGTAGAAGAAGAAATTGAATGGATATCCATATATTTGAGCTAGCTAGCCTTGTGATGTGATTTCTCATAAGCCTCTGGCTATTGAGATGATTATTGTTTCGAATGGCATGATATAACTGTGTGTTTTTATGAAATTTGTTTGAGACTTTCGAAATGAAATTGTTTGGATTAAAAACTTATAAATCATGTTTTGTATTTATTGCTCATATTCAGTCAGTTTTTGAATAAGTATGATTTAAATTATGCATAAAGGTTATTTTAGTATGTTGTGCACCACTGAGTCATAGTACTCAGCGATGGCTGTTATTGTTGTCGCAGATATAGAGACTAGTGGAGCAGCAGAGTGAGCTGCTAAGGATCGTGGAGCTACCTTCCCTGAAGTTCTGTCGGGTATATTTTATACCCTGTTTGTAATATTTATTTTGATGTTTGTAAATGTATGTACATGCAATAACTGGTCATGAGCAATTGTATAGAGTTTGTAATAATATTATTTTGGATTTGCTTATGTAAAGTTTGGTTGATGAATGTAAATTGATTTTACATAAATGAAATTATTTAGTATTATTTTTTATGATATTGGAATTGAGAATTATATTGGAATTTTGGAGTTTGAGAAATGATATTGAATTGTGTTGAGGTAGTAGTGAGTTTGATGAAAAAGAATCATTGGAAACAGGTTTTTGAAGAACTGTTTTCTTAAAATATAAAAGGCACTCTGTCGAAATTTTTCCAAAATTTACGGACAAATAAAAATGGACAAAAATTCTAACTAGTTTTCAAACTCCAATTAAATATTTTTAATACCTATTAGAAAATGCTCACCACTTCCAAAAAGTAAGAAAATTGTTTTAAAATCCCTTGTAAGGTACTTAATGAGTTATTGGTAGGTGAAGTTCGGTAGTTCATTAGGTATTCTACAGGATCATGTTATGCCTTACAGAGGGGTAAGGTGTGACAAATAAAATATAGGGAAGTTTGATCTATTGGGATGTATCGTAGTAACTATGCAATATTCTTGATGTTTGTGCTATAAGCTACAGATTACAGTACTGACTTGAGATTTATTGTGTAGAGCTACGTACTACCCAATAGTACACAAGGATAAGAATAGTTGTAAACGGCATCTGTTTTGGTATAGTTATGATAAGATAAAGTTTTCTTATTGGAAAGGAGTTTGAAAATCCTAACCCGGGATTTAAAACTCTAAAGTTAGAATATCGAAAGGTTATGGTTCAGTACAAAAGAAAGTAATGATTACACTTCAGTGCAAAATAAGCTATAGAATATTGATAGATAAAAGAGTTCTGGAAGTAAAAATTAGAATAGTTGGTGCAAATGTAATAAAGAAATGTTATGAATATTAGTTAAAGTGTTGACTAGAATGGTTAGAGGACCAAATCAAGGTAATATTGAAGTATAGCGGATTTATTAAGGATGATAAGAGGTGCTAAATCATGACTCGACAGTCAAGTTAAGGAATAAGATAAGATTGAGGAATAAAATAATTAAAGTTAAGTTGTGGAATGAAAAAAAAAAAAGAAACAAATAGAACAATAAGAAATGAGAAAAAACACTAGATGAGAAATTGCCACCAGGGCAAACAACCTACTTAAGATGCATAACGATATCCCGAACTATTTTATGAAGAAAGAAATAAGTTAAACAAAAGCAAACAAAATAGTGCAAAATAGCACATAGGCCTTGGTCATAAATGGAGATGGTAAGATAACGGTTATGGACCTATGGCCAATAAAGAGATAAGCAGTTCATATATGACCAACAAGGTCATTTAAAAAAAAAAAAAAAAGACTACAAAGGAAAATAATTGCTAAAACAATAGCAAGAAAATACTAAAATATTCCAAACTAAACTGAAAGTTGCATCAAATGATCAAGAGATTTGATAAGAAAAGAATAAAACTAAGTTCTCACCTATAGGATCCTACGAGGTCCTAGAAAAAGTGGATCCACTAGCACACAGATTTGCTTACCTCTAAAATTGAAATGAATTTGAATCTAACTTATGACAGAAGCTTATAAGAAACTTGGCACACGAGGTGAGCAATCGATGAGTAAATAGTATTAGTTAAAGTGCTATGGAACCAACATTTAGGCCAGAAAGATAGTTGGGAACGTGAAGAGGACATGAAAAGACAGCACCCACAGTTGTTCAAAGACTAATACCAGGTAAAAATTTTGAGATGATATTTATTTTAAGGGGGGGGAGAATTGTAACACCTCTATCTGCATAGCTTGGTAAATTATATTGTTTCGATGATCGGTATCGGTCCGGACAATTAAGGGGATTAGAACCACATTTGAGACACTTAGATAAACCCTGAATGCAAATAAATAGTGACTACCTAATAGGTAAGTATAAATAAGATAAACAGAACATAAAAGATTAAATGAGCCGGGAGTCACAGCGATGGGTGACCTTCCTGGGAAGTGACTGCAAAGTCAGTCTTAACTCAAATTTTGAACCAGAAAATGTGACGCCGCAGTCCTTAGGACTATTGCAAACACAGTGGAAAAGAGAAAATCATAGAAAAGAATTGTTAAGCAGGTCAAATAATTAGGTTAGGGATTCGAAAGAAATATCAAATAACTTGCAAATAGGATTGAACCGGCGAGGGGCGATTTGGTCAATTCACCCCTAGAGTTGACTCCTGACCTAACTGTCAAATAAAATCGGAGAAAAGAAAATTTTGAGATCAAGAATTAAATTAAAGAACTAATGAAAAAATAAATGAAAAAGAAAAAGAAAAAGAAAATTGAAAAACTTTAGTTACATCATGCTTACATCACTATTATGACATCATAAATAATTTTATTTTTGCCCATCAATATTGACCAAGTCAAAAGCAATTTTAAAGACTTAAAAATACACTAAAAAGGAAAAAAAATCAGACCTTCTTCCTTCACCAAGCCGCCTGCCCTCCTCTTTCTCACTTAAACCACCATTGTTACACCATGAAGCTTGAGTTTAAGCTTGCTTCCAACCACTAAACCTTACCTTGACCCCAAATTAATCTACTAGAACTTGATAACCTCACTAGAGAAGAGGATTGAGCAAGAAAGAAAAGAAGAAAAAGAAGAAAGGGAAGATTGAACTTCAAAGTTTAAGGTTAGTGAATTTAATTGAAAATTTATGTTTAATACTTATATTTTTAGTATAAGTAACTTAGATCTTAACTTAAAATCAAAAGAAAATAATTGTTGCAGGATTAAAAAGGAAATTTTGGCCAGCCATAGTTAGGGTTTGAAATGAATGATTTTGAGTTGTTTGAAGGGTTGTTTAGGTTGAGTTGTGTATGCGAAGTATGGGTATATGTTTTGAATGCATTAGATTTGAACTTTATATAATTAGGGTTTTGAGTATTTTGAAAAATTAGAGAAAAAGTTGAGAATTGGTCAATTGATGCTATTGACCTTACTTGAGTTGAGAAATGGTCAATTGTGACCATTTGTGGTGTGTGTGAATTGTTAGAAATAAGTTTCATTTCGAATTGGTTAAGGTTAATATGCTGACAGCTTGACTCCCTTTCAGGGACCAAAACTAAAAATTTACCAACCCAATTGGTGTGAGGCCAATTGGGAATGAAACTAGACACAAAATGACACATTTTTCATTTAGGAATCATGCCCAGAAAATGACCATAACCTAGTGAACAATTAGGCCAAATCCGGATTATGACGCACTAACCTGTACAAAAATGACCAAATGAACAGTAGTTACTTAAATGATCATAACTTGGTCTAGGAAGGTCCAAATGACCTGAAATTTATACCGATGGAAATCTGAGACATAGCTTTACAACTTTCATGGAGAAAACAAATCCAAATTTTGACCATAACCTATTTGAAAAACCACCTGCAATCAACATACCAAAAACTGCCAATATTCAGAAAATGCCCAGAATTTTGGGTAACACCAAATTCGGCCAGCCATGTTCAAATGGCTATAACTTGGGCTACAAAACTCCAAATGGAGTGATTCAAAAAGGAATTAAAGTTAAGACAATAAGAAACAACTTCTATGAAAAAACTTTGCCAAATTCTAACAGTAACATGACCAATGGAACAGTAGAAAATAGGGGACCAAAACTGAAAAATTGTAATTTGTCTTAGGAGACTTAGAAATTGAATTGGAAATCAATGCCAACAAAATTGACACTTAAAATGTGGTATATGGGTGCAATTAGAACTAATAAACTTATTATGCATAAGAAAGTCAACAAATTGACTTGAATAGTGTCATGAATAGTAACCCCAAAATGAAAATTTCCAAGAATGTTAGTTTAAGCATATTGGAGCTAGAATTAAGTATATATGAATTAATTATTACAATTTAAGTATTAGAAATGGATACTGAAGCACTTTAAATTTATGTGTTTCAGTTGGAAAGGGATCTTCAAAAGAGAAACAAAAGTTTGAGTAAATTGAGTCGACAAAAGAGGTTTATGCACAATCAACTTTAATTTATTGTTTTCTAATTGAAAACTTATTTAGCTATGCATTGTGAATTAGTTGTACTAATTATGGGTTTCAGGAAATGCTGTGTTGCCATTTTATGAATAAAAATTTGAATTGGAAATTGATATGTGTTATGCGTGAAATGTTTAAATAACTTGATTTAAATTGTTTTTTATTCACACTTGGCATAGAAATATCACTATGTTCCTCCTCCATTTATGGGTTGAGTATAACTATATTCGTCCCTCTTTGGCTTCCCAGTTAGGAGGTGAGTTTGGATGAGTACTCATTAGCTAGCTAGCCACCTCCCTTATTGATTTCGATTAGTGTGGTGAGTATGCCTTGTCGTGATGTACACATGGCCTAAGTTGTGTTATTGATTGGCAACACTGTATTTATTAAATTGTTTCATCAAATTGTATTATATTAAGCTTTGAAAATTATGAAATATTCAAATTGTGATTTGTGATAAATGTGATTTGAAAATTAAAATGTGATTGTGAAATATTTGAACTGTGAATTAATAAAAAGTATTTTATATTGTGTATTTTATATTTTATTGTGCACCACTAAGTATTTTTATACTTAGCGATAGCTTTCTTTGCTGTCGCAGATAGAAATAAGGAAAAAGGCAGCAGAGTGAGCTGCTGATTGTTGGGACTACACTGAGATTTTTGTACGGGTATTTAGTTATACCTTTGTATATTAGATTTTGATTATGTATGTAAATATATGTGTGTAAATTATTGAGCAGATGTATAAAACTTTTGAAATGTTATTTTGGGTGTGTAATGGGAGTGCAAATTATTGTAATGTTCAAACTTATTTTTTAGTTTTATAATGAATGTAAATTACTTTTTCTTTAGTGGAATATGAATGAAGTTATTTAATATTATTTCTGAAGACAATTGAATTGAGAATTGTTTTGAATTATGGAGTTGGGAGAAATGATGTTGATTTGTGCTGTGGTTGTGGTTGATTTTGATGAAATAAATTATTGGAAGTGTTTTTCATAGGTTTTGAAGAACTATTTTTTCCAAATATAGACGGCACTCTAATGAAAATTTTTCAAAATTTGCGTAAAAATAAAAATGTATAAAAATTTTAACTAGTCTTTAAACTTCAAGTAAAAGTTTTTAATTCCTACCAAAAGTGCTCGCTACCTTCGATAAATAAGAAAATTATTTTAAAATTCCTTGTAATATATTTAATGGGTTATCGGTAGGCGAAGTACGGTAATTCATTTGATGTACTACGGGATCATGTTACCTCTTACTGAGGGGTACGGTGTGACAATTTGCCTTAATTCCACATCATTTGGAATGCACACTCTGCCCTGGTGTAATAGTAAGCCATCATCATTCACTAAAAATCCATGTTTCTTGCCATCCTTAGCTTCCTCTGTCAATTTTACATACTTTTCATCATTCAATGCTGTCATTTTTATCTGATCAGTTAGCAATGGCTTCACTTGCCAAGTGGCTATCATCTGTCCCTCATCATCTATCTCTAGATTAGCATACAGTGCCCTTAACTTGTGTACCATGGACAAAGGAGAAACCCTTAAACTGGCCATAGTCTTATGACTTAAGACATCTGCTACCACATTTGCTTTCCCGGCTGATAGTCTATCAAATAGTCATAGTCTTTAATCAGTTACAACCATCTCTTCTGTCTCAAATTCAGCTCTTTCTGTGTGCCCAAATACTTCAAGCTCTTGTGATCTGTGTAGATATAGCATTTCTCCCCAAAAAAAGAGTGTCTCCAGATCTTCAGAGCAAATACAATGGCAATAAGCTCAAGTCATGTGAAGGATAGTTTCTCTCATGAGTTTTCAGCTGATGAGATGCATAAGCAATGACATTTCGATCTTGCATCAGTACACATCCTAGCCCATTGTTAGAAGCATCACTGTAAATAGTATATTCTTTACCTGGTGTAGGTAAAGTCAGGACTGGAACTTCAGTCAAACATCTTTGCAACTCATCAAATCTTTGCTGGCATTTATCAGTCCACTAAAATTTTATATCTTTTTAAAGCAGCTTGGTTAGTGGAGATGCTAACATAGAGAATCCCTTCACAAAACGGTAGTAGTAACCCGCTAAACCCAGAAAAATGTGAACTTCTGTGACATTTCTAGGTGACTTCTAGTTAAGGATAGCTTCTTCCTTGCTGGGGTTTACCATAATGCCTTTACCTGACACAATGTTCCCCCAAGAAAGCAATTTCCTTCAGCCAAAATTCACACTTCGATAGCTTGGAACACAACTATTTTTCTCTTAAAGTCTACAGTACAATCCGCAGGTGCCTATCATGCTCCTTTGCATTTTTTGAATATACCAAAATGTCGTCAATAAATACCATAACAAACTGATCTAAATATGGCCTAAAGATAGTATTCATCAGGTCCATAAAAGCAGCTAGAGCATTGGTTAACCCGAATGGCATAACCAGGAACTCATAGTGGCCATATCGAGTTCTAAAAGTAGTTTTTGGAATGCTCTGCTCTTGCACCTTTAACTGATAATACCCTGATCTTAAGTCAATTTTGGAGAATACAACTGCACCCTTTAACTGGTCAAATAAATCATCTATGCGGGGCAACAGATATCTATTCTTTATTGTCACCTTATTCAACTGCCTGTAATCGATACACAGACGGAGAGTACCATCTTTCTTCTTAACAAATAATACTAGTGCTCCCCAAGGTGACACACTGGGGTGGATGAAGCCCTTATCAAGCAACTCCTGTAACTGTACCTTTAGCTCTTTCAATTTCGCTGGTGCCATTCTATACGGAGTGAAGGAGATTAGGTCCACACCAGGCATAACCTCTATTTCAAACTGCACTTCTCTTTCCAGAGGTAACCCTAGCAATTCTTCAGGAAACACATCCAAAAAGTCACATACTATAGGAATGTCCCTCAATGCTGGACTCCCTATTTGGGTGTCTATCACGTGGGCCAAATATGCTTCATACCCCTTCCAAATCATTTTCTTAGCAAGTGCAGCTACAATGAGATTTGATGGCAATAACTACCTCTCCCCATGTATTACCACATCACCATACTGAGGGACACTAAAAGTGATTGTCTTTAGTCTACAGTCAATCATAGCATGATGCCTGGCTAACCAATCCATGCCTAAGATAATGTTATAATCTCTGAAGGGCATTTCAATCAAGTCGGATAGAAAAGTATGTCCTTGGATTACCAAAGGACATTTCTCATACATTCTGTTTACTCTAACCTCTTGTCCTAATGGACTAGTTACTAGCACCTCAAAATCCATTTTCACATAAGGGACAGCAGTAAAACAAGTAATGCTGGCACTAACATAAGAATGAATATATCTGGGATCAAATAGCACATATACATCTTGTTCAAAGATAGAGAATGTACCAGCTACTATGTTAGAAGTTTCAGCCTCTTCTTTCTACCTCATAGTGTATACTCTGGCTGGAGCACTACCTTGCTTTGACTAATTAACTGTACCCTGACTGCCTGAGGTACTGCCCCTACCTTTGCCTCAGCCTTTACTAGTTGGCTGTGAACCTCTTATAGCAAAACCTTGGACTGACCCTTTAGTGGTGGTGGGTGGCCCAGATCTGCGAGGACTGGTACAATCCTTCGCAAAATGTCCTGTACCACCATAATTAAAGCAGGCTTCGGTGGCTTTGTAACATACCCTCCATGGTTCTTACCACAAGTCTCACATGGATGGGGAGTGTGACACCATCTACTCGTCTACAGTATAGCCGAGCAAGATATGCCACACAGTATGCCGGAGCACCATTGTCACACCCTACCTCTCTGTAAGGCATGACATGATCCCGTAGTATACCTAATGAATTATCAACTCCGTCTACTGATAACCCATTAAATACACTACAAGGGATTTTAAAAACTTTTCTTACTTCTTTCACAGTGGTGAGCACTATTTACAGGTGTTAAAAACTTTTGTGAACTGAAGTGATAGAACTAACACCTTTGACTTATTTGGAATTTCTGCAAAAATTTTGGCAGAGTGCCATCTGTATTTTGGATAAAACAGTTCTTCAGAAAACCTGTAAAAAGCACTTCAATATTTTTCCAAATCTCAACTCCAACAAAATTCAACATAATATTTTTCTCAACTCAATCCACAACAATTTTTCAGTATTTTCAAAGGATGAGATAAAAGAAATATAATACAAATTTTACAAGTCAAAATAACTCATAATTCACTTTACAACTTTAATGTATAATTATAAGACTCAAAATTTATATTACAAAACTATTCAAGTAAATGAAATCTTAAATTTATATTTACAATAATTTACATTTAATTACATACCAAAATGTTTTACAAGAGTTTTTATATAACTGCTCAAATAATTTACATACATATTATTACATGCATACATCAGACCTATGTACATGGGTATACCTATAATATACCTGGAGCTGATCTGAAAGTGTCTTCAAAGAAACTTACTCACTGCTCTATGCTCTTCTTACCTGCGACAGCATACAAAGCTATCGCTGAGTGGTGAACTCAGTGGTGCACAACTATAATTTAAAACATAGTACAATATACATTGACAAAATTTACAGTAAATAATTTGGGAATCTGAATACTCATCAAATTCCAAAACTCAAAATATTCATTGCCAATAATGTAAATCATTTGTATAAATGACTTTGATCACAAAATTCAATTTATCAAATCATGACTAACCATTTAAGTAATTCCAACAAAATCAATTATACATAAACCATAATTGAAATCACAATTCTTTACCATTCAAAAGCCATTCTGTATCTCAAAAATCATTATGTATCTCAAAAATCAATCTTTATCTCAAAACCATGTTGTATCTCAAAAATCATTCTTTATCTCACTAACTATGTAAGACTAATCCGATAGGGCCATCTTCGATGTGATTCTAACTCCCTATGGTCGGGGAGGTCGAATCAGATTCTAACTCCCTATGGTCGGGGAGGTCGAAACATCGTGCATAGTACCATCACAATAATGAATCTTCCGCAAGGGCCATAACGATAAAATAAACTTAGATCTAAGCTCAAATCAGAGGAAAATCTAAGCCTGTGCACGTACCATGGTAATCAAAACACAACTAACTCCATTGTCTTCTCAACAAATGAGAGAGACGGGTAATAACCCAGTCAAGCATCTATAGTGAGATATAAAACAATATCACAATCCTTTTAGTGAGCATAAATCACAATATAATTCGATTCAAATTCAATTCCAATATCTAATAATTTTTATGCTCATCACAATTGAAATCATAAATTTGCATTTTCCATGAAAATTACCATCACAATTCAAAACATGTTCTATCACAATTTTCTAAAACATAATTTATTCAATCCATAACAATGCTTAATACTTGTGGAAATACCATTTCACAAAGCTAAATTCATACATACTATAACAATTTTCAATAATCATTGAATTAAATCCAATGCTTGTTAAACATAATACATAAGAAAAATATGTCATTTAATCATATGAAATATTCAAACAAAATTAGTTAAAAACTAGTTGTGCACAAACCTCTGATGACTGTCTCCTGGTCTGGACTCAATGTTTCCTTCTCTTTTCCTGAGTCTTTACTAACTGAGAAACACAATTTAAAGTGTTTCAGTACTAAATTAAATTGTCTCTATCGATAATGCTTGATAAGTAGTTCACTGAAATCTATTATTTGCTTAATCACCTAATATATCGACCCTCTATGTGTTCTAGGTAAATTAGGTTTTAGTGTCAATAATATGTCACATTCGATAGTATTTTAGGGTTGGTACGTTTTACCAAACTCATTTCCTTGTTTAGTGCATTTTAATGCAACTTGCTGGATTCCGGGATACTAGTTTGACCTAGCCGGACGACCTAGTTTACTCGGTTTTCGGGTTTCGGTTAAAACTAAAAACTTGTAGATCTATGTCTTATGGAACGCGGGGCAAAATTTTAGGTCAATCCGAGTTATGTAGACCAAGTTATGGTCATTTTACTATTTCTGGTCAAATGGCATCAAATTTGGTCATTTTAGGTCAATTTTGGTCAACTTTGGTTTGGCCAGTTTTTGGACCCGAACTTGTGCAAGCTGTTTGACTTGCTTATGGTCATTTCTGGGCTTTGGTGGTCAATTGGACCTGTTTTGAGTGAGTTATGGCATAAACACTAACTGCTGCCCAATTGGTCAATTTTCAGGCCTCAATTGCACCTAATCCGAATTGGTCATTTTTTTATGTCACCTTGCAAGCAGAATTTTGGTATGCTTTCTTAATGAAAGTTGGCACATTTTGTGCCTAGTTTCACCTCTAATTGGTCTCATACCAATTGAGGTTACACATTTAAAGTTATAGGCTAAAATGCATACTGCCCTTAATTACCTTACTTATACATATATCCATTACACATTTAATTGCTATATGTCCACTTCCCTTACCAATTCTGTTTTGGTACATTACCAAAACCACATACCTCTTCACTTTAAAGTCACTTTGGTTAGATTACAATTATCCTCAATACACCAATTAAAACTCAAATTTACAAAGTCTAAGTACAATTACATATACACCTAAACATTACTCATTCTTACATACACTTTACACAACCAATCTATATACATATCCATCAATCCTCAATGTCAATATTCTGCCAATACCTTCATGAACTCATACATTTATCAAAGTGTCCCAAGGCTGCCGAAATGTTCTACAATGCCAAAGTGTCTCATAATTCGTCAATCTCCAATTTAAGTGCACAATCACCACATTTTCATGGAAATAACTTACTAGGATATTAAATCCCTCTACTCAACATGAATTTACATCAAATATATGTAATAATAAATCATTAAATACATAACTCCATGGCTGTCCAAAATGGACATATCAATAACTCCTCAAACTTGAAAATTTTCTTCACAAATCCAACACCCATAACATGTACACAAAGTTTAACAAAGCAATATTCAAAAATGTAAACTTACCTATGGTTGGAACTTGCTAAACCTTTATTAAACTTCTTGATTTTGGTATCAAGCTCTTCCTTATGATGTGTAGACAATCTTTAATGAAGCAATCTAAGTGATTGGAGATGAAATGAGGAGGTTAGGTGAGCTTGAAAGAAAACGGCAATGGAGGTTTCATTTCCTTCAATTCGGCAAGGTTAAGGGAAGTGGAGAAGATGAACATTTCAGCTTGTATAATGGAATTACAGCTGCCCCATTATGTTTTTATTTTATTCATTAGTGGCCCACTCACACCAATTAATCATATTATAAGTTTAATTTCCCTTTATCCCACATTAAACCCTTAATTCTTGTTATTTACTTTAGGTACCACCAAATTAATTTTTCATTTTATTTTCTAAGTGTAATATTATTTATTTTTAATGGACATTTAGGTCAAAAGACAATTCGGGATGTCAAATGACCACAATGCCCCTGTTCGGGTTGCATTCCCGATTTTTCGGTAACACCGGGTTTTGTCTATTTTTCGATTTCTCACTTTTCTTTGTACTAATTATTTAATTTTTCTTTGATCTTTCTAATGAGATTTATTCTTCAATAAGGGTCTATTTAAGTCCTAAAAATGTTTTCCAGGGTTCCCATGAGTCCAGTAGCTAGTCAACGGTCCACGCCGTGACTTCCAGTCATGATCACCCATCGCTAGGGTTCTCGGCTCGCTTAACTTGGTTACATTTCTTTGCTATTATTTTTTCTTTTTTTTTCTTATATTTTCTTTTCTTGTATTTCATTATTTTATGTCTCCTCACTCATAACGAAGTGTAGTTCTAGGCATCCTAGCTGTCCGGACAGCACTGGTCACCGGAACAGTAGAATGCACTACCGAACTTAGGGGTGTTACAATTCTCCCCCCCTTAAAATAAATTTCGTCTCGAAATTTTTACCTGGCATTAGTCTCTGAACAGCTGTGGGTGCTGTCTCCTCATATCCTCTTCACGTTCCCAAGTAGCTTCCTAGCCTGAATGATGGTTCCACAGCACTTTAACCAGGTGTATCTGTTTATTCCTCAGCTGCTTTACCTCATAAGCCAGAATTTTTATGGGTTCTTCCTCATATGAGAGGTCTGGATTTACTTCAATCTCTTCAACTGATAGTACATGAGATGGGTCGGATCTATACCTCCTTAACATGGACACATGGAAGACACTGTGTATCCTTGCTAACTCTGGAGGTAATGCCAACCGATATGCCAAAGGACCCACTCTTTCCAGAACCTCATATGGTCCGATGAAACGAGGACTCAGTTTCCCCTTTCTGCCAAATCTCATAATCCTCTTCCAAGGAGAAACTTTCAAGAATACCTTATCACCCACTGCATATTCAATATCTCTTCTCTTCAGACCAACATAGGACTTCTGATGGTCTAATGCAGCCTTGAGTCTATCTCTGATCAATCTGATCTTTTCCTCTGTCTGCTGAACAATTTCTGGCCCAATCATCTTCCTTTCACCTACTTCATCCCAACATAGGGGAGTTCTGTACTTCCTGCCATACAAAGCTTCATATGGAGGCATTTCAATGCTTGATTGGTAGCTGTTGTTATAAGCAAACTCAATCAAAGGCAAGTGTGTATCCCAACTACCTTCAAACTCAATCACACAAGCCCGTAGCATATTCTCCAATATCTAAATTACCCTCTCAGACCGGCCATCTATCTGTGGGTGGAATGCCGTGCTGAAGTTCAATCTAGTTCCTAGGGCTCTCTAAAGACTACCCCAGAATCTAAAAGTGAACCTAGGATCTCTACCTGATACAATCAATACTGGCACTCCATGCAGTTTTAGAATCTTATTTATGTACAATCTGGCCAATCTTCCCAGGCTATAGTCCATCTGGACTGGTAAAAAGGAGCAGACTTGGTTAGTCTATCAACTATAACCCATACTGCATCATGACTATTCTGTGTCCTCGGAAGTCTCATCACAAAATCCATAGTTATCTGTTCCCTTACAATGTTTCATAGGGTGCCACTAGTATGCTAGCTTGACACTTATTAATGTATACAAATTATGTTAGTGGGACGTATCTGTCCCATCTCCCCTCGGATTCAATGACACAAGTTCTCAGTATATTCTTGAGGGCTTATCACATATTACAAATTATTATTATCATTTCATTTCATTATTTATAGAAACTCAATGAGTTTCAAAATTTACCTGAATCACTTGTTTCGACTGTCCATCCGTCTGAGGATGACAAGTCGTACTGATATCTCTAAGCTTATAGCAATTACTGTGGTACAGGTAATTCACATTAATGTAACCAAGTCACTGACTCTAGCTACCTTACAAGTGTAGTCATTTGATAGGCTAGTTCTAAAGTTTTAAATTTCTGACTAAAATTTTCACATTTATTTCCAGTAATAGTACTTTATTCAAGTATCAGTATCAATTTATAGATTATTTACAAATATTATTAATATATTGTATAAAGAGTAAGAACGTAGATCTACACAATAATCCGTGTCGATGCTTGTAATCGACTTACAATACAAACATCGAGAACATTATATAGTCACTACGTTATAACCTCATGGGCTAGGTTTTCTAACATCTTATCTTTCTCGAATCCACTAATATCCTAAATCGATTCTGATTACAATTTCCTTTGACAATTACTAACAGTAACATCTTTGCCCTCATCTAGAGCAATTCTATTACTGTAACTTACTTTTAAGTCCTCTTGCCTTACAGTAAGTAGGCTCACCAATTAGCTTTATAATTTATGGTGTTTTAGAAAATACTTTTAGCTAACAATTCTTCCAAATTAATGTCAATCATACTTGTTATTATAGTTTTTATCCTAAAAGACTAGTCACTAACGCATCAAAATTTATTCCCCTGTAAATGAATAGCAACAAAACATAGAATTCTAACACTAACATATAAACAAGTAGTGCTGGGATCAAATAATAACTCATTGTTTCTTTCAAAAATTAAGAACTTACCAGCAACTACATCCGAAGTTTCTGCTCTTTCTCCTTGGCGCTTAGTAGACGCTCTGACTGATGCGCTACTATATTCGGGTTGATTCACTGTGTTATAGTGGTGAGGAGTACCAACTCTATTTCTATCTTGAATCTGACTGACGGTCTGTGAACTCCGGAAAGCAGATCGAGGTGGTCTAGTATAATCTCTAATAAAGTGTCCAAGCTTTCCATAATTGTAGCAGGCTCCAGAGGCCCTTCGACAAATACCTCCATGTAGCTTACCACAAACATGGCAGAAACGGGCAGAATAGGAACTTCTAGTTGTTCGATGACTAGATCTTGGTATTCTCTGCCCTGATGATCCGCCTCTATTGTATCTCTGAGCTCGGGGTTCCTCAAATTCTTTTCTCTTCCCCAAATTACTGCTCAAGCTCTGACCCATAGTTTTCTCCCTCTTCTCCATTTCATGTTGCCCTTGTGGGGGTTGGGTCTATACTTGGGCTTTGGCTGACAGATTATCAGCCATTTGTTGGAAGAAAGTGGCCATTTGCTGGGCCATTTGTGCAGTAATTTGTACTAGTAAAACTGGTACAGTCGGGCCTTCGACACTTTGTGGAGTTGGGGCCTCAACTTGTACTTCTGCCATCACGGACTGTTCTATTGTCTCATTCTTCTCTTCCATATCTTTTCACAAGATTTTCTATTACTGTACAATGAACATAAGGAGATTCCTCTCCATTAGTTCATATTTATGATGTAAATGTACTATATGTATCAAACATTTGAGCAGTTGTAGTTACCGACAAAAAGATTTCAAATTCACAGTTCGAAATTTACTTTAAAACCATTGCTCTGATACCACTAAACATGTCACACCCTACTCTCCTGTAAGATGTAACATGATCCCGTAGTACACCTAATGAATTACCTTACTTCGCCTACCGATAATCCATTAAATATACTACAAGGGATTTTAAAACAATTTTCATGAAATTTAAAACATCGATCAAAATTTGGTGTTATAAATTTTTTTTCAAAATTTCGGCAAAGTGCCGGTTGTATTTTGAGAAAACAGTTCTTCAAAACCTGCAAAGAACACACTCCCAATATGTTTTCTCAAATACAACTTCAATAACTTCATTTGAACCCATAATTCAAATCTCAATAATCAAATCAATCTCCTCATAAAAAAAACATTTCATTGATTAAAAGACTCAAAATTAATATTACAAAACTATTCAGATAAATGAAATCCCAAATTTACATTTACAATAATTTACATTTAATTATTTACCAAAATATTTTACAAGAGTTTTTATACAATTGCTCAAATAATTTACATACATATTATTACATGCATACATCAAAACCTATGTACATGGGTATACCTATGATATACCTGGAGCTGATCTGAATGTGTCTTCAAAGAAACTTACTCACTGCTCTATGCTCTTCTTACCTGCGACAGCATACAAAGCTATCGCTGAGTGGTGAACTCAGTGGTGCACAATTATAATTTAAAACATAGTACAATATACATCGACAAAATTTACAGCAAATAATTTGGAAATCTGAATACTCATCAAATTCCAAAACTCAAAATATTCATTGCCAATAATGTAAATCATTTGTATGAAATGACTTTGATCACGAAATTCAATTTTTCAAATCATGACTAACCATTTAAGGTAGTTCCAACAAAATCAATTATACATAAATCATAACTGAAATCACAATTCTTTACTATTCGAAAACATTCTGTATCTCAAAAACCAAGTTGTATCTCAAAAACCATGCTGTATCTCAAAAATCACTCTTTATCTCACTAACTATGCAAGACTAATCCGAAAGGGCCATATTCGAAGTGATTCTAACTCCCTATGGTCGAGGAGGTCGAATCAGATTCTAACTCCCTATGGTCGGGGAGGTTGAATCATCGTGCACAGTACACATCACAATAATGAATCTTCCGCAAGGGCCATAACGATAAAAAACTTAGATCTAACCTCAAGTCAGAGGAAAATCTAAGCCTGTGCACGTACCATGGTAATCAAAACACAACTAACTCCATTGTCTTCTCAACAAATGAGAGAGACGGGTAATAACCTAGTCAAGCATCTATAGTGAGATATAAAACAATATCACAATCCTTTTAGTGAGCATAAATCACAATATAATTCGATTCAAATTCAATTCCAATATCCAATAATTTTTATGCTCATCACAATTCAAATCATAAATTTGCATTTTTCCATGAAAATTACCATCACAATTCAAAACATGTTCTATCACAATTTTCCAAAACATAATTTATTCAATCCATAACAATGCTTAATACTTGTGGAAATACCATTTCACAAAGCTAAATTTATACATACTATAACAATTTCAATAATCATTGAATTAAATCCAATGCTTGTTAAACATAATACATAAGAAAAATATGTCATTTAATCATATGAAATATTCAAAACAAAATCAGTTAAAAACTAGTTGTGCACAAACCTCCGATAACTGTCTCTTGGCTCTGACTCAGTGTTTCCTTCCCCTTCCCTGAGTCTTTGCTAACTGAAACACACAATTTGAAATGTTTCAGTACTCATTTAAACTGTCTCTAAGAATAAAGCTTAATAATTAACTTATTGAATTCTATTATTTCCTTAGTCAACCTAAGATGTTGACCCTTGATGCAGTCTAGGTGAATTAGGTTTTAATGTTACCAATATGTCACATTTGTAGCCTGTTAGTATTGGTACATGTTACGAAATTCATTTCCATGTATATTGCATTTTATTGCAATTTATAAGATTTCGGTATACCAATTTGACCTAGCCGGACAACCTGGTTCCCTCGATTTTCAGGTTTTGGTCAAAATACTATTGCTGGTCAGAATGTACCAAAATTGGTCACTTTAAGTTATTTTAGGTCAATTTTGGTTCGGCCAGTTTTTGGACCCGAACTTGTGCAAGCTTTTTGACTTACTTATGGTCATTTCTGGGCTTTGGTGTCTTCATAAGACTTGTAGATATATGTCTTAACTATTCATGGTCAAAATTTCAGGTCAATTGGACCTGTTTTGAGTGAGTTATGGACAAAATACTAACTGCTGCCCAAATGATCAATTTTCAGGCCTAAATGCACTAATTCGGATTTGGTCACTTTTCAAGTTACCTTACAAGCAGAATTTTGGTAAGCTTTCTTCATGAAAGTTGGCACATTTTGTGCTTAGTTTCACCTCCAATTGGTCTCATACCAATTGGAGCCACACACTTAAGGTTCTAGGCCCATAACATAAACTGCCCTATTGCATTTTATTCATTACTCATCAAAGGACACTTTTAACATTTACCAAACTAAACATTCATGCCAATTCTGGTTTGTACCATAACCTAAACACAATTCACAACATATTGTTGGTCATTTTGGCAGCTTATAATCACACTCAACATGCACCATATAGTGCATAATTTTTCAAGCTCAATTACAACAATTCAATCACCTAACCTAGCTTTTTTACATGTCCGACCTCACACCATCATACATATACCCAAGCTGCCATAACAACTATCACAATTCAACATTAATATTCTATAAACCAAACATGAAATAATATCTTTATGGTTCACCAAACCAAGCTGCCGATTCATACATTACAGTTCATTAATTTCCAAGCTTCCAAATTCAAGTACACATTCACATATACTAAGTATACATCACCCAAATTAATTCCTACACACATAAACATTTAATCAACCCTTTAATCTACCATTTACAAGGAAGAATAAACTGTCCTCAAGGAGTTTCCATGGCTGCCAAAAATAAACATCTCCCTTAATACATCAATCTCCAAAAATCTTTCCACAATTCAACTACCCATAACATCCACACAAACTTTAATGAAGCAAGCATCAAAAATACCTACTTACCACTTTTGAAACTCTTTAAAACTTCACCAAAACTTGATCTTCTTGCTGCCTATCTACTGCCCAAGTGGTGTAGAACAACTTTAGTGAAGGAATCATGTGGAAAAATGGCTTGGAGATGAGAGAATGGAGCTTGCATGGAGCTTGGAAGCTTTGGCCATGGAGGATTCTTTCAAGAGCATTTCGACTGGACTTTGGGAGATTGAAGAAGATGGATTATTTCTGTCCAAAATGAAGGTTAATGGTCCACTTAAGGGAGTTAGTGGACCACTAAGTGAAGTTTAATATTTATTTAATCTTAAATTCCCAAATTCCCACATTTAACCCCTTACTTTTGCTATTTAATTAATGTACCACCAATTTAATTTTTCATGACATTTTCCAAGTGTAATATCATATATTTTAATGGACATTAAGGTCAAAAGAAAACTCGGGGTGTCAATTGACCACACTGCCCCTATTCGGGTTGCATTCCCGATTTTTCGGTAACACCAAGTTTTGTCTGTTTTTCGATTTCTCACTTTTCTTTGTATCAATTAATTAATTTTTCTTTGATATTTCTAATGGTATTTATACTTCAATAGACATTTATTTAAGTCCTAAAAATATTTTCTAAGGTTTCCCACGGTCCAGGGCTAGTCAACGGTCCACGTCGCGACTTCCCGGTGCGGTCACTCATCGCTAGGGTTCTCGGCTCGCTTAACTTGGTTACATTTCTTTGCTATTATTTTTCCTTTATTTTTCTTGTATTTTCTTTTCTTGTATTTCATTATTTTATGTCTCCTCACTCATATCGAAGTGTAGTTCTAGGCATCTTAGCTGTCCAGACAACACTTGTCACTGGAATAATAGAATGCACTACCGAACTTAGGGGTGTTACATTTAAATTGTACAATTCTTGAAATTTAAGTTTAGGTGTTACTATTCATTTTATTAGTCAACTAAAATGTTGACTTTTACATAGGCAATAGGTACATTGGTTCTAATACTCCCAACAAATCACATTTTGCATTCTAAAATTGTTGGTATTGGTTACCAATACCATTTCTAAGCTTAGTGTTAGTTATTCAAAATTTTCAGATTTCAAGCCTCATATTTACTGTTTCATTGGTCATTCGTACAGTAGGAATTTGGCAAATTTGTCTTCATGAAAGTTGTTCCTTATTTTGTCTAGTTATATTTCCTTTTTTGAATCACTCCATTTGGAGTTTTGCAGGTTAAGTTATGGCCTAAACACCATAACTGGCCGGATTGGATAGAATCCAAAATTCTGGGCAAAACTGGTTCTGCCAGATTTGGTAACCTAAGTTTGGTTAGCAATTTGACTAGGTTATAATTAGAATTTGGATTTTTGTTCTTCACGAAAGTTGTAGGTCTATGTCTTAGATTTCTTCTGGTAAAATTTCAGGTCAATTGGACCTTTCTACACTGAGTTATGATCAAATGAATAAATACTGTTCATTTAGTCATTTTACCCAGGTAGAATGCAGGTCACCCGGAATAGGGCAATCTTTAGGTCAACTTGGTTTGATTTTCTGGGTATGGTTTCTTCATCAAAGTTGTGCTATTATGTGTCTAATTTCATTTTCAATTGGCCTTGCACCAATTGAACCTCTACAGCTCCAGTTATAGCTGCCCAAACCTGCTGGACTCACACCCAATCCTACAGATCACCAAGGGCAGCAACACTAAATCTCAAATACCAAGCTACAATTCTCTTAAGTTTCTCATCATACACAGCCAAATGATCACTAATTGACCATTTAAACTTTCATTCACTAACACATGAACAAAATCCAAGTTTTGAGCCTCAAACCCTAACTCCAACAACTAAAATTTTCATACACATACAATCCATGGTTTACAACACCAAAATCATGTTCAATGGCAGCCATACACAAAATTTTTAAAAGAAATTGGCACTAACCTTGACTTAGGCACTTTCCAAGGCTTCAAAACTTCACTTTCTTCCTTTCTTTTTACTGTCCAAAGCTTGCTCTAGGTGTGAGGATGAGTTTTTGTGAAGGGAGACTAGGATTTTAAAGTGGTTTGGAGGGTGAACCAAAGCTTGGAAAAGCATTAATGGAGGAAGAGGATGGAGGTGCTGGTTCGACCAAAGGAAGAAGATAAGGAATTCTAATTTTTTTTTTCTTTCATTTTCTGCCCATTTATTTATTTTATGTGAGTGCTAGCCATGTGCCATCATGTGATTGGTTAAAATTATTTTAATGACATCATAATGACGTCAAAATTCCCATTTTCTTTCATTTTCTTTCCTTTTATTTTCTACTCATTTTCAATTAAATTTTTAGCAATATTTGTTCACATTTTGTGTCATGATAATTATTTACTTAACTAGACAAGTCGGTCAAAAATCATCTCTGAAGACGAAATGACCAAAATGCCCTCCGTTTGGCTTATTGAGCCAAAATCGTCTGTACCGATTAAAAAAAAATTTTAAGCTTTTCTTGGCATTCTAATGTCATAGAAATCTCAATGACTCTTCTCTGGAGTCTCAAAAATTATTTTATGAATTTTCTCCCTGGTTTAGGGCTTCTAGTTGCGAGGACCACAACTTCCCACTGGGTTACCCATTGCTAGGGCACCGGCTCATTTAAATTGGTTGTATTTTATTTCTAAAATTTTTCCTAAATTTTTCTTATTAATATTTGAGTTAATTATGGTTCCTCACTTTAGTTTAAATATTTTTCCGGACGTTCTAGCCTTCTGGACCGACACTGGTCACCAGAATAGTAGAATTCACGGAGTTACTACAGTGAGGGTGTTACAGTTATATTTATAAATAATTAAATTAAAAAGCATAAAAATATTATATTTATATTTTCATATAACTAATTAAAATTCAAAAAATTATAATAAGTGTTATTTAACTAAAATTAAAAATATAAAAAATGTTATTTTCATATAATTACTTAAAATTAAATAATAAATAATATTTAATACTTTCATATAATTAATTCAAAATTAAAATTAAAAAATTAAAAATTAATTATAATTAACTAAAATAAAATATGAAAAAATATTATTTTTATATTTTCATATAATTAAATAAAATTAGAAAAAGAAAATAATTGTAATTATAGTTAATTAAAATTTAAATATAAAAAAACTATTTTTATATTTTATATAATTATAAAATTTAAATTCAAATTAAAATTCATTATAAATTAAAAATATAAATTAAAATAAAAGCAAAAAAATAACTTAAGCACCTCTAAAAGGTTGTGGATTTCATGCATAACAATTTTGGGGCAATTTGAGCTTTAATGAAAATTTTAGGGCTAATTTGACTCAAAAGTAAAAAATATGGTAAATTGAACTATTTCAATAAGTATAGGGAGCAAATTGAACAATATTCCAAATAATAAATATCATCATATGGTTATAACTTCTCATTTATTTTGCAGAGAACACTTTTTTTTTTTTCAACGTTTGTTTTATTAAAAAAAAATTAATAGAAAATATTTTTAACCAAAGATATTCTCTTTTCAAAAGAGGTCATTTTGTGGATTTTTATGATTTTATTAAAATATAAAAACATTTATATATGCCTGACATAAACACATACTATAAATTTAACATTGCAAATAAATAATAAAAAATATTTTTTTGGAAAAATTTTTTATAGAAAATAATTTTCATGAAAAATATTTTTTATATATGAGTTATTTTCTGCAAAATAAATGTAGATGTTATTTCATGATATTAATTCTTTATTTAAATAAAATACATCTTAATGTTAAGTTAGTGCTTAATTGCATTAAACTAAAAGATTAAAATCAAATAAAAATATTTTTAAATTGCATAATTAAAATATAAACATTGGCATATTCATCCGATTAAATAAAGGTGAATTTTTTAAATAATAAACAACTTTTTCTAATAATAACTTTTTCTAATAATAAGGGGGTGTCTAGTAGGAGGTTAATAAGGGATAATTATTACCTTTATAACTTTTAACTTTTTATTAATATTGTTTGGAAACTTTAAAAAATTATGTTATTTTTTCACCTCATTAATATTTATAATTTCTTGGGGGTTAAATGTTAACCTTGGGGTCTAAGTCAATAATTATCCTCTTTAAAGGTTAAAACTTGTACGAGTAATATTTAACCCTTAATTTTTTTAACCTTCTATTAAACACATACTAAGAGTGAAATAATATGTGAAAAATTGATTATCACTATTAAATATTATTGTTAATAAAAAAAAAAACTCACTAATAATTTGTAACACCCCTAATTTTTAAACTTAATATTTTTGGGCAAATATTGATGTTTTGATTTTATTTAAATTTTAGGAAATTATTTGAGATTTTTCAGATTTTTGAAATTGGGTTTGATTTCCCGAAAATATAAAACTTTGATGATTTTTAAAAATTAATTTAAAAATCACGTGGCAAAACTAAAAATATATTTGGAGTCTACGTATTTTTCTGAGTTTTCTAGAATTTTTTTAGAATTTTTGGGCCTCATTTTCGATCCCAAGGCAGAGTAAAAATTCAAAATTTTGTATTTCGAATCGAACCGGACCGGATCGGACCGGTCGAATCGGACCGACTCCTTCTTCTTCTTCTCTTTTTCTCCCGCGGGCGTTTCCTCCTTCCTCTCTCTCTCTCTCCCGTTTTCTCTCTCCTCCCGCCCCAGCCTGCCGGCCAGCCACCTCCCCCGCCACCCCAGCCCGCCTGCGCAACCCCCAGCCACCCCAGCTCGCCGGCCGCCTCCTGTAGCGCGGGCAAACGTTGCACGAAGCGATGCGATGCGCGCACACTACTCTTCTACTTCCCGGCCGAAATCAGACCGATCCGGCCACCAATCGGACCAGGTCTTATGTCTAAATCCATTTACTCGTCGAGAGCTTTCCATAGACACCAAGAACACCGAAATCCATCAAGCGGTTTGTCCAATTTTTGCCCTGAAAGTTTTAGCCCATTTTTATTTTTGGGCTAGATTTCTCGCAAACCATGAACCCCACGAGAAAACTGAGAGTACCAGGGCGCTCCACTCATCGAGAGCTTCGTGGAGATATAAATTTCAAATTTTTCCGACATCGCTTTTCGGTGGGTCCCACGGAACTTCGTAGTGTTTTTCTGAGCATTAATTGAGCTTAGAAAATTTCGTAAAATTTATTTACTAACCCCCGTGTTGTGGGCTTGGTGTAGGTATCTTCAATTCGCGAAAATTCGACAGTTGTCCGTGTCTGTGAATTTCCGGCCAGACAGACCGACTACTGGAAAAGTCTCCGAATTGGAACGAGGTTTTGCCTACCCCACCATTGTCAGATGTCCCGAGCGCGTCCCCGGAGTCGAAACCGGCATAGGTCAACCCAAACTTTACTTTTTCGTAATTTTCTAGTGGTTAAATGAGATTAAAAATCCGTAAAATATTCGTGGTAGCTCAGAAAATTATGATTCTTTTTGCAATAGCCTAGTAATATTGCTAAGGACCGCAGGGCAAAGTTTTAGAATTTTTAGAGCTTACTTGGGCAGTTTTTACAAAAATGATCACTTATAAGGACTAAATTGTAAATTTACATATTGTGATTGATGACTGTTTGGATGGGCCCAGGAGGAGCTGTGTGATATGATTGAGTTGTGGGTGTATGGTTAGTGAATATAGAAGTGCGTTTTGAGCCCTTTTGCAGGTTGGGTAGGTCCTAGGTATAGGGGAGACTCTGCCAGATTTTCGGCACTACTTAAGATGTATTTGGTCTTTTCTTGATTTGTATTGAGTCAATTGTATTAAATGATTGTAATAAAATTGTCAGGTGAGCCGGGACAGCCTTCTTCCTCTGCCCAGCCGCCACAGTGATTGCCGTCAAGTCTGTGAGTAAAATATTAATTTTAATTGTAATTTCACTATTATTATATGTTCAAGCATGCCCATGCATCATTTATATGTATGTATCTATGTAGTTAAACTCTAGGCACGTTTTATGTTGCATTCATAACTATTAAAGTGCCATGGATGTTATTGTGGTAATTTGGAGCAGTGTGCGTGCGTTGGCGTGCGTGTGATGTGGTATTGACTATGGATAGGACGGGTAGACAAGGCTTGAGATCTTCGCTGGGACCCGGTCCTTCAGGGTAGACACAGCATGAGTTCTTCACTGGGACCCCAATTTGGTTTATTAAGCGAAAGTCCGGCTTGAGTTCTTTGCTGGCACAGGTTGGATTTAAGAGAGTTGTATAGGGGATCAGCTCCCATATATTATGATTGATATTACTGGGTGTGTGAGTGCTCCAAATTACCTTTTTGATGCTATGATGTGAAATTATTACTGATGTTGCATTTCATTCTACAGGGTGCATTAGCTTTAGATAGTTATAGAGATTATGGTTAAAATTGATATTTTACTCTCTGAGTCAAACGCTCACTCCTGTTCAATATTTTTCCAGGCCACAGGAGGATATTTTTGAGGTTAACCTGCTTTTCTCCCTCGCAGGTCATCTATTCATGTTTATGTAATTCTATAAACTTCTAGAATTTTCGCATGCGTTAGAAATATTTAATTGATTTGGGTCTATAATATAAATTATTATTTTGGACCTGTAAAATTTTTTATCACATGTATGTTTGATGGACTGGATGAGGGAGCTGAGCTCCCATTTATTTTTATGTTGATATGAGTATGTGGAGGGTGAGCTGAGCTCCCTAATTGATTATTTATTGTGTTTACAGGTCAGGTGAGTCAAAAACTCCCCGTTGGAAGGTCCATTTTATGGCCGGACTCTGTCCGGTTGATTTCTTGAAATTGGGCCCAAATGGGCCTTAGAGTTGGGTTAGTGAATAGTTAGGCTTACTACGGGCCTCAGGGGCTTTAGGCTGGCCCAGGTCCTAGTGCTGGTTCGACCCATAGGTTGGGTCATGAGAAATGTGGTATCAGAGCTTAGGCTCCAGATTCATTGGGAATAATTGTCTAAAGTGTTGGAAAGAGTCTACTAGGAGTCACATGTGGAAAATAGGGTCTACATTTGTATTGCATTGTTGTCTTTGCTTTTAGTCTCTGCTTCATATACACTCTAGCTGGGTTGCAGAGAACCATCGATATGATGGCACAGTATATGGTCCACCCTCCACAGCAGCAGCAGTCCACCGCACCAAGAGGAGAACCTTACAAATAGATAATCAATTTTAAGAAGTTGGTGCCTGGTACTTATGATGTGTCAGACGATGCATATCAGTTTTTGGATTCCTGCAGACAGGTAGGAACAGAGTTGCAATTGACTAATAGAAGACTTATAGAGTGTATACAGCATGTCATGGGGCCTATGCTAAGACAATGGATGAATGACTACGTATTACCTCGAATGGAGGGTTTGTCGTGGACTCAGTTTGTGGAACTGTTCATCAATCAATTTATGCCAGAAAGCTTCAGAGATCAAAAGCAGTGGGCCTTTGAAGCCTTAAGACAGAATGGCAGGTCTATAGATGAATATGCTATAGAATTTCTGGAATTGAGCAGGTATGCCCCTACAGCAGTAGCTACAGAAACTATGAAGGTGAAGAGATTCCTAAAGGGGCTTGACAGGAGGTATGCAAACCTGGCCATGATGTCGGATCAGTCTTTTGATGTGGTGGTTGATCGAGCCAGACAGATTGAGATTAGTTATGCTGTGGATGACAGCAGAAGGGCAAAGAAAAACAGAGCAGAGGGTTCTTCAGGTGTTCCCCATATGGGTGCTCCAGATAGTGGTGGCCAGAATAATTACAGAGGAAGAAGTAGGAACAAGAAGAGTGGTTTTAGACACAAATCTCGAGGTTCGCACGAGTGCGGATCGGCGGTGGTCACTGTTGAAGTACAGCAGTTCTGCGTCTGGGTCAGGATCTTCCTTGGTACCTCGTGCACAGTGTGGAAGAGGACATTCAGGACCTTGTATGATGGGTTCAGGAGTATGCTTCAGGTGTGGCCAACCAGGTCACTTTGCCACGGAATGCCCCGTGTTCAGCGAGTCACAGATGGGGTCACAGGGTTCTGTTGCAAATGTTCCTCGTCAGTTGTATCCTAGTGCTTCCAGCATGGCAGGCAGTCAATTCAGTGGCCAACAAGGCCAAGGACAAGGGGGACGTGGATTTGGAGGCAGATCAGGAGGTAGAAGTCAGTATCAGGGTTCTGCCACTTAGGGTAGGGGTCAAGCTCAGGTTTTCACCCTGACCCACCAGGATGCTCAGGCTTCTAATGCAGTTGTGACAGGTATTCTTCTAGTCTGTTCCTATGAGGCTCGTGTTTTAATAGATCCAGGTGCTACGCACTCATTTGTCTCCCCTGTATTTGACATGGGATTGGGTAGAAACCCTACCACTTTAGAATACCCTTTGTCTGTAGCTACCCCGCTTAGTGACAACATAGATGTAGATATGGTTTTTCCGGGTAGCCCAGTAGTAGTGGACGGAAAGATCCTCCCAGCAGACTTGGTGCCTTTACCAGTAGTGGATTTCGATGTAATCTTGGGAATGGATTGGTTGGCAACTCATTATGCCACTTTAGATTGTAGGAACAAAGGTGTATTTCCACATGCCTGGTGTGGAAGAGTTTAGTTTTGATGCTGACAGGAGCGTGGATCCATATAATTTGGTGTCAGCAATTAGTGCTAGAAAAATGTTGATGCATGGATGTCAAGGGTATTTGGCATTGGTGAGAGATACCTCTATAGAAGGTGTCAACATGGAAAATATTCCTGTTGTCAGAGAATTCATGGATGTCTTCCCTGAGGAGCTTCCAGGGTTGCCACCAGGAAGGGAAATAGAGTTTTGCATTGATGTTGTGTCGGGTACGAACCCCATATCAATGCCGCCTTACAGGATGGCACCAGCAGAATTGAAAGAGTTAAAGGAGCAACTACAGGAGCTTTTGGACAAGGGTTTCATACGTCCGAGCACTTCACCCTGGAGTGCTCCTGTTCTATTTATGAGAAAGAAGGATGGGTCATTGAGGTTGTGTATTGACTATAGACAGCTGAACAAGGTGACTGTGAAGAACAAGTATCCACTTCCTCGGATCGATGATCTGTTTGATCAGCTCTAAGGGGCTAGATTCTTTTCCAAGATAGACTTGCGATCAGGCTACCATCAGTTGAGAATCAGGAATGAGGACGTGTCCAAAACAGCATTCAGGACAAGATATGGTCATTATGAGTTCTTAGTGATGTCTTTTGGACTCACTAATGCACCAGCAGCCTTCATGGACTTGATGAACCAGGTGTTCAAGCCATTTTTGGACCGTTTTGTCATCGTATTCATAGTTGACATTTTGGTATACTCTCAGACCAAGGAAGAACATGTGTGGCATTTGAGAATGGTATTGCAGACTTTGAGGGAGCACCAGCTGTATGCCAAATTTTCAAAATGTGAATTTTGGCTAGAAAGCATCTCATTCTTCGGACACGTGGTTTCTAGTGAAGGCATTCAAGTGGATCCCAAGAAAATTGAAGCTGTAACTGATTGGCTTAGGCCTACAACAGTCACTGAGGTGCAAAGTTTTCTAGGCCTAGCTGGCTACTATAGGCATTTTGTGCAGGACTTTTCCAGGATAGCAGCTCCCCTAACTAAGTTGACTCGGAAAAATGTTCTATTCATTTGGACAGATGACTGTGAGAAGAGTTTCCAAAAGCTTAAGGAGTGTCTAACCACCGCCCCTGTGTTGACACTACCTATGAGTGGTGAAGGATATAACGTGTATTGTGATGCTTCTAGAGTTGGCTTAGGGTGTGTTTTAATGCAGAATGGAAAATTAGTGGCTTATACTTCAAGGAAACTGAAGAGGTATGAGCAGAACTACCTCACTCATGATTTGGAAATGGCGGCTGTAATCTTTGCACTAAAAATCTGGAGACACTACCTGTATGGTGAAGTGTGCGAGATATACACCAACCACAAGAGTTTGAAGTACATCTTCCAACAGAGGGATTTAAACTTGTGACAGAGGACATGGATGGAGCTTCTAAAAGACTATGATTGCACCATCCAGTACCACCCTGGAAAGGCCAATGTAGTAGCAGATGCTTTGAGCAGAAAATCTTCTGGCAGCTTGGCGCATATTTCAGCAGAGAAGAGACCATTGATTCAGGAAGTACATGAGTTGATGGATCAAGGTTTGATCCTAGATCTTTCAGATGAGGGGGTATTGTTGGCTCATTTTTCAGTGAGGCCAGACTTGCGAGACAGAGTTAGAGTTTCCCAGCATAGAGACCAACAATTGATGAAGATCATAGAAAGAGTACAGCAAGGTGAAGGTGGAGAGTTTGGATTTGCTAATGATGGCGCCCTTATGCAAGGTTCTAGAATATGTGTGCCCGATGTGGACAATCTCAGAGATGAAATCATGCGAGAGGCATACTATACACTGTACAGTGGCCACCCAGGTTCCACCAAGATGTACCATGACGTGAAAGATAGCTATTGGTGGAATGGCATGAAGAGAGACATAGCAGATTTTGTGTCCAAGTGCTTCACTTGTCAGAAGGTGAAGTTTGAGCACTAGAGACCATTAGGGAAGCTGCAAGAGCTCCCTATCCTAGAATGGAAGTGGGAAATGATTACTATGGATTTTATGACTGGGTTGCCTCGTACCACGCAAGGATATGATTCGATATGGGTAATTATAGACCGCCTAACCAAATCAGCTCACTTCTTGCCTGTGAAGACTACATATTCTATTGCATAGTACACCTGACTCTATATTCGAGAAATCGTCAGATTGCATGGAATTCCAGCTTCCATAATATCTGACAGAGGGCCCTAGTTCACTTCTCGATTTTGGAGGAAGTTGCAGGAGGCACTTGGCACACAGTTGAACTTTAGTACTGCTTTCCACCCTCAGACAGACGGATAGTCCGAAAGGACAAACCAAACACTGGAAGACATGCTTCGCATGAGTGTTTTGGATTTTGGAGGTCAATGTGATGATCAGCTAGCTTTGGTGGAGTTTGCCTATAACAACAGTTACCATTCTAGCATAGGGATAGCACCCTATGAGGCATTATATGGAAGAAAGTGTAGGTCTCCTCTGTGTCGGATGAAAATGGGAGAAGCGAAGGTGCATGATGTAGACCTAGTGTAGTACACTTCAGAGATAGTTCCTTTAATCAGGGAACGATTAAAAACAGCTTTCAGTAGGCAGAAGAGTTATGCAGACCCCAGACGGAGGGATGTGGAGTTTGCAGTAGGCGACTACGTATTCCTGAAAGTTTCTCCGATGAAGGGAGTCATGAGATTTGGAAAGAAGGGCAAGTTGGCACCTCGGTATATTGGACCTTTTGAGGTTACTGATAGAGTTGGAGCAGTTGCCTACCGGTTGGAGCTACCACCCAACCTTTCTCATGTTCATCCTGTGTTTCACATCTCCATGCTCAGGAAATACATTCCTGATCCTTCTCATGTACTACAGCAGCATGTAATAGAGCTAAAAGAAAACTTGACGTTTGAGGAGCAACCTGTAGCCATAGTGGACTGCCAAGTGAGACAGCTAAGATCAAAACAGATCCCTATGGTTAAGGTTTTGTGGAGGAGCCAGTCAGTGGAGGAGCGCACCTGGGAGTCAGAACGGGACATGCGTAGCAAGTACCCTTATCTGTTCAATGTGTAATCCTGTACTGTATTCTACCTTGTGTAAAATTCGAGGACGAATTTTCTGTAAGGGGAGAAGAATGTAACACCCCTAATTTTTAAATTTAATATTTTTGGGCAAATATTGATGTTTTGATTTTATTTAAATTTAAGGAAATTATTTGAGATTTTTCAGATTTTTAAAATCGGGTTTGATTTCCCGAAAATATAGAACTTTGATGGTTTTTAAAAATTAATTTAAAGACCACGTGGCAAAACTAAAAATATATTTGGAGTCTATACATTTTTCTGAGTTTTTTAGAATTTTTTCGAAATTTTTGGGCCTCGTTTTCGGTCCCAAGGCAAAGTAAAAATTTAAAATTTTGTTTTTCAAATCGAACCGGTCGAATTGAATCGGACCGGATCGGACCGGTTGAATCGGACTGGCTCCTTCTTCTTTTTCTCTTTTTCTCCCACGGGCGTTTCCTCCTTCCTCTCTCCCGTTTTCTCTCTCCTCCAGCCCCAGCCCGCCGGCCAGCCACCTCCCCTGCCATCCCACCCCGCCGGCGTAACCCCCCAGCCGCCCCAGCTCGCTGGCCGCATCCTGTAGCGCCAGCAAACGTCACACGAAGCGACGCGACACGCGCGGGCGACTCTTCGACTTCCCGGCCAAAATCCAGCCGATCCAAGCACCAATCGGACCGGATCTTGTGTCTAAATCCATCTACTCGTCGAGAGCTTTCCATAAACACCAAGAACACCAAAATACATTAAGCAGATTGTCCAATTTTTGCCTGGGAAGTTTTAGCCCATTTTCATTTTTGGGCTAGATTTCTTGCAAACCGTGAACCCCACGAGAAAACAGAGAGTACCAGGGCGCTCCACTCGTCGAGAGCTTCACAGCGATATAAATTTCAAATTTTTTCCACACCATTTTTCGGTGGGTCCCACGAAACTTTGTAGTGTTTTTCCGAGCATTAATTGAGCTTAGAAAATTTTGTAAAATTTATGTATTAACCCCCGTGTTGTGGGCTTCGTGTAGGTATCTTCAATTCCCAAAAATTTGACAGTTGTCCAGATTTGTAAATTTTCGGCCAGACAGATCGACTACCGGAAAAGTCTCTGAATTGGAACGAGGTTTTGGCTACCCCACCATTGTTAGATGTCCCGAGCGCGTCCTAGAGTCGGAATCGGCATAGGTAAACCCGAACTTTACTTTTTCGTAATTTTCTATTGATTAAATGGGATTAAAAATCCTTAAAATATTCGTGGTAGCTCAGAAAATTATGATTCTTTTTGCAATAGCATAGTAATATTGCTAAGGACCGTGGGGCAAAGTTTTAAAATTTTTAGAGCTTACTTGGGCAGTTTTTGCAAAAATGATCAATTATAAGGACTAAACTGTAAATTTACATATTGTGATTGATGATTGTTTGGATGGGCCCAGGAGGGGCTGTGTGATATGATTGAGTTGTGGGTGTATAGTTAGTGAATATAGAAGTGCGTTTTGAGCCCTTTTGCAGGTTGGATAGGTCCTAGGTATAAGAGAGACTCTGCCGGATTTTCGGCACGACTTAGGACGTATTTGGTCTTTTCTTGATTTGTATTGAGTCAATTGTATTAAATGATTGTAATAAAATTGTCAGGTGAGCCGGAACAACCTTCTTCCTCCGCCCAGCCGCTACAGTAATTGCCGTCAAGTCTGTGAGTAAAATATTAATTTTAATTGTAATTTCACTATTATTATATATTCAAGCATGCCCATGCATCACTTATATGTATGTATCTATGTAGTTAAACTCTAGGCATGTTTTATGTTGCATTCATAATTGTTAAAGTGCCATGGATGTTGTTGTGGTAATTTGGAGCAGTGTGCGTGCGTTGGCGTGCATGTGATGTGGTGTTGACTATGGATAGGACGGATAGACATGGCTTGAGATCTTCGCTGGGACCCGGTCCTTCGGGGTAGACACAGCTTGAGTTCTTCGCTGGGACCCCGATTTGGTTTATTAAGCGAAAGTCCGACTTGAGTTCTTCGCTGGCACAGGTTGGATTTAAGAGAGCTGTATAGGGGATCAGCTCCCATATATTATGATTGATATTACTGGGTATGTGAGTGCCCCAAATTACCTTTTTGATGCTATGATGTGAAATTATTGCTGATGTTGCATTTCACTCTACAGGGTGTATTAGCTTTAGATAGTTATCGAGATTATGGTTAAAATTGATATTTTACTCTCTGAGTCGAACGCTCACTCCTGTTCAATATTTTTCCAGGCCACAGGAGGATATTTTTGAGGTTAACCTGCTTTTCTCCCTCGTAGGTCGTCTATTCATGTTTTTGTAATTCTATAAACTTCTAGAATTTCGGCATGCGTTAGAAATATTTAATTGATTTGGGTCTGTAATATAAATTGTTATTTTGGACCTGTAAAATTTTTTATCACATGTATGTTTGATGGACTGGATGAGGGAGCTGAGCTCCCATTTATTTTTATGTTGATATGAGTATGTGGAGGGTGAGCTGAGCTCCTCAATTGATTATTTATTGTGTTTACAGGTCGGGTGAGTCAAAAACTCCCCGTTGGAAGGTCCATTTTATGGCCAGACTCTATCCGGTTGATTTCTTGAAATTGGGCCCAAATGGGCCTTAGAGTTGGGTTAGTGAATAGTTAAGCTTACTACAGGCCTCGGGGGAGCTTTAGGCTGGCCCAGGTCCTAGTGCCGGTTCGGCCTATAGGTTGGGTCGTGACATAATTAATTTTTGACAGTGATAAAACAATATTAAGTTAATGTTTGGTGGTAGGTATTTAATGAGAGATTTTGGAGAATTCGTAGATTTATTTATAATTTATTATTTAGTTAAGAAAAATTATGTTAAAATTTATCCACTCGAATCCCTCAAATAGAAAGATTTCAAAATCTCTCAACTGATTTTTTCTTTCAAAGAGTTCCTCATTCTAATAAATGAAAGATTTACAAATGTTTCTTATTTCAAAAATTCATAATTTTGGCATATTTTAATAAAAATAGTGCATTATTTTTTATTTCACCTTCTTTATGAATTATGGAGAATGGGACCTATATCAATGTGAGTGATAATGTACATACTTCGAGAATACACAATAGTTTTTCACAAATGAGATTGTATAAATTTATTAGGGATAGGTACAAATACCATGCAATTTGCACGTTTTATTAATAGGCGCGTTTTATTAATAGGGATCTAAGATTTTTTGTTTTTTTTGCACTAAAGGGTTTATGTTATTACATTATTATTATTCAAGGACAAAATTACTAAAAGACATCAATATATGCTGAGGTGGCAAGTCTCTCTATGCTCTCAAGCTGGCATAGCAAGTGGACTTCATCTCTTTGACGCCATATACCAGTGCGACTGCTAATTTCCTCACAATAAAGGGTTAAATGTTAGTATATTCTTTTTTTTTTTTCTCATTCTTTCTGACTTAGTACTGGATTGATGACATGATTATACAGTCAAATAGGTGTGGCCCACTTGCCACATTAGCTTAAGAGCATAGTGAAACTTGCCATGTCAGCATATATTGATGCTATTTAGCAATTTTGTTCTTAAGTGAGGTCCTTAAATGTAAAAATGAAAAAAAGAAAAAAAAACTTAGGCCCCTATTAATAAAACGCACAAATCACAGGGTACTAAAGTCTACTATCCCAATTTATTAATTAAATATTTATAAAATGGAAAATTATGAAAAAAATATCGTGTTATTTTTTATTTTTATTAATTGGACAGAATTTTTTGTGAAACTTCAATACATAGTGTTAACACATTTAGGTGAAAAAACAGCTAACATCATTTAAAATGATGATGTAATATATAAAAATCAAAAACATATTTTGATATGTTAGTATGAGAAATTTAGAATACAACCTTCTATATACAATGATTTTGTTATTGTCAATACGATGAATCTTATATGGCTCCCATCATAATCAACAGTTAAATTTATCAATTGTGTATACAGCTGCTTTTTTAATCAAAAATATCAAACCATTGTAATTGGAAAATGCACACAAAACAGTCAAAATGAAGACGAGCATCAAAACTAAAGAATACAAATATAATGAAATTATTCAAGACCAGGGCGCAACTACATAAAGTTCCAAAATTTTGAAAATTGAAATTTTATCCATATTTTTAATGTATTTTTTTTAAAATTGTTTGTCCCCTTATTTTAAAATTTTACCTATAAGTTTTATTTTAAAAAAAAAAATGCTATTTGTCCTTTTATTTTTTTTTTTGTGTAAGTTTCATTCATATTTTTAATATTATTTAATTTTGATATTTTATATTTTTATTTTAGTTAATATGTTTTTAACAAAATTTCATTTAATTTTCTTTTAATATTTATTTTTGGCCCTAAAGGTGAATGTCTTGTTTTGCCCTTGTTCAAGACGAAATGAATTTATCTTGCATGTTTGGCATTTTCCTAAAGTTAAACACTTCACAATGTAAAAAGACCAAAAAAAAAAAAAAAAAACACACGCACACACACACACGCACACACACAATTTATGACAATAATAAATGCTTTCTATCTTTGTCTATATATCGAATAACCAAATGGCAAATTTACATCACACATAAGCTACTAGAAATAGAAAACTCACCAAGTTAAACAAGCAAAATCAACCAAAAGTACTCATATGAAGGCATAAAATTCAAAACCAAATTTAATAACCTTGGATAGTTCATCCCATCCTGTATCCTCTTGTTTGGTGTAACACCCTCACTTTAGATAGTTTGTACATTCTACTGTTCTGATGACCGAATTCTATCCAGACAGTCAGAATGTCTGGAACTATATTTAAACTAGAGTGAAGAGTCATAAAGAAACCAAATAATAATAAGTAAAATTAAGAAAAAATTTAAGTAATGAAATATACTAAGGTTAAATGAGCCGTAGCTACAGTGATGGGTGACCTAACAGGAAGTGACTGTAATGATAGTTGCTGACCCTAGACCCCTGGGGAAACCCTGTGAAACAATTTTTGGGACTCCAGTGAAGAGTTATGATAAAAGATTATCAAGAAATTATTAAAAAAATTTTCTAAATCGGTACAGACAATTTTAACTCAACAAGCTAAACGAAGGGCATTTTGGTCATTTCACCATCAAAGGTGATTTTTGACCAACTTGTCCATTCAAGTAAGTGAGATTTATGACATAAAATGTGAATAAATATTGATGAAAATTTAATTAAAAATGAGTAGAGAAAAGAAGAAAACAAAATGAAATTTAATTGGATTTATTACATTAGCATGACATAAGATGATGCAATTAAAAACTTATTAGCCAATCACAATTAAACAAGCTTCACTATAAAAAGCCAAAAATGAGATTACTACATTAAAAGTCCACCATCTTCTTTTTCTTCTTATAAAGGCCGAACCCCTTTCTCTTTACAATTCCTCCATAGCCAACTCTTCTAAGCCCCAATTTCCATCGAAAACTCACAATATTTTCCTTAGTCATCTTTATTAAAACTTGCTATTTAACCTTGATTAAGAGTTGGGGAACAAAAAGGAAGGAGAAAACTTAAAGTTTTGGAAGTTGGGATTTGCTCACTAAGAGATTAGTGCCAATTCCCTTATCTCTCTCTTTATATTCTATGTTAGAATCATGTATTAAGTGATAAATTGTGGAAATTGAACAAAAATATGCATGTTAGGGTACCCCTTGATTTTCGGCAGCCATGGTAGGGAGAAGAGTTAGGATGTTTAATTCAATTTAAACTTAAATTCTAGTTTAATTATGAGCATAAATATGTAATTATGAGCATAAATATGAAGTATGAAGTGAATTACATGTGTTATGTGTTAGTAGTATGCCCTAGAGCATATCATTTGTTATGTATCTTTTACATGTTTTATAAATAAAAAAGCAATTTCACTTTTTCATTTACATAATATATTTATGTGTAATAGAAAAGGTCCATTGATATTTTGTTAGAAATTCTATTCTTAAGTTCTTAAGAATATGAGTGACAGTATTTCTAGCTCAAAGTGTCATAAATTGGTTCACAATCGAGGATACTTCACACAGGAAATAACTTATCCAGAAAGATTGTATTCATGTTTATTCCCAAGGTATTTATATGAGATATAAATAAGATGGAATGGTGAGTCTCATGCCATATAACAAATATGATAGGCATTTATACCTGATAAGTGGGTTGAACCAATGACACTTATGACAAGCACATGAAGTATACTCTTATCAATGCATTGTCATAAATTATATCAGTGCATATAATCTTTAGACCTGAGATAACACAGTTATCTTGTATATAGGTGGTTTGAGTTTGATACTGCTTTCATACTTGTACTTTGTATGGGTATATGGGCATGTGTTGGCTCCTACTAGTTATACATAGAGGTAGAAGTTGATCAAGATAGAATCTGTTACCCTAAGCAAATAGGAATAAAATCTTATGTTTATTTAATTATTCTTGATGTTTCAAGTTCCTAGCCAGGACAGACAAATTTAATCAGAAAAGAGTTTCTGATGAGAAAATCTTTTTAATCAAGAATTAGAATTAAAAGAGAACATAATATTCATAGCAAATGGGGTTTGACATAAACCATGACTCTAGCTCGAATTGGGATTTTGTAACAGAGAGATTCTAGTGCATGGTAACATATGATTAAAGGTTCATTTAAGGTATTCCTTATTACTGATTGAGTGGCCACGGCATGCTATGCTAAGTGTTAACCATGGTCTATGAGATGGCTAAAATGATTTAGAGAAATCATTTATGGTAAGAAAAAGTTCTGATGATATTAAGAGTTGATATCATATCTCATTGCCAATTAGTGATGAGCCTAGTGAGTCACACACATACACAAGTAATTACCAAGTTAAATGTGATTTAATTAGTTAGTTAAAGAGTTTAATTGATTAATTAAATAGGTTTAGTTTGCAATTAGATTGCAAAGTCCCTAGCATGGCTTGAAACCAAATCTAGATTATTAGATGTATAATATAAGTTAAATTTATATTTAAAGTGTTTAAATATGAATTTAATTATGAGAAATTAATTAATAGAGATTAATTAATTAATTTATATTTGATATAAATTGATTAGAAGAGGAGAAATAATTATTTTGGGTTGAGAACTCAAAATTGAAACATAAGGGTAATTTGGTCATTTCACAGGGTGACATGTGGCATAATGAGATGGTGACACATGACACCATATAAGCTTGCCATTTGTCTTCTAATCATGCATGATGATCAAAGTCAAGATTAAACCTAGCTTTGACACTTGGCTTAATGTGATTAGGTCAATTAAAATTAAGGTGCAATCAGAAGATGACATGTGGCAAGGGTTTTTAAGTGATGACCTAATTATATAATGTAATGTTATGAAAGAATAAAATAACATTCTGATTTTTATCAAAAGGTGCCGCCACCCATATTCTCTCTTCTTCTCTTCTTCTTCATCTCTCATCAATTCAAAGAGAATTGCCCATATTCTCTTGAATTAAAATTGCTAGAAATTGTTTCTAGTGTCCTATATATATCTACAACCTCTCTAAAGGCAAATCCCTATTTTCTAATTAGTTGGAAAGGCTTGAGAAGCTGTTCAAGGGGCTGCCATTGGTGATCTTAGTGTGGACAAGCTAGAGAGACAACATCCGGGGTTCTAGGTGCTTCACAAAGGTACCAAACACATCTACAGTGCATCAAAAGCTTAGTGCACATGTTCTTGTATTAATCTAGGGTTCTAATAAATTAATCTGTTAATTCAAAAATCTTAAATGGCAAATGTAGATCCTAATATATATTAAAAAGGTTTTAATATGCAATTGAACATTGAAATTAATTAGGTATATAATGAATCTTGCATGATGCATGAGAACCTAGAAGAAAAATTTTGAATTCAATGTTCTAATCTAATAATTTTCATGCTTCCGCTCCTTCAATTGGTATCAGAGCCACTATATTTGCCATTTAGATTGTTTAATATATGATTTAATTGTGTGATTTGATCATAAGATGATTGATTCATTGCTGGTTGCAAAGAAAAGTGTGGCAGCATGCTTGGTTGTGCACCTTGGTGCGCATGGTATTGGTCTTCAATTGTGCAATTGTTGTATGCTTTGATATCCATAATTATGCCTATGACTAATTAAATTGTTTAATTAGTAATTATAATCACACAATTAAATTTGTTTGAATGTGATTCAAATCTAAATTTTTAAATTTATTTAAATGTGATTCAAATCTAAATTTTTTTAAATTTGTTTGAATGTGATTCAAATCTGAATTCTTAAATTTCTTAAAATGTGATTCAAATCTGAATTTTTAAATTTGTTTGAATGATATTCAAATCTGAATTTTTTAGTTGAATATGAGATATTCAATTTAATCTTAGTATGTATGTTTTATTTAATTGTTAAATGGTGATATGCATGATGGATGATCACGGACAATAAAAGACCAATGTGATTGGATTTATTTCTTTTATTTGTCTTTGGGTTGTAAATTAATTAATTTAATTTTAGTTGCATGTATTATAAAGGTTGTAATATTTTTGGGTTATAATTTCATTTATTTGGTTCTTGTAAATTCACCTTGATATGCTAAGGATTACAATGTAATGGATTGCAAGAAGATCAAGGAGGTCAAGAGCATTGGTGGGACCAGTAGGAGGATTTCAAGATCAATTGTTGATTATGTACTCCTTCAACAACTCTTGTAATATGAATAAATGAAATGCACCTAGGAATGTCCTAATTTAATTCTTGGTGGCTCAGAATTGAATCCCTTAGAAAGTCCATGATCATACCATATTTATATTTTTTTATCCCTGTATGCATGAGATGTATGGGAAGGTATGCAAGTATATGATACATGCATGCTAATTAGATAATGTGCAAAGTGAGACCATAATAGTAATTAGGCCGACCACAAAATCTTCCAAACAAATGATTAAGTTCAAAATGGTATAATTAAAGGTAATTTTATAATGGGCCCTCCATTGAGGCAATTATTTTTAAAAAAATTAATTTAAAAGATTTTCTTAAGAATAATTATTAAGCATGAGATATTATAAATATGTAAATGGTTTGGTGGCCAATAATGGATGTGCCTGAAGACATTAAAATTATTTGCATATTTACTGGCTCAATGAGATCAACTTAACTAATGTAAGATAAGTCAATAATGGATGTGCTTGAGATTTTGAGCATTAGGGGCTAGGTAAAAGATTGAACCTCATATGAGATGTGATGGGTAAGGAGTTGCTCACTTACATTTTATTGTAATTCCAATAATGGATGTGCATGAGGATGATCAATAAGACTATAAGAATTCAATCACCTATTTTTAGGAGAACAGAAATATTACTTTTCTCAATGCGAATTTGACACAACATGACAAATTCCTTTTCTATTTCCCACTAGAAATCCATCCAACTAGGATTTTCGTATTCTACTTTGGAAGTGTAGGATTCGCTAAGTTAGTGGGAGGACCAATTTGATTAAAAGACCATAATCATTTTGGTTAAATACATGATACATTTACTAATTAATCTAGTTATTTTCTGCAGTTAATTTTCTGATAATAATGAGCACACCACAACCACCACCATCCAATATTTTTGCGAGCATACTTGATCACAATAGGTTGACAGGACCTAATCTTACTGATTGTGTAACACCCCTATTTGTATAGCCTGGTATATTTCACTATTCCGGTGACCGGTGTCGGTCCTGACAATTAAGGGGATTATAACCATACTTAAGACAACTAGAGAAGCCATAAACACAAATAATTAGTAATGTTCAATTAGTTAAGTATAAATAAGAAAAACATAACATAAGAAGTTAAACGAGCCGAGAGTCACAGCGATGGGTGACCTTCTCGGGAACGACTGTGAAGTCAATTTAAACTCAAATTTCAAACCGTAAAATGTGATACCGCAGTCCTTAGGACCATTATAAACACAGTGGGAAAGAGAAAATCATGAAAAAAGAATTGTTACGTCAGTCAAATAATTAGGTCAGGGAGCCAGAATAAATATTGAATTATTTGCAAACCGGGTTGAACCGGCGAGGGGCAATTTGGTTAATTGACCCCAAGAGCTGACTCCTGACCTAACTGTCAAATAAAATTGAAGAAAAGAAAATTTCGAAATCGAGAATTAAATTAAATAACTAATAGATAAATAAAAAAAAAAAGAAAAGAAAAAGAAAAGCAAATTACATCACTTTATGACATCAAAATGATGTCGTAATTGATTTTAATTTCCTACCAAATTTGACTAAGTTAAATATCTATTGAGTAAGACAAAAATAAAACAAAGAAAAATTTTTTTCCCTCATCTTCTCTCCCAACCCAAGCCGGCCGAAACCCTTCCCTTACTTCTTCATGGATATCCTCCATTAAAGCTTGCACTCAGCTTAAATTTCTTCACTCAACCTTAATAACTCCCATAAAAACCTTACTAGAGCTTGTTATCTCAACTTAAGAAGAAGATTGAAAGAAGAAAGAGGAACAAAAGATAGAGATTTAAAGTTTTAAGAAAGGTTAGTATGCTAACTTTCAATTTTCTACTTTAAATGCATGTTTAGTTACTTAAATGAACTTAGAAACTAATGAAATAAAATAAAAATTCTTAGTAGTATGCCCTAGAGCATATCATTTAGTATGCATCTTGTACATATTTTTATTAATAAAAGACATTTCCACTTTTCCGTTTACATAATATATTTATGTGTAATAGAAAAGGTCCATTGATATTTTGTTAGAAATATTATTCTTAAGTTGTTAAGAATATGAGTGACAATATTTCTAGCACCAAGTATCATAAATAGGTTCACAATCGAGGATACTTCATAATAAGGACATGACTTATCCAGAAAGATTGTATTCATGTTTGTTCCCAAGTTATTTATATGAGATATAAATAAGATGGAATGGTGAGTCTGCCATATAACAAACATGATAGGCACTTATAAATGATAAGTAGGCCGAACTAGTGACACTTATGACAAGCACATGGAGTTTACTCTTGTCAATGTTTTGTCATAAATCATATCAGTGCATATAATCTTTAGACCTGAGATAGCACAGTTATCTTGTATATAGGTAGTTTGAGTTTGATACTGCTTTCATACTTGTACTATGTATGGGTATATGGGCATGTGTTGGCTCCTACTAGTTACATATGGAGGTAGGTGTTGATCAAGATGGAATCTGTTCCTCTAAGTAAATAGAGATAAAATCCTATGTTCATTTAATTATTCTTGATGTTTCAAGTTTCTGGCTAGGACAGATAGATTTATTCAGAAAAGAGTTTCTGATGAGAAAATCTTTTAATCAAGAACTGGAATTAAAAGAGAACATAATATTCATAGCAAATGGAGTTTAACATAAACCATGACTCCAGCTTGAGTTGGGATTTTGTAACAGAGAGATTCTAGTGCATGGTAACATATGATTATAGGTTCATTTAAGGTAAACCTTATTACTAATTGGGTGGCTGTGGCATGCTATGCTAGGTGTTAACCATGGTCTATGAGGTGCATAAAATGATTTAGAGAAATCATTTATGGCAAGAAAGAGTTCTAATGATATTAAGAGTTGATATTATGTCTCATTGCCAATTAGTGATGAGCCTAGTAAGTCACACACATACACAAGTTATCACCTATTTAAATATGATTTAATTAATTAATTAAAGAGTTTAATTGATTAATTAAATAGGTTTGGTTTGCAATTAAATTGCAAAGTCCCTAGCATGACTTGAAACCAAATCTAGATTATTGGATGTGTAGTATAGATTAAATTTATATTTAAAGTGTTTAAATATGAATTTAATTAATGAGAAATTAATTAATAGAGATTAATTAATTAATTTATATTTGATAAAAATTTATTAGAAGAAGAAAAAATAATTATTTTGAGTTAAGAACTCAAAATTAAGACACAGGGGCATTTTGGTCATTTCACAGTGTGACATGTGGCATCATGAGATGGTGACATATGGGATTATACATAAGCTTGCCAAATGTTTTTTAATCATGTAAGATGATTAAAATCAAGATTAAATATAGGTTTGACACTTGGCACAATGTGATTGGGTCACTTAAACCTAGAGCTAATCAAAGGGTGACATGTGGCAAGGGTTTAATGTGTTAACTTAGCTATTTAAGTGTTGTTATGAAAAGAAAAAGCAATCAGCAGCTACTCCTCTCCTTTGTCACGCCACTTTGAGGCTTTTCATCTATTCTTCTTCATCTCTCATCAATTCAAAGAGATTAATCATCAATCTCTTGAATTAAGAACACTAGAAATTGTTTCTAGTGTCCTGTTTACATCTCTAATCTCTTAAAAGATAGAACTTGAATTTCTAATTAATAGAAAAAGCTTTAGAAGCTGTTCAAGGGCTGCCATAAGTGTTCTTGGTGTGGACAAGCTAGAGGGACAACATCTGGTGTCCTGAAGACGAATCTCAAAGGCGCAGACACGCTGCAGTGCATGAAGAGGTTAGTGTAATCGTTCTTGATTTAATCTAGGGTTCTAAAATTAATCTGATTAATTTTAAAATCTTAAATGGCAAATACATATCCAAAAACATATTAAAAGAGTTTTAATATGTTGTTTATCATTGAAATCAAATAGATAAAAATAAATCTTGCATGATGCATGTGACCCTAGGTGAAAATTTTTTAATTCAATGGTATAAACTTGTGTTTTTCACGCCTGCCTTCAATTGGTATCAGAGCCACTATATTTGCCATTTAGATTGTTGATTATATGATTTAATTGTGTGTTTGATCATGAGATCAAAAGATCATTGCTGGTTGCAAAGCAAGGTGGCGGCATATTTAAAAAAAACACCATCAATGGTGCGCATGGTTTGGCTACCATGGGTGGTTCAAGGTTTGGCTTTTAATTCTGCAATTGTTGTATGATCAAGGGCCTATTCTTTGACTAATTAAAGTGTTTAATTAGTAATTTTAATCACGCAATTAAATTATGATTCAAATCTGAATTTTAAAAGTTATTTGAATGTGATTCAAATCTGAATTTTTAAAGTTGTTTGAATCATATTTAAATCTGATTTTTTAAAATTGTTTGAATAAAATTCAAATCTGATTTTTTAAAAAATGTTTGAATGTGATTCAAATATGAATTTTTAAAGTTATTTGAATGTGATTCAAATCTGAATTTTTAAATTTGTTTGAATGAGATTCAAATCTGAATTTTTAAATTTATTTGAATCATATTCAAATCTGGATTTTTAAGTTGAATATGAGATATTCAATTTAATTTAAGTATGTATTTTTTATTTAATTGTTAAATAGTGATATGCATGATGGATGATCATGGACTACAAAAGACCAATGTGATTGGATTTATTTCTTTTATGTTTCTTTGGGATTGTAAATTAATTTATTTATTTTAATTTATTTTGGGCATGTATTATTAAGTTTGTAATAATTTTTGGGTTGTAATTTCATTTATTTAAGTTCTTGTAAATTCGCCTTGGTATGCCAAGGATTACCATGTAATATTGGATTGCAAGAAGTTCAAGGAGGTCAAGAGCATTGGTGGGACCAGTGGGAGGAATTCAAGATCAAGTGTTGATTATGTACTCCTTCAGCAACTCTTGTAAAATGAATGAATGAATGAAATGCACCTAGGAATGCCCTGATTCAATTCTTAGTGGCTCAGAATTGAATCCCTTAGAAAGTCCATGATCATACCATATTTATTGCTTATCCATGAATGCATGAGATGTATGGGAATGTATGCTATTATATGATATATGCATGCTAATTGGATAATGTGCAAAGTGAGACCTTAATAGTAATTAGAATGACCATAAAATCTTCCAAACAAATGATTAAGTTGGAAATGCTATAATTAAAGTAATTATAACATAGGCCCTCCATTGAGGCAATTATTTTAAGAAATTTTAAATAGTTGCATAAGATGCAATTAATTTAAGAGATTTTCTTAAGAATAATTGTTAAGCATGAGATGTTGTAAATATGTAAATGGTTTGGTGGCCAATATTGGATGTACCTGAGGACATTAAAATTATTTACATAATTACTGGCTCAATGGGATCAACTTAACTAATGCAAGATAAGTCAATAATGGATGTACCTGAGATTTTGAGCATTAGGGGCTAGGTAAAGGATTGAACCTCACATGAGATGTGATGGGCAAGGAGTTGCTCACTTATAGTTTATTGTAATTCCAATAATGGATGTACCTGAGGATGATCAATAGAATTATAAGAATTCAATCACCCACTAGAAATCTATCCAACTAGGATTTCCGTTTTCTATTTTGGAAGTGTAGGATTCGCTAAGTTAGTGGGAGGACCAATTCGATTAAAAGAGCATAATCATTTTGGTTAATTACATGATACATTTACTAATTAATCTGGTTATTTTCTGCAGTTAATTTTCTGATAAAAATGAGCACAAAACAACCACCACCATCCAATATCCTTGCAAGCATACTTGATCACAATAGGTTGACAGGACCTAATCATGCGATTGGCTAAGAAATTTGAAACTTGTCCTGAACCTTGAACATATAGGATATGTTCTAGATTCAAATGTTCCTGGTCCCTTACCTCCAGAGGCCACACAAGAGGAACATGAAACTTTGGACAAGTGGAAGGAGCATGATATGAGAGCTAAGTGTTACATGCTTGCTTCCATGAGTAATGAGTTACAGAAGCAACATGAGAACATGCAGAGTGCGAGTGAGATCCTCCTTCACCTACAAGAGTTGTATGGTGAGCACAGCAGGAATGCTAGGTATGAGATATCTAGACAGCTATTCCGTATGAGGATGTCTGAGGGACAGAATGTTGGGGATCATGTCCACAAGATGATTCGGCTGATTGAGCAGTTGGAACATCTTGACTTCAACATGGATTTCCAACTACAAACGGATTTGATCCTTCAGTCCCTTCCTGAGTCTTTTGGGAATTTTGTGACAAATTTCCATATGACTAAATAGGAATGCACCTTAGCTGGTTTACTCATCATGCTAGTTATTGCTCAAAAGAATATACCAGGCAATAAAGGAAAAGAGGTAGCTTTAATTGCATCTTCTTTTGCTGGAAAGTCCAACAAGAAGAAGGGCAATAAAAAAAAGAAACTTCAGATTCCTGGTCCTTCCAGGAAAATAGCTAAATAGAAAGGGAAGACCAAAGCTGACAAAGGCAAAGGAAAGTGTTTCCACTGCCAACAGGAAAGTGTTTCCACTGCCAACAGGAAAGTGTTTCCATTGCCAACAGGAAATTGTTTCCATTGCCAGTAAGAAAGTATTTCCACTGCCCAGAGTATAGCAATCTAAATTAATGCAATGCCATGGTGAAAACCAACTTAAGTTTAAAATATATTTGGCACTTAAGGTTATGTCATGTTGTAGAAGATAGGATTACAAAATTGGAGAAAATGGGGATTCTATCCTCATTAGGCTCTGAGCCTACTCCAACTTGTGAAACTTGCCTTCAGGGCAAAATGACTAGATCACCCTTTGTTGGACAAGGGCTAAGAGCTGAAAATATTTTGGAGCTAATACATAGTGATGTATGTGGTCCATTTAAAGAAATGGCTAGAGGGGGTTTTCATTATTTTATTACCTTTACTGATGATAAATCAAGGTTTGGGTATTTGTATTTGATGAAATACAAACATGAATCTTTTGAAAAGTTCAAAGAATTTAAATCTGAAATAGAAAATCAAACAGGAAAGAGTATTAAAGCTCTTCGATCAGATCGTGGAGGTGAATATTTGAGTACTGAATTTGATGAATACTTGAGAGAGCATGGCATTGTTTCTCAGCTGACTCCTCCAGGAACGCTACAACTGAATGGTGTATCTGAAAGGAGAAATCGTACCCTATTGGATATGGTACGTAGTATGATGAGCTATACTAATATGCCAATCTTCTTTTGGGGATTTGCATTAGAATCAGCTTTGCATATTCTGAATAGGATTTGAATGAGTTTGTGGACCTCCATTAGTTGAATGATTATAGTTGAGAGCTTTGAAATTAGCTAAATGCAACAATTTAGTGTGGTTAGGGTTTTGGACATTAGGGTTTAGAGACAAAAATGTGAGGAAGTGGTAAATGATGTCTTTGACCTAATGTGAAGTGAGAAATGGTCATTTGTGACCTAATGAAGAGTGTTAAAGGTGTTTGAATCAAAGCCAAATTCGGATTGAGTGTGGTCATGCTGCTGGCAGCATGACCAGGTTATCTTTGAAGGACCAAAAATGAAATTTTACAAGTCCAATTGGTATGGGACCAATTGGGAATGAAAATAGACACTAAATGACACAATTTTCATTGAGGAAGCATGCTCAAAAAGTGACCAAAACCTAGTGAACAAATTGACCAAACTTGAAAAATCTCAGTCTGTCCCTGTACAAACTGACCAAATGAACAGTCTGTTCATTTGGCCATAACTTGAGCTAGATAGGTCAAAATAACCTGAAATTTTACCAGTGGATAGTTTAGATATAGACCTAAAACTTTAATGAAGAACACAAACTCAAATTATACCATTAACCAAGTCATTTGGCCACCCAAAGTTGGTGACCTAAAACTGCCAGAACCAAAATTGCCCAGAAAATCTGGGTTGAATCCAATCCGGCAGCCATTGATCAAATGGCTATAACTTGAGCTACAAAACTCCAATTGGAGTGATTCAAAAAGGAAAATAAACTTAAGACAATAGAGAACATTTTCTATGAAGAAAGTTTTGCCAAATTCCAAAGTAAAATGATCAATAGAATAGTGCAACCTTAGACACCAAAACTGAAAATTTGCAAATTTGTCTAAAAGACTTAGAATTTGAATAAACAACCAAAACCAACAAATTTAGTGACCAAAATGTGGTATGTGGGTGAAGTTGGAATTCCCATACCTATTAAGACTTAGAAAGTCAATAATTTGACTTGAAGAGTATAGTGAATAGTAACCCCGAAACACAAAATTTCAAGAACGTCGAGTTTAACACGTTAGAGCTAGGTAAAAGTGAAGTTAAATTTATTTTTAGATTTATGCTAAGTTATGGTACTGAAACACTGTAAAATTGTGTGTTTCAATTGAAAAGAATACTGGGAAAGAACCCAAGGAACCGAGTCAAGGCCAAGAGGCGACTCGCTTGAGGTTTGTACACAACATCACTATGCTTTAAAATTCATTGATAAAGTGAATGAAATATGTATTTTACTTTTGCTTTGAATTGTTGAAAGTTTATTTGTGACATTATTTATGATGTTTTGATTTAAAGTGTGAAAGTTATTGTGTATATTTGAAATAGCAATGTTTAGCAAATTGTTAAGATAAGTTTTGAAACCACAGTGTCATGACCATATATTTGAACACCTCACTAGCATGACTAGTGGGGGTAATTAGTTTCGAATTTTGATTCCTTCTCTGGAGAAGTGTTGAGGTGTGCCAGTAGAAGAGGATGTGAACGGATATCCTTATATTTGAGCTAGCTAGCCTTGTGATGTGATTTCTCTTTAGCCTCTGGCTATTGAGATTCTATTTGTTTCGAATGGCATGATCTAACTGTGGTTTTTATGAAATGTGATTTGATACTTCAAAATGAAATTGTTTGGGATTAAAATCTCATAATCATGTTTTGTGTGTAACTCGCATGCTCAGTTCAATTTTTGATTAAATGTGATTAAATTCTGCATAAAGACTATTTTAGTATGTTGTGCACTACTGAGTCCTAGTACTCAGCGATGGCTGTTATTGCTGTCGCAGATTTAGAGACTAGAGGAACAGTAGACTAAGCTACTAAGGATTGAGGATCTATCAGCTTAAAGTTATCGGGTATAATTTATACCCTAACTGTAAATATTTCTTTTGATGTATGTAATGCACATAAATGTATGGACATGTAAATTCGGTCTTGAGCAGTTTGTATAAAGTTTGTGTAAAGTTTGTAATAAATTTTAGTTTGAAATTCTCTTAATGTAAATTTTGTAAGGATGTTTATAAATTATTTTGTCCTTAATAAATTATGAATGAAACTATTTTATTTAATTTGAATGAACTGGATTGCTGGTATTTTGATGATCACTCGATAGTGGATTTGAAATTTGAAAGTTGATAAATGTGTTGAGAAATTGGTTGAGATTGAGTATGAATTTGAAGCAGTGGTTGAAAAATTATTGTAAGTGTTTTTTTTTTTTCAGTTATTTGAAGAATTGTTTTCTCAAAATAAAGACGGAACTCTAGCAAAATTTTTATAAAATTTGCGGAAAAATAAAACGGCCCAAAAATTTTATCTAGTTTCCAACTTAAATTAAATGTTTTAAATACCTATTAGAAAATGCTCACCACTTAACAAAAGTAAGAAAATTATTTTAAAATCTCTTGTAGGGTACTTAATGAGTTGTCGGTAGGTGAAGTTAGGTAGTTCATTAGGTATTCTACGGGATCATGTTATGCCTTACAGAGGGATAAGGTGTGACAGATTGGCTAAGAAATTTGTAACTTTTCTTGAACCTTGAATATATAGGATATATTCTAGACTCAAAGGTTCCTAGTCCCTTACCTCCAGAGGCCACTCAAGAGGAACATGAAACTTTGGACAAGTGGAAGGAGCATGATATGAGAGCTAAGTATTACATGCTTGCTTCTATGAGTAATGAGTTACAGAAGCAACATGAGAACATGCAATATGCAAGTGAGATCCTCCTTCACCTACAAGAGTTGTATGGTGAACATAGCAGGAATGCTAGGTATGAGATATCTAGGCAACTATTTCGTATGAGAATGTATGAGGGACAAAATGTTGGGGATCATATCCACAAGATGATATAGCTTATTGAGCAACTGGAACATCTTAACTTTAACATGGATTTCCAACTGCAGACGGATTTGATCCTTGAATCCCTTCCTGAGCCATTTTGAAATTTTGTGATAAATTTCCATATGACTAAGTAGGAATACACCTTGGCTAGTCTACTTAACATGCTAGTTATTGCCCAAAAGAATATGCCGGGCAATAAAGGAAAAGAGGTAGCTTTGATTGCATCTTCTTCTGTTGGAAAGTCCAACAAGAGGAAGGGCAATAAGAAAAAGAAACCTCAAATTCCTAGTCCTTCCAAGAAGATAGCTAAACAGAAAGGGAAGACCAAAGCTGATGGAGGCAAAGGAAAGTGTTTCCACTGCCAGCAGGATGGGCACTGAAAAAGGAACTGCCCAGGATATCTTGCTTCTCTGAAAGACAAGAATGATAAACCTTCGGAACGTATGTCCATATCTTGTTATTTAGATTCTGATGATACTCATAGTTCATTTACAGCTTGAGTTTTAGATACTGATGCCAGTTCTCACATTTCTTATGATATGCAGGAACTAGCAAACAGTAGCAGCTTGCGTTCTCGAGATGTTAGACTCTAGATTGGCGATGGCTTAACTATTGAAGCTTTAGCCATAGGATCTAAATCTTTTTACATGTCTGAACATGTTTTGTGTTTAAATAATATTTTGTATGTACCTGATGCTTTTAAGAACATTATTTCGATATCTAGTTCGACTAAACATAGTTATGAATTTCAGTTCACAGATGATGTTTGCAATATTTATTTTGGAAATAAATATGTTGGCTCCGGTTATAAGCATGATGGTCTTTATTATTTGGATAATAATGATAAACACAAATTTAATGCAAGTAATCTAAAAGAATGCAATGCCATGGTGAAAATTAACTCAAGTTCAAAATATATTTGGCACTTAAGATTAGGTCATGTTGTAAAAGATAGGATTGCAAAACTAGAGAAAATGGGGATTCTATCCTCATTGGGTTCTGAACCTACTCCAACTTGTGAATCCTGCCTTCAGGGCAAAATGACCAGATCACCTTTTGTTGGACAAGGGCTAAGAGCTGAAAATATTTTGAAGCTAATACATAGTGATGTATGTGGTCCATTTAAAGAAATGGCTAGAGGTGGTTTTCATTACTTTATTACATTTACTGATGATAAATCAAGATTTGGGTATCTGTATTTGATGAAATACAACTATGAATCCTTTGAAAAGTTCAAAGAATTTAAATTTAAAGTAGAAAATCTAACAAGAAAAAGTATTAAAGCTCTTCGATCAGGTCGTAGAGGTGAATACTTGAGCATTGAATTTGATGAATACTTGAAAGAGCATGGCATTGTTTCCCAGCTGACCCCTCCAGGAACATCACAGCTAAATGGTGTATCTGAAAGGAGAAATCGTACCCTATTAGATATGGTACGTAGTTTGATGAGCTATACTGGTATACCAATCTCCTTTTGGGGATTTGCATTAGAATCAGCTTTGCATATTCTGAATAGGATTCCATTAAAATCAGTATCTTCCACACCTTATGAGATATGACATAAAAGAAAACCAAGTCTTAAGCATGTTAAAATTTGGGGTTGTCCAGCTTATATCAAAAAGTTGAACACTGATAAATTGGAAACCAAATTAGAAAAAGGTCGATTTGTTGGATATCCAAAAGAGAGTTTTGGATATTATTTTTATTTGCCTACATTACAAAAGGTTGTGGTAAGTAGAGATGCCACATTTCTTGAACAACAGTTTGTTCAAGAAGGAAGCAAAGGAAGGCAAATAGAGTTAGAATTGGAGAATTCTGACCAATTAACAGATCAGATGGATATAGATCTATCTAGTCAACCTAAACCTATTGATGAAACATCTATAGCTGTTCCTCGCAGATCAACCAGGATATCTCACCCACCAGTGAGATATGGTTTTCTTCATGAAGAAGAACAAGAGTTGTTTACTCATGAAGAAGTAAATCATGGAGATGATCCACTTACCTATGAAGAAGCTATATCAGATATAGACTCTTCGAAATGGATTGATGCTATAAAATCCGAGATGGATTCCATGTATAAGAATCAAGTTTGGGATCTTGTTGACCCACCTAAAGGTATTGTACCTATAGGGAACAAATAGGTTTTCATGAAGAAAATTGATTCTGATGGAAAGGTAGAGACCTATAAAGCAAGGCTAGTAGCGAAAGGGTTTCGCCAAAGGCAAGGAATCGACTATGAGGAGACTTTCTCACCTATTGCCATGCTTAAATCTATAACACCCCTATTTGCATAGCCTGGTATATTTTATTGTTCCAGTGACCGATATCGGTTCGGACAATTATGGGGATTAGAACCACATCTAAGACACCCAGATAAGCCCTAAATACAAATAATTAGTAATTGCCAAATAGTTAAGTATAAAGAAGAAAAACAAAGCATAAAAAGTTAAATGAGCCGGGAGTGACAGTGATGGGTGACCTCCCCGGGAAGTGACTATGAGGTCAGTCTTAACTTGAATTCTGAACCGTAAAATGTGACGCTGTGGTCCTTAGGACTATTGCGAACATAGTGAAAAAGAGAAAATCACGAAAAAGAGTTGTTAAGCAGGTCAAATAATTAGGTTAGGGATCCGGAAGAAATATTGAATAACTTGCAAACCGGATTGAACCAGCGAGGGGCAATTTGGTCAATTTACCTCTAGAGCTGACTCCTGACCTCACTGTCCAATAAAATCTAAGAAATAAAAATTTTGAAATGTAGATTTAAATTGAAGAGGTAAATGAAAAAGAAATGAAAAAGAAGTGAAAAATCAAAAATAAAAAAGTTTATGACATCATCCATGACACAATAAATATTAATTTTTAAAATTTGAAAATTGAGAGATAATGCAACATAAAAAGGAACCAATAAGAATTAAAAGAAAAGAAATTTTCATTTTTTTCCCTTTCTTCTTCTTCTAACCGATTCCATCATCTCACCTCTCTCTCTTTTTCTTCCTTCCTCCATGCAAGCCCACCTAAGCTTTCCAAAACCCTAAAGTTAACCATTAATTATAGACTTTTGTTAACAAAAAATTATCCTTTAGTCTTGATTTGAAGATAGAAAGTGAAAAAGAAAAAGAAAATTGAAGAATTTGAGAAGATAGAAAAACTTCATTGAGGTAAGCTTTCTTTTAAGTTAATTTAGTTATGTATGCATGGAAGTGAACTTGATGATGAGGATTTAAATTTAGAAATCACAAAAATTAAGCATGTTAGACCAGTAAGAAATTTCGGTCAGCCATGGTTAGGGTAGAATTTGATGGTGTTTAATTAAATTAAACATGGATTCTTGGTAAGTTGAAGTTGTATAGTTGATCTATATGTGTGAATTGCATGAATTGAAGTGTGATACCCCTTACCCGTCTACAGTTTAGCCAACCAAGATATGCCACACAGTATACCGAAACACCCTATTTTAATTCAATCATTTTTATTCTTCCTAATTTATTTTTTTTTCATAGTTATGGAGTACAATTTGTGAAATATAATTCATTTCAGTCATTTATTGAAATCATAAATTTATTTGAGGTTCCGCAACTTTTATAGAAAATCCGACAGAGTACCGGCTAAAAATAGAGAAAATAGTTCTTCAGAACCTGTGAAAAACACTTCCAAAATTTTCAATCAATCCCAAACTCCATTTCATCAACAAAATCTCAATATTTTTCAACAACATTTCCATTTCTCAATCATTCATCTCATATGATATTCATGTAAAAGTCATAAATAAATATTCAATTTTTCATTCATAAACGCAATTTCCACTATTTACATTAATACCAAAATACATTGCATAAGTTTTAATTACATATGAGAAAATAAAAAGCAATTACAAAATACCCAAAATGAAACCTAGTGTCCTACTAATGCATTGACGTCGATGAGGTGACACGGACACTATGCAGAGCTGCAGATGATCTCACCCAGTCTGTGGTCTACTGGGCTCTCTATCGGTCTCTCCAGAACCTACGCGTGGCAAAAGCAACGCTCTAAGCAATAATGCTTAGTGGTGCCAATAATAGAATAAAAAGAAATAACAAAAAATAGATATGCAGTGCATGTTCTGATGTCTTATGTAGACAATTTTTCGATCATTATCGGTAATCTTATTTATTATGTACTCATTATATTCATAATTTCATTAAATTTATTCACTTTCATTTTTTGGCTGCCCAAGTAACCTATACTGGATGAGTGAACTAGATAAATGGGTAAACTGGCACTGGGTATCAAGTACCTCGAGCCGTCACACCATCGGTCACATATGTATCTCCCGGTGTGCAACAAAACAGCTAATGAGCTGTAAAAAATATTAGGCACAAGGCCAAGTATCATCACAATGTCAGAATGGCTAAAAGCCATGAATCACAGAATGGCATAATGTCATGTGCAGTACTGCTAACTAAGCCCTATTGGCATGCCAACCTATCCAAACTAATCTTGCTAGGTGTACTAGGGCATGTTACACTTTTAAATTGTACAATTCTTGAAATTTAAGTTTAGGTATTATTATTCATTTCATTAGTCAACTAAAATGTTGACTTTTGTAAAGACAATAGGTACATTGGTTCTAATACTCCCAACATATCACATTTCGCATTCTAAAATTGTTGGTATTGGTTGCCAATACCATTTCTAAGCTTAGTGTTACTTATTCAAAATTTTGAGATTTTTAAGCCTCATATTTACTGTTCCATTGGTCATTTGTACATTAGGAATTTGGCAAAATTGTCATCATGAAAGTTGTTCCTTATTTTGTCTAGTTACATTTCGTTTTTTGAATCACTCCATTTGGAGTTTTGTAGCTCAAGTTATGGCCTAAAAACCATAACTAGCCGAATTGGATAGAATCCAAAATTCTGGGTAAAACTGGTTCTGCCAGATTTAGTAACCTAAGTTTAGTTGGCAATTTGACTAGGTTATGGTAAGAATTTGGATTTGTGTTCCTCATGAAAGTTATAGGTCTATGTCTCAGCTTTCTGATGGTAAAATTTCAGGTCAATTGGACCTTTTTACACTGAGTTATGAGCAAATGAATATACACTATTTATTTAGTCATTCTGCCCAGGCAGAATGCAAGTCACTCGAATTAGGGCAATTTTTAGGTCAACTTGGTTTAGTTTTATAGGCAGGGTTTATTCACCAAAGTTGTGCCATTATGTGTCTAGTTTCATGTTCAATTGGCCTTATACCAATTGAACCTATACAACTCCATTTATGGCTGCCCAAACTTGCTGGACTCACAACCAATCCTGCAGGTCACCAAGGGCAGCATGCCTAAGGTTAACTTGGTTATCCTTACTCACTTCAATTCCTCCTCACACACATTCAAATGGTCACTAATTGACCATTAAAACATCATTTTATGTCCAATCATATCTACTCACATATTTGAGTTTCAAACCCTAATCCTAACATTCCAAAGTTACATTTTCTTGCACTAAACTCATAAACTAATGTTTTGAGTGATACAATCATATCAAGGGCAGCCCATTCACTCATTTAATCCAAACAAACCATCAATACCACAACAAATCCATGGCTGCAAAAAATAGGGTAACACCTTAACATGTTTATTTTCAATGAACTTACACATATCCTAGCTTAAATTTGCATTCTAACAAAAATTTAAAGGAAAGAATCAAAGATTTAGACACTAACCTCTTTTTCTAACTATTCCAAGTCTCCAAAAATTCCTTCTTTCTTCTTCTTTTTGTTGGCTAGATGTTGTTCAAGATGCAAGATCACTTTTTTGTGAAGCAAGGTAGTGGTTTCAAGGTGATTTGGTGGGTGGTTCCAAGCTTACCTTAAGCTTTCATGGAGGTTGGGTTGGGGAAATGGGTTACAGCTGGAATGTTGAGAAAGAAAGGAGCAGATTGCTTTTCCAATTTTTGGTCTCATTTATCCTCTTTTATTAATTAATTAAGTGGTTATCTAATGAGGATTGGTGGGTAAGTGTTTAATGATATCATATGATGTCATAATTAGCATTTTCTTTCATTTTCTTTTCTTCTCTTCTCTACTCATTTTCAATTTAATTTTTAGCAATATTTATTCACATTTTATGTCATAATAATTATTTACTTAACTGGACAAGTCAGCCAAAAATCACCTCTGAATGCGAAATGACCAAAATGCCCTTCGTTTAGCTTAACAGACTAAAATTGTCTGTACCGATTGAACAATTTTTTTAAGCATTTTCTTAACCTTCTAATGCCATAGAATCCTCAAAGACTCTTCTTTGGAGTCTCAAAAATTATTTTACGAATTTTTCCCCTGGTCTAGGGCTCCTAGTTGCGAGAACCAAAACTTCTCACTGGGTTACCCATTGCTAGGGCACCGACTCATTTAACTTTGTTGTATTTTATTTCTAAAATTTTTCCTAAGTTTTTCTTATTAATATTTGAGTTAATTATGGTTCCTCACTTTAGTTTAAATATTTTTCCAGACGTTTTAACTGTCCGGACCGACACTAGTCACCGGAACAGTAGAATGTACGCTTGCTACAAAGAGGGTGTTACAACTCTTCCCCTCTAATTTAAATTTCATCCTCGAAATTTACCTGATACAAACAGTTAAGGGAACTGTTGCCTCATCGTCTCTTCACTTTCCCAAGTTGCCTCCTCGGTATTGTGGTGTCTCCAAAGCACTTTCACCAGTGGAATCTGCTTATTCCTCAACTCTTTCACTTCCCGAGCCAGGATCCGTATGGGTTCTTCATATGTCAAATCCGGTTGTACTTCAATTTCTTCCATAGAGATGATATGTGAAGGATCTGAGCAGTATCTTCTTAGCATAGACACATGGAACACATTGTGGATCTTATCCAGCTCTAGTGGTAAAGCTAGCCTATAGGCCACTGGACCCACACGTTCAATGACTTCATATGGGCCAATGAACCTAGGGCTTAACTTACCTTTTCTTCTAAACCTCAGTACCTTCTTCCACGGTGACACCTTGAGAAACACTTTGTCGCCAATCTCATATTGTAACACCCCTTACCCGTCTACAGTATAACCGAGTAAGATATGTCACACAATGTACCGAAACACCCTATTTTATTTTAATCTTTTTTATCCTTCCTTATTTATTTTTATTATAGCTATAAAGTACAATTGGTGAAGTATAATTTATTTAAGTCATTTATGGAAAACATCAATTTATTTGAGGTTCTGCAAATTTTATAGAAAATCCGGCAGAATACCGACTAAAAATGGAGAAAACAGTTCTTCGGAAACTGAGAAAAACACTTCCAAAATTCTCAATCAATCCCAAAATCCATATCATCAACAAAATCTCAATATTTTTCAACAACATTTCCATTTCTCAATCATTCATTTCATAGGATATTCATGTACAAGTCATAAATAAATATTCACTTTTTCATTCATAAACACAATTTCCATTATTTACATCAATACCTAAAATACATTACATAAGTCTTAATTACACATGAGAAATTAAAAGTTAATTAAAAATTACCAAAATAAAACCTAGTGTCCTACCAATGCACTGATAATGGTGAGGTGACATGGACACTATGCAGAGCTGCAGATGATCTCACCTAGTCTGTGGTCTACTGGACTCTCTATCGGTCTCTCTAGAACCTATGCATGGCAAAAGCAACGTGCTAAGTTGTCACACCTTACCTTTCTGTAAGGCATAACATGATCCCGTAGAATACCTAATGAACTACTGAACTTCACCTACCGATAACTCATTAAGTACCCTACAAGGGATTTTAAAACAATTTTCTTATTTTTGATAAGTGGTGAGCATTTTCTAATAGGTGTTTAAAACATTTAATTAAAGTGGAAAACTAGTTAAAAATTTTTGGCCCATTTTATTTTTCCGTAAATTTTATAAAAATTTTGACAGAGTTCCATTTATATTTTGAGAAAACAGTTCTTTAAATACCTAAAAGAAAAGCACTTCCAATAATTTTTCTCAACAACTACTTCAATTTCACAATCAATCTCAACCAATTTCTCAAATCTCAAAATTCAACAGTCAACATTTCTCAATTTCCAAAATTCAATAATCATTAAAATAATATCAATCAATTTCATTCAAATTAAAATAAAACATTTTCATTCATTATTTCATTAAATACAAATAATCTATATATACAACAAACTAAAATCTACATTAGGAAATTCGAACTAAATTTTATTACAACTTAATACAAACTTTGTGTAACATCCTCCCGGTAGCAATTCCGTACATCATACTGTTCCGGTGACCGGTGTCGGTCCGGACAGCTAGAACGTCCGGAAAAATAATTAAATTTAAGTGAGGGACCATAATTAACTCCAATATTAATGAGAAAAATTTAGTAAAAATTTTAGAAATAAAATACAGTTAAGTTAAAAGAGCAGGTGCCCAAGCGATGGGTAACTAGAGGGAAGTTGCGGTTCTCGCAACGAGGAGCCCTAGACCCGGGGGAAAAATTATAAAATAATTTTTGAGACTCCAGAGAAGGGTCATTGAGGTTCCTATGGCATTAGAATGCCAAGAAAATATTTAGAAAAAATTTTCAAACGGTACAGCAAATTTTGACCCGTTAAGCCAAACGGAGGGCATTTTGGTCATTTCGCCTTCAGAGGTGATTTTTGGCCGACTTGTCCAGTTAAGTAAATAATTATTATGACTCAAAATATGAATAAACATTACTAGAAATTAAATTAAAAATGAGTAGTGGAGGAAAGAAAAGAAAATGAAGAAAAAGGCTTAATAATGACATAAGGTGATGTCATTAAAAAGCCACCACTAATCACCATTAAGCTACCATTTGACTAAACCATTAAAAGACATAAAATGAAGACCAAATGGACCAAAAACCAGCAGCCAAAAACGTAGAGAGAGGAAGGAGAGGGTTTCCACCATAGCCACCTCCATGAAAGCTCTTTCAAGCTTTAAATTCCATGCTTCCTCACCCTAAAACCCTAGAAGCTCTTCACTAAAATTTGCCCTAGCACCTTGCTAAAGCTTTTGGCAGCCAAGAAGAAGAAGTAAAGTGAAGTTTTGAGCTTGGGAAAAATCTCCCTAATCAAGGTTAGTGCACTTAAATACTCAAATCACCTTTATTCCATGTTAAAGCCTTTAAGTGAGCAAGAATTGGTAACTTAAGTGAATGAAATTTATACTTATGCATGCCTTCAATTTCGGCAGCCCTAAGGGAGGAAGAATAAGGGAGTGTTTTGATGGTTTTAATGGACTTAACATGAATTGGAGATTATGTTTAAGCTATATATCTACATAGATGTTAACCTAGTGTATTAAATTGAGGTTTATGGATAAATTGATTTGAACCTTAGCGTTTGGAAAGGTGAAAGTGTGAATTGGCTTAGGAAATTGTTAGGGCACATTGTAATGGTCAATTAGTGACCATTTTAGATGTGTTGACCATAAATGGGACTGAAGAATACTATGGCAAGGTGAGGTTGCAGGCTGCCCTATGGACAGCAGCATAGGGACTGAAATTTTAGTCCCTTTGCACTGCCATAGCTTGGGCTGTGTTAGTCCAATTGGTGTTTGGCAAATTGGACATGAAACTAGGCTTATAATGGCACATTTTTCCTGAAGAAACCATGCCCAAAAGACCAAAGCAAGAGGACCAAAACTTGGCCCCAATCCGGAACCCTGAAACTGCCTCTGCAGAATTGACCAAATGAACAGTAACTGTTCATTTGGCCATAACTCACTGTATATTTGGTCAATTGACCTGAAATGTTTACAGCAACAAGTTAAGACATAGACAAACAACTTTCATGAAGGAACCTAACCCAAATTATGGCCAGAACCCATCCAACCAAGTGACTCTAGTTACTGTTCATGCACTGTAGATATGGTAAATCTGCAGATTTGGCAATCCGGCCAGCTTGGGTTTTTGGGCCATATCTAGAGCTACAAAACTCCAAATGGAGTGATTCAAAAAAAGAAATTCAACTAGACAAAATAAGGAACAACTTTCATGCTTTACATTTCTTCAAATTCCAACAGTAACAGTGTCCAATGGAACAGTGAAGTTGACCCACTAAAACTGAAAATTCTGCTAATATTGAGTTACACTTTGGAATGGTATTAACACTTAATGCCAACAAGTTTTAAATACAAAATGTGGTATGTTGGGAGTATTAAAACCAATGTACCTATTGTTTATGCAAAAGTCAACATTTTAGTTGACTAAGGAAATGAATAGTGACATGAAAACTTGAAATTCAAAAATTGTGAAACTTAAAAATGCAAAATGCCCTAGTAGGCCTAATGTGATTGGTTTGGATAGTTTGGCATGCCAATAGGGTATTGTTTTAGCAGTACTGCGAAAGGAAAGGCTTTTATGCCTGTATTCATGGCTTTATGCCCGTATCCATGGCTTTTATGCCCGTATTCATGGCTTTTATGCCTATTATGTGATATCATGGCTTTTTAGCCATACTGACTGCATACGTGGTTGACGTTCTGCGTCCCATGGTATGACGGCCCGAGGCACCGCGGTGTCCAGTGCCAACGACCCGTTATCCAGTCCAGTCGTCCAATATAGGTTACTTGGGCATGGAAAGGTATAACTGTAATTGAACTGATTATTGAAGAAAATACGAAAACTAAATATCAGGAATGATTACGATAGAATACAATGAAAACTTAAAATTCATGAAGAAGTTAATATCATAAAACGTAATTAGCCCTCGACTAAACACTAAGTTGGTAATTATTCAGTTCTTATGAACACAATGGCTAAGAAATTATGATTTTTATATTGCATATTGTTTCTTTCTATTTTATTATTTGCACCACTAAGCTTTATGCTTAGCGCGTCGCTTTTGCAACGCGTAGGTACTGAAGATTGGACAGAGCGCCAGTAGACCACAGATTCGGTAAGGCAGTTCACAGTTCTGCATAGTGTCTGTGTCACCTCACTGTCAGCAGTGCATTGGTAGGACGCTAGATGTAATTTTGGTATTTTGTAATTGATTTTATTTTCTCATATGTATTTGAAACTTATGTAATGTATTTTGATATTCATGTAAATAATGAAAAGTGTGGTTGTAAATGGAAAAGTGAATGTTTATCTATAATTTATGCATGGTATCATATGAGATGGATGAATGAGAACTGAGATTGAACATTGTTGAGAATTTGATAAATGGAGTTGAGATGATGGAAAATGAATATAGGAAGTGTTTTTCACAGGTTCAAGAAGCTTTTTCTCCATTTTTAGCCAAGACTCCTGGATTTTCTATAAAATTTTCGAAACCTCAAATAAATAGTAATTTCGATAAATGGCTTAAAATGAATTATATTTCACAAGTTATATTCAAAACTATGATAAAAATGAATTAAGATAAAATAGAGTGCTCCGGCACACTGAGTGGCATAACTTGCTCGGCTACACTGTAGTCGGGTAAGGGGTGTCACATTTAGTGGTATCAGAGCACGGTTTAGGCGTTTATGGGCCTAGATTGAGTCCATACCATGCATTGCATTTGTAAGAGTCGAGGTGACACTAACGCAGATCTGTTTGTCTTTGTTAAATAGGATATGGACCCTTGATCGCAGAGGGCAGTGGAAGAAGAAGTAGTAAGTCATATCCCGACTGGGAGTGATATTGGAAATCGGGGAGATCCTGCTCCACCAGTGCAAGAGGTGCCTGTACAACCCCAACAGGCCTTGTTTGAGCAGATGACTGGATTCTTTCGACAGATGACTGGGGTTGTTCCACCATTATCTTCGCCGAAATCACCTCGAGGAAAACTTCTGAAGTATGGAGTCAGAGATTTCAATGGTGAAAGGAAGACGATTCTCTGCGGCTAAGTATTGGTTAGAAAGGATGAAAGAGTCTGGAGCGGCTCCATTGCACACGAGCGAGTTTGGAGTGTGCGATGTTACAAGAAGTCGCATATAGATGGTGGGATGTAGTAACCAAGGTAGTGACACCAACAGACATAACTTGGAAATTCTTTATTATAGATTTCAGAAAGAAATATATTAGCTGTGTTCACGAAGAGGAACAGAAGAGGAGTGGTGATCAGCAAAAGAGGAAATTTGGACAATCTAGTAATAAGAGGCCGAGAGAACAGTCAAGTCAGACATCTGATCAAAGTAGGAGATCTAGACCTAGGCCTATACCCAGAAGAGATCAACCAGAAATACTAGTAGTGAGTGCGCCAGGATTAGCAAGAAAATGTGGCCATTGTAACAAGTGGCATAAAGGTGAATGTAGGGGATTGACTGAGCATTATAGATGTGGGGCCATAGACCATCGTCTGAAAGATTGTCCTAAGAGGAATTTACCACGGACCCAAACAGAGGTCGTGGAAGGACCAAGTACAATAGTAACACCACTTCCAAATGTCACCAAGCCAGAGAGGAGCAAGAAGCCCCAAATGTGAATTTAAGGTAAAGTATCCTTCCCTTCTGATATGCCTAAGTGTATAATGATAGATTCGAAAAAAAAAAAAAAAAAAAAAAACTAAATAGTACCATATATATAAAAGAAGTAGACAGAAGGAGCAATAGAAAGGTAAAATAATTGTTTTAGATACCTACACCCAGTAAATTTCGAGGACGAAATTTTTATAAGAGGGGAAGAGTTGTAACATCCTCCCGGTAGCAATTCCGTACATCCTACTGTTCCGGTGACCGGTGTCGGTCCGGACAGCTAGAACGTCCGGAAAAATAATTAAATTTAAGTGAGGGACCATAATTAACTCAAATATTAATGAGAAAAATTTAGTAAAAATTTTAGAAATAAAATCTGATTAAGTTAAAGAGCAGGTGCCCAAGCGATGGGTAACCGGAGGGAAGTTGCGGTTCTCACAACGAGGAGCCCTAGACCCGGGGGAAAAATTATAAAATAATTTTTGGGACTCCAGAGAAGGGTCATTGAGGTTCCTATGGCATTAGAATACTAAGAAAATATTTAGAAAAAATTTTCAATCAGACAAAGAAATTTTGACCCGTTAAGCCAAGCGGAGGGCATTTTGGTCATTTCGCCAGAGGTGATTTTTGGCCGACTTGTCCAGTTAAGTAAATAATTATTATGACTCAAAATATGAATAAACATTACTAGAAATTAAATTAAAAATGAGTACTGGAGGAAAGAAAAGAAAATGAAGAAAAAGGCTTAATAATGACATAAGGTGATGTCATTAAAAAGCCACCACCAATCACCATTAAGCTACCATTTGACTAAACCATTAAAAGAAATAAAATGAAGACCAAATGGACCAAAAACCAGCAGCCAAAAACGTAGAGAGAGGAAGGAGAGGGTTTCCACCATAGCCACCTCCATGAAAGCTCTTTCAAGCTTTAAATTCCATGCTTCCTCACCCTAAAACCCTAGAAGCTCTTCACTAAAATTTGCCCTAGCACCTTGCTAAAGCTTTTAGCAGCCAAGAAGAAGAAGTAAAGTGAAGTTTTGAGCTTGGGAAAAATCTCCCTAATCAAGGTTAGTGCACTTAAATACTCAAATCACCTTTATTCCATGTTAAAGCCTTTAAGTGAGCAAGAATTGGTAACTTAAGTGAATGAAATTTATACTTATGCATGCCTTCAATTTCGGCAGCCCTAAGGGAGGAAGAATAAGGGAGTGTTTTGATGGTTTTAATGGACTTAACATGAATTGGAGATTATGTTTAAGCTATATATCTACATAGATGTTAACCTAGTGTATTAAATTGAGGTTTATGGATAAATTGATTTGAACCTTAGGGTTTGGAAAGGTGAAAGTGTGAATTGGCTTAGGAAATTGTTAGGGCACATTGTAATGGTCAATTAGTGACCATTTTAGATGTGTTGACCATAAATGGGACTGAAGAATACTATGGCAAGGTGAGGTTGCAGGCTGTCCTATGGACAGCAGCATAGGGACTGAAATTTTAGTCCCTTTGCACTGCCATAGCTTGGGCTGTGTTAGTCCAATTGGTGTTTGGCCAATTGGACATGAAACTAGGCTTATAATGGCACATTTTTGCTGAAGAAACCATGCCCAAAAGACCAAAGCAAGAGGACCAAAACTTGGCCCCAATCCGGAACCCTGAAACTGCCTCTGCAGAATTGACCAAATAAACAGTAACTGTTCATTTGGCCATAACACACTATAGATTTGGTCAATTGACCTGAAATTTTTACAGCAACAAGTTAAGACATAGACAAACAACTTTCATGAAGGAACCTACCCCAAATTATGGCCAGAACCCATCCAACCAAGTGACTCTAGTTACTATTCATGCACTGTAGATATGGTAAATCTGCAGATTTGGCAATCCGGCCAGCTTGGGTTTTTGGGCCATATCTAGAGCTACAAAACTCCAAATGGAGTGATTCAAAAAAAGAAATTCAACTAGACAAAATAAGGAACAACTTTCATGTTTTACATTTCTTCAAATTCCAACAGTAACAGTGTCCAATGGAACAGTGAAGTTGACCCACTAAAACTGAAAATTCTGCTAATATTGAGTTACACTTTGGAATGGTATTAACACTTAATGCCAACAAGTTTTAAACACCAAATGTGGTATGTTTGGAGTGCCAAAGTCAATGTACATATTTTCTATCCAAAAGTCAATATTTTTGTTGACCAATGAGGTGAATAGTGACACCAAAACAAAAAATTGGCAATTTTGCCAAAATGACCTAAGCTTTGAGAAAGTGACCAAAACTAACAAGTTTTGAATACAAAATGTGGTATGTTGGGAGTATTAAAACCAATGTACCTATTGTTTATGCAAAAGTCAACATTTTAGTTGACTAAGGAAATGAATAGTGACATGAAAACCTGAAATTCAAAAATTGTGAAACTTAAAAATGCAAAATGCCCTAGTAGGCCTAATGTGATTGGTTTGGATAGTTTGGCATGCCAATAGGGTATTGTTTTAGCAGTACTGCGAAAGGAAAGGCTTTTATGCCTGTATTCATGGCTTTATGCCCGTATCCATGGCTTTTATGCCCGTATTCATGGCTTTTATGCCGATTATGTGATATCATGGCTTTTTAGCCGCATCGATCGCATACGTGGTTGGCGTTCTGCGTCCCATGGTATGACGCCCGAGGCACCGCGGTGTCGGTTAACGACCCGTTATCGATCGATCGTCCAAAGATAGGTTACTTGGGCATGGAAAGGTATAACTGTAATTGAACTGATTATTGAAGAAAATACGAAAACTAAATATCAGGAATGATTACGATAGAATACAATGAAAACTTAAAATTCATGAAGAAGTTAATATCATAAAACCTAATTAGCCCTCGACTAAACACTAAGTTGGTAATTATTCAGTTCTTATGAACAAAATGGCTAAGAAATTATGATTTTTATATTGCATATTGTTTCTTTCTATTTTATTATTTGCACCACTAAGCTTTATGCTTAGCTCGTCGCTTTTGCAACGCGTAGGTACTGAAGATTGGACAGAGCGCCAGTAGACCACAGATTCGGTAAGGCAGTTCACAGTTCTGCATAGTGTCTGTGTCACCTCACTGTCAGCAGTGCATTGATAGGACGCTAGATGTAATTTTGGTATTTTGTAATTGATTTTATTTTCTCATATGTATTTGAAACTTATGTAATGTACTTTGATATTCATGTAAATAATGAAAAGTGTGGTTGTAAATGGAAAAGTGAATGTTTATCTATGATTTATGCATGGTATCATATGAGATGGATGAATGAGAACTGAGATTGAACATTGTTGAGAATTTGATAAATGGAGTTGAGATGATGGAAAATGAATATAGGAAGTGTTTTTCACGAGTTCAAGAACTGCTTTCTCCATTTTTAGCCTAAGACTCACGATTTTCTATAAAATTTTCGGAACCTCAAATAAATAGTAATTTCGATAAATGGCTTAAAATGAATTATATTTCACAAGTTATATTCAAAACTATGATAAAAATGAATTAAGATAAAATAGAGTGCTCCGGCACACTGAGTGGCATAACTTGCTCGGCTACACTGTAGTCGGGTAAGGGGTGTCACACTTTGTACAGACTACTCAAGACCAATTACATGTCCATACAATTATGTGCAATACATACAACAAAATAAATATTTACATTCAGGGTATAAATTATACCCAATATAACTTCAAGCAAGCAGGTCCTCAATCCTCAGCAGCTCACTCTGCTGCTCCTCTAGTCTCTAAATCTGCGACAGCAATAACAGCCATCGCTGAGTACTAGGACTCAGTGGTACACAACATACTAAAATAATCTTTATGCAGAATTTAAATCACATTTATTCAAAAATTGAACTGAACATGAGAATTAAGTATAAAACATGAATTATGAGATTTTGATCTAAACAATTTCATTTCAAGAATCAAAACACATTTCATAAAATCCACAGTTATATCATGCCATTCGAAACAAATATAATCTCATTAGCCAGAGGCTAAGGAGAAATCACTTCACAAGGCTAGCTAGCTCAAATATATGGATATCCATTCAAATTCCTCTTCTACTGGCACACCTCAACACTTCATCCAGAGAAGGAATCAAAATTCGAAACTGATTACCCCCACTAGTCATGCTAGTGAGGTGTTCAAATATATGGTCATGACACTGTGGTTTCAAAACTTATCTTAACAATTTGCTAAACATTGCCAATTCAAATATGCACAAATAAACTTTCAACAATTCAAAGCAAAAGTAAAATACATATTTCATTCACTTTATCAATGAATTTTAAAGCATGGTGATGTTGTGCACAAACCTCAAGTGAGTCGTCTCTTGGCCTTGACTCGATTCCTCGGGTTCTTTCTCGGTGTTCTTTTCAACTGAAACACACAATTTTATAGTGTTTCAGTACCATAACCTAACATAAATCCAAAAATAAATTTAACTTCACTTTTACCTAGCTCTAACGTGCTAAACTTGACGTTCTTTAATTTTTGTGTTTTAGGGTTACTATTCACTATACTATTCAAGTCAATTTGTTGACCTTTTAAGGCTTAATATGTATGGGAATTCCAACTTCACCCACATACCACATTTTGGTCACTAAATTTGTTGGTTTTGGTTGTTTATTCAAATTCTAAGTCTTTTAGGCAAATTTGCAAATTTTGATTTTGGTGTCTAAGGTTACACTATTCTATTGATCATTTTACTGTTGGAATTTGGCAAAACTTTCTTCACAGAAAATGTTTCCTATTATCTTAAGTTTATTCTCCTTTTTGAATCACTCCAATTGGAGTTTTGTAGCTCAAGTTATAGCCATTTGAACAATGGCTGCGGATTAGACTCAACCCGGTTTTCGGGCAATTTTTGGTTCTGGCAGTTTTAGGTCACCAACTTTGGATGGCAAAATGACTTGGTTAATGGCATAATTTGGGTTTGTTTTCTTCATGAAAGTTTTAGGTCTATATCTAAACTATCCACTGGTAAAAGTTTAGGTCATTTTGACTTGCCTAGCTCAAGTTATGACATTTGATCAGTTTGTACAGGGTAGACTAAGATTTTTCAAGTTTGGTCAATTTGTTCACTAGGTTTTGGTCACTTTTGGGCATGCTTCCTAAATGAAAATTGTGTCATTTAGTGTCTAATTTCATTCCCAATTGGTCTCATACCAATTGGACATGTAAATTTTCATTTTGGTCTCTCAGGGACCTTGGTCATGCTACCAGCAGCATGACCACATTGAATCCGAATTTGGTTTCAACTCCAACACTTTCAACAAACTTCATTTGGTCACCATTGACCATTTCCCACTTCAAATTAGGTCCAAGACATCTTTTACCAATTTTTCAAATTTTTGTCTCTAACCCTAAGTGTCCCAAAACCCTAACTTATTAAATTGTTGCATTTAACCACATCTAAGCATACCAATCTCATTAGCACATCCATACAAGCTTGCCTACCATATTAAATTCAATCAAAACTCAAACATATGCAGAGTAACCCTAGCTGGCCGAAATTCAGCTTGGTCCCTCAACAATGTTTTTATTTCATTTTAAGTTTATTTCTTAGTTAATTAGGCTATAAACACAATTAATAAATCTCAAATTTTCAAATTAGGGTGCTTACCTACACTTGGATTTGAATTCTCTAATTTCCTTCTTCTTTTCTTCTTTCTTTGGTGATCAATCCTCTTCTCAAGTGACTAAAACAAGTTTTTATGAAGTAAATATGGGAGGAATTGGGGTTTAGTAGGGATTTAAAAGCTTGAAGCAAGCTTTAATGGAGTTTCATTCACGGTGATATGAGGGAAGGGGAGCCGGCTGTTTTAGGGAAGAAGATGAGAATAAATTCTTTTTTTTATGTTGTTTTTGTCTTATTTAAAAGATTTTTAACTTACTCAAATTTGGTAGAAAAGAAATTTTAATTATGACAACATCCTTGATGTCACACATGATGATGTCACTACCTTTTTAACTTTTCTTTTTCCTTTTTTTTTATTTATTTATTTTTCTATTAGTTCTTTAATTTAATTCCCGACTCTGAAATTTTCTTTTCTCCGATTTTATTTGTGATTAGGTCGAGTCAGCCTCTGGTCAATTGACCAAATTACCCCTCTCCGGTTCAACCCAGTTTGCAAATAATTCAATATTTCATCAGGTTCCCTGACCTAATTATTTGACTGGCTTAACAGTTCTTTTTCGTGTTTTTCTTTTTCATCAGGTTCGTAATGGTCTTAAGGACCACAGCGTCACATTTTACAGTTCGAAATTTGAGTTTAAATTGACTTTGCAGTCGTTCCCGATAAGGTCACCCATTGCTGTGACTCTTGGCTCGTTTAACTTCTTATGTTTTGTTTTTCTTATTTATACTTAACTAATTGGCAATTACTAATTATTTGTGTTTATAGGTTATCTAGTTTTCTTAAGTGTGGTTCTAATCCCCTTAATTATCCGGACCGACACCGGTCACCGGAATAGTGAAATATACCAGGCCATGCAAATAGGAGTGTTACAATTCTCCCCCTTAAATAAATTTCGTCTCAAATTTTACAGTATCAATCTCCGAACACTGTGGGTGTTGTCTCCTCATGTCCTCCTCTCGTTCCCAAGTAGCCTCTGGCCCAAATGATGGTTCCACAAAGACTTTTACCAACGGTATCTGCTTATTCAGAGTTGCTTCACCTCATAAGCTAGAATCTCTATGGGTTCTTCTTCATATGTGAGGTCTGGATTCACTTCAATTTCCTCTATTGGTTATACATGAGATGGGTTTGATCGATACCTCTTCAACATAGACACATGGAAGACATTATGTATCTTCTCCAACTCTGGGGGTAGTGCCAATCGATATGCCAAAGGACCCACTCTTTCTAGAACCTCATATGGCCCGATAAAACGAGGACTCAATTTCCCCTTTCTGCCGAATCTCATAATCCTCTTCCAAGGGAAAACCTTGAGGAATACTTTTTCACCCACTGCATACCCAATATTCCTTCTCTTCAGATCAATGTAGGACTTGACGGTCCGATGCGCCTTTAAGTCGATCTCGATCACCCTGATCTTCTCCTCTGTTTACTGAACAATTTCGGGTCCAATCATCTTTCTTTCACCCACGTCATCCCAACACAACGGGGTTCTACATTTTATGCCATATAAAGCTTCATATGGAGGCATCCCAATGCTTGATTGGTAGCTGTTGTTATAAGCAAACTCAATCAAAGGCAAGTGTGTATCCCAACTGCCCTCAAACTCAATCACATAAGCCCGTAGCATGTCCTCCAAGATCTGAATTACCCTCTCAGATTGGCCATCTGTCTATGGGTGGAATGCAGTACTGAAGTTCAATCTAGTTCCTAAGGCTCTTTGAAGACTACCCCAGAATCTAGAAGTGAACCTAGGATCTCTGTCTAATACGATGGATACTGGCACTCCATGTAGTCTCACAATCTCATCAATGTACAACTTGGCCAATCTTTCTAAATCGTAGTCCATCCGATTTGTGAGAAAATGAGCGACTTGGTCAATCTCAACAATGTCCCATCTTGCATCATGACTCTTACGTGTCCTCAAGTCCCATCACAAAATCCATTATTATTCTCTCCCATTTCCATTACGGTATTAGTAGTGGATGTAACAACCCGGTAGTGCCAATGCTCTGCCTTCACTTGGCGATAAGTTAGGCATTTGAAACAAACTACGCCACATCTCTTTTCATACCCATCCACGAAGAATGCTCCTTTAGCCCTCTATACATTTTTGTGCCACGGTGCATGGCAAAAGGAGACTCATGTGCTTCCTTCAAAATGATCGCCTCAAATCAACATCATCAGAACACACATTACGCTCTGGTGTAGCGATAAACCATCATCTCGATTGAGAATTCGGTTTCTTGCCTGCGATTACTTCCAACGACCGATACTTTTCATCATTACGAGCACCATTCGATCGATCAATCAACACTAGCTGTACATGCCATGCAACTGCTATCTGCCCATCATCATTAATCTCTAAGCTGGCATGCAATGATCTTAACTCATGTACCAAAGACAAGGGAGTAACCCGTAGACTTGCCATAGTCTTGCGACTTAAGGTGTCAGCCACAATATTAGATTTCCCTGGCTAATAGTCTATGAGATAATCATAGTCTTTTATCAACTCTAACCATCTCCTCTGTCTCAAATTCAACTCCTTCTGAGTACCCAAATACTTCAAACTCTTATGATCTGTGTAGATGTAACACTTTTTCCCATATAAATAGTGTCTCAAGATCTTAAGAGCAAACACAATAGCTGCAAGCTCCAAGTCATGTGTTGGATAATTCCTCTCATGCGGTTTTAGCTAGCGTGATGCATAAGCAATGACATTTTGATCTTGCATCAATACACAGCCTAACCCATTGTGAGAAGCATCACTGTAAACTATGTATTCTTTACCTGGGGTAGGTAAAGTCAGGACTGGAGCTTCAGTCAAACATCTCTTCAAGTCATCAAAACTCTATTGGCATTTATCTGTCCACTGAAATTTCACATCTTTTTTAAGCAGTTTAGTCAATAGAGATGCCAACATGGAGAATCCCTTCACAAGCGGCGGTAGTATCGGCTAAACCAGCGTGAATCTGTGACATTTCTGGGTGGCCTCCAATTAAGGACAGCTTCAATCTTACTTGGATCACAATTTTACAGTGTTCACAGAAAATGTTCCCTATTGTCTTAAGTTTATTCTCCTTTTTGAATCACTCCAATTGGAGTTTTGTAGCTCAAGTTATAGCCATTTGAACCATGGCTGTCGGATTGGAGTCAACCCAGTTTTCTGGGCAATTTTTGGTTCTGGTAGTTTTAGGTCACCAACTTTGGGTGGCCAAATGACTTGGTTAATAGCATAATTTGGGTTTGTGTTCTTCATGAAAGTTTTAGGTCTATATCTAAAATGTCCACTGGTAAAATTTCAGTTCATTTTGACCTGCCTAGCTCAAGTTATGACCAAATGAACAAACACTGTTCATTTGGTTAGTTTGTACAGGGCAGACTGAGATTTTTCAAGTTTGGTCAATTTGTTCACTAGGTTTAGGTCACTTTTTAGGCATGCTTCCTAAATGAAAATTGTGTCATTTAGTGTCTATTTTCATTCCCAATTGGTCTCATACCAATTGGACTTGTAAATTTTTCATTTTTGGTCCCTCAAAGGGACCTTGGTCATGCTGCCAGCAGTATGACCACATTGAATCCGAATTTGGTTTCAACTCCAACACTTTCAACACACTTCATTTGGCCACCATTGACCATTTCCCACTTCAAATTAGGTCCAAGACATCTTTTACCAATTTTTCACATTTTTGTCTCTAACCCTAAGTGTCCCAAAACCCTAACTTACTAAATTGTTGCATTTAACCGCATCTAAGCATACCAATCTCGTTAGCACATCCATACAAGTTTGCCTACCATATTAAATTCAATCAAAACTCAAACATATGTAGAGTAACCCTAGCTGGCCGAAATTCATCTTGGCCCCTCAACGATGTTTTTATTTCATTTTAAGTTTATTTCTTAGTTAATTAAGCTATAAACACAACTAATAAATCTCAAATTTTCAAATTAGGGTGCTTACCTCCACTTGGATTTGAATTCTCTAATTTCCTTCTTCTTTTCTTCTTTCTTTGGTGATTAATCCTCTTCTCAAATGACTAAAACAAGTTTTATGAAGTA